>NC_090984.1:45220113-45845113 GCF_041146395.1 Eulemur rufifrons
GTATTCCGCTGTCCTCTGCCGAGGGTGTTTAACATGCTTATAGGCCAAATGAAGCCGCTTTGTTTGTTATCTCTTGGCTTCCAGAAATCGTCGGCTCTGATAATGTGCCGCTGGAGTTCTGCGTTACCACATAATGATGTAATGGCTCGGGAGTACAGTGAAACCACACACGTCCAAATGAATTGACACAATTTCCTGCAGAGGAAGCAATTTGAAAATAATAGGCAAAAATTCTGGCTCCTTTTACACTGGAGGCGATGACAGCTATCACGGAAGGGGTGTCTAGGAGAGTTCTGGCTGGTCCACCCAAGGGGATGCTTACAGATATTAGGCTTTTTTAAACGGATGGTGAACCCATCATGTCTTCTTTATCTACCTCCTAAGAGCAAATTGGGAGCAGGCTTTGTTGAGTAAATACCCAACTGTTTAAGTGTGGGCATCACTTCAGGTGTTCCACGAGGGGACGATGCTCTCTTTTACTTCCTGTCTTTGCACCTGCACTTTTCCTTTGCTTGAAACACTGTGTTTCTTCCCAAAATTCTTCCCGTCTTCCCCTGCCCCACCCTGACTCCTTCCCAGCCTTTCAGTCACAGCTAAAACTTGGCCTCTGTTGGAAAGCCCTCACCGACGACGAGGCCCAGAATCTGGGGGTCCCTTTCCGGGGGGCTTGCTTGGCAACCTTATCACCGCTGTCTTCTGAAAGCAAAGCTCCCTCCACTTGACTGAGAGCTCCCTGCAGGTGGGCTCTGTGCTTTATTCATTCATTCTTCTATCCTCAGGAGCTTTCCCGATGCCTGGCACAGAGGACATGCCCAATCAGTATTTACTGAGTGGATATTGAAAGAAGAAATCCAAATTATGGGGCTTTACTTTGTTGAGATTTTTTATTTTGGGTTTTCCTCTTTCAGCACAGAAAGATGTTTATGAGCTGTCTCCAGAAGACCTGTGGCTTCAGTCTGGTCCTCTTTGCTAGGTATTCTATGTGCCTTTTGGGGACTTACTCTTTACCCTTCTGCTCCCTGTCCTGCAGCCTGGGAGGCTGACCTTCCAGGTGGACTCCCAGCACCTGTGCCCTGGGATTTTCAGCTAAATTCAGCCATCAGGATGGGAGGAGAGTGAGATGGGGATACTTTCCACCAGCCCCATCCCCACTGCCCCCGTGATGGGTTGGCTCTGGCCCTCTATTGCAAAACCACCACGGTCCTTTTGGCAGCCTGCTCCTCCAGCTCTGTGTCTGCACAGAGACTGCCCTTCCAGAGAGGCCTAAGGGTGGTTACGACTCCCCTGCATTGCTGGGCACAGGCAGTTTCCTCATCCTTTATAGGTTTCCCGTAACCTGCACCTACCTTTGTAAAGGTCCACTCACTAAATTCCCCCTAATTACTTGGTTTGAGATTTTTCATCTGTTTCCTGCTGGAACCCCAACTAACGTGCTTTCCTTTCCTAATGCTGCCCATCAGCCATCATGAGAAAGGGACCGTGGTGAACAAAGTCCACCACACAAAGGTGTTGTCAATGTCACCCCAGCCCCTCTGCATGATGGGAGGGCTCCATTGCTTGCTGGATCCGGCACTCGTGCCTTCTAAAGACCCTCATTCGCTTCCTCTCCTAGAAGAAATAAAACAGTAAGAACTTCTGGAAGGATGCTTACCCATCCACTTTTTCATTTATTCATCATTCAATGAGCGTGTATTGAGGCTGGGTGTTTGCCCCTGTAGATACAGTGAGAACAAGGCAGACCAGGTGCCTTACCACACACAGCTTATAGACTGATAGGGAAAATCAGACAGTAAATAAGGCATATCATTTACAATTGTGAAAAATGGTACAAGGGAGAAATACACAGTGCCAGGAGATTTCCAAGAATATCGTACATGAATATATTTCCTGTATAGATTTCTATGTTTAAAAAATTGAATAAACATAAGTTTGAAATGTAATTACAAATGTTTTGCATTGTTCTTAAAAAGCACAGGACATTCTGAAACTCTTTCTAAGCTCTGAGTGCATGGTGTTCCCTGGTTTTCACACCAGCTCCACAGGACATGTGTACCGTTTACTTGGTGCCTGTAGAGCTTTGCTATCCACCTGTGGTTTGGAGCTGGGTTAGACAAGTGTAGTTAGATTGCTTAGAGGCAAAGGGACATAGATCCCATAAAGGGCATTACTGCTTATGAATTTTTGTAATATGTTTGTTTCCTAGTTCTAAGAATTTTTTTAAAAATCAAAACAATTTATTATTGCCCACTGTTCTAAGGAGACTGTACTCTGGAGTGATGGCGTATTCAAAGAGGACACTTTTTCTAAACTGGTGTGATGCAATGATCACATTAGGGGCCATCCATTTATAAAAAGGGACGTTTGTTGAATGCCTGCTATGTACTAGCTCTAGCATAGGCACAGGGGAAACAGAGCTGGGCACAAGGCAAGCAGGTCCTTGAGAGTTTACATTTTAGTTGAGGAGACTGTCCAGAACTTCAGGACAGGAGAAGCAGCAAGCTTCAGAAAGGCAATTGCCCTGAGCCTTGAGCAATATCAGGTGGGAAAAATGTCCCTCTAAAAGGTTCCATGGAAGCCTGAAGATTCCGTAGAACCCAGGCTCCTCCCTCCACTAATGCCCTTTCAGCAACTCATTTAGGACAGCTCTTCCCCTTCCAGGTGCCATCAAAGAGCACTGCAGTCTGTGTTCAGACAGGCCATATGAATTAATGCATAACTGAGTGAGACCACATTGACCTCGTATCTTCAAGACAACCCTAGAAAGGCACAGACTTGCTCTGCCAGTGGGGGTCTCTGAGCCGAAACCCACTAGAGGAGGCGGTTCTACTTTTGTTACAGCAACACACAAAAAGGCAACTTTCCACTGTCCCAACCCCTCTGTCTGAAGCCACCCTGTCTGAAACCAAGTAATTAAAGCTCAAGAAATACAAAGCCCAAGCTTTCTCTTGAATCCTTGGAGATTCTTCTGCCTCAAAAAGCAGGGCCAGCACAAGGACACCACAGGCAGGCACACCTGCCTTTTCCAGACTCTGACTTCCTTCTGGAATCCTCCTTTCCCCTTCACCGGGGTTCCCCCATGTGTGTGCCTGGTACTGGATGTTAGACTCTCCACTGCAATCTCCCATTATTTGATCTTTGAATGCCTCGAGCTCAACTCTTCTGACTCACATTCCCTCAAGGCCCTGCCACTGGTGTTCATGGAATACTTCTCAGAAATAACCAGCTTTCAGAATTTTCTGAAGACTAAGGCATGGTGCAGTATCTCTAATCTTGACTTTTTATTGGCACTGTATTCTGACAGGTGGCATTGGAGGTAATATCTTTAGATTCAGCCTCTGGTAGCTCAATTACATTATTGTAATTCTTGTCCAAGATGTGAGTAAAATGGTTTTAAAGTATCTTATGTCCATTTTATGTGCTTACATGTTGAGAAAATGTGACAGCGTGAGAGAAAAATAAGCACTAGTTTGCATCACAGGAGATCTGGTCCCTACTCCTCATTCTGCCCTGGTGAAGGCCTAGGGACTCAGCTTCTTCAGGTCTCCATTTCCTCATAGCATTCTTTTACTATTTTGATTTGTTACGTGTGAAATAAATTCCCAGGACATCATTCTGTAAAGTTAATTTTAAACCAGATTTTTTCTTAAAAAGGAAAATGGATTTTGCATCACCCACTTGTTTGTCTGTTACCCCACCTGGTGAGAATAGCCCAGGTACCATGGAGACATAGAACTGCACATGAACAGGCACGTGAAGACCTGAAGATTATGTTTATCATTTTCTTAAAGGTCTTGCTTAATGAGGAAACTCTCCTTCCTCTTTCCTAAGTTCCTTTGGGGAAGAACTTGGAAGGTCAGTAGCATTGGGAAGGATTAACACAGGCTAAAAATCCAATGCTAAAAAGGGGATCTATCCTCGTGTGAAGCATAACATGGAAGCATTGTCAAGCATGTTGTAGTGATGATGATAATGACAACATCATGCATTTCTCCCAGGAAGCTCAAAGAATTTCACAGGCCTTGCATCAATACTTCCTGCTGCCTTCTCATGAGAAAGAGGGCTGACACTGACATGATATAAATGTCCACAGCAGAGTGAGCCGTCACATTGAACTGGAGCCTTAGAAAGAGCTCATTGCCACTTATGGCCAAACAGAAATTGCAGTGAAATGTGGGTGGAGGATGACCTGGCCAGAAGCTACGTCCCTTTGGAGACCTCTGGGCAAGTGGGTACACCCAATTTTTATAAATGGTACTGATATTAAGGCCCATCTGACTTCATATTTTGCAAGTCATCTTTGCCGTCCTGATATTGTTTGTAGAATAAAACCTGGTTTCCACAAACTGGTGATTATTGGATTTCCCCTTAACCCTCTGACTGTCATCTGTGTAAACAATTACAGTCATGCTCCACATAATGATGTTCAGTCAATGACAGACTGCACGTACGATGGTGGTCCCATAAGATTATAATGATGCTGAAACATTTCTGGCGCCCAGTGAGGTTGTAGATGTGGTAATGTCATAGTGCAAGGCATTGCTCATGTGTTTGTGGTGATGCTGGTGTAAACAAACCTGCGGTGCTGCCAGTAGTATAAAAGAACAGCGCATGCAATTATGTGCAGCAGTACGCGATACTTGATAATGATAATCAATGATTCTGTTACTGGTTTATTATTTACTACATATCCTTGTTATGGTTATTTTAGAGTGCATCCTTCTACTTACAAAACAAAAAAGTTAACTGTGAAACAGCTTCAGACATGTCCCTCAGGAGATATTCCAGCAGAAGGCATTAATATCTTAGGAGATTAACAGCTCCATGTGTGTTACTGCCCATGAAGACTGTCCAGTGGGACAAGATGTGAAAGCGGAAGACAGTGATATTGATGATCACTCACCACTCACTCACTGACTCCATTCATGGTAAGTGCCCTATAGAGGCGCACCATTTTTTATCCTTTATGCAATATGTTTACAGTACCTTTTCTATGTTTAAGTATGTTCAGATACACAAATACTTACCATTGTATTACAATTGCCTATAGTACTTAACACACTATACAGGTGTGTAGTCTAGGAGCAATAGGCTATACCACGTAGCCTAGGTGCGTAGGAGGCTGTATTTATCATCTAGGTTTGTATAAGTGCACTCCATGATGTTCATACAACAAAAGTGCCTAAGGACGAATTTCTCAGAACCATGGCTTGGTCATTAAATGGAGCATCATTGTACTTATCACTCCCCAGTTACCATCTCAGTTCTTGTTCCTTGGTTCTCTTAGTCTAAAAAAGAATGAAGCAAAGTGCTTCTCACCCTTAGTCCATACCCTTTAAAAAATAAATAAGAAAAAGCCTTCTCCATCCAGTCTTTCACCGCTCAGATTTCTTCAAGGGTTTCTCTAGCTTAAATATCTCCTCTTCTACTTTGTGTCTCACTCCCTTCTGTCCCTGTAAGTCCTCCTTGTGGTTTTCCTTATTATTATAAATTAAATTCCTATCCTATGTTCGAAATCACACTCACACAAATGCACATGTAATTCCAGCTTAAAAAGTAAATAAACAGCCTTATCCTGCCAGCCATAATTGTCCTCATCTCACTACCATTATCAACATTTAAGGAGCTCCTACAAGGTTCAGAACACAGTACTGGTCAAAGGAAGTTGAAGCAAGCCCTGGCCCTTGCCCCCAGGGCAATCTGCTTCTTGAAATAAGTTGGTGTGGCCCAGCCTGGGAACAAAACAAGAGTGGGTCAAGGTGAGTCAAATGACTCATTGTGGGGAATAAAGCAGGAAGCTGACAGAGGAGACATTTCCAGAAGATTGAGAAAAGTTAGCTCTCCCAACTTGTTAATGCAGGATAACACAGTTTCATTAGTTGTTAAGGGTGGATGTCAGTCTTTTGAGGTATGGGGTAAAGACCCAAAGGCGTTGGGTATAGGCCACTCTGCTTTAAAACAAAAAGTGACATGAAAGAAATACAACAGCTAAGAGTCATTCCAAGGTCAGGAGAGGAGTCCCCTGCCAGGTAAAAATTTCCTGGATGGTGGGGGAAGGAGAAGGAAACCAATAAGCCACAACAAGAGCAACAAAAACAAAACATCACCTTCTGTTTTTTCAAGCTATATTTTGCTTAGTCTCAGTTTCCTGAGATACATCTAAAAAAGAAAAAGGAAAGCCTGAAATAGAATTCACTGCACTCCTTGGACGACAATATAGGTGTGTAATGAATGCACGGAAGAGAGCAAATAGGTTTTTCCTATGGGGAAAAACACACACACACACACACACACACACACACGCACACACACACACTCAGCTGTCATGTCAGAGTCCTTCAAGTAGGAAGATTTCAATGTGAGACCTCGAAGACATCTGCCTTCTAGTCTGAGAGTCTATGATCTAATTTCCAACACACCCACTTTGAAAACCTGGGAAGCAATAACTGACAATGAGATCACAATGGAAAAATCAGGCAGCCAGGGATTCAGGGGCAGCCATACAACTGCCTCCAGGGGAAGAATACCTAAGAATAATAGATGATAGTTCATTTCTCATTCATTATACAGGTAAAGACCTGAGAACTCTACTGTCCAAGGTATTACTTTTCCTGGAAGTGCAGCTAGAAGTTACGGAATTGGAGAGTAGCACCAGGTCTTGAAAATTGTGTTTTTCTAGAAAGCACTGCTCTGCACCCAAGGGAGTCGCTTCAGTCCAGCACATCACTCAATAAGCTTTAATTCTTTGGGGGCATTAAAGTTTATTTTTAAAATTGATTCTTCTTTTTACAAAACAATCTAAACAAAATGCATTATTCAGAACAGCTACTTCTGAGTGTGGACTCCTTAACAGGCTGGGGACACCAAGCTCTGGACACCAAGCTCTGGGAGAACATTTTGGCTCTTGGTAATTATTTTGCATGAGCAAGTCTCAGGACTCATCAATACTTATCACTTTAATGATGTCCTCTTCTAACTAATTTCATCTAAGAAGTGAGGCACCTCACTCAGCTGCAGCCAAGGACACACTAGTATGATACATACTAACTCACGGTGTCCCCACCAGGGACTTTTCTGTCCCTTAGTTGCCTGTCTGCCTATAGGACAACAATGGGGAGGAGCTTTGAACAATTGTATTCTAGGCTTCCTCCTGTTTCCTGGAAAGGTACAACAAATTGATCAGATAGAAAATTTGGCTTTTGTTGTATCAACTTATTTTGACGGTAATGGTTAAATTCAAAACTAGATCACTGATAGCACTGAAATGTAAGTTCACCACGTCACCCTGATGTGCCGGTGACTGCTGTGATCATCTGAGAGCAAACAATGCACGCCAGTTCACTGCAGGAGATTCTTTTGTAATTTTAGCATTTAAGTTACTTGTAAGGCCTGGCTACTTCTATGGTGAATCTGCACAGAAGTACCTGGTGATACAGCATACTGATGAGCTAAGTTAAGATCAAGGTGGCTTGGTGCCAATATAATTCAGCATGGCTGTGAAATGCATCTGGCACTCCAGAAATCAGGGTCTGCTCACTATAAACAAGGATCTTGGTCCCATAGCAAAAGCCATCCATTCTGCATGGCTCAATGGGGGAACTGTGAAAGAGAATCCAATAGCTTACAGGTCTGAGGCTCAGTTCTGTAGCCAACCACAATTTGAAGAATGGTTCTCTGGTTTCCAAAAGTTACTTTCTATCTCTGTCATTCTTTTCAGACCCACCTAAATTACAGCTTTGGCTGTGAAAAAGGGTTGGAAGAAGGACTGCATGGTGAAAAAGGTATTTTTTGAAAGGTAATTGCCTTGTTTGTTGGTTCTGCTCCAAGTCTAGCCCACAGAGTCAAAAATATATCAAAATGACATCACACAGCCTCATTGAAAAGATGACCCATGCATAGCTCATGTCTTTTACCAGCTGGAGACATGTGCTTCAAAATACCCTGTAGCAGATCATATTTTAGGAAGATGCTAACTGTTGCAACTCTTCAGATATTCTCCCAGGGGAAAGGAAAACTCCTTCTGCAAGCTCTACCTCTGCTGGGGGCTACCTCCAGGAAGGGGTCCCATATATTTCTTTCAGACCTGAGGTGGGGTAAGGGATCCCTACCATTTTGGAAATTTATACCCATTACCAAAGCAGCAGGTAGCAGAATATCTCTAATACATTCATCAATTTATTCAATAAGTATTTATGGAGAACAGGGGTGATTTCAGGTACTTGAAATATATCAGTGAATGTCCTTATGGAGTTGACATTCATGGAAGGGGGCAGTGGGAAAACAGATAATAAAAACAGACATAATAACTAAAACATATAATTGTTTAGTAGGTGATAAGGGCTAAAGAAAAAGCAAGGACAGAAGACAGACATAGAGATTGGGTATGTAAGGAGAGGGTAGTTAACAATTGGGATAGGGTTGTCTGGGAAGGCCTCTTTGAGGAGGTGATATTTGAGCAAAGGCTTGAAGGAGGTGAGGGAATTCGTGACATTGATGTCTGGAGGATGGTTATTTAGGCAGTGGGAACAGCCAATGAAAATGCGATAAGTCAAGAGCATGCCTGCATATCTGAGAAAGTCTGAGAGGCCAGTGTGACCCCTGGCAGTGGGGCTGGAGGGGGGTGCATGGGAGTGGGAGCTGAGATCAAAGAATAGTAGGTACCCAGACCATGTGGAGTCCTGTAGACCAGTGTGCTGTAAACTTCCAAGTACATACAGATTAACTGGGATCTTATGAAAATGAAGTGTCACATCCACTTGGCCTGGAACTGAGCTTCTGTATCTCTGAGTTCTCTGTTGCCTCTGGTGCTGGTGCTCTATGAACACACTTTGAGTGGCTGGATTTTTGACCATTGTGAAGGACTTTTTCTCTGAATGAAGTGGCAATTCATTGGAAGGTGCTGCGAGCATTGAGAATAGACTGTGGTGAGGGGAAAGAAGAGAAGCAGGGAGACCAGTTAGGAGGCTGTTGTAATAAAGGCAGGAGACAATGAGGACATGGATCAAGGAGGTATCAGTGCAAACAGCTGCATTCTGGATGTGTTTTGAAGATAGAGCTATCCTAGTTTCTTGATGGATCAGAAGTTGTGTGTGACAGAAAGAGTGGAACCAAAATTACGCTGAAGTGTTTGACTGAAGCAACAGGGAAAACGAGTGGCCATCACCTGAAATGGGGAATGCTGCAAGTGGCACAGGTTTGTGCCTGCTCATTCCATCTGCTCAAGCTTCTGCTGCATATTTATCTATTTGCTACCCTTCTTTTCTCTGCCTACTACCCTGTTAATGGGATTTTAGGTTGATCTATTTTCCTGGAATACATCCTTGGCTCAGTTCTACCCATGCCTAAGGCAGCTTCGGTTCCCAAGATCCAGGGAGGGCAAAGCTGTTGGCCCCCCGATTATTTAGGACTAGAGATGGTTAGATACTCTTCTCAAGAGAATTGTGGTGTAATAGAGATTAGTGTCATAAGATAGTATGATATAATGCGCACTGTCTGAGGAATGGACACGCCTGAAGCTCTGACTCGGCGGGGGGGGGGGGGGGGTGGATGGGAGGGGCATGGGCAATATACATAACCTGAACTTTTGTACCCCTATAATAAGCTGAAATAAAAAATAAAAAAAAGACAGTATGATAAATTAGCTATGGTATATATGTGTGAATACACATATTGATGTATCCGTAGAAGTGGACTATTAGTAGTATAAACATTATTATGTAACATAGATACATAGCATCTTATAGATACATGATACATATGTATCACAGATACAAGATCCATTCTGCATGTGTTCCATCTCAGATGATTGGGCCACTTTTTTTCAGGGGAGAAGACTATTATTGCCTGGTATCCACCCAAAGGTTAAGTATGTGCCTCCTAATTTCCCCGTTTCTATTAATAGCCCATTCTGGGTCTCTCATCCATGAATTTATCTATATCTTTTCCGAAGCTATTGACATTTGAGAATGTACCACCTCTTGGGGATAATGACATAGCATTTTACGCATCACTGGAAAATGACAGTGGAGAAGGTGTTTGTCAAAGCCTACCTTGGTTCCTACTCTCAGAACCTACCCTCCCCACTGCAGGGGACACATTCTTCCCCTAGGCTCTAGGATCAATCCTGTCTTTAATCACAAGGATTTAAAGAGGCCTCCTTCAACATTTAGTCGCCTGAGAAGCGAGTCAGCGTAGCCCCAAGTTCTGTTAGACTGCATGACCCAGTTCTATAAATGAGCTTCTGTCTTGTTCCTGAGATCAGCTTCCACCTTGTACCCCAGTTCCAGCAGCATAATTTTCATCTTGCTCCTTTGTATCCAGGTCCTCAACTTGGTAACACATCTAGTACTCCAGGCCTTCTAGGAATAGTCCTTCCCTTTTTTCCCCAAGGCTTCTGCCTGCATGATGGGAATCCTTTTCCCGAACCCTGGAACTGCTAGTATTTCCTGATACTGCTCTGTCCACCTGGCAGGACTGCACAGATACGTGACATCGGACCTTCCACACTCACTGCCTGCTGGATCAACTGTTTTGATGGTTTACCTGTGTGGAGCTGTGAGTGATGCATAGATACGTGCTCTACCATGTGCACACATGCAGGAGAAATAAAGAACCTCAGCCGCTACTTACTGCTCTGCAGATATACAACCGCTCAATTGGAGAGGGTGCCATATGCACCGTGGGAAAGGTACAGCACATCACACGTAAACGGAGCCCCCTGGAGTCGTGCCCTGTAGCAGCCCTGATGTTAACCACTGCCTGATATCCTGACAGGACAATTAAAGGATTGTGCTTACAGCTAGTTAAGTGATTGTCAGCATATGTGTCAGTTTCAGCATTTAAGTGTGCAGATGTTGACTCAAAGCCCAATAAACTTTAATTATAGCCTACAAACAGGGTTAGTGTTAAAGGAAAAAAGTAAGGCCGTATGCCTAACCTCAAACGCTTGGTAAAGTTAAATAATTTAATAGCCAATATGACTGAAACTCTTCCTGACTGAGGTCAGGCAGGCTACTTTCCCAGGACAGAGGCCATAAACCCGAATGATACAGTACATATTTCAGACTACAGTAGCCCTCCAAGCACATGTGTGGCCTAAGGTGAGCCAAAAGCCACTCTTGCTTTCAATCATCTTCTCCTCCCACCTGCCAGAGGTCCTAGCTTCCTCCCCATTAAAGTCAAGTTTTAGGATTACTTGAATTGAAGCCCTACTCAACTCCCTCACATTCCCCTCTAGTGCTTCCCAAAAAACTGTTACCTTGGAAACCTATTAGATATTCATCTTAACACAAATTAGCATTATTGACTTAATGACTCATATATACATTTTGGAAGGGATATATGACAGGCTAGCCAAGTGAAGGAGAGAAGGGAGAGAAGAGAGAGACAATAATGTCAAGAGATAGGGTCAACCTAATATATTTGGCAGGGCGGGGGCAGTGGAAATTGATCTGAGAGGGAGGAGATGTGGGACCCAGCAGAAGTTAGACTACTAGCCACTGTGCCTTCTTGGTCTAGTCATGCTCCAGGTGTCTGCCCTTTCAACTGTAAAACTGAAGGAATTAGGTTAGATGATTTCTGAAGCACTTGCCACTGCAAAAATTGCAAACTATAAATCTGGAAGTTGAGGTGCCACAGTGGCAATCTCTGGCCAGCACAAGGACACAGACTAAACTGATGCTAAAGAAACCCCCACAATTCTCCCCAAACAGGTCTGAAGGCAGATGAACACTTAATTGCAAAGCAGGTGCTCAAAAAACAGCACGTGTAATTAAAAAGGTGGTTTCACGGGCACCATTGAAAACTTAAGAAAACCGGAAGCTTTACATGTTGGCATTCATTCAGAAGATGGTACTTGTGAATACCTATTATATACCCAGATTTTCCTCTCATAAATTAGATTATAATGTACTTGGTTAATTCTAGCAAGGTATTAACATCACATTAATCTGAGTCATAAAAATAAAGTATTTATGGATCTTATTCAGCCCTCTCAGAACCAAGCACCATATGGAAGGTGGTGTTGGAGGAGGTGTGAGATTCATAGACGAGTCTCCCTGCTCCCATTCAAGGAAATACATCTTGTTCTTCTAGGCCCACTGACATCCTCTGCCCTTCAGGCTGAGCCCAAGCTCCATTTCTGCACAAGGAGCCTCATTAAGCCACCCGCAGTCTCTCCTCTTCCTGATTTCCCATAACACCGCTGCACCTCATGCTGCACCCCTACATTCTGGCTGTTGTGTGTTGTTTGCCAATCACCTCATATAGGCGAGTCTTGACATTCCAGCTAGATTGAAAACTCCTTCAGACCAAGATCCCACGATACACTTCTCGCATATCCTGTGAGAGGCTGGCACTGAAGGCTGGCACATATTTTGTGCTCAATGAACATGTATTGAACAGAATTCATTTCACAGACTTTTCAGAGTCTACTGTGGGCCAAGTTGGGAGATCCAAGAATGGATTTTAGAATCTCCAACTTAAAAGCATTTAGGAAGGCAAAGAGAAGTGAGAAATGTTTACAATAATCACTAAGGCACAAGGGCCATGACAAAGAACAAAATAGTTTGCAAAGAGGAGAGCAATACATTTTAAATGGTGAGCTAAGACAGTGGTCCTCAAATGTTAGCATGCCTTGGAATCACCTGGAGAGCCCATCTGGGAGGGCCTCACCTCCAGAGTTTCTTATTAAGTTTAGACACAGCCTAGACATCTGCATTTCTTTTTTTTTTATTTCATCTTGTTATGGGGGATACAGAATTGCAGGTTACATATGTTGCTCCTGTACCGCCTTTCCCCCCAAGTCAGAGCTCCAGGCGTGTCTGTTCCCCAGGTCGTGCGCGTTGCACCCATCATGTAGGTATATATCCCTCCCTTCCCCACCCCCCCTTCCCGAGTCAGCACCTTCAAGCGTTACCAATCTTCACTAGTACCTAGGTGATGTTGATGCTACTAGTTTACCAGCAATACTTTCAGAACCAATAGACTAAGGGAAAGATAGGCCCAAAATAATAAACAGCATCTCAGCAGCTATTTTTATGTTTTTGTTTTAAATGAGTGGAGAAGGACACTGCCAAGTAAATAGTAGGAGTAAAGGTGTAGGGAGAGGGAAGCACCCATAATGTTTAAGGATGGAAAACAGCTGTATGAGGAGACCAGGCTACCAGAATTCAGGGGCCTTATTGTGGAAGCCTTCAACATCGTGGCAGGCAGCTTGGATTGTTTATTATGCTACGGAGAATACGGGGGTAGGGGGGTGGTTGCTGTACATAGGTTCCAAGAAGAGGCTGACAACAGGAGGCAATGGCAGAATGGACTGGAGGGTTTGACAATTAAGCCACTAGACCAAGCTGTCTTTATTAAGGGGAAACAAAAATAGAACTGAGACATGTGTTCTTCCAAAAGCCACTCCATATGTTTCTGGCATTTATCTTAGTAGGCAGGACAAAGGCCTCAGTGTGGCCACGGTGCAGGGTTTGGGGATTCTACTTTTATTATCATACCTCAGACACACAGGTACACCCGAGTTTAGCATATGCCCCCTCACACACCCACCTGAAGGAGCCCGTAGCTCTGATGTTAAGATTTAGCCCAGTGCTGAATGCACGGGTGTGGAGGTGTTAGCAAATGCCAGCGGTGACGCGGTTCTCTCAGCTGTCAAGAATGAAAACTCGATCTACCAAGTGGAGCTGCAGAGGAGGAAAATGGTATCAAAACCATTAACGGGGCTCTGTTCTAAAGAAAAAAGTTGAGTTTCAGCTCTGTCTCCCAAAATAAACAGCAGACATATAGTGCCAGCATGATAAATACATTATTTAATTCTCACAAAAGGAATTATTATTATCTCTATTTTATAGATGAGAAAAACAAGACATAGAAAAATCAAGAAATGTGACAAGGTCACATTGCTAACAAGAGATGGAGCCAGGATTTGAACTCAGAAAGGCCAAGAATCAGCATTAGTGGTATGTATTTAACCACTATACTAGGTCTGTAGGTCCCATTGGGTAAGGATGCTGAGCTTCCAGGATTTTGAAAAGTAAGGTTTGATTTGTCTCATACCTTCTCCCCACTGTCCTTCCTTCCTCCCGTTCTTCTTTCCTTCCGAATTACTGAGCATCTGTGATGTGTCAAGCACCAGGACCATAGACCGAAGCTGCTTTTTAAAAGTTTTGAGCAAAGAAACCATCCTAAGCAGGGAAATTATTCAAGTAGTAAATTGTATAAGTGGGCAGAACACAGGGTCCTCAAAAAGATCAAACCACTCCATGGGGCCATCCTCTTTGGAGTGCAGCTTCGGCTCCACTCTCAACTTAATAAAATTCCAGAAAGTCATCCCTAGGCTCATTTAGTTTCCTATCACACATCATACTGAACGTTTTGCAATGCCAAATAGGATCCAAAACCCCCTGGAAGAAAAGAGTGTAAAGAGGGCTTTTATATAGTTTTTTGGGGGGAAAAAAATCTTAAAACACATTCAACTGAAGACTTCTTGCAATTCTCCCATGGAATGCTAACCTTTATTTGCGGTTTGTGAGACTCATGTTAAAATCTTGCTGTAGCCCAAGGTTCAAACCAGAGAGAATCTGACCTGGTCCTGAGGCAAGTACCTTTGTAGCTTTCTAATCTCTTTCTCTGAAGTTCAGGGGCTTTTAAGAGAGGTTGATGATGTTCCCTGCAGAGGATTTTCTATCGTTTCATGGGCAGGAATGCATGGCTGTGATATTAAGAACTGAAGTTTAAATCTCTTTATATTTTGCTTAATTGTCATTATTGGCCTAATTGCAGGTACAGGGCTCAAAGAGAATGCATGTCACTTGCCATCTGTAGCCGGAAGGTACTTGAATCAAACCGAGTCTGTTCAGGATGCAGGAGACACTTCAGCGTACGCAGATGCCTGAAATGGCTTTATAGACCCAAAGCCTTTTAATAAGCTTAAGACAGGCCTGAATTTATTTAAATGTCTAATTCTAAATGTACGTATGCCTGGTAGTAATGTTTACCATCTGTCTGACACTGCCTGTTGAGGTAATTGTCAAGCTACAGTATGACATATGGTGCACATATTTGGACCTTAAATATAACAGCCTTGGCATGAAACAATTGGAAACCAAGATTTAATCTTTGGTATCATTCAAGTTGGAGTTGAACAAACAGACAGTTCTGGGCTATTACTGTTTTCTTCCTTTATGATAAATACTCCTCCGTAGGCATGCCTGAGAACAACATTGGAGTGGCAGGCCTGGTTTCAATGCACTGCCTTTTTCTTGCTCTGGCTCCAGCTCTTAGAAACCCAGTTGGAATGGCAATTCTGCAGTGGAGGCCAGAAGCCAGTCTCGGCCCAGGAAGCATCTGGTCTCTGCCAAGGAATATAAGGAGGGACCCACTTGAGAGCCCGGAAGAGCTGTTGTCTTGGAAGAAAGAGGCAGATCAGGGGAAAAAAATACAACTGCAACTCTTCTTTCTCCTTTTTCTGCTATTTTTCTATCTTCTCTTTTCATTTCCATTTTATTCCCCTGTTTAATTTCCCCATCATCATCTCAAATACGGTGGGGTCAGGGAAAAAAGGAGGAAGAAAGGGTATAGGTGGACAGCTCCACAAGCCCCCCAACGGCCTGGAGAAATGCACATGGCTCCAAGGGATGAGAACGACACCCTTTTCAAGTTATTTTGGTTAAATGATAGGGACCCTAGAGTGACAAATATCTCAGGCACTGCTGCTTTTTTTTCTTTAAATACTAGCAGCACCGCAGCATTAGATACAGCTGTGTAGATGCCTAAAGCCTGACTTGAAATACTTACTTTATGCTTGGATTAGAGGGTGAGTGTAGCTATTGTCGTTATAGTCGCTGTCTGGATCTAAAGTGATGTAAATATGGCAACAGGAATAATGTAACTCTTGCAGTAATGTAACCAAGAATGTGGTCACTGCCTCTTCTCAATGGGCATGCCACTCCATACAACAATAGCTTCTAGTATAAAGTCAACATCGACACTCTTTCTCAGCCCCTGCTTCTATCCCTAGGCTGCACTGCCTTTTATTTACAAAATGAGGCAGAGGAGAATTCTGGGGAAGGTGTCAATAGTGGTATGTGTGTGTATGTATGTGTGTGTGCGTATGTGTGTGTATGTGTGAATGCCCATGTAATTTAAATTTAGGAGGTCTGGAAGACTAAAATGACAATACACTAAGTCAGCCACCAAGGTAATTCAGCCTTGGATTTTCCCCTGGTCTAAAATGACGACTTGATTCCATATTTGGTATCCTGCCAAGTTCTGTATTTAAGCCTCCAGCTTAACATGTCCTCTGTTCCTAATTAGCAACAAGGCTAAATTTAGCAAAGGTTTCTCTGGTGCCACCACAATCACAAAACGATTTTAAAATCTAACAGGAACTCATGTTACTTGATGGATTTAGAAAAAGACAAAACAAATCTAAAGGTGCCTCTCTGGGATCTGATGGCCCAGGATGCTAAGAATTTTTGAGGCAAAGGGATAAAATTGACCATTGTGTAAATATTTAAATGTTGATACGGGAAATTTCCTCCCCGGAGGCCCAGAGTACACACTGTGGCGGCCCAGGGTTATGCTCTCCGAGAGGCACGGCCCAGGGGAAGCAATGAGAAGAGGGGCAGGGTTTGTTTCTCATGCTTTCCAGTCCCCCTTCCCATCCCCCCACTCTCCTGTCCGGACTCATTTCTCTGGTGTAGTCCCCAGCAGAGCAAATCCCCGGTGCATTGTCCCCTCCGCCCCCTGACTTGTCCACACCTGCCGACTGCAGTCGCCCCCATTCACATCCCACGCTCCAGCCTTTCCTCCTCATTGGCCCCTGGAGCTCTCTGGTGCTTCTCCCGCACTCACCGCAACATTGCATTTTGAAAAATGTCAACTCTACAGCAGAGCTGCAAGAATACATGACGAACCACGAGCAAGTGTATAACCTTCCCCTCGAGTCACCAATTATTAGCGTCTTGCCACATTTACTTTATTTTTCCTTTCCTATTTCTGCATGTGTGTGACTATCTGTGTGTACATATCTGTGTGTACATACGGCACACGTAATGCTGAAACATGTGAAAGTCAGTTACTGACACCCTGACTCTGTCCTCCCAAGCATCTTCACATGTATGTCCTAAGAAGGACATTACCTAGATAACCACAATGACAGTCATCACACATAGGAGATGCAACCTTGATATACTACTAGTTACCATACAATTCATGTTTGTATTGTCCCATAATGTCCTTTATCAGTCCTTCATGTAGGACATTGATGTTTATGGAAGGTCTAAGCCGGTTGTTTTTCAGAATGTATGTATCTATTGCTTTAAATTTTGTTAAGTGTTGTCACTTTTACAATTGCATTAATGGTCCCAAACATCCCTGGACATGGTTAAGGCTTATGTTCTCTTGAGGGTGCTGGGTGACCTGATGGAGGACATACAGCTTCCTGCTGGCACAGGGGATAAGAGAGCCCATTTCTCCCAACACCGGGCCTGGCACCAACCGGAGGAGCTGGGGCAGAAGAGCACATTTATGGTCCTTTTCTTCCCTTCATTTCTCCTACAACCATAAAGCTAACTTTTTCAAAGCCTGATCTCCCTTCTTGCTCCTGGCCTACACCCCACTTCTGCAAACAGCCACATCGAGCAGCTATAATTCTGCCTTCCATCCGTGTGTCTGCCTGGTGACCCGTGTCTCTCCAGGCTCAGATGACAGGAATGAGGAATTCTCCTGATAGGGACAAGCCTTTACTTCCTGGTCCTCTCTGTTCCCACAGAGGTAAGGGAATTTCCACTCCCCTCCACGAAGAGAAACACTCCAGAGTCAACTTGTGGACACCTTCCTGGGAAGTTACTGGTAGAATCGGAGGACGCATCTGAGCACGCCCAGGTCAGCCTCTTCCTCTTTTGTTCCCAGCTGCCTGTCGGAGACACACTGACATGCTCACATCATTCCCTCTGTGTGTTTGTGCGTGCGGTGGGTGCAGTTAGAGGAGACAAGTTCAATTTAGAGGGCATATTAAGACGCCTGCTTGGTGGCACATCAAAGCCACATGACATTCTCTAATTAGCTTTATCAAAAATAAAGCTGCTATTTTGGTGTTTATCTGTCTGAAGCCTGCAATTCTCTGTTGTTTTCAGTCTCAGGAGGGCAAAAGGGTCTTATGTGTTGGCCCTCTGAATCACCCACATTTCTATCAGAACATTAACCATAATAGAGCAATGCGGGTTTCCTGCCTCACTGGCCGTGACGTGGAATGAGCATGATGCTTGTACTGATCTCTCTCCTGAGGGAGAAAGAGGGTTGCCTAGGCTGTGGGACAATGGGACAACTCAGGGCCGCCCAGGCAGGCTGGGGGTAGTGAGGACAGAGGCAGCCCGCCAGCCTCAGCTGAGTCCCGGCCAGTTGGTCTGCCCGGAGACTTCACCAGGAATTCAGAAGGTGGGAGGAGAGGCCCATGCTTCTGGTAAGCAGGTGCAAAATGACAAAAATAGAGGGGGAAAGCCCCTATTTTAAGCTCTTTGGAGAAAGGGCAAACCTGGCTGATGCTGCCAGGCAATGCGCGGTCATTGGCCTCCCGACAAGAGGCGGCTGGGACTGCAGAGGGAGGAGCAGAGGGCTCCGCGTTGGGCTGCCAAGGGCTGATGCGTTTGCTATGGAAACTGGGCCTTCGGGTTCCCACCAGGTTCTCTGGAGACACTCTGGCTTCTTTACCAGGAGGTGACTGGAGCTGTCCTTTCTAGAACAAAGGCTTTCCCTCAGATGCAATGAAAAATGGTCTGTTTTTGGTCGGGAGGAGGGGGTGGGACAAAGGTTAAGTGGCAGTAAATACAAGGATTGGAGTCTCTTGGCCTTTTGCTTACATTTCTAAGACTTTAAATTATCCTCAATAATGTTTGGTTCATTTCTGAGTGTGGGAAGAAATGGAAGGAAGGAAAAGACGTCTTATCCAAAAGCAGAAGAGAAGCAGTGTAGGCCTTGAGCTGTCCCATATAGAGATACATGTAAATATGTGAGAGTGTGTTTGTGTGTGTGTGTGTGTGTGCACACGCATACCCACACGTGCACAGACACAAGCAAAGACACTGATGTTTCCCCAAGGAAGAGGGAAGTTACTGTTCACACCATCTCTACATGGCTTGCAATACTTGAATAATTTGGCAAATACCATCAGCTCCACCTCCACCACCACATATATGTGTGTGTTCGTCTTCCTTTCTGAAGGGTACGGATAAAATGGCCCAAGTCCCTTGGTCTGCTCCCCCAGGGCCAACTTGAATCACTGCCAGCCTTGGCATGCTGGGCAGGTTTGGATATACGGATTGGCCACTCTGTAAGTTCTGAGACCCTGCAATTGAGGGACTTTGCACAGTGCATGACATAACGTATGTGCTTAATAAAAGGGTCAGGCATGCATGTCTTTTCCCATGAGTGTGAAACGGTAGTCTGTGCAGGTTACTGGTGTGGACTTTAGATACAGTTCTATCACCTATTCATTTGGTAACTTTTGCTAAATCATTTGACTTTCTTAATCTCATTTTCCTATGCCAGAGAGATAACCATGGGGACTGTCTTGTGCTGTTGTTTGAGGATGTCATCATATGGCTAAAGCATGTAGCTGAATTCCTGGCAACAATAAGAACTCAATACAGTCTTGATTTGTGCTGAGGCTAGTTATTTATCAATAAATTGCTATGCTGGAAAAGTGCTTACTGGTCCCTCAGTTCATCATCTGCATCACTAAGATGGCTGGATTAGATTCTCAGATGAAGGAGAGAGTATGTGCGATTGTTTTGTGTGTGGAGGTGTAGGGGTGTTGTGACAAGTACAGGGGTTATCGTAGGAAGTCTTCACAGGGGGCTTTTGAAGTTCTAATAACTTGGAAAATTTTTTCAAATAAAATTCCTGATTTGACATAATATCTGCCTTAGTCTTTTAGAAAACTCTTTTTCTGGGCATATAAAAATCTCAAAGTGTGTTGGAAAAAAATATGATACATGATCATTTGATAGACATTGTTCTAAAGCTTTATATTAACAATCAAATCTAAACATTAGCATATTCCCCTGCCCTCCACACATTATGAATTAGACATAATGGGCCAAAATCTTGCATTTCTATCATCCTTTCATACATGATACATTACAAAGGATGCACACACTCATGTGCCAACTTAAGATTGCTACACCCAAATGTCTAGTTTCTGACTTAAATTAATGCATTCTTGCTGCCCAGTGGCAGTGCTTTAGTTGTGGGACTTCTCCCAAGGTTGGTATCATTAGGAAAAGGGGGTATCAGTTTGTCTTTAGAAGAAGCAAAGGCCATGCATAGGTTTCATAGATCATATGTAGACTGGACATGGACTAGTGTGTGTGCACATGCAAGTGTGTGTGCATGTGTGGACATAAAAATGCTCAGAAACAGCTAAAGGACCAAATATTTTGAATTTCTTCTGCAGCTGCCATTTTACTTTTTCCCCGTGATGCTCCAATGTGGTTCTTTATTTTAGGTTTCTTGAAGACCCTGGGTTCTTCTCTTCCACAGGGAGTTAGTAGGGGATGCAGGGGAATAAAATGAATCTATGCCTCAAGTACAGACTTTCCAGCTAGGATGGAAGGGATCTGATTTCTACATGCCCATGTCAAAGGATGTGGCCTACAGCACCATGCACTTTCCTCACCCAAGGCCCTACGGTGACACCCATGCTCTTCCTATCTGCACTAGGAGGTAGAGCTAAAGTTGTTTTGCCACAGAACATTCGAGAGCACCAGAGCTGCCACTCCCCTCCACGGACAGCCACGCAGATAAAGGAGAGGACTGTATGGTAGGCAGCCCCTCCCATACACTGACCGACTCTCCCCCCTCACCCGCCATCAGACGTCTCTGGGGGGTCTGCCTGGGTCATGGAGGCTCTCCGCAAACCATGGCTGTCCTTATCATGGGAACCCTTGAGGTGCTCCTCAGAGTACACAGAGTGAGCTTTGAATACAGAAGAATGAAATAAGATAGAAAAGAAAATATGTTTGAAATCAAAAAGAAAAATGTGTTGTGAGATATTTGACTCCACCTCTTGAAGCTGGGCAAGTTACTTACACTCTTTAGAACTTGTATTTCTCATCTGTAAAGTGCAACTATTAGTGTACAGTACCTCCCTCAGCTTACTATTAAGGTGAAATGAAATACATTTTAAATGGTACCTGCCACTCAACAGATGCTCACGTGTGCAGGCTTCTCTCTCTTTGATGACCATAACACTTACATGAGGGCTGAGCAGTACCTCTCTTCAGAAGGACGCCTGTCCCCCAGCAAGCTTCGCTGTATGACAGCAGCAGCGGTCATGGTCTAGAGAGTGGCAGGACTGTGTGTGGGAAAAACCAAATTGCTGAGAGTCAGGAGACCTGGATTCTAGTCCAGCTCCTCTATTTACTAACATTTTGACTGTGAACAAGCCACCTCACCTCTCTGGACCTGTTTCTGCCTGCCTTGAAATTCCTGTTCTACCAAACTTGCAAAGTGTCTTAGAGAGCAATAAAGATGCTAGTGGAACTGTGCCCTTTCAATGGCAAGGATCAACATAAAGACATTGGACGGATGGTATCAACCACCATGGTCAGGTGTCAGCTGCAGAGGCCCCTCATTTAGGACTGATCCTCTGCAGGGGTGCTGTCCTTCTAATCCTGTTCTGTGGATGCTTGTAAAAAGATAGCACAGACTTGTCTCTGAAGTAAAAACTAGGGCCAGAAAAGGCCAAAACTTCCCATATCTGGACCAATGTCATCAGCTCCCCAAATACGGATTATTTACATATCAAGACTTAGTCTGAGTCTGAAATGAAGCTCTGAAGATCTGCACTCTTAGGGTAGTTCTTGGTAACCTGGCCTGGCCATCTGGACAGCTAGCTCTTCATTAAACAAGTCTCGTACCCTAATATTCATTCATTTAACAACTGCTACATTCATTAAGCATTTAGTGGCGGTCAGCATTGAGTAAAGCTGATTTATTTTATCTTCACAGAAACTCTGTGTTGCTACTTATTATTCCATTTTTACAGTTATGGGAACTGCAACCTGCCCACCATCATCTAGCTGGTAAGTGGCAGGTAGTCAGAATACGCCAAAGTCCTTCTTTTGACTGCACCACACAGATAACCTCATACTTTCTGTAAGCAACAGATTTTAAGGGATCTGGTGTGGTCCCACTCACTTTGGTTTTCTTTCTGACAAAAGGAGAGTTCATACTTGGAATGAAGCTTCAATATGATGGATGGTGACTCAGGTGTATATCACTTCAAAGAGAACCAACATACAGGAAGCTATTTAACTATTTTTTTCCTAAATAGATGTATCAGCAGAAGGATATTAGAATTTTATCTCAGAATTCATCATAACGTATCACTAAAGGTTAACTTTCCCTAGGACGTCTAACATACAATTTAAGCTTTGAAAATTTGGTTGATACAGATTTTTGTAATATATTGATATTACTTGAACAAAGCAAGTATACAATAGTGTACAATCAATAGATGTCACTCAAAGCAGAAAAAATTATATTGGCTTTTAAGGTATATTGATGCAACTGTGAATATAATTACTGATATTTACTGATGTTTTGTATCAAGTGTCAAGACAAAAATACAAAATGAGACCTAGATGTAATAAACTAAAATGAGACTGGTTGTAGGAGAGGGGAGATCAAAATCTACCCATCTTTTTCATTCTTATTTGGCTTGGTTTCATGGGGAAATCACAGAGAGAACATGATGAAATATTCTTTGATGGAAATATTTTATGTTTTTGTCTTGGACCTCATAGTTTGGGTCAAAGGACTCAGAAATGGTAGAAGGCAGGAACAGTATTAATACATGGAGGTAGAGTCAAGAGACATTTCATGTCCCAGTGAACATTTCTATGATCTGAATGAGTTTGAAGATTTGCTACAAAAGATATTCCATTCATTGGTATAGAAGGGAACCATCTTTCAAAGGTGATGTGACATGCCCTTGTCATATTCACATGGTTTGGGTCACAGATTTTACCAATTACTATATACCCTTTAGTGTTTTCATCTCATATCAACTTTTTTCCATTTGCACCTCAGGCCAGAGGTGGGAGAGAGTAGCATCCTTCTTTCTTTCCATGGGACGGCTGTATCCCAGGAAGCCCTTTCATCTGGAGGGCAGGACCAAAACAAAGGTGCACATGCAGCTGAATGTTCCAATTCCCAGAGAAGCCCACTTTCTGTAGTGTACTTTTAAGTCACAGAACTTATTTATGTTCTCTCTCTCCTTTCCGTGGTCAATGACATGGGTCAAAGGCATTTAATCAAATCCTTGTAGAGAGATGGGTCCCATCACTATGCGGTACGATGATCTAATTTGTCTTCTGTCAAAAAATGTATTTTGGGAACAGAGCCGAATATGATGAGTGTGATGTCTCTTTACGGTCACTGCTGAAGTATGTGTATGGCTCAGATTTTCCAGGCTCATTATTTTATCTGTCTCTGGATAAATATTGAAATTGTTGTTAGCGTAGATGCTAAATACTGAAGAAACATGGGGAGATGTTCTCCTTATCCTGCTCTTGAGTTCAGCTTGTGAAAGCCAGAATTACTTTAACTGATGACAAAGAAGGCAAGGCGATGAAGGAGACATGCACAGCCAAGATGCATGATTGTTTTTGGAGAAATAATGATGTCAATGAAGCTTATACTGAACACAAAACAAAATAAGAAAATTCCCCCAGCCAGTAGGTGGTGCCAAAATTTATAATGTTTGACTACTTTGGGTTTTACGGACAGCTTGCTAATTGCTTTGTCAATCAATTTAAGTAATGTAATTTAATTTCTTTTGCTGCATCACATAGGGGGTTATTAAAGAACTCATACTCAGCTCCTTGGCCCTGGGTGACCAGCACATTTGTTAATGCTGCCAACAATTTCCAGGCACCCTCTGCTGCCTTCTCCGTCCTCCTGAGAGGAAGAGAGACACTTGATTCCCTGTATTAATCAAATGCAGATATAGACCTAGTTTTTGAACTAGACCCTATGTCTAAAACTTAAATCTGAACTTATAAAGTAAGAAGACAGAATGATGTCCCATTCACAAGATATTGGAGAAAATCTATTTTTGGTTCCATGTAGAATCTTCCCCCTCAGCCCATTGCAAGTTTTTGCTATACAGCAAAGCCCTGGTCCGTCCTCGCATAATTTCTTTCATTTTCTTTGCTAAAGAAGTGGAGAAAGAAATAACTCATGAGACAAGGAAGAGAAGTGAGAAACTAGCAAGAAATTTGATGGGAAGGGAAAAATTCCACATCTGAAAATAACTCTAGTCAGTGACATGCATGCCGCCTAGCACTTAGAGAGGTCCCTGTTCAACTTCAAGCCTGGAACCCGGAGAGGCAGATTTCCAATGCAAATTAAAGAACTGACAAAACTATCTGAACTGATGAGGAGAAGAAATTTTTTTTCTGGGATTTCCCGTTTGCCCAGGTGCCAGAAGTTACTTCAACTTTCTGCATTGCCCTTTCTAGAAATACCCAGACCAATACTTCCCTCTACTGCCTAGAAGCAATTATACAACAGGAGTTAACCAGAATTATTTATACAAAATAGCATACCTGTTTCACAGGTATAGAAACTGAGGCATAGGTGTTTACTTTTGCAAAGTAAAGTCAAAAGGAAAGTTTAATAATGATTTAAGACTCTCTCTTCTTAGACTATCTTTCTGAATGTAAATCTGCACCAATTGACTCTGTTAAATGACAATACGAGGCAAATAATTTTTATCTGTTAGATTTGATAAAGGAAAGTCTTTGAAATAGATTTATGAGAACAGCAGAAGTGACAACTCACCAAGGTATATACATACCAGTATCTGGGTCCCTCATCACTGTTGATGCCAGAACCTCTGTGAGAAGAACCTGGGTGGTGGTATTTATCAAAATTCTTCAAGCAATTCTAATCACTGCTAAACTACTGAAATGTAATCCTAGCTAGTACGCTATTTGAAAGCAATGGAGAAGAAAATTAGAATGATGTCTGTTTTTATTAAATTCATATAATATGGGTTTGATTTTATCATTTGATATAAGTATAAACCAAATTCATATGCATTGATTATATCATGGTCTTAATTATTTTAAATTATATAAATATATAGTAATAAAGTCACCATTATTGAGCACAGAAACATATAATTTAGGAATTGTCAGCAGATGTTGGTACCTTTATATTTTTCCCATTTATAATTTAGCTGTCCAACTACATTCGGTAACATTTGTTGATAGCCACAGATAGAATGAAAGTGCACCATGGGAGCATAACCAGGTTCTGTGTGACCCACCAAGTGCCTGTAAAATAAAGAGAGATTTCGCAGAGTGGCTTCTAACCAGTCAAAGCCTTCTCTCTTATCAAAAGGGTCTTTCTACTAGTGTATCATCTAGTTGATTATGAAACTGGCTATAATAATGATTTCTCATGAACTAGAAAGTCTGGTAGTATTGCCTCACCAAAAAGGATTTTGACTACAAGGGTGGGTGGAGTGAAAGGAGGGTTTAGGCTTATCACAGCTAGACTGTGAGCAACTACCCTTCAAGAAGCCATGATGATGACAAGAACTTCCATGGGGGGGGGGGGGAATATTGGTATTTCCTTTAAGCACTGGAGATTACAAAAAAAAAAAAAACTTGACCCACTGGGACACTCATACCATCATCTGTGAGCCTAGTACTCTATGGGGAAAAAATAACAGGCTATAAACTTAAGCTTTACCTGTAAAAACTTTAGAACTGTAATTTCAAGCCTTCCAGGTGTTGCTCTATCTTTTATTTAAGGATTCTTTGTTTCCATTCAAGAAGCTATAAGCAAAGTAAAGTTGAATCTCAAGTTTTGTAAGGAATATAATCCTGAGAAATAATATGTGACTTTAAATCATGTAATTGAAAGTGTTAATTATCTTGAAACAGTCTTGAAAATACTATCTATTCATTATATTTTATGAGGCAAGACTATTTAAATACAAAATATCATGACATTAATAATCCTATTCAAATGTTTGTTATGAGTTATAATTTGATGATGTTACAAATTAATACATCCCTAATTAATTTTTGATACAGATGGCATAAATGTTTCACCTTGTGGCTGGTCTTATCTAGCTTTGCAGGTGAGCAGTGGAAATTACGGCAGAGTCTGGGGAAGGGAGAAAGGGGAAGTCCTGGTTGGATGAGCCTGGGAGGGGCACAGAAGCTGGGATAGAAAGGCCATTTCTGGGTACAGGTGAGAGGATTTGAGAAGAGAAGACATCTTTGGTCTTAGACCTTGGTCTTGGTCTCAGTCTCTCCATTTACTAGTTGTGAAATCTCTAACAAGTTTCTTAATCCTCACGACCTTCAAACTCCTGATCTGAAAGTAGTAATACATAAAATCTCATGAAATCATTTTAGGGGCTAAATTAAAAAGATATATAGCAAAGTACATAGCAAACACACAAAAAGTGGCAACAACAATAATTTATATAATTATTAATAGCTAGTCTCCACTGAGTTAGTCAAGAGAAACATTAGCCATTATTAAATAAATACAGTTTGCTCTTACAAACTACAGCACATAGTACAAATAGTTGAAAACATCAGGAACAGGGCAACTATAAATGAATCTGGAATATCTACCCTGAGACTTTCAATTTCCAGGTCATATTTGAGGGCACTATGTTCTCTTTCCTTACCATAACTTTCCTGAAGTGGACTCATGAGGGCCTCCTGTATAATAGGTAGCTTTTTAGGAGGATAACATTGACCTCTTTGATGTGTTCCCCAGGGATCCCCAAAGTAAATTTTTTATACAGTTTATATCATATATTTTGAGTCAGTCCTTGATAAACATATCTTTCAAATTTGGTGTAAATCTGCTTGTTTTCATAACTTGTCGAAACATAAAAGTAGCAACATACTTTTATTAGCATTAACAGACAATAATACTATCTCCTAACTAATTTTAGACAGGACTCAGAATCCTGGAATTACTCATTCTAAAATGAGGTCCCAGAAAGGGCCTCTCTTTCCCATCCAAAGATTTCCCACCTAAGTAGGTCTGAGACAAGGATTTGATAATTTGATGTATTTATGAAGATTGGTGAGAGATGTAGGAAAAAGGATAAGAGATACCAAAGCCAAATTTACCTATTTTGCAGTTTTACTTCAGGCTGGTTCCTAACTCTCAATCCTTGGGCTAGGAAGGGGGTTTTTGTTTCTTTGGGAGGCATAGGGTATAAGTTCTACCTTCCCCATTGCCAAGTCTTGCAAACCTGGATTGACAACCACATGGTAGAAATCCAGGTTATGATCAGGTTATTCATTTTATTGTTATGGAAACATGTGGTCTTAAAATGTTGTTGTGGGAGGTAAGATTGTTAAAATAGGATGGACCAAGTTATGAAGACAATGACCGCTACATTTTAGAGTATGGACTTAGGCAGTGGGGAATCAATCAGTGTTTTAGTGGTTTTGGAGTCATGCTTTAAGAGAATAATCCGACCACATTGTACAAAGAGATAGAAAGTCAAGGAGGAAATTTACTGGGCAATGAATCCTATGGGAAGCTCTGAGGTCCTGATATAGTGTTTGCATTAGAAGGATGAAGATAATCTCTGCAGAAGTAGAAACCTACTGGAAACAGACTAGAAACCAAAGAGGGGTGCGTGAGAAAGATGAAAGGCTGGGAATATTCCAAGGGTCCAGTAGTGGTTGATTGGGAGTATGGTGCTTCAGTTTACAGAATTAAAAGATAGTAGTTACAGTGGAAGGTGAGTTTGATTTTACACATCAGTCAAGGTGCTGGCAAGGCTGTTATAGAATTGGGTAAGATACATGGGGGAAGGAAATCTAGAGCTGTGTAAGGAGGTTGAGGCTACATAAATATACTTTATATTAAAATATACTACTAGGGAGATATTTGCTGCCAAGAAAATGGGTGAATCTGCTGACAGAGAGAGTGTATATTTATGGGAGCATGGGCAGTCAAACAAGAGAACTAGGGAAGTAGGAATTTCAAAAGAAACTAAATAGCCATGTCAAGGTGATGAGGTCAAAGCAAATGATCACTGAAATAAAAAGATGGCTGAAGGGGAACCAAGGGTATATGTTTTGTTCACACTGAAGAGAAGGAGAGAAGAAATAAATCAGCAGCTTGGGAAAGTGACAAGTTTACAAAAAGCTTATTTTTTTTCCTTTTTTTTTTGGTATAGAGGAAGACAGTATAAAAATTATGTTGAAAAGCCAAAGTAAGAGAATGGTTTACGGTGCAAGAGATTAACAGAAGTAGCAAGAAATAGAATCAAACACAGAGAAGAAAGGATGAATTTTGGCAACCAGTAAGAAACCTTCTTTCTCACAGAAAGAAGAGATGGCAAAGGAATGATAACTCAAGAAACAGAAGACACAAAATTATGGGACTGTGTCAGACAGGAGGGCATCTATGAAGAGTGTGAAGAAAGAACTGAAATTGGGACTGGGAGAAAACCAAAAGTTTAAAATCATTGTTGAGATTTCGGCTGGCGCCAACTAGTGGTGTGCTGTGGGACTACAATGCGGCTATGGTGGTCCCAGTGAGGAGGGACAGCAAAAAGTACCGCTGCTTTTCAAAGGTTTCTCCAGGAGTTTTTGGTGGCTCAGAAGTCAATGTATCCAAAAGTCTTCTGAACTGGAGACCTGCTAGGTGGGAGAGTAGAAGGTCAAGTAGGTGACATCCTTGAGTCATCCTCAATAAGATGTTGAATTTTCTTGAAAGGGAATCCAGGCAAAAAATAAATTAGGAAAACATGAGGGGACGGTGACAAACCAGGAGAATGAGGGGTCCAGTACTAGAGAAGATGTTGAGGATAAACATCAGATTTAGATGAAGGATAAGAAGTTATGAGAGGCGAATTAGAAACATTTCCATGATGATGAGATCTAAGATAATGGAATCACTGGTGTCTGAAGAAGAATGAAAACTTAAGTTACTGGAGCTGGAAAACATGAGTATGTTTTAAGCTTCAGGAGGAAGGTGAGCTTACAGTAGAGAGGGTAACATGAGTTAGGTTCTGAAGTCACTGAGGACATGGGGAAAGTGATGGTGGATCTCCAATGAGATAATGGAGAAGATGTTACAAACATACAAAAGGCAAACACTTCAAAAAATACATCCTCCATCAAGTGGCTGGATGGCTTCTGTTTAAATAGTACCAGCACTTTCAGAGACAAGAAAATATGGTTCAGGTCTAATCATGGAAATCATGAAAAATCATCCTACTGCTTAGTCTTTGACCAGTTAGAGAAAATATTGAATCTGAAAGTATAATAAATTAGCTGCAGTGTTCCATTAGTATACATTAGCATCAGTAATCAGAAATCTAAAAAAGAAGTTTAATGGAAAAATGGAGGTGAGTCCCTAGAGTTTTCATTATATTCTATTTTCTAGTGAACATTGTTTCTTGTTCCCTTGGAGAATTTCCTTTAAGAGACCAAGTGAAAAATGTGTCTGTAAAAGAAATATTGATTAGTTTAACAATCTCATTAAATTTGATTAACCTTTTAAGATTATTAGGTAGATCTTTAAAGTATACAAAGCTGAAAATACTTGTATGTTCATTGAAGGGCACCTTTTAAATACTTTATAAATATATGAGAATTGGGTACTTTTAAGACTAAAGCTAGCATTCAGAATTTTAAAATATGTGTCATTCTTTCTGTACCTTACTTAGTTTGTGTTTTTTGGCTACTTAGAATTAAAAATAACTTGATAATTGCTTTACTTGTACAAATATTTATGAAGAGAATGATACACCAAACTAGGCTGGAAGAAAGATCAATAGTATACAGAAAAGCTTACAAGTACTCCCCCACGCAAACACACACATTCAGACCAAAAAGTTCTAGAACCTTCCTTCTCTTCGTTTGTTGCCTCTTCCAAATTCCACATTTGTGATTCACAGATTCATAAATAAGACCTAAGGTAACAAGAGTTCTAACATGAATAGTAATGGAATCAGTAGGGGAAAGGACTAAAATTTACTCCTGAACTACAATAGCTAACCCCTCTTCCTTTACATCATCAGTTAAAAAGTAAGTTCTTCAAAGTTGAATCAACTCCAAGAGTTTCAATTTAGAACCAAGCCATAAAATAGGCTTTAAGGGAGAATAGAGCTCATCATTAAATAGAAAATCAGAAAAAAAATTATAGTAAGGAAAAATACAGTATTTCACTGGACAGTTGAAAAATGGTTATTATTTGTAGAATTCCTTTAACCATACACAGTCATAAGAATGGTTCCCAATTTTTCTTTTTCCCATTTAAAGTTGATTTTTAAAATGAAAATGGTAAGGCATAAGAAACGTAGTCCCTTATGTAATTGACCTTTTAAATATTCAATATTTTTATTAACTGTCCACTGTATTTCTTTCCCCTAAGATACTGGTATAATAATTAAAGCATGAGAATAGTTGAACATTATTACAAAACCCCAAAGCCAAATGCCCCTTCCACCAAAAACAAAACATAACAAACAAACAAAAAAAAAACTGCATTACTCTTCCAATAAATTACTCTTCTAATAACTGTGTTTGCGATTAAATGCAATTTAAATGCAAGCAATCAAAACAATGGTTTGTTATCATGTGCAGAATGAGTTATGAATTTGTGTGTGTGTGTGTGTGTGTGTACAGATTTTTAAATGTGCTTTAGGGATAAGAAAAAAACTGAAAGAAAAGAATCCATGTATTTTGATTGCCAGATCCTTCTGCAACTGTTTATCATGTTAAATAAGTTATAGTAACTATTCACTGGTCATATATATTCAAAATTCTTCAAATTATATATTAATAAGTTATGTTCAAGATGCATAAAACTTAATGTGAAAATTTTTGAAGCCTGATTTTCAGCACACAAAAACCTTTGACACATTCCCTATTTGAGATTTCAGTGCTGCTTAGAAATTTCTTTAGGGCATTTAAAACTTCTTTTGTGACTCTTCATCAGCTGTTTTACAGACAGTAGTGATCTCTAGAATGTATATTTTCACTTTCTGCATGATTGAAGGAGTTCATGTGCTATGTCCAATTTTAAGGTACAGTGTAAGATTACGTTTCTAGAATATAGAAAGCGATAGCCATCAAAACTGCAACCACTGCTGTTTATAGTAATTCCTACTATTTACTGTTTGATGGACATTTGTGAATCATAGGAGGATGCCAGGATGATGGTTAGGCCACTGTAATAACTGGTAGTGCGTGTTGTCAACCATAGGTAGGCTGAACCAACAAGCACACAGATACTCTGTACAATTCCAAGTGGGCAGCTACTTTGCTTTTTAGAATAAACTGACTTTGAAGACTATGCTACAGAAATATATGAAATATCATTCTGGCTGACTTTGTCTTGTTGAAGCTTTCACGTTGTATGAATTTGGGACTTGAATCTTCCATTCCAGATTTTATTCAAGTTGAAGTTTTGCAAACTACCCTTCATTTCCAGCACCCTGGACATGAATTTTACAAAGGACTCCAATGAACTTTCCAACAAAAAGTTTAGGGTAGGCAGAATAGCAAAATGATTCAGAGTATGAACTTTGGAGCCAGGCTGACCTGAGATCAAACCTTAGCTCAGCCACATATAAGCAGTCTTAGATAAATTGCTTGGTTTCTCTGAGCTTTAGTTTCCTCACCTTGAGAGTGGAGATGGTAGTGATTTCTACCTCCCAGGGATATAATGAGGGATCAGTAAAATGATATATATGAAACAGATACTAGAGTTCCTGGCAAAGAGAAAACACTCAAAACGATTAGCTTAGCTAGTGTAATTAAACTCACATACATGTGTAGACCCTTTCTGTAAATGATTGTTCAGTTTACTACTGATTCTCCATCCAGGGTCTCTGTGAAGGTTGGGATATGCTTAATCTGCCTCCAATGCTCAGCACTGGTAACTGCTTGAGATATAACATTTTTCTAGCTAAGATATTGAGCTAGTACAATGTTTTCAATTCTAAAGAGAAGCCTTCACATGGACCCTGATGACACTTTTACTTTCCAACAAAAAGACCACAAAGGTAAAAAGACTGAGAGGTGAGAGTTGCTACCAAAATTTCGTATCATTTGCTTCTCTGGCAGAAGTGTGTCTTCAAGAAGCACTGTTTTCCACACAGGAGTACCAAACCCTGAGAATGGGCCATTGTTCACCTGTGCCTTCTGCTGATGTGCCCACCACCCCCGTTACAGAATGCCAAGCAGAGGGATGGAAACTCCTATAGGGAATTGGGCTTCAGTGGACATTTGGAGAATCTGATTGTAGCGGTTGATTGTTACTCTTAACAGCTCAATTCCTGCTCTGCAGACAGTCCCTTTGGATTTGAAATCTAAGCGTGTTTTGTTCCAGCTCAGCCTGTAAGGTTGGATGCAGGAGTAAGTTCTTAGTTTCTTTTCTTGTTGCCTCTGCTCACAGACTTTGCCAATGGATATGGAGGAATTTAATACCCCAAGGACTCTTCAAAAGCGTCTTACTTGGCAACATCTAAGCCAAAGATGGGACAAAGATAACTGTCAAAAATATATGCAACACATTGACTCTTTATTTTCTAATGTCCATTGTGAGCCCATTGTGAGCCCATTGTAATATTGTGCTGCTTTCATTTAAGAGGCAGCAGTTAGTTATGCCAATGCTTCCACCATAAAACTCCTAGTACCCAGGCATTGTAAGCCACCTATAAAAACACATGAGGATATGGTGCATGGCTTTCCAAGTCTCATCATTCGTGCACATTTTTAAAATGCACTTAAAGTATTTCCAAAGTTTTTTTAAATGCTTAAAAGAAACAAAGCCACATTTGGGTGCTGAAGTAGTTTTTCAAAATATCTTTATATGCTGGTTGGAAAGGTATAAAAATGCAGGCAGGGCTGTGTAATAAACACACACATTTAAGGTCCTGGCTAAAGATCAAATGTTCAGAGAGCTGGGATAAACAATTTGTAAATTCGCCTCAGAAATGTGCACTTCCTTCCTTTGTGGACTGGAAGTGAGAGAGAACTTTTAAAGTATTAATAACATTTTTATTTTTGCTCTCTTTGCCAGGAATTGTAGAGACAATGTTATATTTCAGTAATGTCACTTTGTGGTACCTTATGGAAAACATCTCTGTTTTTTTTCCTCTACCCTAATTTCAATCTAATTTAGATTTATCTAGTTTTCATTCGAATTTGAATTTTTCTCTTTTACTCTGGTTAACTTCGTGTCACAGTATTTGAATTGGACATTTCTAATTAGGGTCCTCTCACACTTGTATGGTCAAGGTTTTTCTTGGGGTTTCTTTCATTAAGATGACATGCCTTTAATACTATCATAACAACTAATTGAGATGTTATCGTGTTCTTGAATTTCCACATCTTGCACTTCATAGTCAGAAACTCTGAAGCCTCATACCCAGGACTTGTGGTTAAGACTTCCAATTTTACAAAGCTAATAACTAACCACAATAGAAAGTAGAAGCCAAATATATGCATTTATGAATAAATTCAACCAGTGGATTTACTTTTTTTTAACTGCTTTCTACTCCTTATTTTTTAGTTGAAATAAGGTAAAAGAGGGCCATTCCTAGACCAACAGGATCACCTCAATGAAGACTAGGATTGATCTAACCATATCTGTTCACTTGAGGATACATTTATGTTTCCAAATGAGCTTGGCCACTAAGTTCTACCACAGAAATTCCATTCAATGAAATTCATCTTCTCTTTGGTCAGTGTTCTGACCAAAGTGTTTCTGACTGTAATTGAGGAACAATTAGACTATTAGAGTCTAATTTATCAATCATTTCTTACATGTTGTTATAATTTTATAAATCAAATAAGTTAAACAAATATTTTGCACTCACTATGTATGTGCACGGTTATGCCAGGCCCTACAGATGCAAAAATGAAAACAAAAATAGTCCTTTCTCCCAAGGAGCTCAAAGTCTAGGGAAAAAAATGAACAAGTAAACAATTATAAAATAGTATGATACCTATTATGATAGAGACAGGAAAAACTTACTGAGGAAAACTAGAAAAGCTTCACAGAAGCAGACGAAATATTTGAGCTACTACTTAACAATTGAAGGAACGAAATTTTATCAGCATAGGCCAAGGCCCAGTGATATAAGAAACCACAGTGAGAAACTATGCAAGCAAAATCCAACTTGACATGGCAATTGATAAGAGTGAAGAAAAGGGAGGTTTTAAGGACTGCAACCCCCAGGGTCTCACAGTGAGACGTAAGGCATCGTGAAGCGACACAGCTTACAAATGCATAGGGCCGTTTTGTGACTGCCTCAGTCACTGCCCTATCCCCAGGACTTTGAACAGTTTTGACACATAGTGAACACCATGGACATCTGTCAAATATCTGAGCAAATGAATACAAGAGAAAAGGAAAGAATGTGTATTCATTTTCTAGGGCTGCTGTAACAAAGTACCACAAACTTGGTGGCTTAAAACAACAGAAGGTTATTCCCACAGTTCTGAAAAACAGGAGTCTGAATTCAAGGTGTCAGTGGACTGTGCTCAGGGAGAGAATCCTTCCTTGTCTCTGCTAATTTCCAGCAGCTCCAGGTTCCTCGGCTTGTGGCAGTGTCACTCCAATCTCTGCCTCTGTCTTTGAATGGGTTTCTCCCCTGTGAGGCTCCTCTACTTATACGAACGCTTGTCATTACATTTAGGGGCCACCCAAGTAATCCAGGATGATCTCATGTCAGGATTCTTCACTTGATTACGTCTGCAAAGACTTGCCCCCGCCAAATGAGGTCATATTCACAGGGACCAGGGGTTAGGACTTGACATACCTTTCTGGGGCCTACAATTTAACCCACTACAGAACATCACTTTCATACTTAAATCTTTCAGTGACCCTCTACTGTTCTAGGGTAAAACAGGAATTCCTTTAAACAGCCTACAGGACCCTAAGGATCTGGCCCTTGTCTGTTTCTCAGTCCTCATGTCGCTGCCTCTTCCCTCTTCCTTTATTGCACTCTGGCCACAAGGCTTTCTTTTCCAATTTCTTCCTGGCCCTGCTCTTCCACGCTCAGGGTCTTTGCACACTGGTTCCTTGGCCATGAATGCTGTCCCCCCAACTCTTTCTCTAGCTAACTCCTCCTCCCAAGTCTCGGGCTTTCTTCTCTGATCTGCAAATAAAAATCATCCTCCTGTTGCCCTACACATTTAAAGACTATAAAGCCATATTAATTAAAACAGTGTTTTCAGAAAAAGAGTAAATACCTCTTATTACATACATCCTATGGAATCTTATGCAGTTCTTTTTAAAAAAAGAGGTCTAACTATATGCATTCATATGAAAAAATCTCCATGAGTGTTAAGTGACAAAAAGCAAGTTGAAAATCATATATACAGCATGACTCTATTTATATAATTCAAAGACTAAAACCAGACATGTCTACAAAGCTTCATGTATATGTGGAAACACATTAAAAAGGACACCAGAATAGTATCTCCCAACTGTCAACAGGGGGAGTAATAAGGGGATGAAAAGGTCTTTCATGTTTCCTCTGGATATTTCTGCACTCTTTCAGCCATGTGCAAAGAAATCTTATGCATTACTTGTGTAACAAAAACAGCAATGACAGAAATGAAGAAGTACAAAACAGTATGACTGATTCTGGAATGCACAAACAGACCAATAGAACAGAATAGAAAGGCTAGAAACAAGTGCATGTATATCAGAGATTCACATGCACCTGTAAAGGGAGGTGACCTCTCAATCAGCCAGGAAAGAACAACTCTTCAATAAATGATGCTGAAGCAAAGGACTGGCAATTTGGTGGTGGGGACAGGAGGAAAACAGATAATAGATTCCTGCCTTTAACCACTCACCAAAGCCCAGATGAAGGAAAGAGCTGAATATAAAAAGAAGAATATGAAAAACTAGAAGGATAAATAAGGTAATATATTTTATAAAATTGACATTGAAATAACCTAGCAATAGAGATGAGAATACCTGTTAGATAACAACATCAGGGAAATAAATACTTGCATGTGTGCGTAAAGAAGTATGTATAAGGATGTTCAGTGAAGCACTTCAACTTAAAATTAAAAATAACCTAAATATCTATAAACAGGGAGAGGATTAGGTAAAATCTCATAAATCTTCACTATGGCATATTATTCAGCAATCACAAAAATGAGCCATATTTGGTGACATAGGAATGTCTTTGAGATATAATGTTTGTTAATTAAAGAAAAATATAAAAAATACATATACTATAATCCAATTTATGTTTTTTAAAAAGGGAGCCATACATACACACATACATGCATAGATATATGAACACATGTAAAGAGACATACATTTAGACACACATATATACATGCATATGCACGGATGTGTGCATACATGTATATGTGTTATAAATGTGTGGGCAAACACTTGGAAAACAAAGATTAATTTTTATGGTGGTGAGTTTCTTGAAGGGGGTGGGGCTGGAGAGAGCAGTATCTATAGAATTACTTGATTAGCAATCATTTCCTCCAGTTTCCTTTAGTGAATTACTCTTCCCCCATTCTCTAAGGTTCTTATTGGGGATGCCAATTAGAGTACACATCTCTTGCACAGGATCTGGTCAGGATGGTCATGTGACCAAAGAAGTCCCAGTCAATATCCTTCCCTGAGATGCTCTATGTGGACACTGAAAGAGGAAAGCTTTCTCGTATTTCTCAGGCTACCATCAGTATGATTAATCCACACCTGTCTGACGCCATGCTCCCAATCCCTGCCTTCCTACCCGAGGAGGAAATGAGGGAAAGAGAGAGGGAAGGAAAGGGATGAGAAGGGAGGAGAGGAGGGAGAGAGGCCAGTCATTCAAGTCTTTGCATCTAATCATATATTCACTGGTCTAGCCTTAAAGCCAGACCCAGCCCTGAATTTCCCAGTTATGCCAACTGATAAATTCACTTTCCTTAATTTGATTTCATTTCTGTCACTTGCAGCTGAAAGTCTTGCCTAATCTAGGTCTGTTCTTTTTAACTCTGTGTTTTTACCCTGTTTCATTGTCTTTACAAAGAGAGTGTGTTAGTGTGTTCATAGTATAAAAATGTCACACTTTAATTTCAATATTTATTTGCTTATCTGTATATTTCATATTGCCTTGCCCCTCTAGACTTGAGGGCAAGGGCCAATGTAAAAACAGGGTCCATGCCTGTTTTATAGTAGTTGCTCAATAAATATTTATTTAAAAATAATATTGTGTTCTGGGAAAGTTAAATTGTGCATACGCCTTGACTGTAGGGTGCAAAGGGAATGGCAGGGCTAAGAAAGGTGATAAGCATGTAGCGGGAAATTATGAAGGACTTTTTAAGCCAAGAAATACATCTGTAGTCAATGGCAGTATAGATTTAGCATCTGTATTGTCAATTAAATCTCTAGTCTAGATCCTTCTCTCCTATAAAAATGTACACACTCAGTTACAGAGAGTTTTCTAAGGTCAAAAATTCATTAAAATATAACTGTGCTCTCTCATGTCTTTGGCCAGGTGGAGAAGCTGGTTTCAGCAGGGAGCATATGAGGCCAAGATAACAGATGTGACGCTTTGGTAGGCCTGTTTTCTTCATTGTAATGCACGTCCAGCTGTCTGGCAATCTTGTACTTGAGCTCATAATGAGAATGGGTGAGAGGGTGTTTCAGAGTTGGCACAGATCCACTAGAAAGAGCTCAAAGCATTCTACTGGGAGTATCAACATCTTCATCTTCCTCAATAGGAGACAACTTTATAAATACAAGACCTTTGCCTACAATGCTCCTTGACCAGCAGAATCAACATCAAAAGTTCAATCTTCATAAAATCTATGTAAGTTCTTTTATTGTTCCACTTGTGGTGCACATCTGTTTATTTTCTTGACATGAGTTGCCCATTACAAATTCCCTCAGTACACGGATGGAAAATATTAGTGGGAACATTGACTGCAGCTGTCCTTTTCATAGTCTGATATTGTTTGCAACTCTGCTTTGTATACTAGTTTTTTAAAATGCTTTAACTAAAAACGAGTTCTTATGCCTGGTCACAAAGTATCAACAATTCCATTCTCCCAGAAGCCATGATGATGAACTTCAGCAGACTTTGGCTCTATTAAACACTTGAGACATTTCTCTTAACCACATTCTCCTACCTGGTGCTGCTATCATAATTTAGTTTATTACAAAGTGGCTTTTTGGTAATCTTGTCCTTTCATTAGCTACATAAACACAGTCCAATAATGTGGACTCATAATAAACAATGTTATTGGTCCCATGGACTGAATCTTTTTGGCTCCTTTTGGGAAACCATATTGCCTTCTGTCAGGTTAACTATGGCTGATGAAAGAGTTCACAAAGTTGAGTGCACTGTGGAGAGCGGTGCCACATCTCTTGCTTATGTGAATATGGCATGGGCCACCACGGCATTGCAGCTCAGTGCTGTGCCAACCTGCCACTCTCATGAAAGAGTTACAGACTAGCTGGCTTGGGTTCCCTGCTTTTTTCCTCTCAGTGTGTCATCAGTTTTGGACAGTGGTCAAGCTAACCCAATTTAATGACATCACTTAGAAAGCTGGATATATAACATAATTGAGCCTGACATCATTCTCTTTGGGTTAAGATTGTATGACTCTGTTTGGTATAGATTTAATTGCAATTTAACCAGAGTATTTCACTCTTTCTGCAAAATATTTTATTATATCCTTGTCCCTGGTGACCTTCATTGTTTTTGAAGGGGGACAGTTATTTCTCTATCTAATTTTGGTCATGTTTTGTTTATTCTTTCTTCCAAAATATTAACCACTTCTCCAAAAATAGATCATGTCTAGATACCCTGAGAAAAAAAAGATGTGACCAAAAATATGTTAGTTGTTTTTATTCAAGGTGACTATTACATTAATGTGGACCTAGGAATATTGGTGTCTCTTGTGCCCGCTTTGCAGGTCATAGTGTCCCAGATTTTGACCACATATATGATCATATGTAGTCTAGTCATGTGATTTACATATGGCATTTATATCATTAATATAATGGTGAATCTACATCTTCTGCAGCACAAAAGCCACATCCATGTAAATTACAATTTGAAGTGTTCTCAAAAGTGAATGTACATAATTATTCATAAATCACTACGTTATTTTAATTCTAAGATGTATTTGTCCAATGTGACAGGTTATAGCCATCCTTGTATAGCCCTTGAAGAATAGATGGAAAAGGCTTGATAAACACCCTTTCAAATCCCTCAACTAGAGTTGGGATTGGACAACAGGAGATCACATGGCATTCATTCTCTTTTCCTATCCCCACCACTGCGCAAGTTGAAACTGCTCTTAGAATTGACGATTCTCACGGCAATGATCCAGGGGTGGGGATCCTATGGCCTTCTGATTTTAAGATTGTTCTTTTTTAAGCACCAAAGGGGACAAGAAAACCTCATCTTTCTGTGCTGCACCCCTTTTAATAAAAGGATTTGTTCTGTAAAATTTGGATCCAGTCAAAAGGCCACATTTAAGGATCTGGAAGTCCACAGGTGGCCTCAAGGTTGCAGGGTCCCTGTATTTTTATTTATTGTTAATGAATGAGGAGCAGAATTGAAAACACTCAGGATATACACAGTGTGGGTTTTACTTCCTTCTTGAACGCTATTACAAATTCAGAGGTTATTTGGGGCCTTAAACCTGATTGGATTCTATCATTTCCCAGCCTGGGTCTCCATGGCTTGAGTGACTCTGGCAAGGGAATAAAATATTAAATTCATCAGCTAACTGGTAATAGTATTTTATATGCTTGTGAAGAACCCCAACAGTATTAGAAATGAAATAAATAAGAATCCCAAGTTGCTGTGTGTCCTCTGCAACAAAATATTTAATCAAAACCAAAAGTATCCCTGCACTACTCCTCTTGTGGCAAGGACCTTAGAGGACGTAACATAGGAACTGCTCCTAAAGTACCACAGAAATACCCTTGCATTGCTACTGCTGGGGCAGGAATTTTAATAGTGCTACACAGGAAGTGTCCCTGAATAGCTGTTGATGGGGCCAGGATATTTAATGATGCTACACAGGAAGTACCTCTGCACTGGTACTGCTGAGATAATGTCAGAGTACTGCACGATGGGGACTGTTTTCAGTGTGGTGCCAGCCAGAAGATAACTCTTACTGCCAAAAAGAGACTGAAAATACCCTCCCTGCTGCCAGTGTATGCTTAGAATGCTACAAAATGCAGAGAAAATGCTGATTGTGCCAAAAAGAATAGAGAAAGGAGGGAGCCCTCCTGTGTGAGAAGAGGCGCAGGGTGCAGACATTCCTGAAGCTAACAAGCAAAGCAGGCAGGCTGCAGTTTGGTGAGATAAACAGAAATTTCTGCAAAGTTTCAACATGAAGTGGACTTTAAGCTTTTGCACATAGGAAACCCAAGAAAGTATCAACGAGGGCCCTGAAATCAGAAATCTACATCTGGTACGAAAGAAATAAGGCAGGGCATTTTCAACAAACCAAAGAAATGGCAAGAAACAGAAACAATGAAATATAATAGGAGAAGAGTTGACTCTGAGACAGTATAGACACCATTCCTTGGCCATGAGAGTGAAGAGATTTTAACAAATCCTTACTTACAAAGGCATAAAGATGGAAAACTGAACTCTACTGAGTAATATTTATGGTTGTTCTAGAGTAAATGTAGTCCTCGTGGTAACTGAATAGTAAAATCCATATAGTCCTCTCATTCCAAATAGTGGGTTTAAACCCTCAACAAATCCTTCTATGGTTTTCAAAAAGTCCTGAGTTAAAAATCGCCTCCACATAGTGTAATTGATAGAAATTTGACTGTATTATGTACTTGATTATTACAGTTACGATTCTGGTTTCCTGTGTAGGCAAAACCATGCAAACTGCCCTCTTCATCCTTTGGAACCTAAATTCATCCATGAAAGAAACATGGAGAATCTCATGGGCCAAATGTTCCTACCTATTCAACCACTAGAGGGTACCTGTACTTTCCTTTCCTTTCCTGGAAAGTGACAAGATCAGTAAAAGAGTCAAGATGATCAATCTCTGGTCTTCTAAAAAAAAACAGCCTGAAAGGTCTATTGTTAGTCTCTATGATCAGAGGTAAGAAAATTAGTTATTAATATTAATATTTCTTAAGTTGTATGGAGTTGTCCTAGCAAATATTCTGACAATAGGTCAAATGGTAAGAATTTATAAATGAAAGATTCCAAATTCCCTCCATGCCCCCTGAATTCCTAATCATTCTTACTTTGCTACACATTTTTCTTTCTTTTACTAGACTTATCATCTTTTAATAAAGTGTATGATTATTTATTACATGTGTTATTAGTTGTTTGTCTTTCCCATTGTCGGGATTTATGGCCCCACAAGGGCAAGTGTCTACACCAGCTTCGTTCACTGATGGATCCCAAGGAGCCGCGAAAAGTGCCTGGTACAGAGTAATTTCTCAGTGTATATTAATACTTATTTAAAGTGTTGAATAAATAAAGTTATCAACCTCAATGTTATATTTCATCCTCTCTGTAAGCCATTTCTATCTAGTTAATATGTTCCCATTGACCTAAGTCTAATGGATTAATAAATAGCTTATAATTTCCTTTTATCAAAATTTCCTCCCCTATTTGTCTATTACATTCTTGGAACAACTCTGTAGTCCCTTAAGTTTCTACATTTCAGTCACTTCCTATTCATCAGTTTTTTTCTCATCTCCTATGTCCACGCCATCCTCCTAACATATCGTACACATGACTCCTACATAATGGCCCCTGCTGTATCATTTCTCTAAACTAGGGATTGCATTTCGGCATCACCTAGCTTGCCAATTCCAATTGATTAGGTTTCCCAGACAACCATGTGGAGAAAGATTCCAGTGCCATTCTGAAAGCATTCTGCATTTGAGCAGGGATGACAGGGATGCCTGACATGGAGCACATAATGATGGCATGTCATCCCTGGTTTAATCCCTCATCAGCTCATACACTTAACATAGAAAATCTCTTCTTGGTGCTTCAATATCTTTAATATAAAAGTTTTATAACTATTTTCATCAAAAATATTTTAATCATGTTTCTCTCCCACCATTCAATAATTTATAATGGCTCCCTGTTGTCATGATGTCAAGATATATCTTTAATCTAAATTCCAGACTGATGGATTCCTGAACCCCACCCCCCCATTCTCAGAATCCTTGCTCTAGCCAAAGGATCTTCCTGTTTTCCTTGCACGCCTTGCCCTACCCTGTCCAAGTCTGCTTATATGATGCTGCATGCTGTACCTGAAACTGCTGCCCTGCTTTTCCTCGCCAAATACTTCCCTCATCTCTCTGAAATATAACTTCTTCTAGGAAGCTTTCTATAATTAACCAGACCTGATGGGTCACACCTCCACTCTATCCCTTCTCAGCACTACTGTGTTCAGTCTTTATTTTTTTTTCCTGAATTTGTAGAGAAATATAGAGTTGTATCATAAATGGGCAAGGCTGAACTATATGTAACATGCATTTGTGTTCCTCCTCAGCAGTAAGATCAGGGTTTAGCACAGAGAAGGAAATAGTACATGCCGATTACAGACTAAGCCAGAACAATCTTCCCCTCCTGTTCAGGGCACTGCAGACATACTCAGTAATAGAACTCCCTGGATTTGTGAGTTGGAGGCAACAGGATTGGCAGTGGCTCGACTTCAGGGCCAGGAGTCTGGAAACTGCAGTGGTTGTGAGTTAAAACAGTCTTGTATCCATCAATCTCGAATTCTTAGAAACACTTAGTCAAGGTGGGTTCAAGAAGAACCATGGGAAATATCCCACTGCAAATAATTGGAGCTCAAGTGCCTAAAAAAGCTTAAGAGTTTAAAACGTTTGCTACTTTCTCAAATCCATCCAAACTCTTTTTAGATCTGCCAAAGGTACTTATGCTCTTGATGCACTTAAAGTACAGAGCCCCTTTGTAGCTATAAATGGGGGCAGCAGTGGAGTTCAAGATGACAAAGCCCAGTCTGAACATAATTTTAGAACCCCAAAACTAGAAGTGGTTTGTGGCTGCTCACCTCAGAAAGGGCCCTCTCAGTCTTATCTAAACTGTCCTCATCTACCGGAGACACTCTCTCCAACCCTGCCAAGAAAGCTGGCGTGGATCCGAGTTCTCAGAGAGTTATTCAAAATGTACCAAGCACCTACGATATGACAACCCTGATGCAAGGCTCGGGGAATTCAATACTAGATAATTCCTTGGGGGAATTTTCAATCTAATAGCGGAGACAGCCCTATAATTAGATAATTTTATTATGACAATATAGATCCAAGATGAAAGTACAAACAAAAAGCAATGAGAGAACATAAAGTGTATGTAATCCACTCTGAAGGTCTAAAGAAAGGCTAAAGGTTGTATTCAAACCGGGTCTTGACATCGAAGCAGGAGTTCACTAGGTGAAGGGAGACAGCAGGGTGGGAGGATGTGTGTTAATTAAGTTATTACGTTTTCATTATGAAGACACAAAAAGAAGTAACACAAAGCTAATCTCCTCAAGAATGTCACAGTATTACTGAGGAGATGAGGTGGGTGTAAGAACAAATCAACACAAGTTAAAATGGTTCAGATAAGCACCTTCTGAGTTCAGAGGCAGAAGGAGGGGTCCGAGGGGTGGGGGAGAAATTAGGTAAGAGTGTATCATTAGTGGGGCATGGGAGGCAGATCTTAAAATAAAGGCAGAATTTTGACAGGGACAAATATTTGGGATAGCATAAGGCTAGGGAATGCGGGTGAGAAAGCTCAGGGAATGTACAGGATACTGGAAAAGTGCTATATAAATTGGGATGTAGGACATCTGAAAGGGAATAATGGAATAATGGCAAGCTGGGCCTAGCTTGTGGGTAGTCTTGACTGGACAGGTGACAGAACTTTGTCATGTGGACAATGGAGAGCCATTGAAGGGTTTTGAGTGGGTCTGTAATTTGATCAGAGATACCCACTAGATAGCATAAGTACATAAAATACTTTGGAGATAGAAAGAGATAAAATTGAGAAAGATGTTCTGGAAATTATTGCTTTTTCCTTAGCTGAGAAATAACAAAGGACACAGGAAATGCAATAAGAATGATGAGAAAATAATGAATTTAAGAAGTGCACAATTAATAGAATTGCAAACCACTTTCATTTGTCTTTAGATGTGTGTGTTCATTTGGCCGGGTGGGGAGGATCACTTTTTACCTCTGCACTGTACTGGCTGAAAATGGCCCCCAGTGCTAGAACATTGTGCTTGGTTAACAATAAAAGGGCTCCCAATTCACTCCTGCCAAAGGGTTGGTTTCCAAGTCAAGACTCTAAAATGTCAATTTCTTTTACATAGACATAATACAAATCGGATTCCGCCCTCGCTCTATAAGACAGCCTCATAGAGTTGTCCTGATGAGATAATAAAGTGTGCAGTGTATAAAAAATAATTGGTTCTTATACATTTATTAGCATTATTAGTGGAATTCTTCTGTATCAGTGACTGTGTATAGGATTCATAAAAGGAAAATCTCAACAACTAAAATAACGTTCTTAGTACCTAGCAACATGCCTGCCTCTCACTGAACTTGGCATATGGAAACAGGGCAATTAGGGAGGCTTCTACCCACCAACTGATGCTCCGCTCTGCACTGAGCCTGGCAGAAGACATGGAAGATTTCTAAAATCAAACTTTTGTCCCCTAGGAGCTTATATCCCACTTGGTAATAAGAAATAATATATGTAAGGAGTGACTTTTGATCAAGACCAATCAGGGCTGAAGAATGTGGTTTACACTTCGAAATATGTAGAATGATGGTGAAGAAAGGTTTCTATGTTCATCTTTCTCGTTGCCACCTGCTGTAGTCAATCCTTGTCAAAGCTCTGATTAAGCCACCATCATTTGTGAAAGCTGTTTTTGGCTCCAGTCCCCTTCTCTCTATCCCTCCCTTCCCCAACACACTGCCCTTGGCTCTTTGCTTTACTACACAGACTTCATGGTGGCTTCACAAATATCTAATATTAGCCGGATCACTCTGGTTAGCATCACCCTTTCTTTATGACATTTGTGGGACTTAAAGATGAACCAGACAGACAAGAACTTTAAACTCTGTTATTGCACTTCGTTGACACTTCCAACAAGTTAATTGTCTGCTTGCCTTCCTGTAATTACTTTAATTACATGCCATTAGTGACCACTAATAAATGCAAGTGTGTTTGATTTTCATAAACCTTACTTTCCTTGCCCATCTGCAGAACTCCGTCAAAGCTTTCACACTCGGTCAAAATAGAAAGTAAGGCAAGCTAAGCACATTCACATTTAACCTTTGGGGCGAAAGTGAAAAATAAAGGATAATTCATGAATGGGCTAATTGTTTTCCCCTGCGTCTGACAACGACCAGCATTCCCTCTATAGTGGTTACATATATATGCTGTGTGCTCGTTTATAAGACAGCAAAAGTTAAAAGGCGTTGAGAAATAAAAGCTGCCTAATTGCTGCTATTATCTCAACTCAAGGAGAGAATTGCTGGGTGATATTATGAGGATCGAAAAACCATTGAAGATTTTATTGATGGAACACTTTTGCTCTAACTTCAAGGCACAGAAAATGAAGGTCATAATTTTAGTTTTTATGAGCACCTGATTGGGCATTTACATAGAAAGACCTGAACTATGAGATTCTAAGCCAATATTCCCTCTGCCACAGTTTTCTAGATTACATCACAATACCCGGTACAAACACAGTTTATCCAGCACTATCGTGTGGTCAGTCTACCAATGCAATCTGCGCGCCTGAGAAAATGGCTCGTATAGAGAATGGTTAGTTATGTGCTCCTTACTGTGTCACCCAGTCAAAAAAAGAAAAAAAAAATAATTGGCAAAGAGTCAAATTCTGTGGCTGTTGTCTGTTTAGATACTTCCGGCACCATTCTCTTGTTTATTAAAACATTAAATACACTAAATTTATTTATAATGATAGCAATATGCTTTCCTCCAAATCTAAAATGATAATTGTAGTCTCCAATTATCAGAATTTGTGATTTGAGCTTTTTTCTTGTTGTGAAAATGGCTTAGTTCAGGTTATTCTTGATCTTTCCCTGCAGTAGACTAATGGCAACTAGGGTGGGGCAAGTGAGCTCTCTGTAGTCATGGAAAGGCATCCTAAATGTATCTAAAATGAATGGCCCCATTCAGGTAAATTTGAGAAGGTGATCTCATTAGCACCAGGTGCTCCTCATTGCATACTCAGCCCAGGTTATTAGGATGGGACTGATAACATAATTTATATGCAGCTTCCGGTAAGAGTTCATGTGGTATTTGAAAACACTCATCCTTTCAGAGCAAACGAAAACAAGTACTATGTAATTAGTTCCAGGGAAAGGATATATTTTTCTGGAATTTTGAAAATATCTAGTTTGTGATTCTAGTCAAATTTGCTTAAATGAATGAACATTTTGGGGAAAATAAAATATATTCCACATTATGAAATGACAGTTTTTAAATTCATCAGCATTGGTCCTACACCACGAACCTTTAATCATATAATATGATCCTTTAATATGACCACTAAGTAGTATTGCCTCCTCTTTCTTCAAATACCAACATATTTTTGGATAAAAGATAGATTTGTAATTAAAGATACGACCTGCCCAAGCCTCACAGAAAAGGAGGGAGGTGAGTGGGGTTCTAAGAAAGTGGAATGGATCAGAGTCAGGAAAAAAATGTAAGAAATGGAGCAAAAGGAGTTTTAGGTGGGGGTAAGTGGGATGAGTTCATGGGAGGAAAAAAGTGACTGAATTAAATCAGACAGCATGCTTGGGGCCTTTAGCACTGGTCTATAACTATGCCCCCCAGCCCCATTCCCAGTCTTGTTTCTAACACAATTTCAGGCTTTTGTTGGAGGAGACAGAGCACGAGGAAGATTGTGAACTGGGCCATGGATGGGTGAAGGAAATACTACATAATTTTAAGCCATTTCTAAGCGCATTGGTGGAAACAATAGTACATATTTCTAAGCTGTTTCTAAGCTCCATCGTTGGTATATGTCTAATTGAACCTGAAAATAACGTATATTAAATTTTGAGATTCTTCACATACATAAAATGAGTACTGTATTTCAGTCCATCTTTTTTTAATTAAATAAAAGCTTCTATTTTAGGATTTTAAAGTTCATTTAGAATTTTTCTTAAGTGAAAACTTTAAATTAACAAGGTAAATTAAGCCCCTCCTAACCTGATCCTAAATAACTTTTACAGTTCATTTCTCTACCAATCCTCCCATGAAATCTATGCTTCAACTAATCACCAGCATCCAGAATGAGGCTGAATAAATGAATGAATGAAGTGCCAATACCTCAAACATAGAGTCCTTTCCTGTCTCCCTGCCTCTGCCCTACCTACATCCTCTGCCTGGAACATGCCCATGTTCCTTCAAGATCCAGGTTAAATGTCACCTCCCCTGTGACACAGGTTTTCCCAGCAATCCTCCTTGCTCTCACCGCACTCTGTACAAACCCCACGCTACAGCCCGTCCATTCAGCAGCACTGCTGTGAACAACTGAAGGAAAGTGCTCCCATGTTCCTTCTGAGTCTCGGGCCAGGGGTGTTTAATAAATAAGCAATGAATACAAGCATATAGAGGCATGGTTAGAAGGTTAGAAAAGGGGGCAAACTGAAGCAAGGGTAGTCCAATCCAATATATCATCCCAAACTTTGGAGGCAGTAATTTTGCTTTTAATTTTAGATACAACCTGATTTGATGTCATGTTTTCAGACTATTTTCAGACAAATTAAGTTCTCTGACAAGATGTGACTTACTGGGTACCAGGATGCTGTCCACTTTCCTCTGCCTCGGACTCCATCCCTCTACTGAACTCTGCTCTGCAACCCTCTCCTGACCAGGAATCACACCCTTTCTTACAATGATTTAAAACATGAACACTTGTTGAATGTAGGAATAAGAATTGAGTGTGTGGGGGCTTTCAAGCTAGCCTTTGGGTTGCCTACAAAACATATAACCTGCCAACGAAGAAAGTGATTAAGGCTGCATGATATATAAAAATGAAAATCAAATATTCAGCAAAGGATTATACAGTAAGAAAGCTTGAGTTTGACGAGAGAACACATTCTATGTGGCAAGGCCTTGTTATTCTCATCTGAAAAATGAGGATAATACTTCACAAGGCTGTTATGCAACACAGAAGAGATTATGCATGCAGATGACTTAGCGCAGTGCCTAGCACACAAACAGGGCTCAAATATATTGGCTATTACTATGATTGTGATTTAGGTACCTTTTAGTTTAGGTAAATGAGAGCTCTTTCTTTTTTCAACAAACATTAATTGAATGTACACCACCTGCTTGGCACTTGTATTAGTCAGGCTAGGCTCCATTACACAAGTCACAAATTGACCCCTAAATCTTAGTGACTTAATATCACAAAGGCTTATTTCTTGCTCATATTTCATACCCAATGAAGGGTCAGCGGGAATCTGCTCCACATGGATCCAAGTTACTCACGGATTCAAGCTGATGGAGACTCTGCCATCCCATACGGATGCCATCCAGAACACATGCCTGCCAGATTGCCATGAAATCATGCCACGAAATCATACCATAAAATCGTGAGCATTGCACCTGGGCTTTTACTCTCTCGGTCTGGAAGTGACACACATATCACTTCCAATGACATGTCATTGTCCAGAATTACTCACAGTGCCGTGCCTAATTGCAAAAGGGCCAAGGAATACAGGGAGAATGACAAAGAGCTCATTTGCTGAGCATTACTGTTTCTGCCTCAGTTTAAAGCACCAGGGAAACAAAAATACCTAAGACTTAGTGCCTCTTTGTATGTAACCACTGGCATAGGTATTAAATGGCTTTAATAAAGCCAGTACCTACTAGAGTGACATTGCATACCTGAGCATTTCATTGAGGCCTCACAAGCCTTTTTGAGAAGAACCATATTTTAAGATGATGTTTTGGAGTCACATGACATACGGTGCAAAAAATGTACTCCTAACTTTAAGACTTAATGTCATGCAGCCCTTGTGCAATAAGGTTTGCATTGCTTAGAAATAAAAGTGTTTGTAGTAGTTTATGTTTATGGTAATTTCATGGGAAAATAGAAGAGATCCCCAAAGTATTGTGTAAACATTCTACAACTAATTAGGCCAATTACTCCTCAATCTACTTCTCTAAATTGAAAGGCGAGAGGCCTCTGGCTAAGAGATTCTGACCCCAGTGGCAACAGGGAGGGTCTGTCTTCCTCATGGCTCAGTGGTGACCCTGTCTCGGGCAGCCTTCAGCCTCTTCCGGACTCAGTTCACTCCCTGAGCCCAAAAGCAAGGCGACAAGCTGACAGGAACTAGGCTAGAATTCTTGGCCTTCTATTCTGCTTCATGAGCCAAAGAGAAAAGAGGCCACCTTCCAAGGTCCAGCCAGCTAGGAATTAAGCCTCCTCCTCCTCCTTTTCTCTTCTTTTATCCTCGCCAGACTTCCCAGGCTTCCGGCTCCCCTGGCCAGCTGGGAAAGGCACAGCCTTTCCAGACCCTGGTGAGCTCGCCAACAAGTTTTTTTTTCTTTAACTTCACGTAAGAGCCAGAATTGGGACATTACAAAGCCACCGTCACAATATAGTCACTTATAGATGTCTTAAGAGACCAAGGGGAAAGAAAGAGTTTCTGGGTCAAAGAAAAAGAAAGAAAATGATGAATTTCTACCAGTATAGTCATGATTTTTCATAGTTTGCTGATAATCAGAGCAAACCTTTCCCTTCCAGGGGACCCCAGGCAGTCTGGAAGATGTGTCTCTGAAATCCACTCAGAGCCGTATTTCATTAGTTTTATTTTATGAGAAGCTTTTTGTTTGAGCATTAACCCCAATTCTCTAATGCATGAAAAATATAAGTTGATATTTTATGAAGAGGCATAAATGTTGGTACCAAATCTCTATTTTACATATAGACTTCCTGGGGACTGAAAGAGAAGCCAGCTAGTGACCCTCTCTCTTTCGGACGGTTTAATGTGAGCCAGGGGACTCAAGCACGATGATTGGATTCGACCAGCGATGTAGATCGTTTCCAAAGTTGGCCTTGATGTCTCTTGGCCCGGGAACTCCCCTGTCCCAGCCACAGATCCTCTCTCAAGTGGTGCTGACTCTCTGATTTGGCCTGATATTGTCAAGGGACCACTGGGCTTCATAAATACTAAATCTTCCCAGCACTGCTTATGGACTGGAGCCAAAGCCACCTCCACGACGGCCGAGGGGAAGGCCCAGCAAGTAGCAGGTACTGCAAGCTGGGAAGTGAACATGAGGCTGCCTCTCGTTTCCATGGAGGACTGTCTGCCTCCTCCTCTCACCTTTGTCCCCCTTCCTACTGCTGTCCCCAGTATCAGCAGGGCATTTTTCCCCCTCAGGCTGGCCTTAGAGAAGACGTAGAGTCTGAATCTCTCTTTTCCAGGCAGCTCCAATGCCTCTTATGAGAGCAGAGCACTAACTTCTCACAGTTACTTAGTTTCAAACGCTAGGTACTAGACAAGGCAAAAACGTCCTCTGAAGCTTTTTCTCCAGAAAAAAGGGCCTCTGTTTACTCCATGTCTACATAAGTGTAAGCCACCAGGCAAGACGTTCTTGGCAGAACCAAAGCATATTAAAACCTAACAAAAGCGATTCGACCTCCTACGTTAGGCTGCAGAGTCCAGTTCCAATTATCAAATCAACATTTTCCACTTTCACCAATTTCAGGATCCAGTGTTCACCTACCTGTCCCTTATATACATGTGTCTCAATCTGCAATCCTACTTGTTTATATCAATGTTATTGATATTTTTTAGGTGAGGAGTCTGCAGCTCAGAAGAAATCAAGACACACAAATCACAAGATGAATGTCCCACAGATTATAAAAGGTCAAGGCGAGATTTGACTCTAGGTATCTTTGGCCACAGAGGACTTCACTCCTTCCACAGTCCTGAGGCATCTACATTCCTCCGATACAGTCCTGGGGCCATTTTGGACAGTGAGGGACAATAGCAGTTCAGACTCCAGCCTCCTCACTGTGTCTTCCTGGTTTATTTTACCTCTTTTTCATATGGGGTTTTCATAAAAGATTTTCCTTGAAGATAAGAAAAGTTGGAACACAGTACACTACACCATTTGGCCTCCTATTTCAGACTTCCTACTTAGGAAAAAATAAGTGCTAAGAGAGCAATGTATAACTGCTGAAACATCTTTTAAGGATAAAATTACCGAGGGATCTTGTGTTAATTGCCATGACTACCATGTTAACTTACTAGGCAATCAGAGAGGATACCCTATATTCCCTGGTGGCTCAAATGTCATCTCGTAGGCCAAAATATTAATTAAGGAATATGAGAATGACTGAATTTCAGACTCTTAACGTCTTTTCTGTTTGGGAGAAAAAAAGTCAAATCGCTCCTTCTGTTGTGATTTGGAAAGTCAACTTGGTTCTAGTCCTGCCAATAGTTAGCTAAGTGACTTAGGGCAAGATATGTCATCTCCTGGGTGGGAGTTTTTAAAAATGCCATTCATCTTTAACATGTTCTGATTTCTCTGTACGACAAGGGGATATCAAAAAGCACAGGATGTTAGAACCCACCCTAGTGTCTGTTCCAGTGGCACTTCGGCCCCTCAAGAATGGAAAAGGCAAAGACAAGGTAACCTTATCTCAAAACTCAGCTGTCATAAGTGGCTCCCTGTCAGTCACAATTGCTTCCTGGCTTTTTGGTGATCTCCCTTAACTTTGCTTTTCAATGATAAAACATTTGTGTCCTTTTCCTGTTCTCTTCTCTTTCTCTCCTCCCCCTCTTCCTCCTCCTCCTCCTCGTCCTCCTCCTCCTCTCTCTCTTTCTCCCTTCTCTCTGTCCCCTCAGTGTATGTGTGCACTGTGTGTGTGTGTGTGAGTGACAGCAGCCAGGCAGTACTCTCAACACCAGAGGCTGGTATATTTCAGGCAGCGTCTCCATAGCCATGCCTAGCTCCCTTTCCAGGAAGGCACCTTCAGATAAAAACAAAGATCAAAAGCAACCTACCTCAGTAGTTTAGCTCCTCCCACTGGGCCCAGCCCCTAGTCTGGCTCAAAAACCAAGTAACCTGGGCCTGTCTACCAGGCTGCTCTCTACTGCCATCTCATGGTGAGCCAGCCTCGTTCTGAGAATTAACCTTTCAGTGGGTGCAGACCCTCGCACAAGCAGACAGAAATTAGGAAGGGTCGTGTCTGCCAGAGCAACAGTCAGATTGCTTAGGGCATGAAGGCTGAAAATACCAAGAGAATTATGAAATGAGTTCAAGATTTCAGCAAGGTGTCTATCAGAATTTGATTTCAAGAAGCAACAATTAAGAAAAAAATGACATGACAAAGAGGAATCCTGAATCAGAAAGTCCCATGGTTGTTTGGAGGAGAAGGGGAGAATTTTTAAAATACTAGAATCTTGGAGATATATGTATAGGGACTAACGGACTCAAAACTGCACTAGGAGTCAGCAATGATTTCAACACAGTGGCTAAGACAGCGTGTCAGTGTCTAGCAGCTCCATAAAGGAACTCACAGTTACAAATGAAGTCCACTCGGTCACCCTACACTGTGTCACTGTGTGAAAAGAGCAGCTTATTGCTCTGACTCTGCTCCCTCCACTATTCATGTGGCAAAATAGTCACGTGCCAATTAACAGTCTTTCTCTGGCACTTGGTTGCTCATTCTTCTGTCACTTGGTCATAATCAGGAGCATTTCCATGTATAGACCACAAGTTGCCCTCCTGTGTGGACTGCCTGCCAGACACGGCCATTACAGAATATACATTTGGTTACGGAAAGAATATACTTTACATTGAATAAAATTTGGAAATAACCCATAAATGATTTTCAATGTATGGTATACAACAAACTGATTTTGATCAAAATGGTGTGCTTGAGTAATGATTTTATCATTTATCCTTATTTTCTTCCTGCTGTGTTTTTCTAAATGGACAAAAAGAGTTTTAATAATAATAATAAAACTTGTAGTTTGATCTACATTACATCCAGAAATCAATTTGGAAGGCTGACCCAACCTGACTACTTAGTCAAGAACATCTAATGCCCATATGAGGCAAAAATCCAGATTAGATTAAATATCTCCCTAGGAAGAATGAAACCTTCAAGTTCAAACTTAAATCAAGCAGTAATATCATTCCATGGGGAAGAGACACAATTGCAAAAAAATCTATGCCTTACTGTTAGGAGTCTTGGCTTCCCCAGGGTTCCAGGCTGTCAATTTGTGACTAAGAAATTCAGACCTCTGCATCCTACAGTAGATTGTGAAAAAAAAGAAAAGAAAAAAAAGTATTGGACTAGCTACAAATGCAGTGAAAATGTGTCACCTACAGACTACTAAGGAAGGAGAAAATAAATTGGAATTAGCTTCATAATCCCAGTTTATCTAAGCAATTCCAGGTCTTTAACCAAAAGGATTTCTCCACACAAAACCAATATGTAAGCCAACAGTTTTGTACGGGACCTGACGAAGCATGAGACATGGTTATTGTAGGTACATAACACTCTGTTCAGTGGAATCAGGACATGGAATGAAGTCACACCAAGGCACATAGTAACAAAGTTATTTCCTTTCCAATAATTATGATTAGTTCATGGGAAAAGTCTTATTTTGCTTAATTTAAAGTGAGTCTCTATCCTCTGTTAATCTCTCTTTTACATAACTGAGGTATTGGTAGACAAGATTCAACTAGAATTTCTAAATAGGGTTTGGTTTCCATTGTATTTGTATTTACATGTCATATTTATCACAAGTTATGGGAGTTTCCACTTACCAACTTAGAGCAGAGATCACGTATTTCCCTATAAAATGGTTTTAAACTTAAAAGTGAGTAAATTTCAAGTAAGTCTTAAGTAAATTATACTTTTGCTATATCAATATAGGAAAAATCATAAAGGTCAAAAATCATGGGAAAACTCCGGTGATAGAAATCACTTTCAGCTGCAACTGCTTTTTCAATAATGAAGAAACACAGATATGAATATGCATATGCATCCACACACATCATTACATGTTTAAAGGGGAGGAGAGAGAGTCTTTCCTTTTTGGCAAGGGTGCTGGGTGGTTTGTGCACAAAGAGGACTGCAAAGATTACAATACAACTTCAGCTCCTTGAAGGCTTGAGTAAATCAGCCACCACCGTGGGGGCAGCGCGTGTCTTCCGTGGCGGCATACCGGGATCTCCACAAGCCAACAGTCCCAGAGCAGTGACAAGCAGTCCCCGCTGTGGAATACATTGGTGGCAGATCTGGGAGCATCGGGAGGCAGGGTCTTGGCATGGACCTGGGCACTAGTAGCAGTGGCTTGGCATGAAACAGAGGCAACAGATATCACCAAAGGACCTGAAGCAGGATACAGCGGTAGGGGTGGGGGCGGGTGACCGATGTCATATGATAACTGCATACCTTTCTTAATGAGCACATATGAGACACCGCTAGAGAGGGGGTGCTGCGGGGGCTGAATTTATTACAATAGCATCCAGAGAAAGACCTTTCACCGTCTATGTGATCCTACAAAACACATTTTACATGGAAAATATATTTTACTTTATTTCTCCTACCAGTAAGACAATGAAAAGTTATTGTCCTCATCTTACCCATGAAGGACTTTAGCTCAAAAGTGTTGAAATCCTTTCTTGAGGTCAATATATGGATTTAATGGTGGCTCTCAAAAAGATACCACCAGATCACAACCCCTCAAACCTGTGAATATTACCTTATTTAGCAAAAGACGTGATTGACTAAAGCTAAGGAGAGGAGGACCCCATTCTGGATCATCTTGGTGGGCCCAAAGGCAGTCACATGTATCTTCTTAAGAGAGAGGCAGAGGCAGTTTGGGGAGAGAGACACAGAGCAGAAGCCACAGGAGAGGAGGTGGCAATGTGACCGCAGAGGCAAAGAGCACAGTAACACAGCTACAAGCCGAGACACCAGAAGCTGGAAGAGGCAGGGAACAACCTCCCTAAACCCTTTGGAGGGAGCTCCAGTCTGCAGACACCTTGATTGCAGACTTCTGGCCTCCAGAACTGTGAGAGAATGATTCTCTCTTTTAAACCACCAAGCCTCTGATAATTTGTTACAGCAGCCACAGGAAAGTAATACAGTCACAACTAACTAGTAAAAGGAGGAGGCATGTTTCAGGTCTAAGTTGGTTTGACTTTAAAGGCTACTCCCTTTGGGCCCCACTGGGGGACCCCGCTAAATACCATCAGCTCACACTGCAGCCACGTAGCTCTTGGGCCTTGCATGACACTCACATCTGCTTTAGCCACCACCACTTGCTATTTGGAAATACACTGTGGAGCACCAACCTATTTTCCTTTGTAAACTAAATACCACTAGATATGTTAAGATTTAAATGAGACATATAGGCAGACAGGACGATAGGATTTGAGTCAGGGGAATTTCTCATGGGCAGAGATGATCAGCACAGTTTAGGGAGAAGAAAGTTTTGAATTGTTGAAGAAAAGGATGCATGTATTTGGATAATTGTCAAGGGCCAGGTAGAAAATTTGGGGGTCTCTGAAGGCTTGAACAATATCGCGAGGGGAAAATTATAAGCTCTATGCAGGGTACACTGTGTAACACAGCTTGCAATTGAAAATCTCATACCAAAATGAAAAACTAAGTAGATTTAGATTCTGGTTGTTTCTGTTATAGCTATTGTGGATTGTTACTATTTATTCAGGAATCTGAGGTATTTTTATTTACTTACCGAAGATCTTTTTCTCTTTAAAAAAAAAAAAAAGAAAAGAAAAAAGTCCTTCCCACATCCAAGTTCATTATTGAATTGGTTTTGTAGCGACATCTCTTTGTGGTCAGGCATTTTCTTTCTGTCCACGTGCCTTGTTCAATGGCATCTGTTTTGCTAAGGGATTTAGTGAATTACAAGCCAGACCACGGACAAACGGGCCACAAAGGCTGGGTTCTTGAAGAACAGGTTTTAGCTTAACTTCAGCTCTTCTCTCTCTCATCCAAGGTGAATTAAGTAATCTTTACAGGATTAAATAACCTGCACTCTTGCCTCACCATAATCAAAAAGAGAAGGCCTTTTATCCATTCATTGTAAACAGAGTAATCACAATTGGCTACGGCTCACAGAAACAGGAAAAAAACAATAACAACAAACCACCACAACTAATGTGTTTTTCATTTTATCTGAGAACCCAAAGAACTTGGTCATTTTGACTCTAGCTCATTATAGTCAACGATTTAATCTCTAATGGCAGAGAAGCTAAAAAATATGTTTATGTCCAGAGTAGCGAGAGCATCACTCCAGATCGATACTCACAAGGACTGTAGGAAAGAGGTTCAGTTTCCTCAAAAACACCCATGTATTTCCCACCTGAGAAGAGAGAGGCTGAGATGGGGCACTTGGGGTGCGTGTACCATTCACCTTCCAGAATTGCTGGTCAGGCAGTATAGACAGTGCTTGCATGCTATCTAAGGTACAGTGCTAGGGGCTGTGGGGAACATAAAAGGTTTAAAGCATCATTGAAGACTTAAAAATTTAGTCAGTGAGACGAGATATAATGTCTTAAATTTTAAATAACAGCCCCAAACAATCAAAACAAAAAGATTCCCAAGTAAGAGTTCAAGACAGCAACAATAGCACAAGGCAGGACACATTTAATTATCAATAATTGCTACAGGATGTCAGAGAAACAGTGAGAGTCTGTCATACTGGAGTGGTCTGGAAAAACTCCATGACAGTGCCAAGGTTTGAAATGAATCACACTAGGTGGATATAAAAGGAAAAAAAATCGATATCTAGAATCACCAAATGGCAACACTATGAAATATTCAATATGGTCTAGTAACGCACAAGGTCTGTCCTGCCCATGTGTCAGGATGCAATCTGGTGTGCACTGACTTGAACCAAGGCTCATCTGTAGGTGGCATTTTTCTTCCATCACAGTACAAATGTGAGCACACAAATAGAAACATATATATTCTTCACATATTTTATAAATATGTTCTCCCAGTTCTAATCTAATGGATTTATCCCTTTAGGACTGTCTGTGTGTTTGTATTGGTCATAGCTCAGCCCCCTTAAATTAACATGTGAGGACCAGATTTTCCATCCCAAATAGAGTGACTCATCCAAGAGCAGAAAGCAATTAAATTCCCATGAAAAAGCCTTTTCCCAACATCCTGTACACTTCACTTTATCTATAAGAGTTTGCTGATGGCATTACTATTATTATTGCTGCTAATTTTAATGGTAAAAAGACTGGTTCTATGCTATCTGTAATACTTTCATGAAGTTCTCATATCTGAGAAACCTCAGATTCTTGGTCTACCAGATTCAACTTAACCATTTGTCCAAAAAATACTATAGAATATTGCCTTATAATACTAGGTGGATGTTTCCGGTGTTGCAGATATAATGGTGGGAGGAGAAAGTGCAAGGTCTGCGTGTTCATACAGCTTACATTCAGGAGTTTGCTTGCTGTCTGTTGGTGGTGATTGGAAGACAATGAACAAGTAGTCCAATCAATGAAGGCAGTTTCGGATTGCATGGTATGGACTAGCAGATTAATGACAGTGTGATGACATGAAGAGTGACTGTTGGGGTGGTGGAAGTGGGAGTGCAGTTATTTTAGACAGTGTGTTCAACAAAGGCTTCTCTGAGATGGTCACATTTGGAGTAAGAGTTGAATAAAGGCCATGATGTGGAAACCAAATGGAGAGGTGGACCAGACTGAGAGAAGAGAGAGTACAAAGGATCTGGGATAGAAATGAGTTTGTTTCAAGGAGCAGTAGAAGGCCAGGGGAGCTGGAGCAGAGTGAGAAATGGGGAATGGCCGGAATGAGGCAGGAAGAGGAAGTAGGCAAGAGTCAGACCATCTGGGGGCAATGGAAAGGACTCAGTCAGTCTGTTTAGAGCAAACATCAACAGCATTTTTACAAGATAAAGGCAAATTTCACTGAATTAATTTCTAGGTCATTATATCTGCTGTTGTATGTTAAGATGCTCATTGGTAATAAACATTTTCTATACTTATGTGCAACATTTATCAAATCTATAACATTTACCAAAACTAGGATTTGTTATTCACACAGTTTGATGATCCTATTACTACTTAACTAAAAACTAAAGGATTTTTGCAATATGTTTCAATACGTTCCAACCCTTTCCACAATATTATCTGCACAAAAGTTTGGAAAACAGAAAAAAATCACAATTACATGAACACGAAACACTAACAAATCACCTCTTTTCAGCTATCCTTCTTTCTTCTAATACTCTGTCCTCAAGCATATGTCATCATGACGTAGTTTTTAATCATGGCAGATATATGGCTTTCCTTCAGTGCTTTCAATATATATTTAGAGTAGGATACTTACTATTTTGTAAGATTTGGTCATTGGCAAGAAGATTTCTCAGACAACTCTAAATAAGCCTGACTAACCCAGCTTCATTGATCACTGCTTGCAATGATTTGCCCCTTCTTGTTGGCTCAAATCTTCACTTCTTATCAAAATTGGCCTTTCAGGGTAAAAAAAGACTTGAGATGAAAAGTAATTTCTGATAAGCAGTAATGAGGCTGACTCCTTCTTACAAAGCTCCCTGGGCATAAAAATTAGATTCTAAGTAATTTCTAAATAATTTCTGAGAATTCACAGGAAGAGAATTCCTCCTCTCAGTTGAGTGTTATTTGGTTGCAAATGAGGAGTCACAGCTGTGGGATGACTAATTAGAGGACTTTAACCTCACCTAACAGTGTCTTAAGGAAGCCTAGAAAATAGGCATTTTTTTTTTTAAGTTCCTGTTTTAGATTTTAAAACTCCCTGACTTGAGATTTGAATATAGGGATCTAGAGAGCTTAAAAGGTCAATGGAAGAGTTAGTAGAATTGATTTTTAGGAATGGATTTTACTTCATAAATTCTTGTGTTATTTAGGAAATTGAAGTAGAAGAACCCAATATAGTATATTCTAAATACTCCTCACCGCTCCACATTTTCCCCGAGATGAAATCTTTCTGAAGAGAATTTAACAGAATTTTCACCAGAAGAAATGCTTAAGAGTCTAGTATTGGTTCAAGTGGAAATCTGCAGGGAAAAGAGGGGAGGAAAACTGTTTGTTTTGTGGTTATTATAAAAGGTTTTAAATTTAAATATTGCCTCTTACAGGTATCATAAGGACCTCAAATTAGTATAGTCAATACAGAATTTTTGATTTCCACTCTCACCACCCCCCATCTGTTATTCTGTGGTCTGTCTTGTTTAGCAAGTCACCACACACTCAGTGCCAAACCAAGCTAGGTTTTTCTTGATTCTCTTTCTCTTAGACCATCTGCCTTCAATATTCAATCCATCTGCAAATCAGTCTACAAAATATATCACACGGCTACGATCAAAGTGTTGCTGGGCTGTGTTTTCATCTGTAGGCTCAACTGGAAAGAATCTGACTCCAGGCTCATTAGGGTTATTGGCAGAATTCATTTCCTTGCAGCTATTTGACCAAGGGGCCTGGCTTTTTTACTGGCTGTTGGCTGAAAGTTGCTCTAGAGCCACTGGAAGTGTCGAGAGGCTTTCTACATGTCCTTGTCACATGGGTCTCTCCAACATGGCCACTCACTTCATCAAGCCTACAAGAAAAGCCTTTGACTTCAGTGCATTAAGACAGAGTTTTACATAATTAATGTAATGATGGGAGTTGCACCCTATCACCTTTGCCATATAACAAAACCTAATCATGGGAGTGACATCCCTTCATCTTTACTGTATGCAGTTAGTTAGAAACAAGCCACAGGTCCCATCCACACTCAAGGGAAGGGCTTTACACAAAGGCTTGAACATTAGGAGGTGGGAATCACTGGGCTTACTTTCGGGTTTGCCTGACAAATTTTTATTGATAGTCTTTATTTTATTGTTTTTGTCTCATAAAATTATTATTTATTTTTTTTGCTTTCTTTGGTTTAAATTGCTTTTGTCCCTCTAGTTTATTTAGGTGGAAGAATAGGCCATTGATTTGAGATGATTCTTCTTTCCTAAAAAAAAAAAGTATTTAATGCTATGTAAATAACTTTCCAATCACTGTGATAATATCTTTCTGTTATTGATTCCTAACTTAATTCCATTGTGGCCAAGGAATACATTTTGTATGTTTTGCATCCTTTTTAAAATTAATGAGATGGTTTTTTATGGTCAGAATATGGCCTATTTGGTAAATGTTCCATAAGCTTTCAAAAAGAACGTGTATTCTATTATTGGGTAGAGTCTTCCTTAAATGTCAATTAAGTCAAATTGGTTGATAATGTTGATTGTCTTCTATATTCTTATTTAGTATACATTTTCTATTATTTATATTGAAAGAGAGTTATTGAAATCTCCAACTATGATTGTGGATTTGTCTAATTATCTTTTGCTTCTATAAGTTTTTGCTTTATATATATGGAAACTCTATTTTTCAATGTAAAATATTTAGGGTTGTTATGTTCTCTTCATGAAGTGACCTTTTTGTCATTATGAAATGATGCTCTTTATCCCTGGTCATATTCTTTTGTCTTAAGTCTATTTTTTATGACATCAACATAGCCACTCAGTTTTCTTCTAATTATTTTAATCATACTGTAACTTCTTGTATCATTTTACTTTTAACAAATTTGTGTCTTTATTTTTTAAGTGAGATTCTTGTTGGCAGCATATCTTGGAACTTGCTTTTTTATTCAATCTGCCAATCTCTCATTTTTAATTGGGTATTGAAACCATTTACATTTAATGTGATTACTGGTATCACTGGGTTTAAATCTCCCATGATATTATTTGTTTTCCGTGTCCCATCTCTTCTTTATTCTTTTTCTTCTTTTGTTATGGACTGAATGTTTGTGATCCCCCCAGATCCATAAGATGAAGTCCTACCCCTCAGTGTGATGGTACTGGGGATAGGCCTTTGGGACCTAATTAGGGTCAGATGGGCCTTCATGGTGAGATTAGTGGCCTTATAAGAAGAGAAAGAGAGAGAGATCTCCCTCCCTCTCTGTGTGTGTGTACAAACCAAGGAAAGGACAAGTGAGAACTCAGCAAGAAGGTAACTGTCTACAAGCCAGGAACAGAGTCCTCACCAGGAACCAAATTGGCTGGTGCTTTGAGCTTGGACTTCCCAGCCTTCAGAACCATGAGAAATAAACTTTTGTTGTTTGAGTCACACAGTTTTTGGTATTTTATTATGGCAGCCCCAGAAGACTAACAAATCCCTTTTGAATCAAAGATATTTTTAAATTATTCAACTTGACATCCTGTGTTGGCTTCTCAGCTATACTTCTTTTTTTATAGTGGCTGCTTTAGGGATTATAGTATATATCTTTAAAATATTACCACCTAACTCCAAGTAATATCATGCCACTTCATGTACAGCATAAAAGCACTTCAACAGTGTACATCCATTTCTCCTTTTCCAGCCTTTCCCTATTCTTGTCACACATTTTACTACGACATATATGGCAAAACCCCTCAATACATGAGTATTATTTCCACTTTAAATAATAGGTTATATTTTAGAGAAAGTTTGAAAATTGAAAATAGTATTTTATGTATACCCACATGTTTAACATTCCCAGCACTCTTCATTCTTTTGTATAGATCAACATTTCACCTCTTACTTGTCTGAAAAATTCCTTCTTTTTCTTTTTGAGAGATATTTTTGTTGGATATAAATTCTAGGTTGGCAATATTTTTTCCAGTATTTTAAAGATGCTGCTTCTCTATCTTCTGGCTTGCATTATTGCCAATGAGACAGCTGTAGTCATTTCTATCTTTTGTTTTCTTTGTATTTACTATGTCTTTTTTTTTTCTTTTGCTATTTTTAATAATTTTTTCCTTATTACTGGTTTTAAGTAATTTGATTATAATATGCGTTGGTGTAGTTTTCTTCATGTGCTTGTGCCTGGGCTTTACTGAGTTTCTAGAAACTTGGGGTTTATATTTATCATCAAATTTGTAAATTTTTCACCCATTATTTCCTCAAATATCTTTTCTATGTCCCTTCCATTTTGAGCCCTCCAATTACAAATATTTTAGCCCACTTGAAATTTTCCCGTATATTCCATTTTGGTTAGTTTCTATTGCAGTATCTTCAGATTCATTAATCTTTTGTTGTGTAATGTCAAATCTTCTGATAATCTTTTCCTATGTATCTTTTTAATCTTAGGAAGTCAGTTTTCATCTTTATCAGTTTCATTTTGGTCTTTTAAAATAGCCTCCACATCTCTCCTTAACATACTCAAGGTTTCTGGAGCAGATGGAATGTAATTGTAATACTGTTTAAGTATCCTTGTGTGCAAATTCTTTCATCTGTGTCTTTTCTGAGTCTTTTGGTATTGATTTATTTTCTCTTAATAATGGGTATGTTTTCTTCCTCTCTTCCATGTGTAAGTTTTTATTGGATACTTGACATTTGAATTTTACATTTTTGAACACGTAATTTTTTTGTATTTTAAACATGTTTGAACTTTGTTTTGAGATTCAAATAAGTTATTTGGTAAGCCTTTCAAGTCTTGCCTATAAGCTTTGTTATGGGGGAACAGAGCAGTCTTTAGGGATAATTTTTTTGCTGCTACTAAGGCCAATGCAGTTTTGAGTACTTTACCCAATGTCCTTTGTATTACAAGATTTTTTTATTCTGGCTGGAAGGACCAAGAAGTATTATCAGCTCTGTGTGATCTCTTGGGACTGTTTCATCTAATCCTTTATAGGTTCTTTCTCAAGATGTGGGTGATTTCCTCACATCCTTCTGCTGCTGAAAATGCAGCAGGAGACTTGAGGAGAACACTCACTCTGGAGACCCCAAAAGCCCTTTCTCTGTGCAGCTCTCTCCTCCCCAGTACTCTGCCTCACAAACTCTAGCCACTCTGGCCACCTTGACTTCTCAGCTCCGCTTGCTAAGTGCAGAGGGACTACAGTGATCTGTTTGAGATTCCCCTCCCTGAAAACTCTCCAGGCAGTGCGCTGAGACATTCATAGGCTCACCTCATTTGTTTCCTTTCTATCAGGTGTCACTGTCTTGCACTGCCTATTGCCCAGTATCTTAAAACAGTTGTTTTGTATACGTTGTTCTTTTTATCTTTAGTTGTTTAAGGTGAGTGCATACATGCGGCCTCTGGTCCTTCTTCTTTGCTAAAAGTAGGTGTGAGCAAGAATCTTTAATCTTTCCATTTTGTGCCTTGGCCACTATTGGCAGTCTGGTGAAATCCATGGACTTTTCTCAGAATATTGCTATTCAATTCATATATTAATAACAAAAGCATAGGAGAACAAAGAAAGCAAATTATACTGAATCAAATTTAACAAAATATTTAAAATTGTTACTATATATGCTTCTTTATTAAAATGTTAAAAAATTCTAGCAGCAGATCTAATAATTACCAAAACTGGAAGCAGTGTTGAGCATAAATATTTGCAGCTATCTATAATAACTGTATGTGATATGAAAATATTTGTGAATTTCATTAGTGATAAAATCATAAGAACTGTTAATACTACTGAGATTTGAATCCTGCCTTCATAATTGAAGGAATGCTAAATTTCAATTAGAGGTTAGTGAAAATAAACATGTATTTATTTTCTTATCCAAGTTCATGCACTTCCGCATTGTCCACAAACATCATAGCGGTCCATGGACCCCATGAAAAGAAATACTGTTGTAGTGAACCTCCCCCTATCCAATTCTTCAATTTTAGGAGTAAGACATGGTTCACAGAATTTGCTTCCTACAACACCTTGTTTGCTCCAGCTTGCTGCTAGCTCCATATCCTCACTGTTAGTGAGCTCCTAAGGAACAATAAGATTAAGTGGGTTACTAGGTGAAGCACTCGCCATTGTGCTTGGCATGCAGGAAGCCCACAATAACATTAGCTATTAATCATCATCCCCATCATTATTATGGGGGAGGGGAACTATCTTGGGGGGATAACACTATACAGTATGAGGGTACCTTTTTAAGGAAAATCAATAAAATATTTTCCTTTTGCAAATTTCATGAAAACTTATGACTATATGAACCTATTGTTGTAGCAGGGTCTCTCCCAGGGTCTCAAAGCCACCTGGGAAGGTGAGGATTCCTGAAACTTAAGCTTGATTAAATTCATGATAAATCTGCTTCTGATTGCCATTCTCCTCCTTCTCATCTTCATAATTCTTATCAGTCTTTCATGGTGCCACAGCAAACCCTTGGTCCTTGTTAAGGTGGAGGTGATGGTGTGGAGAAGTGTGGAAGTGTGATGAGGACAGGAGAGGGCCACCCCCAGGCCTGCCTCAATCTTTGAAGCCCTAGGATGAGTGTTTAACTCCTCGAGGGGTATTTCCCCCATGTTCCCAACAGCAGGCATGTTAGAGTGGACCAGTGACAGAGAATTTATCCCTGTCTAGTGCATATAGTTAATGAGCAATAGAGCTAAGATGCAAACTTAGGCACTCTGACTTCGGGCTTGGGCTCAAAACCACTTACTCCCCATACTACCCTACTGTAGTAGGAATAAAATTCAGGGGTGATTCATTCAGAGAGCATCAGCATTTTAAAAGGGTCATTCTATAAAGAAAAGCCTTCAGGACTCAAAAAATATAAATAAAAGATTGGCATATTAGATGGCTGAGGTAAATAAGAATCCTATCATATAACATCAGTATGTCCTGTGATTAAATAATGGAGTAAAAAGCTCTGTGTGTGTGTGTCTGTGCGCATGTGTGCAGGGATGGTGAACTCTCTTTGTGAAGGCATCCTTAACCCTCTCACAGTGACTTAGGCAATTCCACCTCAACGCCCCATCTCAAGATAGTTCATTGCTTTCTTATTGAGTAGTCTTTACACGATGCCAGGCCATCTTTGTAGGAGGCAATTTATCTATTGTCCCAGAAATTTGCTTAGCAAAAAGTGCTCAATACACATTTATAGAATGAAGAAATTGTATTCTGGTACCACAGGAACAAAACCAAGGAACATCAAAATGGAAAAAAAAAAGTTGCAAAATTACCTTAGAAATTAAGCAACATTTAAAAAAAAAAAAAAAAGCTGCTTCACTCTAAGGATCACCAATGGACAGGAACTCAGTTACCAAAACTAGACCATAACTTCTTGAAATGTGTTATAAACTCCAAGAAGGCAAGGATTGATAGCCTTTGATTCATATTTGTATCTTACTAGCATAGAGCTTGGTATATATTCATCAGGCTACCCATAAATGCTACTGCATGCATGAAAAGACTGTACTGTTTTAAATATGTTCTCCACCGACTGCACCGGAAGTCTTGCGTTACTTCGAATGCTAGCTGGACAGCAGCATGCTATTTTTGCTTGCTCATTCTTTAGTCCCATGAAGGAATGGTAGCCACAGTCATCGGGATGTCAGAACCTCACGGCCAAAGAGAATCTCAAGAGGGAGTGGGCTCCGTAACGAGCATAGGCTCTCTGGCCTCATCTGAGGAGGGCTCCTGTTTTCCGGATGTTTGTTTGGGATCACCCTACCTTGTGGCATCATCTGCAATATTTTTCAAGCCTGGGTATGGCACATCAGAAATTCTGGCCACAGGATGGTACCCACATGGGCTCTTGATCCCTCTTCTATGCCATCTTTTTGAAGGGAGTTGTTAGAAGTGGTTCCTGTGATAAAGCCAGATGGTTTGAAGTAGATCAAACCAGTGACATTTGATTCTACCTCTTTGTGGAGTGGGGCTATTTGTTTTAGTTCATGGAATGAAACTGAAAACTTGCAGACGTGCTATTACTGCTTAAAATTGGACTCTCTTCTGACCTTGAAATACAGATAGACCCTAGGAACCATTCCCAGCGCTTTCCTCTCAGTAGGATAAAAAGCTTTTGTGCACATAATGAACGCAGACATGTTAATAGCTGATTTGTACCCTTCGGGCCGCTGTTGTCATAACCTCCACAGACTTGCTGTGGATTATTATGTGGGGCTTAGCGTTGTTGATTTACTTTTCTCATATCTGCTCCTTCAGCGGTGGAAATTGTCACTTTTGTTTAAAACACATTTGTTGAAATGGTGCTCTTTTTCTAAAGGGCACTTAAGTCATTTTTATTTAAAATAAATTAATTAAATTTATCTTCCTCATTTGCCTTACATGACCTTTTGGGAACTTGGAAATTAAATTTTCTCCTAATATTTTACTTTCTAGCTTGGCAAACATTGACAGTATTTTAGGTTCTGAACAAAGTTGAAAAAGCATAGATTTCTTTTTAAAAATCATATCAACTTTGAAACAAGCAATGATAATGATTTGGGAAATTTATCTGCTGTGGTATGAGCTTTACTTTTTCTTTTTAAATGCATTACAAATGAGAGGGTAATGATAAACATAAAAAATGAGATCATAAAAAAATCAACTAAAACAAACAAGCAAATAAAACACACTCATGGGGGTGATTTCAACTGTAAGTATAATCATTTAAAAATAAACTATGTTTGTGTTGTTATTTAGTAAATACCATTATTTGACACTGATAGCATAATAAATTACTAAAAAGAAATGAAATTATTCATTATTGAGTAGGCCAAATTAAAACTTCTATTAGTAGCTATAACACAAAGTAAAGATCTCCAAAATAATCCAAAAAGAAGAACTAGATCAAACAGAATTTACTATTTTTAACTTAGAATTCTTTTTCATGCTCCATCACATAATCATGTAATAAAAGTATTTTAGAAGCATTAGGAAGTAATTTTTTTTAAAAAAAAACAAAAACATTCCCTGTTAACTTTCAACAATGCAGATTCTCTTTCCTTAAAATGTCAGTATATGTTATGAAAAAAGAAAAAGTTTGCCAGGTACGGTGGCTTACACTGATCCCAGCTACTCAGGAGGCTGAGGTGGGAGGGTTGCTTGAGACCAGGAGTTCCAGACCAGCCTCAGCAACACAGTGAGACTCCATGTCTGAAAAAATGAAAAAAATTAACTAAGTGCAGTGCCATGCACTTGTAGTTCCAGCTACTGGGGAGGCTGAAGCAGGAAGATCGCTTGAGCCCAGGAGCAGGAGTTCAAGGCTACAGTGAGCCATGATCACTCCATTGCACTCTGGCTTGGCTGACAGTGCAAAACCCACCTCTTTAAAAAACAAAACAAAACAAAACAAAAAACAAAGATTTATTATGCTAAGTACACCATATAAAAACACTAACTGCATGTCGCCTTATAATTTGTGGTGGTATCTGCATACCTACATCCTGAAGAGGTAGGTAAGACAAGTATTCCTTATTCCTTCATTTAAAAACATAATGTGGAGCTCAGAGAAGTGAAGTGACTTGTCCAAATCATACAGATCCTAAGTGCCAAAGCTGCGACTTGAACATAAGTCACCTGACTCTGAGTCTACTTTTCCATTGATCAAGAAACACATCCTTCCTCAGTTGCTGCAAAAGCAGTGAGGACAGGTTTCCATATGACTTAATGACACTGAAGGGCTCCTTTGAACAAAACTTTTTATTTTATTTTCTTCATCGTTAATATCATAAGTGAGTGCTTTTTGTTTTACTTTGTTTTGTTTTTAACTTAGTGCTTGCTGCCATGGAGAACCCAGGGAAGAGTGGGGAGAGTCACGCTTTGGCCCAGGCCTTGAGGAACCGGGAGGCTACCAAGGGAGACAGGCAGGAAAGGGAGGAGTAACTGAGGTCTATGCATGCAGAAAGCATGGGTACTAGTACTAAGTACCAATGGCCTTCACAAAAAGACATGATCAGCTGGGGGATGGGGACAATGACTATTCAATTTTTGGTTTTTATCTTCAACCAACTATAATTGAGGTATAATTTACTTACAGACAATACAATGTGTCCATTTTCAGCACACTGTTCGATGACCATTGCAATCAAGACCAAGAGCATTGCCATCACCCCAAATGTTCCCTCCAGCTTTTCTGCAGTCAGTCTCTCCTCCCATCCTTGGCCTGAAGCAACCACTGATCCCGCAGGGTTTAGATAATTGGGAAAGTGCAAAGAGGGTAAAGGAAACAGTGAGAACAAAGGGAGGACTTCAGTCAGATGAATTCTGCAATTGTTAGAATTCCAGGTTAAAGCCTAAATAAAATTTTCAGGCAAGGAAGGAAAAATGGGTTGGGTTTGTTGGGGAGGGACAGCCTCTTGCTCTCCCAGATAACGCGATTTCTTCCCTGCAGTTGTTTCCTGGTTTCTCACTCCTCATCCCATCACCATCCTCAGGCCCATCCACTGCTTATACCTATAGGGTGAAAATGGCACCTGCAGAGCCCTGCGGTATTGGGGAGCCGCAAGGTGGACCACACTGGTAGCTCCAACCACGATCCTCCAAGTCCATTCATCCTCACTGAGATTCTATTCATGTAGTTCTTAAACTTTTAGGGGGTCACAGATCTCTTCAACGAAGCTTTTGATCCCCCACCCCCAGAAGCATGCACGTCACCAGTTGTGCATTCAATTTCAGGTAGTTCACAGGGCCCCTGAAACCCACTGCCGGAATCCTAAGGGTGTCCTTGGGATTCAGAGTAAAATCTTTTTCATAACCTATGTGTTTTTCTGTCCATTCTTTCACCGTATAAACCAGGTAGATACATCTTATACTATGCAAAAATAAATAAATAAATAAATAAAATCAGGAAAGCCTCCATATGACTGCGTTTAGATTTTACATTAGCACTTTCTCTACAAAGCGTTTTATTTTTGTTTTGCCTTTTGTAATACTTTGGTCTTTCCTTGGGTTGGAGGTGGAAACTTTCCATTACTTTACGCAAGGAAATAAGGTTCTAGGAAATAACGTTCTGAGGAAAAGCCTGGGGCTGGGGAGAGGGAGTGATGTGTGGAGCATGGAGAAGCAATGCAGCAAAGGGTGGGAAGCACACAAGACAGTCCAGGGTCCCCTGGGTCCTGTTTCCCCCAATAACTAGGGCTGAATGCTGAGAAAGTCACAGACCTCTCTAGGCAGCTCCAATATGCTCATCTTTCAAATGAGAAAAGGCTGGATTGGATAGTGCCTTTAAGCACAGTATTGTATCTATGTCCCATCTACCCCTTCCCTTAAGTCAAACCACCCTTTCTCTTTTATAACTGAAATAAAATATGCTGGACAGTTGAGGTCACCTTATATGATATCCAGCAAACACATGTGAAACATCCAGACATTTGGAAAGCTCATAAAACTGAGAAATGACCTGAAATGGAAATGGCCCAAAAGAGCCAGTTTCTGAGGAAAAACCCACCTTCTTTAAGTCATTCCCTCACAGACAAGCCCTGCCACAGGGGCACACAGAAAACGCTGCTCTGTTCAGGGACCAAGTGACTGAACGTGCTAACAAGGTGTAAGGGGCTTACTCAGGCCCCAGCCACATGGAGAAGCATGGTGACGTCATGAGCGGTATATGGCAAGTGGCGGTGGGAGGCGCGTGCTGAGTAGCATCATGTTCCCGTGTCATCTAGGACATCACAGGCAATCCATAAGTGAATATGCCTTGAATGAATGCATGAAAGGAGGGAAATTTTGTTACATTGTCTGGGCACAGAAGGAAGAACATAAATGAATAAGTTAGATATTTTAGTTTATTTGAATGGGGATTATCTGGTTTATTAAACATGCATTTAATGTGAGCCCACCTTGGGAGGTTCTTTGCCTATGCAATAAGCACTGAACTCATTCTATTTGCTTCACTTCCAATCTCATTTTTTTAAAGGACAATTAAAATGGTGCCAAACCATTCCGTATGCACAAAAGGTCAGGCCCTTCTCAAAACAACTCTCGCTGGCTTCATAGTTGTGGAAACTGCGATGTGTCTCTGGGAGTTTCCTTAATTCTTTGTAACATTTTAAAATAAGTACTTTGGGAGGGCTAAATACATAACTTGTCATCTAAATATGCATTTAGAGACTTCTAATACATATTATAAATATGTATTTAGGGATTTTCTTACAAGGAATAAAGAGCTTTATAACTCTTTTGTAAAGATTGTGCTCTGTGGCATTATATGTGTTCAGTCTCTTAAAAAATTCATGATCTTTTACTGATAGACCAGGATGTCTGGTAAGAGAAGGTAACAAGACACTGTCAGAAAGGCGTGGAGAATCTCGAATTCCACATACAATGCGACACCCCATTCTTTATAAAGACAAGGTATGTGGTGAGGAGTTCAAGATACTTTGTTTTTTTCTCATACATAATGCAATACAGTTGCTCACATGTCAGGCTATAAATGGGCAAACACAATCGATATGCACTGGGTCATCCAGGTTCAAGGCAATCTGTGAGCGAAAGTCTTCCCGCTATTCTAAGTGGGCGATGGAATCTGCCTTTAAATGTAGACAGGTGAATGCAGTAAGTTTCCACTTAGGATCCCGAACCCCTTCCCCCAGTCAGATCCTCTTGGCTCAGAGCACATAGACTTTACAGTTGTCAGAGTAAGGGACACCAGCATATTTTTACTATGTTCTCCATCAGGAAATATTTTTATGAAAGTATCCCCAGCACGATATACGTATATTTATTTTTCAACTCTTAAGCTACATATATTGAATATTGGTGAAGCTTAATTCATGTTTTATATTTAAATAAAACATGAGTACAAGTGCTAATATTTTCCTCCACACACTCAGGAAATCACCAGGTTCCTGGGTTTGGAGAAGTCATCCCAGACAGAGAAGCATGCTCACTCACTACATTCTGTCTGGGATATTTCTTGCTTCATCAAAGTCTCTTCCAAACATGTATAGAAGGATGTTAAAGCCTGCAGCCAGAGCAACACACGTCAGCAATTCTCTCTGATGACCACAAGAGCAGCTATGCATGGTGGAAAGGGTGTTTACATGCTTGAATGCTAGTATGGGATTTTGGATGGACACCATGACCCCCAGGAAGTTTTGACCAGAGTGGAAGGATGAAAATTTTTCACAGCCCCTACTTGAGCCACCAGCAAGGGCTGTTCCAGAATAAAGAGGAAGACCCAATCCTGTCATCAGAAGAAGGTGTCCATGTCAGTGGTTTCTACAGGAAGAACAGGTCCCTTCTCAGCAAGCATGCTCTTGCAAACAGCCCAGAAAGCTAGAGCAGGACACTTACTTCTATCCTATTTGCTTCTCTTTCTGCAGCCTTTTCTCCTCTCTGATCAGATTGAGTGAGCACCCAGGGCCCTCCTTTCTTTCTCCTCACATCAACGAGGTCCTGCTCAGGAAAATATTGTGATAAATAGATTCATCCATCCATTTATTTGACAAACATTACTGAGCTCCAACAAGATGTCAGAGTGAGAAACAAGTGATTGATCAGGCATAATTCCTCCAAGGGCTATCCATTTAAAGAGTGAATGGCTCAGGTGTCCCTAACCAGGCCTCCCAAGCATGGCTCAGGGTGTGTCACAGATCACTGAAGGCTCACAGCACAAACTCTATCCATAGCCTGCACCAGATCATCTGAGCCCACGTCATACTGAGATTATTTTTTCTTGAAAATAGCCAGCTCTTCTCCATTCAGTTGTTACACAGGCATTAACAAAGATCGCTGGCCAGGGGTTATACTGCAGTGGGATTCATGCCTGGGTTGGGGGTATGTACAAAGAAGTGCAGAACCACAGAAGGGTGGCACCGTGAGTGCAGAGGCACACAAGAAACACCAGCCGGGCAGCCTACGTGGAGCTAATCGTAGTGCACCTGTTGGCAAGTGTAGTGTCTATAACCCTCAAAGCACAGAGTAATTGGATGGATTTCTCAGTGCGTATATAGGAAAATACCAAGCCCTTTTTCCTCTGCTCTCAGACCACAACAATCAACACAGAAGTCTGTGCCCAGATGTGTGGGATTTTATTGTTTTGGTTTCTGTTTTCCCATATACCAAACAAGCAATCAGTTCTGCAGCGGACACCAGCTGGGTGTCCTCTAATTCAATTCAATTCTGACATTATCCACCTGGAGATAGCTTTAGAGCACACAGGTTGAGGACTCAGTTCCACAAGACTGAGCCCCACTTTCAGTGCCGATCACAAGCTCTGGGTTATTTTGCCTGTGCTTCTGACCAACTGGCTCTAAAACAGGATTCCCACAGCCCCCTCCTTGGGTTCAATTGATTTGCTAGAGGAGCTAGGGAAACATTTACATACGTCACCAGTTTATTACGAGGTTATTTTAAAGACTACAAATAAACAGCCGGATAAAGAGATACATAGGGTGAGGTCTGGAAGGCTCCCAAGCACAGGAACTTCTGTTCCCGTGAAGTTGGGGTGCACTACCTTTCTGGCATGGGGACGTGTTTTGTTCACTTTCCTGGAAGCCCCCATGTGTTCAGCCATCTGCAAGCTCTCCTAATCCAGTCTTTTGGGTTTTTATGGAGGCTTCATTAATAGGCATGATTGATTAAACCATTTGCCATTGATGATCATGCAACCTTAAGTCCCTCTCTCCTCCCCAGAGGTTAGGTGTGGGGCTGAAAGTCCCAACCCTTTAATCAGGTTGGTCTTCCTGTCACCAGCCTTCATGCTGAAGCTACTTAGGAGTCCCCAGCCACCAGTCAATTTATTGGCATACGACACAACACTTAGTATTCTGAAGATTCCAAAGATTTTAGGAGTTGGAAATGGGAGGAAGACCAAATATATATTTCACAATATCACACTCAGTTTCTCTGAGAAAGGAGATGCTGACAAACTGAGAAGGTCTTGAAGGCTGAGCAGCAGTGCCAGCATGTTAAGGGGGGAGATATCCCACTGAAGGAAAGCACGCCAAAGAGAAGGCATGTGCCATTCTGCATGGGTATAGCTTGGCATGGACGTGGGGCTACATCTGGAGAAAGAGGTCAGGTGTGAAACAAGGAAGAGATTGTGGACGGCCTCGTGTGCCATGTTGAGATTTCTGGACTATGTCCTGTATACAAGCGGAACTACTGAAGGTTTTTAAGAAGGGAAATATATTTTAAAATGGATTGGACCTGTTGAACTCCTTATCTCGTGCTGACCATTTCAAAATAGGGGTTCTCAAATTCACTGCAACACACGTGACATATGATATCCCCCACTGAAGCATGCTTCCATGATATGTTATAAGGAAGGTAGCTGATGTTATGTTTAATTTCCAGCACACTGGCTGGAACTCCATTGCTTCTTCTCTTTCTAAAGGAAGCATGTCAGATTTCAAGCAAAGGAAGGCAAATTTATTATAAAAATAACATTGGAAACAAAAACCATTTGCTAAGTTTACTACTAAATTATTATTAGTAACTAAATACTTGCTGTACACCAGGTTGGGGCCTACCACTGGGTTGTGATGATGAATGACCATTACTGTTTGAAGCACATGTTTGCATTAGCAGTTCCTATTTTAAAAAGTCTAAACATCTATTTTGTTAGTTGAAGAATCGGAGTGTAATTTCTCTATAGCGTGTATGCATACAGTTTGGCAATGCAATTACAGAACATAAGACTATGTTCACTAACACAAATATAATCATATTCATCCTTGGGACCTACGAAGAGCAGAGCCTTCCATGCCAGTCCCCGGTGGGGCAGGCCAGTGCTCCCAGAGCTGGTGGCCCCTCTTCCCAGATCACCCTCACAGTGGCAGAAGGAGTCCCTTCCTCTCTTGGAAGTGATCAGTGCCTCCCTGTTGCACCTAGCAGGGGCGGGGGGCGGGGAACAGGCTGTCAGTGAGAAGCAGACCAGCAAGCATGATCAGTCAGGGGCAGATGGACAGTACAAAGAACAGAGGGGGGTAAGGAATAGAGGAAATTCGCATGCAGGAATAAAAACCATTGAGCAAAACTATTTATTTTCTTTTGCACAAGGATTACACATCTTCCTTGTGGAGGAGGAAAGAGGGAAGTGATCACTGTGCACTTTTTGTGAGTCTGAAGTGCTCTCAGGTTTAAGCCCCATCTCCCAAGTCTGTGTTGCTGTGTTGCCAGCATGTGGCTGACGTATCTGTGTCACAGGCAGGCCATTGCACCCTTTGAACATAACCTTTGAAACTGGTGATATCTGTCACAGATGTGGAGCTTGAGTGGGGTACATGAACATATGCTCAGGGGGAGGAGGACATGCCTTGACTTCTGAAATGCCATCTGTTTTTTTTTTTTTTAAGTTGAAAATTTGAACTAGAATAGTAAAAATTAAAAAGTGAAAAAGAAATCCATTTTCTAAATTGAAAACAATCTAAGCATCCGACAAAAGGGGAATGGTTCAGGACTAGGTAACACATAGAAAGAAGGACTATCATGCAGCTGCTAAAATTAGTACTAAGGAAAATTCTATGTTAAATCAACAAGTGCAAAATGCAAACTAGTACACACCATAATTACCAATATTTAAAACAGATGCAGGTATGGTTAAACCCCAAGCAGGGATAGGTTAAAATGAGCAGAGTTGCCATATTACTGTGGTGAAAAGATAGGTGAGTTTTGCTTGTTTTCTCTCTTCCCTGTTTTCTACAAGTCTTCTTTAATGACAGCATCATAACATAATAATAATATCATGAGAATAACATAACATAAAAATTTAAATAATATTTAAAAAATCAGAGATATGAACAGGAATTTTGTTTGATATATAGTAATTTTGTTCTTTTCCCAATAAATAAACTAGCCCAGCTAATTCTAGAGGCAACTGAGCATTTTCCCCACTATTTGTGTAATGACATATACTTTTGGTACTTACTCAAAGGACTGTGGAAGCAGAGAGGACTTCTATCCTTGAAAGCTTATCCTGGCATCATGGGCATTAGCTTAGCTTAGTTAAAGAAACTAACTGACCCAAACCTCTCAGCTATTCTTTACTTACCAGCACTTTATTGAAGTCTGATTATATCCCATCTCCATTGAAAAGTCATTCTTGCCCATTCTAGCTAACAGGAACTTTGTTCTTTTTGAACATCCACAGCCCAACTGCCAATACGACTTATTTGGGGATCACAATTAATTAATTTCCCTAAACTACCTGATGTGTGAATATACCCCCTTACCATAAAAAGCCAAAGTACGTCGAAAGTTCCTAATGTTTGGTGATTATATATTGATGAAAGATGCTCCTTAAAAGTTTTCTTTAAGAGTTTATGTTGATATTTTCTAGTGTGTTCCAGTTATTTACTACTGTATTAAAAAATCACCCCACCCCAAAATATAGAGGTTTAAAACAATACTTTTGTTATCTCCCATGGTTTCTGAGAGTCAGGGATTTGGGAAGGGCTCAGCTGGGTGGTTCTGGCTGTGGTCTCTCAGGAGGCCACAGTCAGATAATGACTAGAGGCGGGACAACAGGTACTAGAGAACTGGGAGCTGGTTGGAGATTGCTCTCTGTTCATGTGGTCTCATGGCCTCTCTATGGTCACTCCACGTGGGCTGGCTTGGGCTTCCTTGCAGCATGCTGGCTTCAGAGCAGTCAGAGTGTTTAAATGGTAGCCAAAGGCTTTAAAAAGAGCTACTTCCAGTAAGCAAATTGGAAACTGCATTGCATTTTACTACCTGGCCTCAAAAGTAATTTGAATTGTTCTCTATTGGCCAACAGAGTCATAACAGCTTGCCAAGTTTCAAAAAGAAGGGACACAGACTTTACCTCTCAATGGGAGGTGTGTCAGGATGAGAAATACTGTTGTGGATGTCTTTGGAAAATACCATCTGCCACAAGGTGACATATCTATCATTGCATTCCATGTGATTAGAAATCACTTCAATTTGCTGAATTGGAATGCAGCACTGGCAGAAGAAAGCTAATTTTCTAGTCGGTGCACTCTTTTGTAATAACCTGAAACTACTGTTGGTTAGAGAAGGATTAGCCTGCCTATTTTGATTCTAGAGAATGTCATTTGGTACATACACTAAGGCTTAGAGGGAAGGGGACAATAAATAATAACTCTAGTTGATTTGGAATTCATAGAGATTTACAGGTTTTAGGATTCTATTGTGCAGCAGCAGGGTGTTCTCTATTTCACAGCAAAGCCTTTTCTACACAGAGAATCAACACCCATAAAAGGTGACTCTGCCATATCGCAGCTGAGAAGGAGGCTATGCCAGAATGACCATGGCAGATGCACTTCCAATCCTGGCATCTCCGACCTGATGAATAACAGTGTTGTAGACCTGTAAAGTACTTTCTACTCTGGAAGGTGGCCCAAATAATGTCAACATAATATTTAGAACTTTAAACTGGAAAGCACTTCTACAGAAGCTGCTTCTTTATACTCCAGCTATCTAGGGTAGGCGTTACCCTCATCTGAATGATGAGGAAAGGGAGAGCACATGCAGACCCAGTGACATAGGTCATATGGCTCTCTGGTGGCAGACAGCGTGGATAAGGACTCAAGGTCCTAACTGCAGGCTAAAGTTCCTTTCTACTTAGCATTGAAGAACAGGTATGAGTTTTCTGTGCCAAAAAAGAAAGAGGAGGCAGCCAAGTCTCCCTTTCCTGTACAGCACAGAATAAAAGGCATCCTTCCAAAGTGTGGTTATAGCCCACTCCCCCTCATAGGAAGAGGAGGGTAGAGGGGCAATCCTGACGTTCTAAGTCTCTCAAAGTCTGCCACGTTGGTCACACACCTTGGAAACATTGGTGATTCTCAGAATTTGATGTGCACTACACAAAGAATATTATTGATGGATTTTAAATATTGCCAATGTATTGTGAATATAAAGTTTGCTAGGCATTCAAAATCTTTTTCCAAGCTATTTACTCTGATTATGATATATTGAATAAAATTAGGATAAATTCAGCTGCCTTTATAATGCTAGAAATTGTACATGATGAGGAGGGTATGGTAAACTTGCTGAAAGTGCTCATAATTCATGACTCAAAAACCTGGCTAATTATCTCATTGAGTTATGGTGATATCAATTATAAACTAAGGAATTTTGGGTTACAGGTGGCCTCTCAGTGTAGAGATGTGGCAACTCCCCACGCCCCCGGCCCCCGCCCCACCACCCCATCCATCCCGACCTAAAGAACCATAGGGGAATCTGCCATAGACAGTCTACAGATGCTTTCTTTGTTTTACTCCTTGGATGGAAAGGTTTCATGCTAACAAATATCGTGGTTTGGAACAAACTGAAATCAACCTCATGAAAAAAATAAAACGTATTGGTTATGATTCCGTAAAACATTTTTGCATATGGAATCTTCTAAGGTCAGTTATTTTCAGTCAACTGGGATCTGCTGTTGCCAAAAATCATGCAACATCTATGGATAAAAAGACAGCTGTGCATTTGAAACTCCTGCCCATAAACTTTTAAAAGACAAGTTATTATAAAACTGGCATTGTATATACATTCTTTTACAGTAATGAACATATCATTTGTCTTGCTTGTGGTAACTGGGACAGTCCATTTTGTCATTTCTTGCTACACCTTATTCCTACTCTCCCAACTTACATTACAAATTTCTTTTTACTTCTGACTTTTGTCCACGTTAGTTTCTATCCAACATTATTTGCTTCCCTGTTTAACTTGTCTTTCAATTTTCAGATGATTATTTTTTCTTAAGTTTCAGTTACAAGATAAAGAATATATTTTGGGAGGTTAGGAAAGATTGCCCAGGAACTAGAAACACTTGTCAGGAATGACATGTGATCTACTTAGGTGACATAGATCCAACATGCAGAGGAAAGACCAAATGAGAGAAGAGAAACAAAATAGTACTATGCAAAGTGAGCCTCTAAAAGCTAACAGGACACTATTTAAGATTAACCTCACAGAGCTGCCATGAAATGGTAAGTGCGGTGTCAGAAGGATGGTAGCATTTCAGAGGCAAAAGGAAGAAGGAGCTAGTTACATACAAAGTGATGACAAATAGATGAGCTTGTTTGTCGTGTTTGGTCGCCTAAAGGTCAAGGAAAGAATTATAAACGTGAGTCCCGGCAAGAGATTCTCTAGCAGTTTTCATAAAAATTTGTCACAATTGTCATTCTCTTGTTTCCTTTTTATGTGCTAAACTATCTGAATGCATATATTCTAAATTTTCCTCACGCCTTTGCTACTCGAGTTTTACATCCAAGCAACCCATCTTCATTTCTCATTGATCAACACAAAGTCCTCCGAGGTCACCCATGACCTGAGCTATTTGTCTACTTTCTGTTCTTCAGCTCAGGCTCTCCTTTCTTAGACATCATTCAACACCATCTCCTTGACTTTATCTCCAAAACCAGCTTCAAGTCATTCTGAAAAAATGGTCCTCCCATCTCCCTCACGTGTGAATGGCAGTTCTCTTCTGATGTTTAGTTGGAGGGTCCTGTGCTCTTTCCTCACAGCTCTGTTCCTTTCCAGCTAGAAACTCCTATAATCCCCTCAATACGTTCTTACATCCGACTCTCTCAACGCGATCCTCAGCCCAACATTCTTACTGACTATAGCTTGTTGTCACACAGATTTCTTGCCAATAACAAGTGAAATATAACCACAGCCAAGCTCTTCATAAAAATCCCTATCCCCAATCTGCTGAAATACCCGCTTTCATGTCATTTTGCTTGGCTTCGTTGATGGTGAGGATAATCCCTTGCCTCCTGTGTCCTTACTCATGGGAGGGCATCTTTAAGTTCTCTCTCTCATTCCTTCATTCTGCCAAGTCCCTATATTTCTCTCTCCCTCATATGTCTTAGACATGTTCCTTCCTCTACTTCTAAAGCCACTGTCTTCATCCAATCTCTGGCACGTACAGAGCTGTCCTATCATATTCAACGCCTCCCTGGTTTCTGCTCCTCCTCTTGTTCTCCCAAGTTCGACTTACCTGCATGTGAGCAGCTTACTTCTATGTAACTCCCTAGACTCATCATAAAAAGTGTGTGCTCCATAAATGTTAGAGACTGACATTTCCCGCCACTTGAGATTTTATCTTCGATGCATGTTTTTCCTCTTTTTCCTTAGTGCCTAAAATGCTTTTTCAAATGAAACCACCATCTCCTTTGTGTTCAGTTTTTTCTTGGCAGTTGTGATCGTCTGGAAAAAAAATTTTAGTATTATCCCAGTGAAGGATTTTTAGATTTAAGTGAGTCTGTTTTTCTGAGACCTCACAGTTACTTTTCATCTGATTTTTACTGTCTGTTTAACTTGGCCTCTAAACCCACAGGGCAGTAATTAGGTATAAAGTGTTCAGCTATGAGAATAGCATCAGCACTTAGTCAATAATACAATTCTCTCAGCGCTGCCTTTGCAAAGTGAATGAGAAATCTCACACAGAAAATCCCATAATGAAAAGATACACCATGGCCAAGAGGATATTGTGCAGATCATATCATCACTTGGGTCACATGATAAATTCTGTCTGTAAAGGAGAGTTCACACATCCAGAGAAGAAAGTGCATGCAAAATTAGTGTTGCCACAACTCAGGCCGAACTGTATCAATTGTTGCTAGTAAGTATATAAACAGAAGTACGGAATCTTGAGTAGCTTATAATTAAAGATTTCCAGAGACTTCATCTGTATAAATAGAGATGGTAAGTATTTAGTTTATATAGGCTTTTAAAATAGAAGTGAGCTGACTCACAAACATTAAATATGTACACAAACTACTCACTTCTTGGTACGTAGCTATTGTTTGATTACAAAAATAAAACATTGCTAATGAAATAAATTCCTGAGTATAGGCTCAAGTTAATTGTTCCAGTGCTCTAATTATAACATGCAAAGAATACAAGGTGATTCTTTTCTTCCTTCATTGCACAGAAATCAGAAATTAAAAATTCACAAAAGCTCCAGTTCTCTAATGATTTTTTAGCTTTTCTCTTTAAATTGGTAGACCCAAATGTCTTCATTCTTTCTTTTTCTACTCTTCCCTAAAATGTTACAAAATGTTGTGGAATAAAATTTACCAACTGTAAGGTATTTGCTGGGACATAGCACCATATCAAATTCATTTGTTCACTAAATATTGATTGCATATCTGTTGGGTGACAGATACTGTTCTAAGCATTTGAGATACAATAATGAGCCAAATCAAAAAAACTCTCTTCCACATGGAGTTTACATTCTGGCGGGGAGTGGGAGGACACAAACAATAAATAAAATGAGGAGGACATTAACTGAATAAGCAAAATTAGGTATACCTAAGGTGGGAGCAAGGGCAAAAGGTCATAGTAGGCCTCATTAAGATGCCATTTGAGCAGACTCGAAGGAAGTGAGGGAGTTAGGCATCTGTGGAAAGAATATATCCAGCAGAAGAACAGCAGGTGCAAAAGTCCTGGGGCAGGAGCATGACAAGGTTTCAGAAACAGCAAGGATACCAGTGTAACTACAGCATAGTGAGCAAGGGGGTGAGAGATTTTAGGAGAGAGGTGAGGTAAGAAAGAGTCAAATCTCACAGGACGTAGTGGGCTGTTATAAGGATTTTGGATTTTACCATGTGTAAGACGAAAATCCACTATGAGATTTTGAGTAGAGGAGCTACATGATCTAATCTATGTTTTGAAAGATCACTCCGGCTGCTCTGTTGAGATAGGTTCCAAGAGATCATGAGGAGAAGCAGAGAGATGAATTAGGAGGCTATTGAAGTCCACAGATGATGGTGGCTTGTACCAGAGTGGTGGCAACAGAGATGATGAGAAGTGGGAAGACTCAGGATCTGTTCTGAATGGAGTTGACGGGATTTCCTGATAGATTAGATGTGAGACATGAAAGAAGAGAGGAGTCAAGGACAGCTCCAAGATGTTTGGGTTTGAGCAATGGAGATTGCTACAGGTTGAATAAATTTTGGGGGAAAGATTGGAAATTCACTTTAGGACATGTGAAGTCAAACGATTCATTCACACAACCAAATCTGGTAGCAGGTATAAATTGGAAGTCTCAGGAATGACGCAATTTTTATAAACTACCCCCCAATTCATCCCAGATTCTCCCAGAAGCTTAAGTCACAGTTAAAGCAGCAATTGAGAAAGAAAATTTCTACCGTAGGCTTATGAATCAGAGATTTTATGGGGGTTATTTTTGTTGATTTCAAGGCAAACAGGAGAGAGAGAGAGAGAGAGAGAGAGAATATTGTTTAAAAGAAAAACTGGGCCCAAGGTTTGTAGTCTTATTCTGTTTCACCTCTAGGAAAAAGAAAATTTGAAATTATAGCAAATAGCTGAATCACTTGTACCAGGTGATGACTCAGACAAATCAATGCTGTACAGGTATCTTGAAGTAGGTTCTTTAGTCAGAGGGAATGAAAGTGATTAAGAGCCAGCTTGGGAGGCTGGCATCCAAGGGGAGAGATCACATTTTACAGTTAAACCAATTAGATACTGCTTAGTTCCTTTGCTAATTTCAGACTGTAGTGGGTGGCAAATAACTTGGGATGAAGGAATAGGATTAATATTTTGCAGGCAAATGTTCTGAGAGAAATTTACACAATATATTTTCAGCCAGACTGGAACTCAGTATTTAAAAACTTTTCTGACATCCTTGTAGATGACTAATAATTTTGATGCATTCATACATTCAACAGTAAACATTTATTATTGCCTACTGTGGATCATGGGTTTATCAGTGATAGAGGTAATAACATGGTGAGACATGACTATTTCTCTCAGGATCACTGTGGACTTTCCAACCCTATAAAAAGGCCAGCCACTCCTTACAATAATCTGAACAGATATATAATGCAATTTGGATTGGGCATAAGACAGCAATTGGCCAAGTAGGTGTCTGATTAAGGGAACCACTAGAAATTCCTCTTTTAGGATGAAGAATAGAATCTTATTTTTTGTGTCAGTGGGGGACAGACAAATGAACTATCCATTTTTACTGTAGGTACGGAGAAATCATTTCTACACAGCATTCTTCTTATACCATGGAATTCAAACCATTCAATTTCCACTTTAGATAAATATTTACAGTATATAGTTGTCATTTTGAATCTATTAAAGCATCACAATTCGTATTTGTATTAGTCATGTCAGGCTAATAAATGACATGGTAACAAATAACCACCAAATCTTCGTGCCTTCACACAGCGAAAGTGAAATTTTTATTTGTACTTCGTATCTAATATGGTAGAGGGCTCTCCTCCACAGAGTCACTCAGAGACCAGAGTGCTGGAACACTCAGCCTCCTCAGGACTGGTACGTGAAGTGTGGGTTTCTTACTGCCTCAGCTTGAAAGGGGTTCATGACACTTTATAACCCACAGGCCAAGCAAATCATGGCATCCCTACCAAACTGCAAGACACTGGGAAATACAAGGAATATTTGGCAAGCACCTGTCTTTTCCATACCACCTTTTTGTTTATTTTTTTATTTTTTTTATTAGTCTTCTATTAATCTTTACATCAGTACTATAATATTTTGTGTACTTTAGCTTTGTGATATATTTTGGTATCAGGAAATGTGATGCCTCCAACTTTTTTTTTATAATTTATTTTATTTTATTTATTTTTTTATTTAAGCTCATTATGGGGGTACAAAAGTTCAGGTTGTATATATTTCCCATGCCCCCCCATCCCCCCGAGTCTGAGCTTCAAGCGTGTCCATTCCCTAGACAGTGCACATCGCACTCATCATGTAGGTATGCACCCATCCCCTCCCCCCACCCCCATCCCCCCCAGTCAGAACTTCAAGCGTGTCCATTCCCCAGGCAGTGCGCATCGCACTCATCAAGTAGGTATACACCCAAATGCCCATCAATTCATGAATGGATTAGCAAAATGTGGTATATGTATACCATGGAATATCACTCAGCTATTAGAAATAATGGCGATACGGCATCTCTTTGGTTCTCCTGGAGAGAGTTGGAACCCGTTCTATTAAGTGAAATATTCCAAGAATGGAAAAATAAGCACCACATGTACTCACTAGCAAACTGGTTTCCCTGATCATCACCTAAGTGCACATTTGGGAATAACACCAATTGGGTATCGGACAGAGGTGGGGGCTGGGGGGAAGGGATGGGTGTATACCTACTTGTTTATTTTTAAGGAAAGAAAAACATAATAATATGACTTAGGGATAGTGTTTTAGTGACTCCAAACATAATTCATCTTTACAATACATATAGAAGTCAATGGAAAACCATTAAGAAAAGACTTTCTAAACTCTCAATAAAAATCAGAGAAAAGGATCAATTTATTCTGGTCAGTAGTGCCTCTACCCAGAAAGAGTCCAATATGAATCTTGCATCTCTCAGGAGGAGCCACACGGAGGGAAAGCATTCTGAGGGTCCCATACACAGCAGCCTAGACGTCCCTCAGCTAAAATGCTCAGAAAAAAGTGAATCTGGCCCAACATGGTAGGGAGCTACACATCATCAGACACGCCATATGCAATTCAGTGTTTCTCACTGGGGCCTTTTAGAATGTATATTACTAGATGCAAAGAGGATAAGCAGAGTTCCTACCATTCTGTGAAGCCAAATTCTACCATGGAAGATGGCGACGGAGTGGAGGGAGAACCTACTCTATGTCACCAATGGTTTGAAGGATTATGGAATCAAAGATAGAGATGGATAGTTTATGAACTGTGCTGTTTCTACTAATAGCAACCTCACAGAAATTTTAAACTGTTGTTTAGAAATATTTCACCATTCAGGAAAATGGTGTTTTTAAGTATGTTCTTCCAAGAAAAGTCTAGCTTCCCCACCACCTACTGCTAACCACAAAATCTATGAAGAATAAGTCAAAGTATAAAAAGGAACTGAAACTTGAATCCAATGTGTTGTTTCCACACAGCTAAGCTTAAAAATCTGGCCATTCTCCACGAGTTTACAATCCAGTGATTTATTTTTAACATTTATTATCTTCCTTCGGGATCAAGATAAAGCTATCAAAGAACTGTGGTCTATGTTTAGTATGTATGTGTGTTGTTTCTGATGACCAGCTGTGTTTAGTCCCTCTTCAAGGTCAAAGGAAAGCCCCTTTTCCTTCCCATCTGGCATATTTCTTACAAAGAACACACTGATATAAACACACATATTCCTCTTGTGTACTAGGTCTTGTCCTTGGATTGATTCTGGTTTAGTCAATGGGCCCTCACATATGATTCAGAGGGAGCTATGCCATGTGGGACCACACATTATCCATTTGTAGAATGAATTCTATGTACCAGACATTATTTATGTGCTGTGTAGGATACAAAGTTGGATCAAACACAGACTTGACTCACGAAGTAGCTTCAGTCCAATAGTGCATCACTTGCCTGTAGTCTATTTTTCTGAAGACAGAGAAGAAAAACAAAGTTGTGTTTATATATCACTGCTCTGGGAGGTAACCAAAATAGGGAAAACAGCAGAAAATTGCCAGGATGGCATGTAGCAAGAAAAGAGACAGAAGGATGGAGGATGGAAAGAGGAAAAAATATCTACTTTGAATCAGATAGTTTATTTCTTTAGAGCCAGGATCCTTCTCCTTCCGCTTCAGTTCCATATCACCATCAGCCTCTTAAATATTCCAATCTTCATGATCCAGAATGCACCCGTTGCAACAGGATGAAACTCTTATGCCCAAACGCTTCCTTCAAACTTTCTTATTTTTGCCAATTTTTTCAGTATTCATCACCAAGCTTGAAACCACAGAGCTATCTTGCTCTTCTCTTTCTCCTTCAGCCCTCAAACCTAATCACTCTGCCCAATTCATTGCACATTATTTCTCACCTTCTATTAACATTGCCACTATCTTAGCTGAGGCCTCATCATTTCATTCCAAGACTGTGGTCATGGTGCCTTTCTTACTTTTATTCTTCCACCTCCACATCACCATTTATGATTTTAGCTGACTTTTGGAAATGATTGAGATGATGTAAACTTACATCACTTCTTTCTAAAAAATCTTAACATTCAGTATTTTGATGTAATTACTGAAAGTCCATATCATAGTTTGCATTTTCAAAAGCAAAAGGGATCTCTAAATAGAATATGATGTTCTCAGTACTAAAGATGTCTCTCTTTTAATCTTTTTCACATCTTATAATTGAATTGATTCTGACATCTAAACTATATTTTATGTTTACTCCATTATGCTTTGGAAAGAGACTAAGAGTTACCCAGACATTCCAAGGTTTTGGTGATGTGTTTCTCTCTCTGTAAATCAGGCACCTCTCATACTCTACAACTGCAGTGCATTTATTTTTCAAATTAATCATTAACCTCAACTAAAACCCAGTCCCAGAATGTGTGATCTATAAAACATTGAATTGCAATGTTTGCCAGAAAAAGATTCTGATAAAATAAAGCAAAAGATACACTAAATGTAGTGCTAATCACACAATTGTCTCCACAACGGGTCAATTTTTATTAAAAATCTAAAACCTGGTAATCTTTTGAGGCAAAATCATAATTTACTTTTAGCTGGAGATGTTGACTAGATAACGAAAAGTCATCAAAGTCTTCATTGTTGATTTTATTGCTATCATTCTGCATGACAATCTGTTGCTTAGAAGGCACATTTTATAATGCTATTCTTGGATATATCATTAATATATAAATACTTGGATATATGTCTATAGATCAAGAAATGTAAAAACCTTTTATTAGTATTCCAGTAACACAAATAACTGAGGAGCCTAATTCAAGCTTACATTTGCACTGTCCATGAAAAGAGCTTTAACAAAAGAAATTAAGAGTGTAATTAAGAAGAAAGTGACAATGTAGACAATTGTCTACAAAGAACAAATGACACTTATCACAATTGGTAATTATAGATTACAGTTTATTTATAGCATATAAATAGTGGTATATACCACTGTTTCTCAGCATGTAGCACAGTGTCTGGCACAAAGACTAAGGAAATTTTTGTGGAATGAGTCAATTTGTTTGAGTACTCTACAAACAGTGGAAGGATCCATTCACAAGTAATGGGCAAATCATTTTACCCGGTCTTTAAAGAGAAAAAAGCTCATTAAGTTTTTGATGAATTACTGATGGCCTAGCTTATTTTATGGTTTTATAAATAATTTTTCACATCTTGCAAATTCACATTTCTCACCAAAGCCAAAAGGACTTACATTTGATTGTTCCGGTTTTTAGTTTTTCTAAGCTGAATTGTTTTAATTTAGAAAACACAGTAGTTCTCCAGAGAGATACTCAGACCAACTCATAATTTGGAGTGGTTAGTTTTAGAGCTCCTTTTTTATCTCAAGTGTGTTCACGTGGTCTTTTTAGCACACTTGCCTATTCTGCCTCTTCTCAGATGAATCCAAGACACTTTGCCTTTTTTTTTGGTGGGGGGAGGGCTGATCACTTACTGTGTGTGTGTGTGTATGCATAACATGTATATACACATATATGCATGTATATGTGTGTGTGAGAGAGATATGGTAGGGACAGAGCCAAAAAAGGAAAAGAAAGAATTAATCAGAAACTATCAGGTTTTAATAAATTTTTTTTTTCCTTCTAGAATTTCACCAGTCTAAATGTAAATTGCTTTTTCACTTGTTTCCACTGACCCATATTTATAAGTTATGTTTTTCAGGAAAACAATTTTTGCCCCGCCTCTCTCTTTTTATTTCTATGTCATAAAGACAGAAGATGTAAGAATCAAATATATGTAGTTTTATTGTTTTATGGCGTGGACATTGGCTAACCTACCAGTTTTCAATGAGGGCACTAATAGGTCTGAAATTGCTCTTGGCTCTTTGGGCTTCATTAATGATTTTGTGAGCACACAGCTCTCTTCTTAAGGGAGAAAATATCTTTTAGGGCTCAGTAGCCTCACACATTGCTCAATGGCCTAGAACAGCACCCCAGTCCAGCCGTGTACCATCGCTGGTGGTTGAGTGTGGATATTTAGAAGAATAAAAAGAAACCATTGATACGTCTAATACATTTCCAGGTTGTCTCAATGAATGCAAAGTCTTGTGCATACACAGAAGACACTTATGAAATAAATAAGAAGCTTATTTATAATTACTATCCTCGTTTCAACAGAAGCACTAAGATATCTTTTAGTCACGTAAGACATGACTTGATGTCAGAGGCATTTTCAGCTGCACTGTATCTGAAGTCTAAACTGTGCATTTCTTTTGTGCATGTGAATCAACAGGAGGCATTCAAGACAGATCACACAGGAAGCATTTTTGTGGGTGGCCTTGGAACTGGGGCCAGTATGATTCACTCACATCCACATGCTGGACCTCAAGAGGCAATGACAAAAGAGTGTCCCTGCTATCCACCATGGCAGAGCTGCCAGCCAGCCCCATCTCCAGCCCACAACTCTATCCATGCCAACCAAGATGTGACTAGTGGGCAATGTGGGATCACTGTGGGAGGATGTAGGTTTGCTGAATGGTGGGAAGATTTGCTGAGAGAGAATTACTTTAATAATGCAAATACAGAGCAAGAGGTAGAGATCTGGGTTTGGAGCATTAAGTCTGAAAGGGGAGGGAGACTATATTTAAACTCTGTTACTATGCTCAAATTTTGTTTTGAAATGTTAATTTGAAGGGCATCCTTCTGAAGATATTTCATTTAGTTAATAAAATAAATAAAATAATAAAACACTCAACCATATGATAAAAGCCCCCCAAATCAAAGACTTTAAAGAGAAATCTTAAGACTCATATTATAATATGCCTTGCACATGGATAGCCATCCATCCTCAAAAGAGAGGACATGAAATCAACAGCTTTTATCTGTGTTCTTCAAGAAAAAGAAAAAAAGTAAAAATCTAGTTCAACTGAGATGAGGAAAAATCATATTTTGAGTCCCAGAGAGAATCCAATCTATCTAGAGGTCACCACCACCCATGATCCAGGGGACTGGCCAATGTGACTTGCCTCCCAAGAGAACTTCGTGGCTCGGGCTGCTGACTTGATGTGGAGCCTGGCGCTGGTGAGGGGAGCCTGATCAGGTGAGACTGCTTGCTCCTGCAACACGACACCCCCACCCACCCCACCAAAGAGGCTACACTGCTTAAACGGCAGAGGGACGGTGAAGAATGAGGAGGGGTGGTCGTATTTGACCTGGTCTTGGTAGTATCTCCATGACCTTGCATTCATGACTTTTCTATTCTTTTCAAATCTCGAAAATTTTGCATTTTTACAGACAGCAAACAAACAGAACATGCACGTAAGTTTCAGAATATCTGTAGCTGTCTTCGTATCTTCTCATTGTGATTCACCTGCACGTTGAGACATTACCTTGGACCTCCGGGGGACTGGGATCGGAAGAGCGGCAGAGAGAGCAAGTTTTAACCTTGAGAGAAAACATATGCGCTTTCTCTTCTAGCACTTTACACGTTTTCTTCCTGTCTTTCTGCTCAACCTAGGCATTTTCAGGCACAGACATCAGACAGTTTGACCTGCCATGTGGGAGCCCCAGCTCATATGAGCCTATTTCTGTTGCCTATGTTTCTGCCTTTCCATCTACCTTAATAATAAAAAAAAATACATATTTTATTTTTGGAAAAGGCATAATTTAACTTGTTTTTCCCAGGCCTGCCCCCAGCCTAATGAGATGCCAAAGGAAAAATAAATAAGTCCTTCCTGGATGATCACAGACAACAAGAGAACACATACCAAGGAGGTGAGAGTGTTTGTAGCAATCATGCAAATAAAAGTGGGCCCCATGGAAAATGTGAGTGTTCCCCTCCTCCTTTGCTGTCGGTTCCTATGCCATCAAAAAAGGAATTCTCCCATTTTCTCTCTATAGCAGGAAAAATACTTTGGCCTATCAAGGAGGAGTGTACACTGGGGTGTACAATGGGGTGTACAATGGGGTGAAGTGGGAAAGAAGAAGGATGGGTAAGGATTTAATGCTAACATCTGAGTGTCTAGCCTGCAGCACTTTTATTACTTCCCCTACCTCTGAGAAAGGTCTAGCACCTCAGCTTACTTAAGGGAACAGTTGCTACATCAGATCAGAAAGCACAGAGGAGGAGCTTCTCACTTTCAGATGTAGCTCTATGGGCCCCTTAGAGTGGATGGGATCCAAACCAACGTATCAGATGCTCAGTCTGTGTTACATCACTTACAGATTCAGAAAAGTATATCCCCTGGTGCTGGGCATATCATATATGCTAAATAAATTCTCAGTGGTTGATTTATTGGTACCTTCTTTGTCTCTATTGCAAAATGAGCAGGTAGATGTACCATTTTATGTCTAAGTTCACCTATTTATTGTTGTTATTGATAATGCTCAGTTGCTTCTCTCTTTTTCTATGAGTAAGTAGAAAACCCTTTTTTTAAGGGTATTTTGCATAACAGGCGAAAAACACCTGAATCTTGGATTTTTTATGGGGAGCTAACTATTTCAAAGTAATTTGTCTGAAAGCAATTTATTTGATTATATTGTTTCATACCCCATTCCATTTCTCTTTTTCCCTAAGAAGAATATATAATTTCTCTTAGCCTCCTCAGAGAGGATTGGTAAGAACGTTTAGGAATCAGAAAGCGTTCTAAAAGGATAAGTGAAAATTTCTTCACTACTTCTGGGGCATAGCTCTTAGAGCTAATAATAATAATAATGGTATGATAATAAATACCATAAATGAGAGTGCTTCAAGTCTTACAAAAGCCTCATAAAGCACTATCTCTTTCGGACTTTGCATTCAATAGCCCAGTGTGAGTTAGAGAAGATAACACTATTTCCACTTTACAGCAAGTTTAAATGGTATCCCCAAGGGCACAAATTTAACAAAAAGCAGGCAGGAATCTAACACAGGTTTTCTAATGTCACATCCAGTGTCCTTTTCCATGTGCATATTTCTCTTCTTTTTTGAAATAAGTGCATTTACGATGTGAAGGGTAATAAAATATTACCGAGATCAATATTTTCCAAAGAGTTTTCTGTGGAATCACAATAGCATGGGATGTTATAAAATGTGACAAAAAGAAAAGGCGTGTAATAAGCTTGGAAACTCCTAGGTTAAAGCACATTGAAATGCAGTATTTCTCAGAGCTCTTAACCTGCCATTGTGCACTGTTGCATGCTGTGCCTCTACACGAATGTGCAGCCTCTCCCAGACCTAGCAGGCTGTGGAGTATGCAGTATGCAGCAGGTGTGTGTGCAGTGTTTCTCAAACTTATGTGACCAAGGGATCATTATATAAACCAACATCTCCTGCAACTTGTGTCCCAGGGCACACACTTTGAGCAATAGTGATCTCTATCAATGCCTCCTTTCTCCCTATTGAAGTGGTTCATATTGCGGATACTTACAATGTCATGTCTTTAAATTAAATGAAATGATGCTATCACTGAAAATGGATCTTACTTCAATACAATCACAAAAGAAAATGCAAATATGTCTTATTACACCCTACTGGTATTTGAAATTGCATTTGATACCTGACTTATTAATTCCTTTTTATAGTAGTTTAACCCATATAAAGAAGCATGTGATTCCTACCATTTAAACTCTATCAGTAAAATGATCACTATGTCTTTTTAACAGAAAATATTCTCTTCAGATTTATGACTTACATCTGGCAGAGAAAAACTATGTAATTTATACAGTTCATTACCACAATGGTAACAAGAATAAAAATCACAGCAGCCCTTAGGATATTATAAAACATATTCAAAACTAGTCTTTCCCAGCATTGGGCTCCACTTGGGGAAAAATATTTGGTATTATGTGTGTGTGTGAAAGATAGTTTGAGTTTCTGTCACCTGTAGGAAGTACACATCAGGGATGTGCTATTATATGTTAAAGAAAATGTTAATAAAAGACCAAAATCTATCTTCAAACCTTTCCTTTTGTATTTCCATTCTTTTTAACTAGCAACTCTTGGGGAGAAAGATTTTATCAAAAGGCCCTATCCTTTCCTTTATAAAGACCACATCCTCATGTCCCCCACATAATAAGACCAGAAGAGAGTTGGTTCAATTAATCCAACTACTTTCATGCAGTGTGCTGATTATCAAAACTGAATCCATTGTGTTCGTTCTGCATCAGAAGATCTGCAGGTTCTTGCAATAAAATGAGGAACCATTAGAAACAATACGAAATAAAACAGAACAAAATAATAATTAAAACTTTTGCACTAATCTATATCTGGCTCTAGATAGGACAAAATATGTGTGTTTATTTTTGTTGAATTTGGGAACCTAGCAAAAAATTGCAAAAATGTTTTCAAGGGATGAGAGAATTAGACAAAGTAGCATTTATTGGTACTTATACAGCATCACTAAGAAGTCTCTTATAGGCTCTTTCCCCTAATTATTATGAAACACCTGTCAATAGCCAATGTACACACAAAAATCTCTAGCAGAGAATGATTAAAAGTAATTAGAACAGGTGTTTATTAGGCTGGGGAACTAGAAGAGACTTTAGAGTATACATCAAAGAGAAGGACTCCATTCCCAGCCCCCAAAGTGTCCTCAGATTCTGTGAAAACTTGGAAATGGAAGAAAAGTTCCCTTTACGAATAAAATCCAGTGAAACAAATTACAGTTGTGTTCCAGAAGGAGGCGCCGGATATCAAACCTCACCAATGCTATTCCGAGGGGTAAAAGAGCTAAAGCACAGTACAATGAATGAATATTCCTTTTGAGAGAGCCCTTGATTAGCCCATTAGCCAGCAAGGAGGCTAAAGATAGGATTCTACTGGGGCTCAGAAAAGGATACCCAGAAGTATGGCGCTTTGACATGCTGAGAACTTTGAACTAAAGGAAATTAAAAGGCCTTAGAAGCAGCCTCAGAACCAAGGACTTTCTAACTTTTTCTTCTCTCCCACCCCCACCAAAACATGCCAACCACAGAAGGGGCTCTCTCTGAACGTTCCCTTATCTGACAGAGCTAATGTCTTCCCCCAAAATGCAATTGTCCTAAAACCCTTTTCATAGGAATCTTACTGAATAACCAGGAAAGGTTAACCACCAGAGAAAGGAAAAGACTACACGTCATCACCAAACCCAGACAGACTTTTTCATCTATGCTTTTGAGGGCAGCTACAAAAGATTACCTGGGAAACTTTACCTGCAGAGTAAGACAACCTTTGGTCACAGTGTAGGTCTGCCCCTCACCTTTCTACAATGTGTCACCACCTCCCCCAGAGCTCAGAGGAACTTCATCCCAGACCACTGTCTGTTCTTTGAGCTCATTCACCTCTCTTGAACATCATGTACTCCCCCTCAAAATTCCCTACATCCTTCATTTCCCTCTCTCCTATGGAGAGGGTATTTAAGTATCAACCATCTGGCCCCTCTTTGAGTCCCATATTTTGTATGGCTCCTGTGCACACTTGCATGTTAATAAATTTGTATGCATTTTCTCCAATTAATCTGTTGTCAGTTTATTTCAGCAGACTTGAACCTTCCAAAGGGGAGGGGAAAATCTCCTTTGCCCCTGCAATTCAGATATCTTATTCAGATTTATTCCACCTACGTCAGTAGGCTCCAGCTCTGATTTTCATTTCAGTTTTCTCATGTTCTACCACATGCCTTGTACCAAAAAGTACTCATTATATTGTCCGTGAATGAATGGATGAATAAATTAATTAAAAAACAAATAAATTGAGGACAGAGAGAGTGTCTCACACACTTATTCTGAACATGTTTTCCAAGTAATTATAAACTGATATGCTCTAATTTGACCAAGTCTTCTGGTAGATAAAATTTTTATTTCATTAAAATCTGTTTCATTTCATCATGAATGATCTGTAGAAGCAACTGAAAGCACAACACATTTTTTTCTTTTCAAAACTAATTTCCTTTTTTTTTCTATTTCGTGGAATGTCTGCAATATTTTATAGCTCTGTAGATATTCTAAGTTTCTCTCTTTGTATTTCTATGGTAGACATCTATTTTGAATTCCCAGCAGGAATTAGAAGTATTGGCAAATAGTCACTAAGTACTCTTCTAGACATAGGATGCTTTGAGTGCACTTAATATAGTTACTTTCTAAATAAATACATTGAATAGCATGACAACTTATTAATTCTATACACGCTATGTGCCATTTGCTGCTTCAGATGTTGTTTCTCTCTCTAGGCCTTCCCTGGTTTCCTATTTAAAATGTAGTAAAGTTGCAAAATTCCATGACTCACAGAAATCATTCTATGAGCTTGTTTTGTTATATTAGAAAAAGCAGAAAATGTGAGTTTCTGGTCTGTCAATTATGGACAAAAAAATTGTGCCTAGTCCCAATGGTTAGTGTTATTTTCAAATGATTTTGGTCTTATTTGTCATTCTAAGCAAGAAGAGGTCTTGGAAACAACAGTAAAGCTAAACTCCAGGAGTTTTTAGATAACCCCCACCTCCGTGCACACAAATACCTGTCCTGGCACAACAAGACTAAGACTGTGAAAGAATAAAATTAAAGTTTGCCTAGCGGGTCCCTTAAGTCTGAGGAGAAAATCTATACTCTAACTTGTTTACTGCAGTGGTGAATATTTCATATACATCAAGATGCATTATTGTATATCTAAAACACGAAGTATAATTTTTCACTTGAGGAAAAAAATTGATTCCTTTATCCTATGAATTTGTAGTTGCTGTTTTTCTTTAGTATGTCATCTAAAGGTTGAATTGTAGTATGTGTTTCTTTGATGAGGACGAGGAGTTTCATTAAACAAGGTCCCAGGTGAGCTATCAGGTATGTTATTAAATATGCTTTGAGGAAGAAAGCAAGGAGGAAGATTCAGAGCAATTGTAAGCATTCAAATAATTGTAGTATCAAGAAAGGCTATTTACTAGCAATCTTTTTTGTGGCTAAGAATGCCTGATAGGAAGGGATGGTGAAGATCATTTATCCATGGAGTAAGTCTGAGTAGCTCCACGGCTGCTGTATGTTTCTAAAACCCACAGACACACTGTGAGAACCTCCCTTTTTGGTTTGCAAGTAGGTGGTGCTTAAGTTGTTGACCTTTATCTGAGCAAATCGCCAAAAGCCAGAGCGAAATGTTCCCTGAACATAAGAGCATCATTTCATGATATGCATTGCAGCACACACATTACAAGTGACTCAGAGTCAATCAGAAGGAACAGGGACTCTGCTCACAGTTCTCATTTTAGCAAAAGCCCAATCCTCACCTTTTGTTTATGTATCTTTGTTAAAGGCTCTTTTAGCCCAAGGGTCTTTTCTTCTCACTCTTATCAATTTCCTTTGAGGAACTTCCGTTTCAACTGAGTTATTTTGATGATAATGTTTCCTTTAAGATGATTATTTGTTTAAAGTTCAAGCTAATAAAAATAACTTATCCCATTAAAAATATTCTGGGGAGCAGAACAATATTTTAGGATGTTAATTGCTCACGTTACCAGTCATCCATGAACCATATGCTGAAAATGTTCTAAAAGGTTCCAAAATGTCTCTTGCAGCTATAAATCTTTTACAGGTACAATTATGTGGGAACAGAAATAAGAAAAAGTACATCCAACATCTGGAGTCAAATCGTTTACTGAAGTAAGATTACAAAATTAAATTTAAATGAACTTAATTAAAAGGGGAGGGGGATCCAATTTAATATGGACATTTGTCATGTCCTCATTGAAGTTTCTTCTAGCATGAGAAAAATACAATAAATTCTGAATACAAAAGTTGGATAAAGCCTCTAATGGAGTGTGAAAAGATGCCCAAACAGACACAGGCAGGCAGGATATATTCTCTTTCTCTCTGCCATCTTAACGACATGGAATACCCACTTGTTTTGAAAAGATAGTATCAGTCAAGAAACTGAGCTTGGAAACTTATCTGTTTTAACTGTCTCTACTGTTTGGAGTTTCATTGTACATATTTCATCACTTAAAGATGGTGATTACTAGGTTTGCTTTTTAATTCAATGCTACCTGACTGAAGGCTTTCACAATATGCAGTTCAAGAAGAAAATAAAAGAAAAGGTACAAAAACAAAGTGTACATTTTAAATCACCTCCTTTTGGTTTTTATCCTCTAATGGAAATAAATAAAAAAAATGGACCCCCTTAACATAGTGGTTTTGAATTCTTGCTGCTCATGGATCCGTCCGTTTCTGTCTTCCTAATTCCTAAAGGTTCTGTGCTCTGCCTAGGAGCTGAGGAAGATGTGTTAAGAAATAAAATTACATGCTATAAAGCTATGTCTCCGTAATTTTATGAAAACAATAGAATTAATAATCTATTATTAATACAAGAATATTAAATGGATAGATTGATAGATTCAAGAAAAGATAGCCAAATGTTATTTTACCCTTTGGTCACCCTACACACCACGGACATTGCTAGAGGTTTGGTTTATGAAAACTTTATACCATCCACTGACACTCAGATTCCCATCATGTCACTATCCCTTCCACCCCATAAATATTTAGTTTTTGTCATGCATGTCAATGGCACCTTTCCTTCAGATCCTCTTTATCTAAAAGAAAGGCTCCTAACACCTCTCCATCCCAACCACAAAGCTAACCTAACACGCACACACTCGTTGCTCAAGGGAACAGTGAAGACAAAAAATGCTTTAGCAGAAAAACAGAGTTAATAGTTGAGGAGGGCAGAGAAATATAAAACACCACATACAAAACATAAAAATTAACTCATTACCTGAGGCTGAAACCAAGGAGTAGATGATAAACAAATATTATTAGTGTGCATTTATTAAGCACCTACTGAGAACTTTCAGCTACATTAGGGCAGTTAAACACAGAAGCCCTATGGTAGGAAAACAGAGGATAAGAGAACTTCTTTAACGTCTTCAGCTTTGTGTACCTGGTAAGTAGCAAAGCCAGAATTTAAATACCAGTCCTTTGTTGCCACATCCAATGCTCTTACTTCTATATCACACTGCCTTGGAAACTGCAGGTGGTGGGAACCATATTAAAAGAGATTGAGGAGGACAACAAGAAGATTGAATCTCATCTTGGAATGGACATAAACTACCAGCTGTACAGGTGAGAATGAATAATGAATAATTTTAACTGGTAAGAAAAGTTCATTCATCTAAATCATGTGTTCTTCACTGACTCATAGCATTCATTTCCCAAAAAAGTATAAAAATATTACACTTTAAAATCCTTGCAGTATTTCTACATTGTAAGAGAAAAAGAAAAATAGCAATTTTATGGTTCATAATAGCCCCAATGGTACTGATGGTCTGTGTCACTAATTGTGAACCTGATGATTCTATTTATATCTATTTAATATGTACATTTTCCCGCCAGAGAACTGAACAGCTGTCCATAAGGCCACAAACAGAAAACATCTTTACTTTTCAGAGGTAGTGGGCCTGAGGCTTTAGATTTCATTACAACTTGCATTTAAGTCTGATAGAGTGACTGACCATAGGTAGTGCCTACAAAAACTACGAATATTACCATCCCTCTCAAAACAATGTTGGTTTTAGAAATGTCTTATATGGAAAGAGGAGAAGTTAAGAGTCATTCCTGATGCAGCTACAGTTCTCACATCAATTCTGCAAAGGCAGAAAATCAGGACAAAGGAGAGGGTCCCTAGAACATGCAAAGCACATACCTTTGCCCAGTTCAGAAGGCAAAACATCAAAGATGAGCAAAACTGGGGGACAACCAGTATTTTAAAGAATGCACAGAATGACACAATGTAGCATTTATAGAGACAAGTGAAGGATATGGTCATGTGGACAGTTATTCATTTCACTCGCTGCGTCAAGCTGTAGAACCGACGGGGGGAGGAAATTGGGTGGGGGGAGGAAAGGTTTACAAACAGATTCATGGGATAGAGTCAGAGAAATGATCACAAATGAATGCCATAAATGACAAAAATAAGTTTCAAGTTCCACAGCTGAGTCTGTTTGTGATGCATCAAATAATACAACGCTCTGCTGATAAAAGAAGTCAAGGGGTCATCTGCTTAACATTGAATGGTTGGGCTCCGTGATGGTGAATTCAGAGGGAGCCAGTACGCTCTCAGTGTGAGACCACCCAGCTGGAGGCCACTGTTTGGCTCAGTCGGGAGAGTGTCTGTGTGTTCTGAGCACACCACTCTTCTGAAGGACAACTGTCTCCTCAGCAACAGTCAGTGTTCACCTCAGAACTCCTCATGCTCTTGGAAAGGTCTGCCTCACCACCCCAAACCTCGCACGTAGCTCTCCTTCCCCTCAACTCTCACAGCTTCATCACCTCCATCCGCTCTGCACCAGCAGGACAGCTACCATCGGGCCTCTGCAGGCCAGTGCCCAGACCAGCCCAGGACATCCCAGTCATCTCCTACCCCTCTTCTCCAGTCCCCACATGGCTTTGTCCATGACTTGTTCTCATCTTGGCCCTATGCCTCCTACAAGCCTTTCTCTGGGACTTTAAATCAATCACCAGTAAGTCTGCTTATTCTCCACTTCCTTTGGAAACTTCCCTTTCACCTTTCTGCACTAGCTGACATGGGATTTCCCAGATAACACTCATTCCACTGAAGCCCTTTCAGGAGGCAGCTTTTACTCTCCTAGATCCCTCTTGCCAAGGAGCCTGAAAGTGTGGTGTCTTCCTTGTCGTTCATTAGTGTGTCCAGACTTTTTCTTCTCTTCCTCGATAAAACTGCAGCTTTCACTTTCATGTCATCAGTCTGTATCAACCACCCTTATTAGCACTTCTTCCACCATTCTCCAGTTCATTCTTCCTCCATTTGTTGGAGATTTTAGTGCGTGGTTCATTATTACTATAATATTACTCCTATTTGACTTTTGGCCATTTTAATATCCAGTGGCACGATCCTTCCAATATTCTATCTTTTCTGTTTCTGGACTTCTTCCCTCCCAGAGATTTCATCAGCCACCCATCCTGAGCCACTCACTTCCACAGTCACACACTTGACTTTGTTGTTATCAATAACTGTTGTCCCTGCAAAATATCAATTTCAAATATTACCTTCTATGATCATGATCTCTTATTTTTCCTGATAACTCCTTCTAAGACCATAACTCCTACAATTATACAACCCTACAAGGACCCAAAATCCAATCTCTTCATGTCCCTGAGATACAGCTCTCCTATCATATTCTCTCTTCCCTCTTCCCTCCTTTCCAGCTTACATTCCACAGATAATCATTATAATCTTATCTTAGCTCCTCTTTTATTTTGGTGAACTTTCCTGGTAAAATCATAACCCTCATTAAATTCAATCAGGTGACCTCTCTGTGCCTATGTTCATGCAGCCTGTGTCTGATACTTAGCAGATAATCAAAAGAAAACATCCATATGCTTTTACTACACACCTTCCCACCTATGCACACTTCTCTTATTCCTATGGACAAGTTTTTCATGCTCTTAGTCAAGGTCAGCCTCTCCAGCTAGACCCATGACCCTATCCTCTCCTCTTTTACTGGAACTACTGAAGTGGTCTCCTAAGTGGCCTCCCCACTTATGCCTTCCCTACCCACCCTGAGAGTTGCCTCCCACTCTGCTATCATCTGAATGTTTATTTCCCTCCAAAATTCTTATATTGCAACCCTAACCCCACAGGTGATGGTATCAAGAAGTGGAGCATTTGTGAGGTGATGAGGTCATAAAGGAAGAGCCCTCATAAATGAGATTAGTACAGTTATTTTAAAAAATCTCAGAGAAACTCATTGCCCCTTCCATCACCTGAGGATCCAAGGAGAAGCCTTGGACTATGAACTCAGCAATGAACCCTCACCAGACACTGAATTTTCTGGTGCCTTGATCATTGATTTTCCAGCCTCCAGAACTGTGAGAAATAAATTTCTATTGTTTATAAGCCACCCAGTTTATGGTATTTTGTTACAGCAGCCCAAATAGACTAGGACACACTTTCAACATGGCAGCCAGAATGGCCCTTGTAATGACCCAGCCTGAATGGCCTCCTTAGTGTTCTGCAAATATACTAGACACTCTTTTGTCTGAGAGCCTTTGCACTTACTATTCTCTTTGCCTAGAACAATATTCCCCCCAATATCTGCCTGGGTTGTTCCCTCCTTTCCTTCAAGTCTTTTTTTCAGAAAATATCTACATAGAATAGCTCTATTGGGCTACCGTATGTGAAATTTGACTCCCTACCCCTGACATTTCAAATCTCCTTCTCTTTGTTTTTCTTGTTTGCATTCATTTATGTATAAAATATTAACATATGGCATATAAAATATATAAGTTCTGTATATTTTAGATATTTTCATCTTGTTCATCATTCACATCCTCCACTAGAAAGTAATAGCCACGAATGCAGAAATGTTTATTTGTTGAGTTTACTTCCATATCCCCAGTACCCAAAACAATGACAAGCAATGCCTATGTGGTGATCAATAAATATTTGTTCAATGAATGAATCAACAAGAAAAAAATAGATGTGTGAATGATTAGGGAAAGAGAAAACAGAAAGTTACAAATATCTTCCACATGGAAAATTAATATTTAGGGATGTCTATATTTACTATGACATCTCCTGTTTGTAGAAGCAGGATTTCAAGGGGACTCAATGATGCAATAGGTGTCATTATGGTACCATGACAATGTGGCAATATAGCTCATTGAAAAACACACAGAAACACTAAGAATTAACGCAATATTTGAACAATCCTAAAATTACAATTTTAAATCTTAGCAGTAATTGCCACTTCTTAAGAAATATATATTTGGTAGATCTTACCCTCTCAGGTAATCTTTAACTGTTTCACTTTTGATGATGTCTCCTTCCTAATTTGTCAGACATTCTTTCTCTCTCTCTCCTTTTCACCCTCTCTCTCTCTTTCTCTCTCATCCACACACACATACACACACACACAGTATAAGTAGATGGAGTCTAAAAGGTGAAATACATAACCAAGGGATGTAATGTCAGAGCATGTCTTCTTGCCTGATATTAGGATGAAATAATGTGTTTACACGGTTTATATTTCTCAGCTCCCCTTTCCCTCTATATTCCAAAACAAACATATTAAATTTTTAAGCCTTTCAAATGTTTTCTGGGATCATATTTGTGTCTTTATGATACATTTTAAAATGTATCTTTTGCTATTTAATTAGAATTTTTTGAAGATGGTTGATAAGACAACAACAATTATTAAGAACTATTACTCCGCTTGCTCCTCAATTTAGTAGAATCCTTCAGTGATATAAAGATTGCCTTTTATCAGAAGCTCCCAATCTGTCCCAATTTTCCATAAGTCACTGAGCTCTAATGACATTTTGTCAGATGCAAAACTTGAAAATAAAAGAAGAAAATTTGCTTTTGACTTTATTACACCAAAAATGTCTGAGTGATGGATGCGACCATTGCAGATATGGTGGTTCCCCAGTTCCTATTGTTAGTCATGGGTTATTTGATCAGCCTCGAGGTAATAGGGGGTGACTAGAATAGAAAATACTTGCAGTTCTCTGGAGCTTCAGTGAAATGTTAATGAAAATAGCTACGTGAATTTCTATCAGTTTCCATAATTTCATGATCCCATTCCCGGGAAAGGTCCTAAGGAGCTCTCTTTGCTGATTAATCTCACCCCCAGCTTGGTTTGGGGAAGAAGTATAGGTCAATAATTGAATGGAGAAATTACCTTCTGAGTTGGTAACACTGGAAATAATAGAAGTATCCACATCAGCCAGATTCTGAGAAAATTGGTTTACTGAGTTGTTAGTTGTATGAGCTGCTGTGATGATTTCAAAGTATAATTTTCAGGCTAATTGGGTCAGTTATAAACACATGGATATTTCGGTGGGGTATCTTAGGACAACATTTCCCATACTTATTCTTATCTTAATTCTCTTTGGTTACTCTCCCAGATTAGTCTCAGAATTGGGTGACCCAAAGAAGGTTTATGTTATGTTCTAACATGAGGACAGAATGGACCAAAGCCACACTTGAAGAGGCCATTAATTACTTTTCTTCTCTTAGGAGAATAAATTGGTAGAAATGAGAGTAGATTTTAATAGTCACAGAAGGAACAAATGATGGTTCCATGTGGTTGGGGGTTCTGGGATTTGGGAAAAGTCTCATTGGGGAGGAGAGTAGTACACAAAGGTAACTGTCTCCACAGGGTTGACCTTGTGATGGTGTGAAAATTTTACCCCTGAAACAATGTAAATGGATGATACTCTTGGGTGGTGTTTCACATGTCAGCCAATTTCTCTGATCCTCATCCGTTATGTTAACGTTCTTCTCTAGCACTCTGGATAAAATTTGGACCACTATGTTTAACTTCATCCATTATTCATAGTCCTTGATTGCTTCTAACATTAGTATGTGAACTGGGAGCTCTGCAAGATCTTCTGTGTCGTGTAATTGTTGGAATTTCTTGTGTATTACTTAAGTTATGCTGTCCAACAATTTGGCTTTATTCTTAAAGGACATGTGATCCACAAGTCTTTGCAAGGGCAAAGATTATGGTGTGTTCAAGCAAATTGTGTTTTTTGACCCAAGACATTTCCCCCCCAACTCATATTGATTGTCTACAACATTTGTAATGAAACAGAGTCAGAGAGTAAACTCAGGGCTACGCGGGTGTATTTGTCTTACAGATCAAACACTTAAAGCAGGATTTATGGAAGCAGAGGGCTGTGGGTCAATAGCTAAAAAAATCCTAGATTGTAAACAATCAAAGGACTTTCTGAGGTGTGAAGGAGAGGAGAAAGGAGACAGGAGAGTGAAAGGAGGAGATGGAGTAGAAAGACACACAAGGTCTGCTTTGGTAAAAAGTCTACATCTGAAAAGATTTGGAGGGAGGGAGGTCTGAGAAAGGCAGATTCACCTCAAGGATCAACCTCAGAGACCCTTTCTTCCCCCTCTTGCTGACAGGGGTTGTATTGGAAGCATTTATTCTATTGTCTCTCATGCTCACCTTCTGGAGTAACTTTAGGACAATGAAATTGGGGATCAGTGCAGTACACACACCAGGGACAGGTTCACATACAAGCCAGGAAGAGATACTAATTGACTTTTGTCGCTACCATAATTTAATGAGAAAAGCCAAGAATATTAGAGCTCAGAACAATCGTAAGCCTTCATTCAATGTGAAAACATAGACAGGATTAATGAAAATGCTTTTTTGATGTAACACTGAAATCAGGCAAGTGCTATTAATAAGGGATCGACTTTCTATTATAGCAATACTACATTCTGCGTAGTGATTTTAAGTTCCTCAAAGTGTTTCTTATTTATTATTTTATCTCCAAGTAAGTCTACAGAGGCATAACGCATTAACCTTATTTTACAGATTAAAAACTGAGGCCTGACATTTTAGAGATTTCACATATACAGCACCTCTTGTATTATCCTGGATAGAGCTGGAACCCATCCTACTAAGTGAAGTATCCCAAGAATGGAAAAACAAGCACCACGTGTACTCACCATTAAATTGATATTAACTGATCAACACTTATGTGCACATATAGTAGTAACATTCATTGGGTGTCAGGCAGACGAGAAGAGGGAGGCGGGGACGGGTATATACACACCAAATGGGTACGTCTGGGGGATGGACATGCTTGCAGCCCTGATTTGGGTTGGGCAAGGGAAATATATGTAACCTAAACATTTGTATCCTGGTAATAAATTAAAAAAAAAAATTTAAAAACAAACAAAAATCTCAGAGGCAAAAGAAGGAAAAACTTATCTAGCTAAATTAGGTATAGTATTAAGATTAGGATGGAAGTCCATTGATTTCTAAATCAGTGCTCTCCTACTCTGCTACCCTGCATCAGTGCATTCTTTATCACACAAGTCTGACCAGTCAACACAGTGTCCGTATATTGCAGAAGTGGGACAAGATTCAGTATCATCATTGGTTCTCTGCAGAGATTAGGAGCTCCAAGGCTAGTTTTAAGAAAACTTTGCCATGTCCTAAATGATGAGAATCAATTTAGCATGAGCTATTGGGACTTTTTAGTAGGCTTTCACTTTTGCTAACAAAAAGCATAATTTGATATACAGAGTTCAGATGAAATGATAACTTCTGTGGTCCAGAAGTGAGTTATGGGCCACTTCCGTAGAGGTTTATGGTTTCACTAAGGCCAATCACATGCCTGTTTCTCTTTTTTTTCCTCCTCACATTGCTCAGTCTTGGGATTAAAAAGCCCTGTTCAGTTTAACTCTTGCCCTTCTGATATCTGAGATGTAAGGACTCTAATTACGATATTCTCTTAAATTCCATGTAGGAAACTATGACTAGGCTTTGGTGGTAGTTCCTAGAAAACACATTTAATCATGAAGTAAAATGTGAAACTCAAATGCAAAGTTATTTAATTTTCAAAAGGAATGTAATATTCAGATAAAAGAAGCCATATAATACATTCATTTACTTTTATATGTATAAAAGTGTAAAGTTGTATCATTACATTCAGGTATCAGTTTAAGTAATGCATCTTCCAGGCTATTTCACAATCGTTCGTCCATTGTTCCATAAATAGATTTTGAGAATACAAGCTATTAAACTAAAAGTTACTGCAATCATATAACTGAATAAAGCAGCAGGGCGATTTGAGAGGAATACACTAAGAAGCGTAAAACATGAATGCTGAATTTCCAAAATACATCCTTCAAAAATTCACAGATATAAGCCTATGGCCAGTATATAAGAACTGACAAATCAGATAGCTAAACATCACATTTTGTTCCATGCACCATGGACATGCTATGAGGCCACATGAAAATAGGGACTCAGAAATATATAGAAAATATATTAAAATGGTAGCCCTCAGAGAATTGAATGTGCCAAATATAGCCTCACTCTATGAAAATCTGTCTCAACTTGAAGTTGGTAATGGAATGGATATTATTTCTGAATTTAACCTATTAAATTCAACAACTCAGGGTCCAAAGAATCTAATGGGGCCTAGATGATCTTATTTGACTCTGTTTAGTCACATCATGGTTTAATTTCTACATTATTGGAAATGTAATCCGAGACTGTGCTTTCTTTCATAAAAGATGTAAATATTTCATTATTACCTTTTTCAATATTATACCTGGGCCTGAGATCTAAAGTGTGTGTGTGTGTGTGTGTGTGTGCGCGTGTGTGTGTAGATAAATACACGCACGGAGGGGTAGAAGACTTCTCTTTTCAAAACGATCTTCCAAAAACACAATGTTCCATCCATCTGGCAACATCTTCACCATTATAACCACTCTGTAAGTAATGGCACACAGATGCATCTCTGATGGCAGCAATTATCCAGTGTGTGGAGGTGTACTGTCATCAGCATGAGAGATTCGTCATTTTTATGCAATCTCTTAATTAACTACAGATTTGGTTCTTTTATAAACCAAATCTTTGGACTCACATTAAAGGTATGACTATGCCATTCAGAATTGAAAACAGAGTCACTCCCCCTTTCTTTCTCCCCGTTGGTCTTAAACTTTGTGTCCTTTTGTGCTCTAATAATCATCTCTTCTGAAGAGAAACAGTTTCATTGCCCAAAATGGAAACCATTTTCTCCGCTTGGTCCAAATGTGCATAGATAAATACATTTAATTATTACTTAGTTTCCCCATTTTCATCCATACCAACAATACTGTGTTCAATATTTATGGATTATGGATTTCTCTTGTGTTTGCTATGGTTTTGCAAGATAAATGAATAGAGATCTGTATTGGCCAAACAAGATATACCTAAACAACTTCAGATTCACATCTACTGCAAACATTCAGAACCCAGTAGTATTTAATGTCCTTCACTGTTATATCTTTAAATCTTACCACTGCAAGCAAATGTGAAATCCTTAGATTGCTGGCCTCAGTGTTCCCATTTCAACTGGCATATACTCAGGTTGGAGATCCTGCCAAAAGCCAAAGGAAAACATTTATGAGATAGAGCCTGATGTATGATTATTTTAATCCTGTATGTCCAGCACTGCCGGCAAGCTTGGTTTATGAATGCCTGCTGCTGCTTTAATGATAAGACCTCTTAACAGAGCCGAATGCAGCACACCGATGGATTTTCTTTTTTCTTTTTTGTTTTTTCCCCGTGTCCGAACTAAGAGACTGATTATTGATCTCCACCTGGATGTTCCCATTGAGACTAGGCCATTCATGAATATAAGCAGGGAGAATAATGGTACACTGCACAAGTAGTTTTAATAAACTGTAATGGAGACATAGTCTCTACGGGGAAAAAAAAAGTAACCAATCCAATTTAATGAAGCATGTGCTTATTGGACTGCAAAGTCTGTGGGCATTTCTATGGGCCACACATCAGGTAGTCAAGGGCAACTGAGCTTTAACTGAACACCGTGTCAGAGTAGGTATAGGACCCCAAGGGTACCCTATACTCCTATTCAATGGAAGCTTCCAAATTCTCCATTGCCCTTGAGATGAAGCTTTGAGGGCTGGAGTATGTGATCTTGCTCTGACCACACTGCTGGAGTAGAGGGACCTGAACCCAAAAACAGCTATACAGAAATACAAGGAATGTGAGCCCATGGGAACACATGAGAATCCGAAATCTGAAGACAGGAGAGTGAAAAGTAGCTGAATTAATACCCCCAGGAGCTCTCTGAAGCCATTTGAAAAACTAGAGAAACCTTAGTTCATAAATGGACGGTTCATCAAACTTAAACATGAGTCTGTAATACTAAGCTGACTCTGGGATCTTTCAGACACACACGGAACACAAGTTCCAGGCCATTCACTGGTTGGAGTGTGCACAGGACATACATTTCAAATGCCTTGGAGCAACTCAGTAGCTTGATCCAAAGAGACAACTATCCATCCTCGTGTTTACCACAGATACATACATACATATATAAGAGCTATAGTGTTTTAAAGTCAGAAAATGTCAGACTTAGTCATTCTTAAATGGGTTTTGTTCTACCAGTATATGAGTATGTATGTTAGCTTGTTTGATGCTAAGAGGAGATATAAAATTTATATTTACCATCTGTTGAAATATTTTTTGGAATAATACACTTGATATTTCTATATTTAAATAAAACTATGGAGGCAATTCTTCAATGGCAGGAATACATGCAATTGTGAATATTAAAATAAGAATATATACCAAGGAAGCTCTTGGAAGATGAGGGCCAGAGAGAGGAAGTTTGGATATCTTACACAGTGCCCAGCATGGCATTAGGCATGCCATGGACATTCATCTCCTTGGATTTCAAGTGTCAGAAAAGATGTTTTCTTTGAAAAATGGAAGAATACAAACTTTAGCACAATACAGGTACATTCTCCAGAAGTCTGAATTCTGAGTTACCTTAACATTTCAATGACCAAAGAATCTTTTAGGATAGCATTATCACTAGGTTAGTTTTATTAAAGACTGAAAATATTTGGGCAAGTATTGAGAATGGCAGTTTTCATGTATGCATAAGAAGTACTTGGAGAGTTTGTAAAAACACAGATTCTTAAGCTCTACTTCCTAAAGATTCTCAGTCAATAGGTCTGGGCTGGGGTCCAGGACTATGTATACTATATATTTTCAAGAAGAACAGGTCATTTTAATGCACCTAGCCCAAAGATCCAATTCAAAAAATAATTAAGTAGCGGCCACCTTCCTATCTAGTTAATGAGAAAATCTTTTCTCTTTTAAACAGGCCCTTGTTGTGTTATCTGGCTACAGCTGACATGAGTTCAACACCGAATGTAACAGAAGTATTCATACGAGGAGCAACCACTGTAATATTTAAAAGAAGAACTGACTTTTTAAATGTCAGAAACTGCCCTCAACAAAATAGGTGAGCAAGACCTATTTGGAAGGCAGATATAAACCCAAACTTGTTCCAGTTATGTTTTTGATACTTTTTGAGCAAATGAAGTTATTAATATTAAACCAAAGAAGCCAGAGGTACACTATCCATCACATATCAATATGTTCCTTTCAACATTTGGTCCTAACATCTACCTTGGCTAATAAAGTGTTCCATAGAGCTTTTAACCTGAAATCTAAGACACATCCCTTAAATAGTCTGAACATTTTATGTGTTTACCCGTGATGCATTTGACCCCATTGCCTCCCCCACTCCAAGAAGGTTCGTAGCTTTCATCAGATTTTTAAGTTGCACCGTGACTCCTAAAAGGTTAGGAACCTTTGGATTGGTGGTCTGAGAATATTGGTTCTAATCTCAGCTTACTGGTAATTGGTTTTGTGTTTTTTGACAAGTAACATCACCTCTCCACACCTTGTTTTCTCATCTATGAAATAAGAAAGCTGAACTCCAAAAAATCTGAGTATTCTTCCAGGTTTACAACTGCAGGAAATGCCAATAAAATTGGGAGCATCAGAGGGGAAGGTATCTTGACATGTCTGTGGACTAATCTCCTTATTTACGGGGGAGAAACTGAAACCCAGAGAGCTTATCATACGATAGCTATTGTGGGGGATCCAAGATTGAACTCAGAATTTCCAACTCATCCATCACTTCACTCTTCATTGTAATACACAGTTGAGTTGGTAAAACTCTATTTCCAGCTCACATATTTACTCACTGGCTGAGGGCGTATTTCAGGCAGGATTTTCCTTTCTTGGCTGAGAGAGGGGTACAATGTGTCCTCTGGGGTTCTCTCCCAGATTTTTTTCAGGGAGAGAACATATGCCCAGGTCCCCAGAGAATTGTGTTCCCACACTCACAGCTGTACAGCAGGCAAGAGAAACCTGCCTACAAGCTTAAATAAAATAACCAGCTTTTGCAAAAGTGCTCTGGGGTGTCTTCAGGAAGTGTTCCAGGAGAATTGCTATTATAAAAAGATCACTAGATTCTCTTTTCCTGGATTTTACACCACATTCAGACATTAATATTTTAAGTGCATCAGTGATACTCATTTATTCATCCAAAGTTCAACATTCGGCAAGTACACCTGGCAACCAAACAGATGGAGCCCTTGCTCTCATGTAGATTACTGTCCAGTGGGGAACAGTGGCCTCCTGTAAGACCTGTGGTATTCCTGCCTGTGTGCATTGGAAGGGAGGGAAGGGCATCTACTGCCTAAGAGAGACCTTTAAGCTTCCTTTGAGTTGCCCTCTTTCAAATTTGCATACACAGCTTGGAAGAATCTTTATTATCTTAGCGTGAGTCAGTTTATCTAACTCACTTTTGTTAAACCTAACAAAACATCAGGAACATCAGACTCTGTAAATCTTTCCTTATTCTCTCAATACCTATTTGCTTACCGAAACCTTACTTATTCAACAACGCCTAGATCAAATTTCCTCTTCTTAATCTCTCAGTACAATTTTATCCCACCTACCTACGAATGTACAGAAAAACATCATTCATTCCTCTTTTACAGAACTGAAAGTAGAGGAATTTTAAGCCTTCACTAGTGTACAGGAATTACAAATCATTTAAACGTTTTTAGAGATAAGGAAAGTGCAAGCTAGAAAGAAGTCATACAGTAATTGTTAATATATTATTGCAAGTCAAAGTGAAGAATATGGAAAGTACATTTTTTTGTTTAGCTTTTGTTCTATGCTATGTTTTTGTAAGATATTTTATATATGCTGTTTAATCTAATTCCCAGAAAATCCTGTGCAGTAGATATGCTATTATTCCCCATTTACAGATGCAGTCAGCAAATCTCAGAGGGGATAAATAATTTAAACCAGATCAAACAGCTGCAAGTCATACTTGGCAGAGGTGGGCTCAATCCCAGGCCTGTCTGAGGATGCCCAGACCACGCCAAGGTGGTTGTCCACTCCCACACCAGGCCACAGGGATGGGACGGGGAAGTGTTGAGATTTACTGAGAAAGGGGATTTGGGCAGCCCCAAGGATAAACAGCAGGTCCCTAACACCCTGGTCATGGGTCCAATGTACCTCCCTACTTCTGAGACTCACCCTCCTTCCCCTCCTAAGGTGCAGAAAGGAGGAGGAAGGGCATGAAAGCATCATCTCTGTGCAAAAGAAAGTGATGGAGACTGGCAGAACCTGCACATATCTGAGCTTCTCGTTATCAATCAGATGTGCTTTGGCAATCATGGTAAATCTTTAAGCCCCAGGAATGATAATAGCTCAGTAGTTGTGAAATGTACATAACTGCAGGTTTCCACCTTGTGTATACCACTTTTAAAGAGAAAAGAGCAACTCCCAATTTTTATTTCTGAATACCATGCACCTTATACACACGTGAGGCATTTGGCAGCTTTTTGCAATAAGGAGGATTAGGAATTGGGCTTGATGGACAAACACATCTGCTCCTCTGCTCATCAGTAACAATTCTCTATCTACTTCAACTAAACCTTTCCCCCAAATTCTACCTACTTCCCAAATAATGATAGTAATCACATTTTCCAGTTATTTGGAATTTTTCAGTTTACAAAGTATCTTCACCTAAGCTTTTCTTACTAATTTCCACAAAATCTAGAGTAAACAGGACAGTTTTATTTACAGTTTTGTTTTTATTTTTATTCTGTCCAGCTTTATTGAAGTTTGATTGACAAAAAGTTGAATATATTTAGGTACACAACATGATGTTTGGATATATGTATACATTATGAAATGATTACCACAATCAAACTAATTAACATACTGATCACTTCACATAGTATTCATTATGGTCACCACACTGCACATTGGGTTTCTAGTACTTATTCATCTTAGAACTGACATCCTCCTTTCCCCCTCCCTTCCAGACCCTGATAACCACTGTCCTACTGTCTGCTTCTATGAGTTTGACTGTTTTAGATTCCATATTTAAGTGAGATCATGCAGTATTTGTCTTTTCATGTATGGCTTATTTCACTGAAAATATTGTTCTCCAGGTTCATCCATGTTGTCACAAATGGTAGGATTTCTTTATCTTTAAAGGCTGAATAATATTTCATCATATATATTTCCCACATTTTCTTTATACATTGATCTGTCAATGAATACGAGTCCAATTTTTTTTTTTTTTTTTAGACAGAGTCTCGCTCTGTTGCCTGGGCTAGAGTGCCGTGGCGTCAGCCTAGCTCACAGCAACCTCAAACTCCTGGGCAAAGCAATCCTTCTGCCTCAGCCTCCTGAGCAGCTGGGACTACAGGCATGTGCCACCATGCCCGGCTAGTTTTTTTTCTATATATTTTTAGTTGGCCAGATAATTTCTCTCTACATTTTAGTAGAGACGGGGGTCTCGCTCTTGCTCAGGCTGGTCTCGAACTCCTGAGCGCAAACAATCCACCCGCCTCGGCCTCCCAGAGTGCTAGGATTACAGGTGTGAGCCACCGCGCCCAGCCACGAGTCCAATTTTAGAAATAAGGAAATTGAAGCTAAATGAAGTATCCAAAATAATGTGTACCAATGTAAAAATAATAAAAGTTATAGTTATTGAGGTCTTGCTGTGCACCACACACCATTGCAAAGGGTATATATGTTTTCTTCCTTAATCCTCATAGCCACTCCATGAAGTGGGTATTATTGTCCTTGTACAAATGAGGAATCTAAGGACTAAAGAGAGTAAAATGACTTGCCTAAGGTCATAAAGTTAGTAGCAGAGCTGGGATGCACATCCAGGTATAAGTTAGAGCTCCCGATCTTACCCCAACTCTGTCCTCTAGTCTAAATAATGCAACATAATTTCCAGAGGCATCACCCATTGCCTGAGCACCCAGACTCTTCAACCTGCCTTGCCTTCTGTGACATTCCACAGCCTCTGTAACACACTTTGAAATATGGAAAAATTGAAGTCAATAGAAACACTAGGTCAAAATCATTTCATATTACTCTTCATGATGCAGATAGTTCAGGCAATGTTATCTATGTCAGAGCAATCTAGCTACCTGATTGTGTTTCCCTCATTGTGTTCATGTAGACTGAGCTTTGTTGGCTGTTTTCACTTTCTCCAACAGTTGCTGATGGTTATTTGCCTACATATGTGCAAAGTTGTATATAAATCATAATTTGCACACTCAGTCAAACCTTTTCCTCACTCCTTTCATGGGCTCAGAAAAAGAAAAGTGAAGATTTTGTAAGCAGAAGACCGAACAGAAAGGATATATTAAAGCAGTTTCCTTTCAAAGAGCAGTTCTCAGGTCTCCTTGCATATGGCCCTCTAGTGAAAATGAGGCAAGTAGTTCTGAATTGCTGTGGGGCATGTGGCTCTGCATACATATGCATAATGTCCTTTTCACACTTTGGAGCTACCAGATGCCTGGTTATGCTCGGAAGGGGTATGGTAACCCACTTGAAATTATGAGGATTCATAACTCATTTATGCAAGCCACAGACCCCTCTAGATGACATCTCCTGCTCTAAAGAATGATTGAGAGAAAGACGTTAACAGAGCCGAAAATGACAATGAAATATTAGCGGCAAAGTAGAGTTTATATGAGGCCCCCAGCTAGAGGAGGGAAGGCAAGCCTTCAGGCAACATCAGAAGCAAAAACAAAGGAAGCAAGAACTGTCTAGATGTCAAGGAGTAATGTTGCCGCTATGGGGAAGACCCTGAGGCATTGACTCCTTTTAAGGCTGGTATGTCACCCTCAATCCCAGACTCCCCAGGCTGGCAAGTGCTGCTCCTCCATTGCCCTTGACCCCTGAAATGACTCAACTCTCTAAGGTAGTTGAGTGAGGTGTGTGTGTGCGGCAGGGAGGGAGGACTAGAATTGACTCAGGAGGAGGTCCTGGCACCACCCTTGCTCCAACCAAATCCTTCCCCCCTGGCTCTCCAAATTTCATTCTGACACCCTAAGCTCATGCTACCCCCTCCACTCGCCTATCCCTCCCCGACACTAACACACCCCACGCAGGGGATGAGATTCCTGCTCCTCAGAAGAGAACACAAGGCCCTTCACAGCCAGGTCCTTCCTCTCAGCTCTTGCCACATGGCTCTGCTTGCATCTTCTAAAGCACTTCAGTTTGCGCTGCCTTTGCCCGCTGTTCTGTCCTCCTGGAACGCCTCTCTCTCTCTTCTCCCCTAGGCACATCTCCTACTGATTCTTTAAGAAACAGCTGCCACTTGACCAGTGAGGTTAAAACGTTCTCATGTCATCCTGCACACATCTCTACTTGACCACTTAGCACCCTCCACTAGAATTATATTTTACTTGTTTTAGCTAGTATGAAACAATGGATTTCTGGAGGGCAGGGGCAATGCCTGCAAACGTACCTTTTTATCCTTCACTCTGAGCAAAGTGCCTGGCATAGACTAGCTTAATAAACATGTTGATTGAAAAAAAATGAATGAATGACTCATTCATTTCCCTCCCACGTGCTTTTGGCAAAATAGCCTGTGAGCCTTCATCATTCTTTGAGACACACTCTAGTGGTGATATTGGAGAAAAAAGGGAGCTCTAGATGGCAACAGATTAGAATACTGGCTTGGTAGCTTTCTCCTAAAGCCTATCTCTTTGGGTGACTTTTTTACTATTATGAACAGCACCCCTCTGCTACAATGCTAGGGTTCTCTCAGGTCACAGTCTTAAAGGTCCCAGAGAGAGGGAGAGTTGTGTTGCTACAAAGAGCTCAGGCTTTGCAATCAGTGGTCCTGTGCTCGAATCCAGACATGGCCACCAGTAGTAAGTGGAGCTGGAGGAAGGTTCAGAATCTAGCTGAACTTCAGGTCTCTCCTCAGTAAAATGAGGAAGATAGTACCTACCCTATAAAGCTGCTATGGAAATAAAACTAAATTATGGCTGCCATGATGATGGCTCATTGCAGGTTCTCAATAAACAGTAACATTTATTTTTCACACCTTCCGCCTCTGCCCCTCCCACTTTTAGCTTCTCACAAAGTTCTGCTCTTCCTCTAGAACAGGGATCCTTGTTGATAGGGGAGTGAGAGGGTGGTTTATACACCAGAATCATTTGGGGTGATTTTCCAAATGATATCCCCACACTGCTTTTGAGAAACACTTCTGTAGTGTACCATTTCTATTAACTGAGGGAAGCATGTTTCTTTCTCAGGAGTTACCAAACACAAAGGGGATTGAAAAGCACTTCTCTAGAACATACCTTTTGAAAGTCTTGCTCTTTATTTTCACAGCCATAATTCTAACTAGGACTGTAAACCACTCATCCTGAAATAGCTATAACAGCTTCCCGGCTGACCTTCCTATTTAGAGGTTTTCCTTTTGACGATCTATCCTGCATATAAGAGCAAGAATCATCCTGCAAACTCCAGAAAGGCAGAGTGACCTCCTGATGAAAAGGGCACTTCAGTAGTCCCCTGAGAAAAACCAGCCACATACCCCTGCCCCCCCCCCCCCCCCCGCCATGCCATGCGTTGCCTCACACCTGGGTGCTTTTCACCTTGCTTTTTCTTCTACCTGGAGGGCATCTCCCTCCCTAGCCTCTACCCCTCCACAACCATGTAGCTGAAGGATTTTTACACATCGTTCAAGACAAACTCAAGTAGAGCTAACTATCTCCTCCTTTGTGCCACCAACGTACCCAGATCATCTCTATTAGTGTATTCATCACACTCTGTTACAAGTTATTAGTTCATGAGTCTTACTGCTGTATTAGACTGTGAATTCTTTAAAGGAAGAAACTCTATCTCAATTATTCATGTTTCTTTCCATCAAGTAGATGCTCACTAAATTTTTATTGAACTGAATTAAAGCGAATTGAGATGATTATCTGTTCATGCTCCGCTTAACCATTTACCTTGCTACTGCTACCTTGTAGGATGTATGCAGTAGGTGTATGTGTGATGGTTATTTCTGAGGTTTTCTCATCACTTTTACACTTTTTCCTTGGGCCCTTTCTTTTTTTATCAGAAACTGTGAGAAAAAGAAGAGTTGCACGTTTACCGGTTAAGTTCATTTTGGAACTCTGAGAGGCCAGGTGACCTCTCCAGCCAACACAGGCATTGTGGAAAAAAGCCTTTTGTTAAAACATCTTGTTGCTTCCTACTCATTAAATATAAAATTCCTCAGGTGGACCGCAAGATGGTACTGCCAACTTGACTGAAATTCCATCTGATCTAACTGCCTGGACAAGCCCAGAATACAAAATTGCTTTTCTTCTTTGTCATTGTTCTGTGAATAGGTCAGGATTCTGTTCCCGCTTGTCTCTCTCTCTAGTGGGTAACACTGCTGCAGGCTAGGATCCCTCCAAAATATTCACCCTTCTGTGATGGAGGCATTGCCTTTTGGAGCCCCAGGAATTGTTGGCTTATTCCTTGATTCAGTGTTCATTTGTTCATCCATCAAACATTTATTGACCCTTCTTCTTATGTCAAAAGGTAATTCCTAGGGAAATAAAGATGCATAAGAAAAAGAGTCTGGCTCTCAGGAAGTTACCTAGGGTGGAGAGAAGACAAAATATGAACAAATGACAGTAGAATAAGACAAATGGAAAATAAATATATGTGCACAATGCTGGACTCGCCTCGTGGAAACAGATAAAGAGAGGCTGATGCTGTTTTCCACTTATCAGCTCTGCAGAGAACCTGCAAGCCCCTCCCCCGACAGAGACATCCCACTCAGGCTCCAAATATCCCCCATGAACTTGAAATAGCTCTTTGGGAAGACTGTTACCCCCTGCCACAAAAATCACTGTTGTAGTAACGTGAGTGGTGCTACGAGCTCAAATTTCCTCTCTCAAGAGCCACTGTCCTAATAGAAGAGCATCGCTGTCTCACTACAGCGTCTTGAAATCTCAGCTCGCCAACATATGCAATTCCCTCACCTTGACCAAGTACGAGAGACACTCTGTAACTGAGACGGAAACACGGACGAGGCACACTCAGGTAGAATCTTCAGTAAAATCGTGCTGCAGCTCTCACTCTAGAACTGTGCTGCCTAGTGTATTAACCACCAGCCACACACAGCTATTTAAATTTAGAGATTACTTAAAATTAAATAAAATTAAAATCCTAGTTCTTCATTGGTATCATCCATCCCCATTCCAAGATTTCATTTAACACATGTGCCTAGCGGCTACCATACAGTATAGATATTGAACATTTTCATCATACCAGAAAGTTCTATTGGACAGTGCTACTCTAGAAGAGAATCTGATTTTTTTTTTGGTCGATTTATTTATTTTATGATTTTGTGAATTGCTTACTTTGTAAAAGGAAAAACAAACTCAATTCTGGCTTGGGGAGGCAATACTCAAAAGTAAAAGTTATCTATTTTTGAAGGGCTCACGGTCTAGTGGGGAAGACACATATTTTTAAATGGAAAATAAATGGATAAATGTGCTGTGGTTGGAAGGAAAGCACAGAGGCGAAACAGCCTAATTTTGATTTTAAAAGTTAAGAGCAGATCTCAAAAAAGAGAGGACACCGATGTGATTTTTATAGGATGAGTGGCAACTTTCCTAATTTACAAAGTGGATAGGGCACTGGGGATGGTGAGAACAGCATGTGCAGAGTCCCTGGGCTTGGAGAGCGGGGCGCACATGGGGAACTGTGAGTCCTGGAGTATTCCTGGAGAGGCGTGTAAACTTTTGGGAAATTGGGTGAGAACAGGCTGACAAAGTAAAAGACAAGGGTAATGGGTGAGCAGGTGGTGGGAGAAAGAAGGGTTACAAATTATAACACAGTAGTTAGAGCACTGAAGTTTTACAAAATTGGGTTTATGCTCGAAATTTTCCATTGCTAGTTTTTTCACCTTAGGCAAATTTTAAAATTTCTTTGAAGCCCATTTTTCCTCATCTGTACGGTGGTGTTAATAGCACTGCCAACTTTTTATGACTGTTGTGTGCCGTAAACGAGACCATGTGCTTATCACATGTACATGGCACATGTCAAACATTCAAAAATGACAGTTATGACCATTTATTCTATAAGAAATGTGGGGTCATGAAAGGACTTGAGCAGCAAAATAAAATGATTGTATTATAGAGACAAGTAAGACAAGGCAGTTACCAATGTCAATAATAATAATAAAAACAACAGGTAATGGTCTCTAAGTATTTACTAACTATCAGGCAGGATTCCAAGTGTTTTAAACAAGTTAATTCATTTATTCCAATCAACAAGCCTATGAGGTAGGCGACCATTACTATCTTCCCTTTACAGATGAGAAAACGAAGGCATAAAGAAGTTCAATAATTTGTCATACTACTACTACTGAGTGACAGAAGTGGGATTCAAACTCAGACATCTGGCTCTTCAATCTATACCCTTAGCTCCCAGGCTATTCTGCTCCTGTTAGAAATTCTTTGACAAAAACTTGCCTGAATGTTATATTGAATTATTTCACCCACCAGCATGGCTTCAAAACAATTTTATTTAAGTATGACTCTTCAAAACAACATCTTCACGCCATGAAAGGCAAGAAGCCTGTATATGTGCTCTAGAAATATTCCATAGAAGTTCATCTAAAGAGGGCGAGTTGTTTGATAAAATGTGCATCATTAGAAAAGTAGGTTCAAAAACCTCCTCGGAAAATCAAAACACGACTACCATTCCAGAGCATTGTCAACAACAGTGAGCTTGCAATGACTTCTCATTTTGTGTAAGTCCCTCTTTTATGAAAATGGGAATAACATCTGCCTCACAGGTTTGCAGGGAATATTAAATAAGAGAATGCACAGTAAGGACTTGCACGGTGTGTGGTACACGGAAGGTATTCACTGAGAAGTAGCTTTTGCTGCTGCGATTTTTGTTCTTTTACTTAAAGCACCATCTTCCAATATGGGGCCTCTTCAGTCCTGGCAAACTTCACAGGACTCATTTGAATTCTCTTGAATATCTTAAGGATGGAAAGGAGGTTATCATAAAAGTGAAATTCTTCAGAACAAATACAACCCAGTCTATGACTTAAACTTCAACTCTTCTTATTTAAAAATCTCTCTGATTCAATATCCAACAACCCTTTCCAATATGTTCCTCTGTTTACTCAAATCTGAGACCAGGAGAGCCTAACACATTGATGTTCTCGTTGACTGACCTCACCAACAGCCTCATCTTTCAGGAATGTTCTTCCAGATGCCCTTTTTTCTGATATTCTGCCCTTTAGTTTGACATTTGTCCTCACATAATTCCACTTTAATGAGCGAGATAATATAATTATCTTCCAAATTTGTTTCAATTCTTCAGTGCTCAGCCTCTTCTCACAGGGCCTTGGCTAGGATGACCATACATTGCCCAGCAAAATACACTGGCCTGGGTCAGCCTTGGCGATGAGGGTGTGTTCTTCTCTGCCGAAAACTACAAGTAATATTTGGGGAAGGACATATTCTCAAACCACCAAAGGCAAATCCTTTTTAGTTGGCCCTACAACTAGTTGTAGGAGCAGAAAGCAGACCAGAGCATCAGCTAGGAAGTCAGTGGAGTTGAAGTTTAGGAGGTCAGGATTCGGGAAGACATGGAATTCAGGTGGCTGATGTATAGTTACAAGCCCTGAATGGAGTAAAGTTCTTGGAGAGATTCAGCAGATGGTGGCTGGTAAGAGAATCAGGAAGTTGAAAGTTGCTTTGGCACTTGCTTAAAAGCAGATTGCTGGGAGCCAAGCTGTCATGGGAATCTTGCTGGACTAGAAAGCTCACTGTGGGTTTGAGACCTAAAATTACCAGCTATGTGACCTTCAGCAAATTATTTAATCTTTTTTTTATACCCTGTTGTTTTTTAATCTCCAAAATCCAGATAAGAATGGGAAAAAAATAAAAAATTGCAAATAGGTTTTCTTTTTTTAACTGAGAAAATGTATAGAAGTTCATATTTCTTAGGTACCTTTGAATTTGTAAACTATTCTCATGTAAAGAATTTATGTGAAAGTGCTTGGCAAGGCAGTGGCTCACAAATGTTGATTAAAACATCTTCACAACAGTATTTCAATAATGTATTCTCATGGCTATTTTTAAGGCACAAAGAAGTTAAGTATCTTGGGCAAGGTTATGCTGCTGGTAAGTTTACACAGACAGTCTGGCTCCTGAGTCAGTGTCCCTGTCCCTTATACTGCACGTCCTCCCTGGATGAGGGTCCTTCCAGTACAGGGGCTTATCTGAGCTTTAAAGGCAAAGGCATCAGGTTGGTTCCTGAGAGGTTGATGACAGCTACTCAGAGCCATCACCTGATAACAGGACCCTAGGAGTGGCCATGCCACCTTATGATAGCACTTCCTGGCTGCCACCATTGAATCTTCTCACATGCCTTTCCCTATGTTTGAATTTACAATGTCTTCCCTTTTCTGTGCCAAGCCGTATCTCTCCATTTCTTTAAAATTCTCAGCTGAATCTTCAGGGGCACAGAGAGTAGAAATTGGAATGTTTTTCATCAGCATTTCAAGGATATTTTTTTTAAAAAAGCCCACAAAAGACAAAACCAGAAAAACCCTGTTCATTTTATTGGCATAGACACAGACCTTAGGATTCGTGGTCCTACTCTGGAGACTCAGCAAAGAAAAGTAGAAGTCCAGGGATTTAGAGCATCAGAAGTGAGGCATCCGTGACTTTAGATGGTTTAAAAGGGTATCTTATTTGATAGCAGCCAATAAAGCAGGAGACAGTGCCAGATCAGATAAGAAGAAAGAACATCTCCGGCCAGAATTAAAAAGGCTATTTTGGGATATGTCAAAAGGAGTAAAGTTAGATTGGAAATGACTGCAAAGGTGATTAAATAGGTGAGAACAAAGAGAACACTTCCTGAGTTCCGGCTAAGAGGGGAAAAATTCTTAATCATTTTTTAATTGTACTTCATAATTAGCCAAGTCACAAATGCCTTGGCAAGGATTAAAAGATCTTTCCTAAGGCAGAAACTGCTATGGGTTTTTGCTAGAGAAAGTGTTGGGGGCCGCAGGCTGCAGGGAGTGCTGATACCCTTTCAATTTGTACAGTGATTTGAGAGCCCAGGTTTTATATTTGTTCATAAAGCACATTTTGAAAGATACTGTTGTTCTATTTTTGCTTTTTTTTTTCACCTTCCAAAGGAAATGAAAAACAGTGATGGAAATTTTTCCAGAAGAACAAAATCTCAACAAACAGTGAGGCAAACAGCCACTGGAAATTGCTTATGAAGCTCCTAGAGATAATGGATATATGATATCATAGTTATATTACAACATCTTCAATGACAAGTGGCAATGAGCAAGGAAATGCTGAAGTTTCATCTGAATGAGTTATTCCACACTAAATATTCTTAATTAGTATCACAGAAGGCATGGAAAACAGGTTAATTACTTACAGAAATAAAACAATAAAATCACCTCTAATAAGCATGCATATAGTATATCAATGTATAATTTCTGCTGGAAAAGCAAACCCTTTACAAATTAGAGAGAGGTAAGAAAAAATAATTAGAGAAAAATAATAATACTCTGCAATAGCTGTTGTTTACACCTTTATTAATTCTTTGCACATTTATTTAACATCTGTTCTGTGTAAGATTCTTTGCTCATTGGTAGGATTGTAAAACAAATCAAAACACACCATCTGCCCTCAAAAGGCTTGCAATCTTGGGAAAAAAACAGACATTATTTTTCCATATGTACTCTCTCTCCTCTATGTATCTCTATGTGATTTCATTTGGTTTATGGCTTTGAATAAGCTCTAGAGGCAGACTAAGTTCTGATTGCTCTCTCCAGCCTGACCTCTACCATGAACATAAGACTCATGTACCAACTAGGCTAATAGGACCACTGGTTGTCTACAGAAATGTCTAAGAGAGCTCTCCAAGTAAGTGTGTCTAAATCAGAGCTGGCCATCCCCCTTATTCTTTCCTTAGTCCTTCAACCGCTACTATTTTTCAAGGCCATCAGTGGAGAAAGCTGACGTGGCAGAGCAATAGACAGGACATACGAACAGGCCCAGAAGGGCCCCACCCTTGGTGTAATCTTTTGCAGTCTTGAATCCTTAATACTTTTTTCTTTGAACTTTTGTTTTGTATGAGAAATCCAGTAAGACAATGGAGTATGTGTTGAGAAGGGGAGATACACAGGTTAAAGAGAAATCTTGATATTTTAGTACGTTTACTGGCATTTTCCCCCTGCTTTCTGAACAAAGGGCCTCATATTTTCATTTTGTGCTGGGCTCCTGTCTTAGTCAGTTTGGGCTAGCATAATAAAATCCTGTAGACTGGGTATCTTAATCAACAGACGTTTATTTCCTACAGTTCTGGGGGCTGGAAGGCTTTGCTCAAGGTTCCAGCATGGCTGGCTTTGGTGAGGGCTCTCCTCCTGGTGTGCAGAAGGCTGCCTTCTTGCCATATTTTCACAGGGGAGACAGAAAGCTCCAGTGTCTGGTGTTTCTTCCTTTTTTTATAAGGGCAATAATCCCATCCTGGGGCTCCAACCTCATGACCTTATCTAAACCTAATTATCTCTCAAAGGCCCTACCTCCTGCTACCATCACACTGAGGTCAATTCAACATGTAAATTCTGAGGGGATGTAAACATTCTGTCCATACAGTCCCATAAATTGAGTATCTGATCCTGTATCTGAACATTGTGCAAATGAAATTCAGGCAGCGTGAGCCTTATATCATGTTTGTATTCTATGCTAGGTGTACTAATCTACCCCATTTCTTTCCCCGTACTTCCTGCTGTGTGTGTTAAATTGATCTGAGCATCAGCATTTGGTCTTTCTGTTCCAGGACTTCTAGCATAGCTTGCCTGGTTGTGGACTGGGAGGCTACCCTTGCATCAAGGCATTTCTCCATATGACAGCATCTGCCTGCTGCAAGGTGACGATGCCCAAATAGTTTCTTATTCTTTCCAAAGAAAGGGTTTCCTTTACACCACACAATCATTAACAAAGCATCTTTTTAATAGTCCATCGAAGGATTGAAAAAAATAGATGCAGAGTGAACTTCTCACTGCAGCCTTGTGGTTTGAAAACCAGGGCTTGCTCTGCTCCATAGAATCTGACCACTTCATTGGATATCTCTGTTGGCAAAGCTACTGAAGATTTTGTATGTTAAATTTCACAACTTTCCAATGACATTTTAAAACTCTCACTCCCCAAAAGCAGAAGTGTTTTTGAAATCCCAAGAGCACTCTTTGAAGAAAATCTCTTCCCCTTCACAGTGCTTAGTAGAACAATGTATATAATATATTTTCCAAAGTACAACTAATTGAAGCACTTTGTCTTTCTTAGTTTCCTACATTTCAAAATACCTATTCTGTGTGCAATTTTATAAATCAGATATACTGTAATACTCTACCTGTATATATTTGGGGATTTCATCATTTCTCAGTTCTTAAAAAATATCTAAAGCTGTATACATTTTGGGGCACAGCATTTCAGAAAAACGTATCTGTTAGACCACAGTGATCTTAATGAGGTTTACTTTGGTATAAAATGGCAACAGGGAAGAAGTGAAGGATTACCCTATTCTTCACTTTAAAAAATAGGCATCATAGGTTGCCACTTCACAGTAATGTCTTAATATTCTCTCATTTAATTATGTAAATCGTCAAAGAAGGCTGCTGTTTATGGTAATTTGCACATGCGGAGGTCTGCTTCCCAAGGTAAGCTAATTTAAATCAAATTATAACTAAAGGAGATTTACCACTTGTTGATGTAGACAGATAATCATTTATACCTCTACCTAATGGCTAGTGAAGACTGCAGTATTTCAAAAGTGAGGTGAAACAGTAGTGATCCTGCTGAGAAAGGAACCCGCTGGAAGGCCATGGAGGGATTTAGTATTCCTACTGATGGCAGCAAGAACTGAAAGCAGCCTCTTTGTGAGGGAAGTGATTAGTGAATACCGTTGACCCTCACTACCTCCACATTCAACACTTCCTTTGCACATGAAGTTAAAGGCTGCTCTCCCCAACTCATTCACCACTCTCTTTTGATACGAATCCAGCACTCTTCAGAATCTGCCTGCATTCTAGCTGCGTAGTTGTACCAAGTGTTAAACATAATTGAGAAAAGACCATTGTAAACCGCTGAAGTGTTCATATATCCCCAGATCCTTTCTTTCTTTCTTTTCATTTTTTTTTTTTTTGACCATTAAAGATAGTCCATTTCAGTTTGAGAAACTAAGCATGTGCAAATTCATTCTTTGTTTTGTGGGCACATTTATTTCAGAGCGAATGCCCTCGTTAGCTAGTGAAACTGGCCATATGGAGTCTGATAGGCCGAGAAAGGTGCCCAGTTCCTGAGGGAGCTGGGTCCTGCTGGGTGCAGACAAGGTGCCCATGACAAGGGCCACAACTTTGGCAACAAGGAGGATGAGAATTTAGCACACTGATTAAGAGAGTGGATTTAAGAACCAGACAGAGCTGGGTCAAAATACCTGTCCTGCCTCCAACTTGCTAAAAGACCATGAAGTTTGCTCAACCTCTCTGAATCTCAGTGTCCTCATGAAAAGATAGCATTACTTACACATTCCTCATAAGGCCCATATGATGACTTAAGCCAATGCCTATAAAGAACAAAGCTTTACATAAATGTTCATCTTCAAAAGCAGAAGCTATGAGGAACAACAATGATGATAATAATGCAGTGTTATGCATGGAAAGGGACAATTTCTAACATATTTTTCAGTAAAGAGGTAACATAACCCTTTCCCTAATGCAAGAAGTTTTAACTTTTAAGCCGGTTAGCCTGTTAAGGGTAGTATGTTTGCTATGTTTAACCAACGTTGTTGATGGTAAGATGTGACCTGACCCATGATTGATAAACTGCTTCTAGATTGAGAGGCACATACATGAACTATAAATATTTGTTAGGAAGTCACACTTGGGGCTTCCTTGAGTATGATGAATCTGTGACTGACATGTCCTTTGCAAGGACCCTTGAAATTATGCGTACGTGGTTGTTATCACAAGACACAGTGGCTCTTGTGGGCAGGAGGCTTTCAAGCACCTGGCCAGTGTGGATCTCATCTCCTTGCAGTTGAGCCACAATGCACAGAATTCTGCAAAGATTCCCACAGAACAGAAACACCTGGGGCTACCCTGCTGACGTGCCTGGTTTCCTACAGAGGTCCTTCTAAGTGCATACGATGTTGAAGATCTCCTTTGGTAATCTTATGGGCCTGAATGCTTAGCTGAGCCCAAGAAAACCCTCCATGGATATTGCAGAATATTTTAGTCTAGTTTTTTGATGATTAATACATATGTTTGAAGGCTAAGAATATGATGACATTAGAATAATATAAGTTCTGGATCCCACTGTGAATAATTATGAAATGCTGGAATTCTCTAATGTCTATATATGTTTTCCTATTTCCCTGAGAGAGACATTTCTATTGACTATTCTTAGGAACTCATAAGGCCATTTGTGAGGGGCAACGAAGACTTCTCGAATAGCATCGATTCACAAATGCATTATTCATAATGTGCCACATGCAGGTGGCCGCACAGAACTAAATCATATCCCTGCAGGAGAGGAGTCTCCCGCTAGAGACTCATGCCATGATGGTCTCAATGGCGATGGCAATCGGGGATGTCCCTCAGTTTCATCGGGAGCCTTTGTTTACCTGGCAGCAACTTTTCTCAACTGGGATATCTGCAGAGAATGAAGCCCTAATGTTCTAAAGCATCTGTATTAATTTCCCCATGTTACCATAACAAATTACCACATTGTTAAGGACTGAAAATAACACAGATTTATTTTCTTAAGTTCTGAAGTCAGAAGTCTAAAGAAGTCAGACTTTTAGCCCAGAAGTGTCACTGGGCTAAACTCAAGCTGTCCAGAGGGCTGTGCTCCTTTTGGAGGGTCTAGGGGGAGTCCATTTCCTAGAGGCTGCCTCATTCCCTGACTCCTGGTCATGTTCCACCTTCCTCCATCTTCAAAGCCAGCCGCGTAGCATAGTGACATCTAGCCCTGACTCTGACCCTCCTGACTCCTTCTTTGACTTACAGGGACCTTTGTGGTTACATTGAGCCCACTCAGGTAATCTAGGACAATCTCTCCAACTCAAGATCCTTCAATTAATCACATCTGCAAAATCCCTTTTGCCATATGCAGTGACAGACTAACAGTTCCAGAGATTAGGCAGTGAACATCTTTGGGTGGGGGCCATTACTTCAGCATCCTTTGTTTGTAATAAATTAACTTCTTTCTTGTGTGACTAGAATGGTATTAATTATGTATCACCCTCAGAAGAATTGAGAAAACTGCCAGTCAGATAACTTTCTGTGCCCTGTGATTCAGATGAGGAACTTCAGTTGTGAAAGGGTGCTTGGTGGATATGGTGAGAACAGAATTTTAAATAAACCAGCAATGAGACAATAGTTTTATAAATTTAAAAAAATTGAACAGAGAAGCAGGCAAAGGAGGTAAGTATTGAGAATTAAGTGTGATCCCAGGGAAGCATACGGTGGTGATTTTAAGACGCATTGTGGGTGGGGGCATGAAGAGAGGGATATTGAGGGAACAGTGGTGGGGGGAGTGTGAGTATGAATAGTTGGTGCCCCCAAATTCCATTTTTTTCTAAAAACGTACCAACTCTCAAAGTTGCCTTTCTTTCTTTTTAAAAAATCTAGCCTTTATTCTAATGACCCTCGCATACTTCAGTGGATACTCCCACAAGAAACATTCAGCAAAAAATGCATTTGTGTAGAAACCATACAATAGCTAGTTTCACTCCTCTTACCAAAAAAAAAAAAAAAAATCAATAGTTGTTTCTGTCCCCAAATTTCATCTTGGGCCTCTTTGTGAAATGTGCAGTTCAATTTAGTGTTGATAGGTCATTGCAGTCAGTGTGAGTTTATTGCAATTCAGTATTAATTTCCAGCCAACTGGAAACCAAAATACTCCAGTTAGACAGAGTCACCTCTCCACAGTCCACTTGACATTGTCTTTTAACCAGTAATAGGAGCCATTGTCTGACGGATTGATCCTTAGGCCCATCGCACAATGTCCAGCAGGAAGGCTGGAAGACTCGTTACTGTCAGTACTTATTTAGAGCTCAGTGAAGCCTTTGGTGTAAACTTCAGGGTACCTGATGTAGCATCGAGAATGTTTTCTATCACAAGAGACAGTCCTGTCGCGGTAGACAGGAGGCCTGGCTTTGGTCACGGCTCTGCCAGTGCATAGTATATATGTCTGCAAGAGCAGTTCAGAGAGCAGAAGAAATCAGGCTGGCTGAGTGGGTTACTGATGGGTTATTTAGGGGAAGCTTTTACAAGCTTCTGTCTAGCAGAGGACTTGGAATATCTCACAGCTCAAGAGGAAATACCCTCAAAAGAGAAAGTAGAGCAGAAGGGGTCAACTTGTCAGACTGAGAAACTGAAGGAGCAAGGGCCAAATTCAGGAAGGAAAGCTTATGCCAGAGTCAGCGAGACAGATTCCAAGGCTAATACAAAGAAAACAAAGATAATAAATTCATATAAATGCTATGAAGGAAGCAAGATACTGAGAGAATCACAGGAGGTTACCTCCTACTAATATCTTCAGGAATGACCTTTTTGAGGAATTGATATTTAAGCTAAAATTAGGAAGAACATCTCAGCAAAGACTTAGAGTTTTAGGAAATTACATTTGCAAATGTCTTGAGACAGGAAAGAGCATGTCCTGTTTAAAGAGCTGAAGAAAACCTGATGAGGCTGGTTCAAGGAGAGCGAGAGAGATTAGGGCAGAAAGGCATGTGTGGTGGGTTATGTCCTCTCTCCCCCCGGCCATGGAATGCATGTACCCGCCCACTTCACTGCTGTTGCACTTGGCCATGTAACATGCTTTGGTTTAGTGAACTTTGCTAATCCTTAACTTTAGGCTCAGCTATACCTTTAGTCAAGGGAACCTTAGCAGATATGATGTAAGAAGGGGTTTAAAATGTGCTTGCACAGTTAAGTTCACTCTATCGTCCTTCTGCCACTTTGGTAGAACATGGTCACAGGAGGATGAGAGACATCTAGCAGACACGGATCCAACATGCAGCGTGGAGTCAAGTCCAGCTAAGCCCCACCGAGACCGACCCACCTCCAGCTGATCACCAGATGCTTGAGTAAGATTAAATATTAGTAATTATTTTAAGCCACTGAGGTTTTGGTAATTTGTTACTCAGCATTATTATGGGAAAAGCTAACAGATAGAATACATAAAGATCATCTAACAGAGCATGTGGAAAAATAATTGAAGTGTTTTAAGTTAGAGAGTGATAGAATATGAATTATGTTTATTGAAGCTCTCTTCGGCTGCTGTGAGAAGCCAGCAGGAGGAAGCAGTTGGAAAAACCCATTTGGAGAGAAAGGTAGCATGAAGTGAAAGGGAAGCGAATATCTTTGAAATAATTCTTGGAGGCAGAACAAATAATACCCACTAATGAGTTATATACAGAAAGAGAGAGGAAAGTGAAGAACTAAAGGTTCTGACTCCCAGGTTTCTAGCCTAAACAACTGGGTGGAGAGCAAAACACTTTTGGTTTTCCGTGTTGCTATTTTTCCCCCTACAATAATAATTTACATGACTATACAGTCAGTTGGCGTAGAGCCATCATTATTTTATATTGAAAGCTGGTTTGTATTCAGCTTTATTCTTTCAGCAAACAGTCAACAGTTAACCTCTCAGTACATATGATTTTTGTGTATCTTAGATTTTTCTTTGTGGGGGAGTAGTGGATTCCAAGAAATGGGATAACCGGATCAAAGCAATTCAGTGATGCCTTTTTTTTCTCCAGAGGCCATTCCTTCCATAGGCAGGAAGCGGAATGTGGAATGTGGGAGAAGCACCCTCACAAAGAACAATGCATTTTGCTTTGGTGAAATGGTGCAGCCTTTCTAAGGCTCCTAATGACAGCAACAGTAAATGTGTATATGATGTTTTGTATGTGTCAGCCACTGTCTAGACACTTCATATATGCATTAACTAATCCTCACAATAATTCTATAGAGTAGGGACTAATATTTTTCTCATTTTACAGATAAGGAATCTGACGGAGAGATGCTCACTAACTTGCCACTAAGAACATAAACAGCTGTATAGAATTCACCATCTGTGGTAAGGATGATGCTGAAACATTTGCTAGTTCACCATAGCTACCTTATTTGGGTCTGTAGGGGAAATCATTTCTTCCTTTTGTACCAAATTATTCTCGTGCTTACTCTAAGGAAATGGTAGATTTTTATCTGAGGAGTTTTGCACCAAATAATTGTGTTTCTCCTACACAAATGGCAGATTTTTATTGGTCAGACTTTGTAACTGATTAAGTTCTACTTTAGAGTCCAATGTCCAGCCCACTTGCGGCAAGTGTCTAAATCTTTACGCTATTCATGTTTATTCTCATTCCTGGATCCCTGTTATGCTTCCACCCTGTCTTCTTTTCTCTTTTACATTTAATTTTAATTTATACAGCGGTGGATTTTGTATATCCTTGAAAACTTCCTTAAAGCCATTCTGAAATAAAGACATAAATAAGCACAGAAGCTCCTGCACCACCCCTTATTCACAGGGGATATGTTCCAAGCCCCCCGGGGGACGCCTGAAACCGGGATAGTACCTGAACCCTACATATACTACCTTTTTTTGATCTGATAATCATACAGCCACTAAGTGACTAACAGGCAGGTAGTGTCTACAGCATGAATATGCAGAACAAAGAGAAGATTCCTGTCCTGGGCGGGATGGAGCTGGACAGTGAGAGGTTTCATCATGACATACCCAGAATGGCAACTAATTTAAAACTTGTGAATTTATTTCTGAAATTTCCCATTTAATATTTTTGAACTGCGATTGACCACAGGTAACTGAAACTGTGGCAGGCAAGCTTTAAAAAAAGAATATCAATATAAAACAACTCAAAATGTGTATAACTTCCACTGAATGAATTTTATTGATCCATATTTATTGTTTGTTTGCTTTTAACAACATACCCTACCACTTTCAATTTTTGTAAGTGGTGCATATCCTATAGATTTGATCAGGAAATGGTTCCCCCTTCCTCAACCCTTTTCTACTTTGTTCCCAGGGTGCCCGAGAGCAACAACCAAATAATGATAATAATAATCATCCTTAAAATAGTTAACATAAATTTTAAAATAATAATAATGGCACTTAGTGAGTGCTAACTACTCTTCTAAGTAGTAGAACTTAGGCAGGCACTATTCTAAGCCCTTTAAAACAAATTATTTAATTTTTACAAAATAACCTTGTGAGAATGTTACTATCATTCTGCACATGTCACAGAGGAGGAAATGGTTTTCGGGAGATTAAGTAACTAGCCCAGTGCTGCAGAGCTAGTAAATGGCAAATCTGGATTTGGAACTGATGTTTTTTTAGCACCCAACCCTGTGTTATTAACCATACAATATTTGTTTATATTTCTGAGATAATGAGCTCTCAACTTTCTCTAAAATTATTTCTGATTTTTCTTTTTAACACTGTCTGTCGTAATGTATTAACAACAGTTGCCTGAACCAACCAGTCAGTCACTAAGTCAGAGGAAAGAAATTCGCATTTACTGACTCCCTGCTAGACACTAGGTGTGGGACTAGGCACTTTATACATTACTCATTTAATCCTCACAACAATTTCATAAAGTAGACACTATTGTTCATGCTTTAAACTTGAACGTGTTGGGACTCAAAAGGTTTCTGTTAACTAATCCAACGTCATAAAACTAGTAAGGGGCAAATCTAGGGTTGAATCTGAGTTCCTCCAAATCCATGCTTTGTTTTATTTTGATTGTTTTCCACTAGTAGAGTACAAGTATGACCTTAGGAAAATTACAACTTTAATGCACTTCCACTTTATCGCTAGTAAAATGGAATAATAAGACTTGCCTTCAATTTCCTTAATGAGTGCTAAGAGATAAGCACATGTAACTTTCAGATGAGGGAGTGCTTTGAAAACTATTTCCCACTGCACTCTCTGGGTTACCACCAACTAAGGGTTTTTGGTGTCCTACTACGACTTAACTCTGGGAATGTGGTCACATCAATAAGCTGCCTCTGAATTACTTTGTTGAAGAGAAGTAACCAGGAACATGATGATCCACACAGGCAGCAGGGCCTGTGGGGGAGCACAGAGATGGACCACCCCAAAGTGGGAAAACACTCACAATGACAGTGTTTGCAGGGCAGTGTCCTTGCCACTGCTTCCTTAATTGCCATAGCCCATTTCTATTGTATTTGTAAATAAACAAAACCACAGATCAATGTTCTTGCCTCTGTGCCCAAGCCTAACTGACCTGTAGGATATTTCATCCTGGCTAAAGCAGCCCATGATTTCTAGCGTGCAATGGCTTATGAGGTGGCCATCAGAACAAGCCTGGCAGACCTCCAGCTAGTGGGAGGGGAACTGACCAAGGCCCCCAGCAGCTGCCCTCTCAAACCCAGCCCCAGGGCTGCCCAGAAGTCATGCTTCCCACAGACAACTGCCAGATAATGCCTGAGCAGGCGGGATACTAAGCCAAGTCCATGTCCGAGAGACACGGACTCCAGTAACAGCCAACTTTGGTTCTAGGACTCCCTCAGGGCCTTGCCAAACCTTCATTGGACGGCATGGCCTTCTAGGACATTTTCCCCTCCCCTTCCTGGAGGCCAGTCTTGGATCCAGGTCTGACATTGCTTCTGGCCTCCCCCTCTGTCTCCACATTTTCACTTACAGGCGTTCTCCTTATAAAGATGCTCATATGTTTAATCCCACATTGGTGTCTGTGTCTCAAAGACCCTGGTTAGCACAGTTTATGATGTTTCCTTCTGCTTAGCTTTCTTTTAATTCTACCCTTCAGACCTTCCCCATGGATAAATAATTGATTCCTCCAAGCCCATATCCCCAGTTGGAAGCTTTTCCTGTTCCCTCTTGTCTTCACCATTTTTAGGATACTTAAGTTATTTTATCTTAAATTATGGTTATCTGTGCAGATATATTATCTCTTCTACCAGATGTTGAGCCCCTTGAACATAATGGTATCAAAACCTATTGACACATTATATCACTCTATGCCAGGCATTGTACTATGAGCTTTACATATGTTACACAACTATTTAATCCTCATAAACACTCTGTGAGGTACACATTATCAAATCTATTTTACAGAGAAAAAAAATTGAAGCCCAGAGAAATTAAATGACTTGCTCAATGCTGCACAACTAGTTAGCGGTAGACCTTATTTTGAATTTAGGCTTTTAGACTAAATCCTATGCTCAAATTATTATTCAATCCCTGTCAAAAGCCCTAGCTGATAAAATAAGTGCTAGATAGCTCATGCTATTTCTTATCTTAACTCCTAGACAGCAGGCTAAATTTTATACCGTGTTGGAGCAGATGCCCTTTACTTGGGGTTCAGTTACAGTTATCACTTCCCAGTCCCAACTTCATTGTTGCAGTTCTTTTTAAAAGAATCTTTATTGCTGTCGTTCCAATGTACATGAGTCTCTTCCTTTGGGAGAGTAAGCAGGTACGAAAAGCAAGCAAGAAGCCCTGGATCTGTATGCTTTGAGTTCAGATGCACATGAACATAGAGAGATACATTTCTCCGTCAAAGCCAAAACAGGCCATAAAAATAATCTCAGGGAAAGCAGAGGCCAGGTGGTGCTTTTCTCTATTAAAACAAAAAGAAATGAATTTTTACAAATCCACACAGCAATTTGGTTATGGAAATTAAAATGGAATTCGGTACTCGCAGTTCCCAGAGTGAAGACCATGTTGTCTTCATAGCAGAAAGGAACAGCATATTGTCTACTATGACTCTGCCAAAATGTATATTCATGTGTCTTGAGACCAGGTATTATAAATGGAACCAGGTCTATGAAGCCCTTTGCTAGACTTAATGGCACTTATTTGCTCTTGAATTCTTTATTGCAATGTTCTGTTTGTAGTGTAAATTGCATTATTAAGTATTGATGAAAATTCCTAAAAATACCCCTCCATCTATCCAAAAGTTGGATGCAATATTTGCATGAGTTATGAAAACTGTTGTATATGAGTCAGAACACTGCCTTGCGCGTTCTGTGGTAAAAAATTACAGTCCAGCTCCACGAATGTAATTATTCAGGCACCCAGTCTGATTTATCATCTTGATGAGAAACTAAGCCATGAAATATCCTCTGCTAGGAATCAGCCTTCGCTCATTTTGCAGATACACTTGAGAGAAGCAGGAGGGGTGAGAAAACACAACAAATGATCTGCCAGGACTAGAGGAAACATATTTCTTTTTCTTAAAAAAAAAAGAAAAAAAAAACTTAGTAATCAAATGTTAATTTTGAAACAGATAAATGGGAAAATAACTACATACGCCTCTATGTGGTTTTGGCAGTGTGAGCCTGACTCGGGGCTAGAGATGTTTGCTGTCACATCATTTATTCAAGAGCAAAACCTAGGGGTGGGAGACGCAGAGGGAGGAGCTTCTGGGCAGGCGTTTGGAGCTCTCCACTCAGACAAGCTCATATGCCACAGTTGGTAGCTGATTAGTCCTTTGCAGGCTGCAGGGCCTCTGCTGGCCCCTGCTCATTGCTCATTGCTCATTGCACAAATTAGTGAAAATGAGTCACAGCATGTGCACGCAAGTGGCCCTGATGAAATCCACAGAGGTCAGCTTGCTGAGAAATCTTTTCAAAGGAAAACAGGAACTTCTGACAGATGGAAGAGTGGGAAGCTGATAAAGATGTTTCAGGGGAAAGGGAAAGGTGAAGTGGGAAAAAAAAAAAAAAAATCCAAGCTTCTGAGCTCAAAACAAGAGACTACTTAGTGAACAGGCACTAGAAAGGCAGCAAATATTTTGAATTTGCCCTTTTTTTTTTCAAATCTGTTTTAAAGCACCTCTTATGCATTGCTAAGCATGCATACAATGTTTGGGCTTTTCTGTTCCTTTAATACAATTGCTGTCACCGGGGAGGGGACCCCACGTGAAAGCTGGCAGTTGCCTATTCTGATTTGTGGGAAAACTTAAATCCTGCTACTTTGGTTTTTGTGAAGGTTCCTGGAATTCTTAACATTTAAAAAGCACTTAAAGGCCCAGCCAAAAATGAAACTGGCTATGAGCAATAACTGAGCCTATTGTAAGCGAGGCAGTAGAAATGTGCTTTATGTGTGAGAGTTTGTATACATGAGTGTGTACGTGTTTTGTGGCAGCAGGAGCTTGAATTTGGGTTATGAGATACACAGAGATGCATCTGAGAAGCAAGGAAAAATAAGAAATTGAATGTGTGCTAAGATTTCTTAGCATGCTAGAGACCACTCAGGAGAGCTCAGTGATTAAGAGTTCTGCTTCTGGAACCAGACAGAACAGAGTTTGAGTACCAGGCTTATCCCTTGATATGTCAATCTGGGCTATTAGTTAACTTCCCTAAGTTTCCATTTTCATCATCTTATAAGATGGAGATGATTGTAATATTTAACTCAGATAATGCTGATAAAGCATGGGGCTCATTATCTGTCTCATAGAAAGCACTCAGTAAATTATCATCATTATTGTACTGTGAGTGCCAAACTTCTGCCAGGGCCACATGTGAACATACTGGGAAGCCTGATCTCAAGGGAGGAAGAGCATGGCCCCCCTTGAGGAAGGCCAGGGTTGGCGGCTTTAAAATTCAATAGAGGAGCCAGAAAATGGGAGGAATCAGAGACCAATTACCCCATTTCCCTTTGCATGGGAGGCACTATTCTCTTGCATCCTCCCTATTATCCATATGCGCCATCTGAGCTAATGAATCACCAGGATGAATCAGAAACTCTTCTAGTTGCCTTTGCCTACCATTCCTCCCAGATGGGCTGAAGCATCAGTGAAAACACAAGGATATTGCCTCTTTGACCCTAGGAATCATGATCCTCCATGTTCCCAGAAATAGGGCAACAGCTTAGAACCACATACTTGCATTAGGGCTGTAAATGTCAGGGGGCTGAGAGAATATTCTCTGCCCTCTTCAAGACAGGCACAGAGAGAAGTCTTCTGGATCATTTTGAGAGACAAAAATTAGGACCATCAAAAGCCACTGGTCTTCACCAAATAGTACTACAAGATTAACCAGCAAGCGTTAAGTATAATCAGAGGGCTGTCCCTCGGATCCCATGCTTTTGTCCCTTTCACCTGGTAGACTTCCGACCTGTGAGGACAGAGACTGTGCCCTAGCTATGTCTACATTCTACCTGGGCACTTGAGCAGCACTTGCATTGTCTCCAACAGTTCCATACAGGTTTGTAGACTTGGTTTGTACTTTTACAGAAAACTTCTTTAGCACAAAAATGCCTCCGGGATCCCTGTCTTAGAAGACCTGATTCATTGTGTAATTGTTTATTTGCAAGATAGTTCATACAATAATATAATACTATTTTCATGTTTCTTTTGCTATGTTAATTTAGTGATGTTCTACTAAAAGCAAGCAACAGAGATTCCTCAACTTAATTCCATCAAATATTTCTTTGCCAAGAAGAAAAGCAATGCAAAATATCCTCAGAGCACTTAGAAGATCTTACTCATCCGTGTCCCCCTGGAAACCCAGCACAGACTCTGGCCCATAGTAAACATTCAACATATCTTCGCTGAGTGAATGAACAGAGAAGGCCAGGCAGGACAAACATCATTTATAACCATGTACAAGAGGAGGTAGTGCATATGTTCCCAAAGTCTCATTAGTCACTCCTCAGAAGGTTTGTTAATGGTGGCTACAAGTTCACTGTAAAATGCTAAAGTTTACAACACATATTTCCTAAAATTTTATATTAATATCATCACAGTACCTTGCATTTGCATACAACTGTATGCTTTTTCTTTTTAAGTGTGGTCAAAGCTGTTATTTTATCTTCCCTCTGCTAAAAATCTTTGTCATTTAGAATAAACTCCAGAATGCCCCTTTTGATAGATCGTCTTGAAATCTTTTAAGAATGCCCACCAAGACACTCCTATTACAGGACCACCTTCCCATTGATCTTTATTGGAGCAGTCCCAGAGCCACAGGTGTGACTTGTGAGCCCCTGAGTCTGGGGCATAAATTAGATTGGGCTCAGGAAATATCCTACAGGTGTCACTTCAGACACTGATTTGGGTAAGAAAGACCCCTTAGAATGAATGAGGTCTTTTGTTCAGTCTGCAAAGGTTATCTGTGGATGTGCTCTTGCTCAAAAATAGAAATAGCACCTGTGGGATATGTCTAGTAATAAGCTAAAGCCACAAATGTGATGCCACTAATTGGATTGCCCAAGTTTCTGGTGGAACCTGTGAATTTGTTTTGAAAGGGTTTATTTTGGAGATTGTAAATCTACCATAATCCATTGTAATTTTCACCATGTAGATAGAGTTGAAGTTCTCTGCTGCAGTTATGTTGAACCAGATGTTCCAAGTGTGAAATCTGCTAAAAGAATGTTTGGCTCTGAGCCCAGCAGGCTGGTAGCTTCAGCCTGGCTTAATTCACAATTTTGCATTTCTGTTATGTTTCTGGGATACAGAGATGTTTTTCTTGTTTTTTTGATTGCAGCTGTTTTAATTTTCTCCTTTTAGTATTTTATTTATCATCACTAGGGATTGGCATCATGGGTGATGGATGAATACCTGCAGCTATTTTGACTGGAAGTTCCTGAGTCACTTTCAATTAACTCCTAAGTCTAGTCTCATCTTTGAGCTTGTCTTCGTAAGTTTACTGTAACAGCTATTTCAACAGATATTCTACAGAATCTCTCTCTATTTAACTGATCATAACTGACTTATCATTCATGTAAGGAGATCCTCTACATGCTGAATTCTCTCCTTTGGCATGTTCTCATTAGTGAAATCATACACTTCCACAGACATGAAATGAATTGTCAGCATTCTAATCGTCACTTGTATATGTTCCCAATCCCTGTACGTAGTTATTCTCATTATTACATTTATGTAATTGAATTAAAATAAAAATATGAATATGAAAATAAAGGGTTTTTGTTACTAGGGAAATTTGTTATGGAAAGATTCTTCTCAAGGCATGTTCCTAAAGAATCTGTTGACAAATTTTGTATAGGTAACATAACTCTATTTTGAGGGGGAAAAATGAGAGCCAGAGTAGAAGGTGACCATCCAGATTGCATAGCAAGTGTCTCAGAGTTCTGATCTTGCTTCCAAGGAACTAACCCTGGAAGCTGAGGATAATATACGTGGGTGTGGTTAATGCAAAGAGACTCATTAGAAAGGAGAGAGAATCCAACTCAAAGAAAATGCCCTGGCATTATGTTGAAAATTTGTGATTGAGAGTACAATTATAGGTTTAAAGTTAAAATGCTTAAGGAATGTGTGCATCATATTTCATAATTCCCCTTTTTAGTGCTATTTCTGATTGACCAATCAACATAAGGCAGACAAAAGGGCTCCTTCTATATTTCTATATGTGATATTTCCCCAGACTAAAAAAAATCTTATTCTCTGCTCAGAACTTTCCACTTCATGTCTTTAGGTGTGAAGGACAGTCATCTCATTAAATTTTTTTCTCCACTAATCTTTGTTTCAAAATCCTATTCAAAATTCACTTCCTCCAGGAAGGCATCTTGATTAACTTCACCTGTGATTTTATTGCCTATCCCTTATGTCCCTTTAGCACATATGGGCTCAATTTACCCCATCTCAATGGCTTATTCTTTTTATGTGCTTCCAAGTAGTATATGCTTTTCTTATTGGTGAGACTGGTTTCCCTAAATAGATTATGAATTTTTCCAAGGAAAATACTGTTTCTTCTCCGTTTTGAAATTTCTTTCAAAGTCTATGACAGTATTCTTTATAAAGTAAGGTTACTAAATGTAGCTCTCATTTTAGAGATTTAATTGAATGGATTAATGATTTCGTATACACAGATATTTTCCTCCCTTGCCAATCCCATTTTTGAGAAAGGCACAAGCAGTTTCCCCAAGCACAGTATTTCTACCCTAAAAGCTAAAAAAATGTGGTCAGAGAAATGTAAAAGACTTGGATTAATTTATTAGTGAGATAATATAAAAGAGGTCTTAATTGGTCACAGTGTCAATGAAGGCTTTGTAAGTTCAAAAGTTCATAGCTGGCTTGGAAATTATATTCCAGGCTACAGCAGTTACACAGGCAGAAAAAATTTCCCAACATAATTCCACCCTTTCACTGATTTTCTCTGTTTTAAAACAAAATCTCTGGTTGGAGGGGAAGGGAAAGAATTACCTGAGAAAATGAAATGTATGTCTTCTGAGATCCCTTGCCAACTGACTACAAACTGCTCACCTTGACTGTCAGAGTTCACATGGCTTCCATATGTCCAGCTTACATATGGAAGTAAGATATATACTCAGGAACAGGCCCAGAGAGTAACTCATTAAATTTTGCGAAGTCAGAACAAAGTTTAATACTAATAGAGCTCTCTGCCATTGCAAGTAATCCCCTTTTCCAGATTATTGAATTGATTAAGTCAAGTCTGGATTCATTTAGCAGAATCTTATCTTTTCAAGCCATAGCGCATTAGGGTATGGATGACAGAACTTGGTGGAAAATAATGTATTTAGTCCAGCTTTTTGCAATACATTTTCCTAACTGTAATAAGCAAGACAGTAAGAAGTCTGTCTTAGAAGCGGGCACCAAGTTGAGGCACAGAGACTATACAGGGGATTTTTATATTATAATGAAAATTCTTACATTGAGAGGAAGGATTTGAATTCACCTTAGTTTTAAAAGATGTGCAGAGCATACTTCCTAATGATAATACACCAAACAACCAGTGAAACATTTGCTCAGGAAGATCCTCCTTTGATATTTAACATTGAGAACCTAGGTCTGATTTTTAAATGGAAGCAGAGGGAAACAGCATTTACTTTAAACACAGTTCTTTTGGCAGCCACCCTTGCCGGGGACATTCTGCTTCTATAAAGGAAAGAATAATCATCTTTCTGTTATCAATCAAGATGCTTCAAAACTGTTTTGAAGGCTCAAGTATGTACTTTTAAGTTTCTTTCCCATGAAGGACATTTCCAGTTAATATATCCAATTGAAAGTGACCAGGTAATATATACTTTCATCTAAACGCTTTATTATAAACATGCAGGAATCTCAGAAAACAGGTAGGTATCCCAAACATCAGTCTGGAAGGACAACACTCTCGCACCAAAAGGAACTTCAGAAGTAGTTTTGTGACTTGCCTGTACTCTTCTCACCAGCCATAAAAACCTTAAGATTCCCCTTAGACTCTTAAGGAAGGGAGTAGAGGCCACCTGCAAAAATGCACTTACTTCCTAGACTCCAGACAACTTTTCCATTTCTGTTCCCAGGCACTTTCCCACCTCCAACTCTGCCACTTCTTCCCTGCCTTACTTTGGGATTGACTCCATATTAGTTAGGCTGGTAGAACATCTACTGACAACTTCCGATCCTCCCACTAATTAAGTAATGCTTGTTCATTTTATGAGTCTTTATTTCCCACATACCCTTCACTACTTCCCTTCAAGGACTCATGTGCTCTGATTCTTATGCCTCCAAAAATCAGCTTTTTCCCCTCCTGAGCACTACTTTCTATTTCTCAACCCTGCAGCCCAGGAGGCACTCAGCAGAAGCTACAGACGGTTACCACTTTCATCTCATTGCATTGCTAGGAATTACTGAGTTTTCCCATGAGGCCACTTGTACCTATTTTCTGATGGTTCCGAAGATGACAACCAATCCCTGCAATCATTTCATGTTATTAAGACACAAATTTATTATCACTGAATAAATTATATATTTGATTCAAAATTCAGCTGAAATGAAAAAATTAGATTACTACTATCATCTTTGCATAGATTTTATTATTAATTTGTTCATTTGAAATTTAATAATTCTAGGCAGGTCAAATAAATTATTTACAATTGTATTCTGCCCTGAGACACAAATCTAACATATCTCTAGGCGTTCAATTACTCATGATATACAGCTTCTTTAGAAGTCAAGATGCTGCCCGGCAAGTAATTATAGGGGAAAATAGGGTCACTGATTATTGGCTTTCAGGCACCAATTTTTGATTATTTTAAGTCAAATTGGTTGTTTAAACTATGGTTTAAATAGAAGAACAGTAGATGACTTTATATCCAAATTATGATTCTGACATGACCATGGGAACAATAAGGGGCTGATCAATTTCTCAGTAACAAATCCACAAAGGGTGAACTTAGGGATCTGTGGAGATTGCTGATATTTAACATTTTTAACTCCACAAGAAGGCAACCCACCGCCTTTTAAGCACACATTTCTGCCCAACCCCCTAGTAATATGTAACCTAATAAAGAGCCACTGCTCCCCAGCTTCCCATTGTCTGGGGAGAGTTGTTTATCTTTCTTTAGCAAGCTCTGCAGAAAGAAGAGCAGTTTTCCAGAACTTAGATGAACAGTTTGGGCTTACAAAATAGCATTTTGGTTTTCTCACAGTAGCAATTTTAGGCGACACTAGTGCTTGGCTAGGAAGCCAAACACAAGTTATAAACAACCATTCACATAACCACCGGGTGGACATTGTGATGGAGCCAACTTTTATGTTCAACATCTCCATTGTGAAACCAGTTTGGCATTTGGTTTTGCAAAAGTAGGAGGCAGTTTGGGCAGGGGGTGCCGATGTGGATTTCTTGCTGTGCTCAGCATCAAGCCACAGTCCGAATCAGTTATATTCAAATGCAGGTTGAGATGAAGAAAAGAATTTAAAAGGTGTATCCCGAAAGACAGCTTTGTCAAAGAAGGAGCAGGTGGAGATGTGAATGAGAGAAATGCTGCAAAAAGGGTACAGATCTGCCAGGGAAGGCCAGGGAAGCACGGCTCAGTCCTCCAGTTAGTTGTCTACCAGAAAGTCTTGTCCCTGAAAATAACTGGTGTTACAGAAATGTTTGCTTCTAAAAAGATTTACAGCATTTTTAAGTTCATTTTAATGGTGTATACTGTTTGAAGACACAGTGCTAGCTCCATTTAAATAATTTTCTTTCTCTATGTGGGATACACCCTAAAGTTATTAATGTAAACAACGTACAACTGCAGGCTGGGAATAGGCAATAGGAGTAGATTCAAACTCATTCTAGGGATGCACTGTTTTTCTCCATATATATATATATAAAACCAGCATTTACTCTTCAACTTTTTCCAATTAATACGATAGAATATAAATGTATATGTAATGTCTATTTTCCCTTAAATTCTTTTTAGTGCATTATAAGTTCTAATCTATATAATTTATTAGTGGAATAAAATTATCTTTGCTATGCACCCATGGTCACTTAATTTTTAACAGACTTCTGTAAGTAAATCCACATTCTTCTCTTTGTTATATAAGAATTAGACTTGTAACTGGGTCAATAGGCAAATTCTTTGCTGAAATGTTGGAAAACTGAACTTGATTTTTTTTTTTTTGTCTTCTCCAGCCTGGTAACAAAGTCATGCCCTCTGGTCACCAGCCAGTTAACATAACTGGCATAACTAAGGTACACACCAATACTGCAATTCAGCAGGCATGTTGAAAGAAAAAATTAAAACAAGTAATTTTCTTTGAAGATTGGACAGGAGGAGATGGAGACTTTGAGAAGAAAATAGAAAGATGGAAGTGCAGGAGAGTAAGAGAAGAGGAACAGAGGGAGGGAAAAGAGAAAGTTAGCACGGGGCTCCATGGTTGACAAACAGGCAGCTGAAAAACTTTCCACTCAAGATTTCAGGGTTGTTCTACGGCAATGCCATCCCCTAATTTCCTAGACCCTCTGATTCTTACTCATGCTGCTCCCAGCTCCACTGATCTTTTTGAGCCCAGGGTAGTTTTTGCTTTCACAACATCTATACCGCCTGGAGACTCCTAGTCTCTGAATGTCAGACTCCTAGTACGGCTAGTCAGCTTTCTCAGACAGCTCACAAGGAGCAATGCAAACAAAATATAGTTAAGAAATAAGAAGAATGACACAGACAACAAGCAATATGTACGTTCTGAGGTGGAAGTGATGAAGTGCCCTGTGGGAAACAAGAAACACTAGTGAGCAGCGGGGGCTAACTATCCCGCGTGCCTCTGCAACAGGCCTGCAACAGAGCTGGAGAAACCAGCCTTTGATCCGATCGGGAGGAGGGAAGACATTTCAGCAGTCATTTTCTTACCTTTCTCATTCAGCTCAGGCTGCCCAGATCCGGTAAATGTTCCCCCACCTAGGGTCATGGAGAACATCAACAGCAGGATGGATAAGGCATCCAGCTCCAGAATGGAGCCATCCATACTCCTCCCCTCCTTTCTGCACACTAGCCCTGATCCTGAGGACAGCTGCTGAAGGGTCTCACTGATCGCATAGGACACTCTTATATTTAATACAGTGTGCTTCATTTGTAGTGGAAGCGGCCAAATCAAACTTTAACATCTATTGACAATTGGCATCTGTAGGGGCCTCCTTGATAGAGAAGAAATAGAGAGCTCTGTCCCAGGGAAGCCAAGGAGGGAGGAGGGGAGGGTGAGTCCAGTAGGATTAAGGAGGCAGCTAATCTCACCAGCCTGTATTTGGCTTGCACATATCCATTGCCATTCTTGCTGACTAAAAGGCTCCTCCAAAAGAAGGGAGAAGATTCAGCCCTCACCCCAAGAATGAGCTCAGCCACAATTTTCTGCCTGGTTCTTTCAGCAGCTGCAACGAAGGGTAACCAGAGACTCCAGGACTTCTCTTTACCACCACCCCCACTGGAAGGGGATTGCTTCCACGAGCCAATTTTCTGATTCTCATCCATGTGTTTCTTTCCAAGTAAATGTCCTAGTTCCTTAGTTAATATTCCTCCTACTACGTCTCTAAATCTGTTTGGATAATACAGAGTAGTTACATGTCCTTAATATTGACAGTGACTACGTTGGGAGCTACAATGAATGTTTTCCTTTTTATTTCCTATTATTCAGCATTCTTTGCCCTAGTACATGTTCAAAATAAGGTTAGTTCCTGCCAGCTAAGCTGGACAGCTTCTGTGGCTCAGTGTTTAGCCAGTACATGAACAAGTTATTTATTGCTGAATAGATTTTTGCCATGATCCTTGCTCACGGTCAAGCCTAAGAAGCCCAGTGAAATGGGAGAAACCAATTATTTGCCTTTATCTAACTAAAAGGTTCATTCTTCCATTTAGACTGTTTGTTCAAAAACTAGGGAAACTTTTATAGTAAAAGTTTGGTAAAAATTTAAAAAAAAAAAAAATTCTGTATAAAACAGAGCGCGGAATTTACCAGGAAGCATCATGAAGAATATTAGTGCATTAACTATGTGATAAATTAATAGTAATATTTAGTCAGGAGGATGAGAAATACTCAACTTATTCATCACATATAGACACCACATAATGTACTATTAAGGCAAATTCATTTTGTTTGTGGATGGGTTTGTTAGAGAAGTGAGGTAGGAGAACACCGTTTTTTCCCTTTTTCCTTTTCTCACCTCTGCAAGGGCCCTTTCTTCTCACTCTAGGTCTTCAGGATCCAAGGCCATTGGGTTCTCTCTTTTCTCTCAAAAAAGAAACTCTGAGAAGATGCTGATCATAGCCATGCATGGGAGTTAATGTCTGTCATTATGTATGTCAAACATGTGGTATATTGCATTTTCAGTTATCTATAATTTCCATCCATGTTTCTTTTAAAAACACAACAAGCATTGCAGACCAGGTAGAGGGAGGTGGGAGAGGAGCCTACCTGGCCTGCTAAAATCCCACCGTCGGTAGGACATACCATAAGCACAAGTGGGTGGCCATATCGATAGCACCTGAGATGGCATCTTAGGGCCACCTGGATCTGATGGGCACTGTGAAGTCACGTATAGCTGGTTTATTCACCACCCCTTGATTCTTGTCATTGTCCTGGACAGTGCAGTGCACACAGCAGGTGCTTAGCAATAAGGTTGGAGATGGCAATGAAGCCCTTGAGGGCTAGGCACAGAAGTAAAAGCTGAGATAGATTTCATGCTTGTATGTTTTTGGTAGAATTACTGCTCCGTGATCTAAGTTTGGCATTTGGTGATCTTGTCATCAAAGAGCTGGAAGTTAGGAATTAAAGTTATGTTTCTTGTGACACACAATCTGGATTCTATTTCTTTCCTCAAGCCTGAAAATGACCCTGGGCAGTCCTATGATTATCGACTAGAATTAGCAGTGGAGGATGTTCTAGTGAAAACATAGCTTGGGTGGCAGGAGGATAACATTTGAAAGTATCCTGTAGGGAGTTTCTGGAGTTTTAGGGCCAAAGTTCAATGTGGCTGTTTCTTTCCCTTTTGGAACCTGAGGCCACAAAATAAACAATATTGTGGTTTTATTAAAACACTAAATACATGGTGATTTTCCACTGACATTTACCTAATCATGGGAAAGAGTGTACCAAAGGGGCTCAGAGGGCCCCTGCAGACTTGTGCTTTGTGCTGATGCTGTAGCATCAGCAAACATTTGCAGCAGAAGCAAGGAGGTGAGCTAAATAGGGAGCTTTCAGGTTGTGTGTATTTTGAGGCTAACTAAATATGGACTCGGCGTCTGCTTTGCTTCTATTTCATCAGGTCTAGCTCTACCTTTGCAAATAAAAAGAAAGAAGCTTCATTTCCATGTTTTATACCATCCATTGGTTCAAGCATGTGAGATTCAAGGATTTCCTGTTAGTGTCCCAGGCAGGTATGTCTGATCTCTTCCTGGCCTGAGGACCAGGGAAGGCTCAGGAGTGGTACTAAGCAAATGACCTAGAGTCCCAGGTCTGAGTTTGATCCAGCAGTATGGTTACTAGGAACAGCCATGAACAGATGGAGCCAGAGGCTGAGTGCCAAGCGAGCAAGAGTTCTAAGGTTAAAACCACTAAAGCCAAAGCTTTCACCAGGTCCAAGCAATGGATGAAGAGCTGAGGACTGAGGACAAAACTGAAAAAGCCAGGATTACTACAGGCAGATACACTGCATCCCAGCGGTTGGCAGGGCTGGCATGAGGATCAGAACAATGTGGGCCTGAACGCTGACTTCAGCATGCACCAAGTTGTGTAGTCCTGAACACATTACCAGACATTGCTACGTTTCCATTTCCTCACTATAAATGGGGGAAAGTATTACTGCTATTTCGTAGCACTGTTGTCATCATTGAAAAAATGTCAGCACAGTGCCTGACAAGGAATGAAGCACTCAGTAAATATTATCTACGATCATCATCATCTCCAAGCACAAAATAAATCAAGAAGCAGCAAAAGTGAGCTTGAAGTGGGAGGGCCTAGAGCTCTACCATCCAAATGCTTAGGATGTCTGAGTTTTTTTTAATGGCTCACAAGTTATATGATGATATGTTTGTCCTGAAAACAATGGCACACACAAGTCAACAAGTTGCTCTGAACATGTAGAGGGAGAGAAATGGTGCATCTGTGATAGCACTGAAGGGGACCTGAAGCTCCTATATGTAAACAGTGTCTTCCTTCTACCCTTCCTGAGGTTTCTGGCATTTGTATCACTTTTAGAAGGGTTTTCTCAAGAAAGTATATGATTTCATTGATTTGGGTTGGGATCCTAAGTGGAAGAAGAGAGTGGTTAACACATGTAAGATTTCTTAAGCATGAGGTTAGCAGATATTGGCTTGATTCATCTATCACATAGTAGTTCATTTAGTTTATTCAACAAATGTTTCTGTCTGTGTGCAAGACACGGAGATAGGAGTTAAGTGTGTAACATCTTTATCTGGCAGAAAGCTAGACTTTGAGGGCATCTTTACAATGAATGAGCATTACGGTGGAAACAAAAAGGTCTCCAGAATGTCATCCTAGACTAAGAACTTGGTTTAATGAAACACTTGGATACTGGATTTTTATGAACTTTAGCCCTAAAGGAAAAGTAAATGGGAGTCTATATTTATTGGGAGAAGTCTAAGCCAGCTGTGATGTTTGGCCATATATTGTTTCATTTGACACTGGGCCCAGGAAACAGATCCTGCTGTGTCTGGGCTGTGACTGGCAGCAAGTCATATCAGAGTTTTACCTCCTGCATCAAAGTTCCTTATAAAGCAACCCTAAGTTATATCACTTCCTTTGCTCTCTCCCACATTATCCGCCATTCTTTCCTCTCCATCAAATGAACACAATACCCTCATTATATAATCATCACTACCCTTTCGTGTCTGAGATTTTCTCCCCATTTTTTTAATCTCCAACTTACTAAACCCTCACCATTTTCCCATTTAAGTTATTCTTGAAATCCAACAGGCTTTAAGCACTGAAGATAGAGTGAAACCTTGACAATGACCAGTTTGCCCTTTGCCAGAGGACAGAAGCCAAACTGATGTCCTAATTTATGTTCTAGTTCTACCTCTTACTGGCTGTGTGATCTTAGGCAAGTTATATAACATTTGTGGGCCTCAGTTTTCTCATCTGTAAAATGAAGATAATAAGCTCTTTTTATTATAAGGACATTTGCCCATAAAGTGTCATCTCTCTCATAAGGCTGCATGAGTTAATCCAAAGCAATATGCTTAAAACAACTTCTGGTATTCAAGCATTGAATTGATGAAGGCTGTTTTCACACTTATTTTGCAGTAGGTGCCTCATGAAAAACTGTGAATGTTTACTGCACATTGTGTGCAGATTATCTAGTCAGAATCATAGTGTGTCACTCTTTGAAGATTTTCTCTATTGATAGGAACTTCCTTTATTCTTGTGGCAATAACATATACTTTACCAGGGGCTGGTAATCCAACACAAACCTTTTATGTATATGATAAATATATCTGTGATTATTATAGTGATCAGTAAGGTTCAAAAATGAAACACATTTCATCATAATCAGTATCTTATAGTAAAAGGGAAAGGGAGAATTGTTACTTTTGAATTTTCATGGGGGGATTTAAAACCCTGATAACAGATTGGGATTCAAATTTTCACACTAAGCCCAACATAGTAGATGAAACATCAGCGATAATGGAAAGATGTAGGAGGGCAATTTTCTAAGATTTTTTTTTTTTTAATATAAGCTATTGTCTTTTTTTTCCCCTGAAAATTTCAGTACATTGTAAAGGTGTCAGACAATTCAAAGGTGCTTCAAAACCCTCCAAGCTCTAAGCCTGATGCAACTTTTAAAAATGTTTTTATTGAATTATAGTACACATACAGGAAAGTGCACAAAGTATAGGTGTACCTTTTACTGAATTCTCACAAACAGAACACTCCCATGTCATCAGTTCCAGATCATGACCAGCACCCCAGAAAGTCCCTTGGACTGCCTTTCAACCACTAACTTGATTTCTGACACCACGAGTTGTTTTGCCTGTTTTTAACTTTATGAAGGGAACCATAGGTAGTTATCTGGCTTCTTTTTGCTTCACATTGTTTTTGACATTTGCCCATATTGTGTCACCTACAAGTTACTTATAGAGTAAAGCAACAATGTAGCTCTTCAGCCAAGTACCCAAGATTATCTGGGATGTTCAGTGTGACCCCTGAGGGTAGAAAGGGATCAAGAAGCTTCTCTAAGGAAGATGGCATCTCTCCCCAGGGGCAATTTCAAGAAATGTTAAATGCTGAGATGTAGCAGAAAGTTAAACACGTTTGATCAGATGAATCTGATCTCCAATTCTTGCTCTTGTTACTCTGGTACACACTTTGAGCTTCCAGTTGTGTATCTGTGGAAATGGAAATGGAAAGGACTGGCAATTAATGCAGGAAATAGGACAGCATTTATTGAACCCCTAGTGTGTGCCTGAAATGTAGTTCAATAAAGGCTGATTTTCCTGCCCTCTGTTAAAAGGCAAAAGATAGCCAAAGGGTAGCCCAGGTGTGTGGAGTGGGTATGTGAGGGATGTGAATAAAGGAGCCAGGCAAACCTACTTCATTGCCTGATGATGGTGTTGGAGAGTGAGATTTATGTAATGCTTTTACATCTGTGAGACTCAAGGCTTTCTTATCCCCAACTGATGAGCAGCTGCCTGCAGCTCCTCCCCCAGCTGCCTCCCCGAATCACTGCATGGTCAGCAGCTCGTGGCTTGCCAAAGCTGGGGAGCCTGCCACAGAGCTGCTCGTGTGCCATGTCTTAGAAGTGACTCTTGCAATAGCTTTAGGGTTATGCACACCGGTACCTATATAGGAAGAAGAAATGATGTGTGCACCTTTGGAAAGAGATCAAAAAGGCTGGTAAAAGTCTAGTCCTTCCACTATTTTATGTTGGACCCCAACATTACATTTAAGTTACACACCAAATGTTCTTATGAAAAGAAAAAGGAAGCATTAAGTCACAGGGGGTCCTTGGTTTCTGAGAAGTGTCCTCATCTTATCAAAGCTAAACTGGAACTTTTGACTATGAGCCAAGGCTCATCATCAGAAAGGAAAAAGGTTTGCTCCAACATTATTTGATTAAAATGTTAAAGAGATGCCTATGTTGTCATCTGAAATACAGGGATTGTAATATTACTTAATGAAGAAGCTAGTTGCATTAATATCTCTCTCTCTCTCTCTCTAAGGAAAAGGGAAAAGTAGCAATAATGGCAAAATCACAGATTAACAGTTTTCTTTTCTAGCAATTCCTTTTAAAATAGCTTAAATTGAATTCTTGCTATACTTTAGGAAAAATAAATAAATTATGATGAAGCAATGAACAGGAACCAGTTCATATGCCCCATATTTGAGTGTACCAGAAGGCAGTAGAGCCTTTAAAAAAAGTGGTTATTTGGTGTGAGAAGGCAAACTACTTGGAATTCACCTGATTTTCCTTTGATTTCAGTGTTGCTAATACCAAGCTGATTTCCAGGTGACCTGAGGTTTGCTGTCTACCCAAAGTAGACTAGTTATGTATAATCTAGTTAGAGCAGGATTAAGGAGAAAATCTGGACACAGGCTCTATGAAACTTGCAGTAACAGTAGAAACTTGAAGAAGAGGGGAGAAAGAGGAGGGCAAGGGAGAAGAAAAGCAGCAGCAGAAGTGTAGGAAGATCCACCAGCAGTTACTGCGCAATTACTAAGTGGCAGACAGACACTCTGGCAAGTGAATTACAGCATAGATTATCTCACGTCAAACTCACACCAACCCTCTGAGACAGTATTATTATTAATCCTTTTAAAGAGCTGATGAAACTGAAGTGTACAGAGGTTAACTTTAAGAGATGACCCATGCAATTGCATTTTAAAGTAAATGCTTTTAAACATCACTCTGATGCCTCTATAGGCATGACAGAATCTTATTGGCTATCATTTTTCTGACTGGAACTTGCTTGGCTAAGCAGTCAGTATTGAATCCATTTCTTGATAAAAATTTTTCTTAGCCCTCCAAGCAGTTTAGCAAGGGTCCTTTGTGATCTGGCCCCACCCTACCCTTTTAACTGTATCTTTCTTTACACCCCTTCTTGTCTGCCCCAACTGTCCCCATAGCCTCTAGCCCTAAGGAATCTCTTGCATGCACAAGCTATGCTCTTTATTAGTGTACGTCTTTTCCCACAAAGATTCCTCTTCCTGGAATTCTTTATTCACTCTATGTAATGTCAACACATTCCTCAAGACCAAGGTGTAATGTTATCTCCTCTGTGAAGTCGCCCTTGATTCCTTCAAGCAGAGTTAATGATTCTCTTCTGTTTCCCAACTGCACTCTGTACATACTTCAGACATAGTCTTAGGGCGTTCAGTGTAGTTTTCCTGTCTTCACTTATTTGCCTTTGTCACGGAGTATTTTTGGTAGGCAGAGATTGTATCATCCTCTCAGAATTCTTACTATGTGCTATTGAACAGATGACTGCTTTTGTCCCTGTAGGACGGACATATCCACAGCTGCCACACATGACCATGCAGGTTTATGCTGCACAACTCCAACTGTCACGGCGCCATCCATGAAAATGACAATATGAATGGCTCCCCTGGCGTCTTGCTCTGTATTCGCTGTACATCTGAACACAACAGCCTGGTATCTACGATATTTAAAAATATGGATGCATATGGTACGAGTGGACTAAGAAACTGTGGCACACGGCATGCATTGTATATAAATGACACATCAGAGTGACATGATTTTGACCTGCAGTCCAAACCATCTTTATCATTTGTGATCAGTTATATCCAAGTTTGAATAAAAATTAATACTGCAAAAAGACGGAGGTCAACTCATAACTGACCCAGGTCATAATCTAACATCTCCTAAATGAAAATACACTCAAAAAGAAAAAAAAAAAAAAAACTTGGTGGATTTTGTTTCTAATACTGTGTCTAACATTGTTCAGGCATCGGTAGACTAGTTTCATAATAACTATATGGAAACCTGACCCAGTCAAGAGATCAGATGCTGATTTCGAAACAAATTGCTATAGGGGAAAGAGATATTCACAGCCCTTATATCACCATGGAAGAGTTCTTTGGGTTTCCGTGGGGTGATCCACCTGGGGGAGCCCCTGGGCATAGCTGTAGGGCAGGGACATGAAAATTATTCACACCTCACCAAACAAAACTTCAAACCCCAGGAAGCCAAAAGTGCGTATGCTAAGCAAGGGAGAGAACAATCCAAACTGCTCGCAAAGCATAAATAAAATTGGCTTTCAGGTTTTCACCTTGCCTAGCCAGGCTGTCATCTTAAGGCCTGATGATCAGCATGCCGTCTATTTGCTCAGGTCCATTCCTAATGAAGGTTCTGTCTGTGGGATGCCCTCCCAGAGCCTTTTAGGCCCTACCAGGCCAGCCGAAGGGCTAATGATTGGAGGCTGCTTTTAATTTCCTCCAGTTTCCCTTTTGTTATCTTGCTGCCTGCCATCTCTCAGATGCTTGTACTTGATGGATTCTGTGGAGATAAAGATAAGGGTAATTTCTTGCCTACCATGCTTTTCTTTTGATCTTTTGTGGCTTTATTTTTGCACTTTGGAGTGTGGTACTCCTACTGTGCAGCCAGATGTGCCTGGATCCTATTGAGATACAGCCCAAAGCACGCCAGAATCATTTATGTTCTGGATCCAGGAAAAAGGGACAGTAGGGGAAGGGAGGGGAGAATGAGGGAGGCGAAGAGGAAGTGGGCGTGAGGCTAAATGCAGAGAAGGCACTGGGGGAGGGGCGGAGGGAAGCGGCCCTGGAGTGAAGAGATGACTGCCTGCTCTCCCCACGGTGTTAAGCAGCACATTTCAGGAAAGCATTCTATGTTGGTTACATAGAAAACAAATTACAGCCACTGTATAAAATTCCACATTTGCAGTGCACAGCTATAAATAATGACAATTACGCTGCTCCTTCCCCAGTGTCTTGCGTGTTGACCCCGAGCAGGCCCCTGGAGCTAGCCTGTTTGAACTAAAAATCCCCTTTAGACCTTTTCTTCTCTGGTCTCTGGCATCTTCCGAGTGACTGATTGTGAGACAAACAGTTGTGTAGGACTTGGTCATTTTGAAGCTGTGATAATATGATACAGCTGGGCCCCTGCTGCTCACAGATTCAGTCACAGCTGGTTTTGACCTGCAGCTTCAAAGGCATGAGAATAGTCCCACACCCACCTACCAGGATTTCTTTAAAAACTTTTGTTTCAGAACAAGTGGAACTGTGCGAAACTCTGATCAACACGATGGACATGTACTCTTTTGCTTGACTCGCCCAACTTGGCTCCTGACCTGGAAGTAAACGTCTTAATTTTTTCAGTTTCCTGCCCACGGTAGACATGGCTTTTACCGTTTAAGCTGCATGCTCTTTCTCACTGATTTCGCTTTGCCTTTGTCACCTGCATAATGACACAGTCATCCTCTGTGCAGGGCTGTTCATTCCACTTTCTTTTTACAAATATTCTGCTACTTGCTTTGTACTCTAGATCTTGTTTTATTTCTCAGGGAGGTGGGAACAGGGCCAGCTTCATGAGCCACCTGTGCTCAGATGGGTACTATGCGTGGTTTAACGCTTTTTGGTTTAATGTCAACATCTGGAAATTCTTCGTAGTTTTTGAAAAAGGGACCTCACATGTTATTTACCTAGTCCAGAATCAGGCTACCTTTTGAGTTCAGAAGGTGAACTGAAATTCATAGACCCCTATAAGGCCTAATTTGTGTTAACCTTATAATAAATGTTTAATAAATGTTCAATTTCAGGGGAGGGTTCTTAATGCAGTGGCTTAGGGTTTAGACTCTGAAGCCAAATAAGTTGGTTTTGAATTTCAGAATCCACGACTTACTAGTTCTGTGACCTTGCACAGGTTACCCCATTGTGCCTCAGATTCTTCATCTATAAAACAGAAAACTAATAATAGCTATCTCCTAAAGTCTTTGTGAGAATAAACTGAGTTAATATTTTTAAAATTCATAGAACAGTTTCTGGCATATTGGAAGGGAATACTATGTATTAGCTTCTATTATAATTATTGTTATATTATTATCATTATTTAGGACCTTTTCTTTCTAATTAACTCAACCCAGGTATAAGGGGCACCAGCGTTGAGAAGGTTTGGTAAAGAAGTCAGACTAGTTCCACAAGCTCTGGGGTCTAGTCACTGGCCTGTGAGAGCCTACACTTTCTCCCAAGAACCTATGAGCAGCATGAGGTTCTTGCCTCTGGAAGCTCCCACTGGCCCTAATTCGAGGAATTCAGCTCTCAATCGGCCAGTCCTCCACTAACAAGAAAATGATTGAGTGTCAAAGCTCAGAGGCTTGCAGCTGCCTCCTCCCCACCCTTCCCGGGACCAGCCACCACTGTGGGGGCTTCATTGTGGCTGGCCGCAGCCACTGCTCTCCTCTCCAAACTGGTGGTTAGGAGGCTCCAGAGAGGGCACTCTGCTTTCTCCCCACTGATTACTGTGATCTCCAAGAAGCTCAGACACAGCCTAGAGCAAATTTCTTTTGGGCTGGCAAGTCCACATAAGAGCCCTGGAGGAGTGGAGTCAGCAAGCATCATTCACAGTGTGAGACAGGGACACAGAGAGCCCAGAGGTTAAAGTCATCCTGGTCAGGGGCAGTTCTACTGTTAGTCTGTGTCAGGCCGAGCCCCAATATCACAAACATAGATTTTCCTGCCTGGGAAACAAGAGTTCTCATTCTTGCTATGGAATCATAAGGCTCTATATTTATACTGCGCTCCATTAACATAGTTATTTATCCACTCCTCTCCCAGGCTAGTCTGGTTATTCTAACAAAGTTTCACACGCATCTGTTTCCCCATGATGATTTCCACTTGACTATGTAGCTGGGCTCTGTCCTCCCTTCCTCTTTCTCTCTTCATCCCATGCGTCCCCCCACCCCCAGATTCTATGGGGGTTAGCAGGCGACATGTCTCCTTGCCAATTAAGGCAGTCCACTCAGCTTTCAATAATTTACAGGAGGTGACCACAGAAATCAGTGTTTTATAATAAAAGGAGAACACGTTTATGAAGCCTAATTTACTCTAACAAGCTCGTTTTTGTTTTAATGTTTTTAAATCTTGGTAATTCTATTAAATTGGAAGTCTTCGAAGAGAGTGTTGCAAGGATAATTACACAGTACAGTTTGTTTCCCAGCCCGAGCTTCATGTGGAAATCAGAAATGGTAGAGTAACACAGTGGAACTGCCGAAACTTTCTAAAAAGAAAGAGAACAGCGGCAGTGATACTGGAGAGGGCCGGAGGCAGAGGCTGAGCGGGGTGAAGGTAGCGGGTTGATAGAGGCACTGGGCCCCCCCCAGAGAAGCACATGCAAGGGAGGCGAGTTGGCTTCCACTCATTCATTCGTCCCTCAAATATGCACTGAGCATCGACTAAGTGACGAGCACTGGGCTATCACATCGGGGGCTACAGCAGGGACAGGCAGCCCAAGTCCCTGCCCTCCCAGAGCTGCCAGTCTAGCTGGGAGGCAATCGGTAGTCCTTACAGAAGTTTGAACTGAACAGGGCAGTAAGAGACTTTCTAGTCCAATCTTTCCATCTTATAAATAGGAATTGGGGCCCATGAAGTACACTAGGATTTGTAGAAATCATTGTCAGCACTGAAATTTATATCCAGAACTTCTGATTTCTACCTTAATGCTGTTTTCCTCCTTTTGATGTGACTCAAGGAAGAATAAAAAGTTGCCTAAAATATCTCCATCAGTAGCCTGCCATGGGCCATGAGCTTCCCATGGCTGGTGTCCCTTACTGAGGAGATCTGTGCATTTTGACTGAATGAAAGCATGGTGTTATCTGAGGGGTGACTGCTCAGGGGACTGTCACAGAAAGAAAGAGGTTTCTCTCTCCACATGGCTGGATCCTGAGATGCAGAGTGGTGAGTGTGGAACTGGCATGGTCCAGGCTCCTAGGGTGCAAGACAGGAAGGAGGCAAAGAAACCCCAGAGGAGGAGGGGAGGAAGAAGAAAGGAACTTGGAAAGTGCCTAGTAGCTACCAACCACATCCTGTGTGCTGCTTAGCACATATGCTTCCACAGTGAATCCTCACAAAAGCTCTACCGAGTTTTGCCAGGTTTTGCTCATGGGGCCACCATTAGCCAAGAGACAAAGCTGGACCCAAGTCCAGGCTGGCTGGTTTCAAATATATACATGGATATATATTTCAAATATCTACTATGCTCTCTGATAAAACTTGCCGGGTACATGGTTTCTTATGATTAGTTTTTCATTATAGTCTTACATTTTATTTTACTTTCTTTTCTTTTTTTTTTTTAATATTTTCTGAATGTGTTAGCGTTCGAGTTAGGGATTAGAGTTAGGGTTAAGGGATAGGATTAGGGTTAAGAGTTTGGCTTAGGGTTCAGGTTAAGGGTTAGGGTTATGGTTAAAGATTAGTGTTAGTTTAAACACTAACCCCAACCCTAAACCTAACCCTAGCCCCTAACCCAACCCTCACCCCAACCCCTAACCCTAACACTAACCCTAACCCCTAATGCCTAACCCCTAACCCTCATTTGAACACTCTCTCCTAAACCCAAATCCCTAACCCTAACCATAACCCTAATTCTCACACTTCTTCCATTCTAAGAGTTAACCAAGCCTACAATACAACCATGCCATGCATGAGAACAGGCTCCCCCTGATTCCTGCATGTAGGTCTGAGCCCAAGGCCCAGGGTACAATGCTGTGGTGTCTCAGCGACCGATTCCACACCCTTCTCACCATAGATTAAACAGGTCCTCTGACCTTAAACTAATCGCTAAATCTAAGTCCTAACACTAACCCCTACCCTAAACAGAAACCCTGACCCAAACTCCCTTCACTAACACTATACCCTTACACCAAACCTAACCCCTAAACCTAACCCCTAAACATAACCTTAACCATGAACCCTAAACCTGAACCTAAACCCTAACACTTAAGTGTAACCCTAAACCTAACACGAACCCCTAATCCTAACCCTAAACCCTAACCCTAACCCTTCACCTTAACCCTAACCGTTAACCCTCAGCTAACCCTTAAACCTAACACTAATCCTAATCTTTACCCCTAAGCCGAACACTTAACCCTAACCCTGTACCAAACCCTAATCCCTAACACTAAGCCCTCTCCCTAACACTAAACTTCATCCCTAACCCTAACCGTAATCCTAACCCTAAATCTAATTCTCAGACTTCTTGCTTTCTCAGAGTTTAGAAAGCCTACAATCCTCCCATGCCATGCATGAAAGGAGGCTCTGCCACTGTGCCCTGCATGAAACCCAGAGGCCCATACCCAGCATACGATAGAGTGGGTTCCTGGTGACAATCCCAGCCTCCGAGCCCCCCCACCTAGTGAAGACAGGGCCTGTGCCCTAAGCATAAACACTGCCCCTAACCCATAACCATAACCCTAAAAAAAAAAAAAAAAAATATTTTCTGAATGTGCTCTAAATATTATTAAAGATTCCTAAACACTTAAAAATCAATGGAGGCAGCTGAATAGAAATGTTTACTGAATTGCCCTTATGAGGACAATGAACTCCTTTTAATTTTTTCCTCTGTGTAAACCTGCATTTTCACAGGTTGAGTTTGCCTAAAACAGGACACACTTGCTCTCTATTAGCACCTGATTAATTTTCTCACCTGATTAATTTTCTCACCTATAGTCTCATGTAGCACTGTCCTTGTGTAATAATGGTATGTTCCAAATCCATGCTGTCCAGTATGATAACCATTAATTATATGTGGTTATTGAGCACTTGAAATGTGCCTAGTGTGACTGACAAATGAATTTTAAATTTTGCTCATTTTTAATTAATTTAAGTGTAAATAGTCACACTGTGGCTAATGGTTGACCCACTGGATAGCACAGGTATGAAAGTTTCTGTCAATGTAAGTTGCTCACACAGACCCACACTTACGTGCTAAGCCCAGCATGTATGGGGGGAAACTGAAGAATGCTGGCACTCTGCTAGGAACACACAATGTCAGAAGCAATGTGGGATAACAGCTTCAGGAACATCCAAACATCATTAGCGGACTTAAGGATTCATTAAGTTTTAGCATTCCTTCAGTGATGAGCAGGATGCACTTGTCTGATATGGCTGGCTGTGTCACATTATTTTACAGGCAGGATGAACATTCTGGAAAATTTACGTCCTTGTTTAGAAGGCTAGGAAGAAAAAAAGAAACTCTAAGCCTAAAGGACCATGTGAAATACAAAGCACTTCTGAAATCTCCTTTGAGCCAAAATCAGACCAAGCATTGCCTGTGGATGTGAATGCAACCCGTATTGCTCCTCTGTCTTTTAGCCCAATCACATTAGAATCTTCCTCAGTGGTATTTTCCCCTCTCCCTTAGCTCTGTTGGATCCCCTCAAAACTATGCTAAGTTTCACAGTATTCCTAGTAACACTGTCATAAGATTGAAGCTAATTTTGAAAAAAGAATCTCTGAATGAAGAGTCATTATAATCTGGTGGAAATGTGACTACCATTTGTTTCCTTTTTCTTTCTCTTTTCTCCATTTTCATTCTATCAATAAAATTAGTAGGTACTAATCCCTAGAAAGATTTTTTTTAGTTGCTATAAACTAACTATTTGAATTTTTAAAGTAACATTCAGTACTTGAAATAGATCATAAATAGTCTTTGAATTGCATAGCATCTTTGTTTCAGAACCTTAAGTCTTCCTGCTCATTCTGCTTCACTCCTAGCGAACAGAGGCAGAAGGAACCCCTCCTCTGACTCTCCACACTTTCCACATCCCAGGAAAACATCAATTGCCATCATATGCCTGGCATTGTTCTAAGGGTTTTACATGTATTAAGCCACTTAATTCTCACAACAAGCCTTATGAAATCATTATTATAAATGAGAAAATGAAGTACAGGGAGACTAAGGAGCTTGATTATTCAATAAATATCAGTGAAGCACTATATATCTATGTATCTATATCTATCTATATATGTAATATCTCAGTCTGCTAAGTACCATAAGACATACAGTTTTTACCCTCAAGACATTAAGATTTTTCCAGTCTAGGAGTCCAGAAAGGGGAGAAGAGCTGCATCTGGATATCTAAGATTCAAGGGGATGACATAATAAATACTATAAAAGATGTTACAGATCAAATACGGTCAGGAAGACCTAAAATTGTTCTCAGTGTGAGTGTGAAAAGCCTTCTCTTCTCTTCTGTCCCCTGGCTCCCTGGAAGCCCCACAGTTCACAGTTAAGGTGGACACCAAAGGATTGAGGCTCTATTTCCCAGAGATGGACATCCAAAATTTATGTTTAAAAACTGAAAATAATCTCATAAAATAGTAGGATGTGCTTGCACGTGGAACAGCTGCAGCCTGAGTCAGGGCCCGGCATCAACGAGTACACACAGAGCCTTCCTCTGTGACTGATGCAGTCCAGATCTCCACCCACATGGGTGTTGAAAGAGCTTCATTAGCACATTACCACTTCTGCCCCATGAAACAAATTACAGCCAGGTGGTCTCCTACTCAGTTCAGAAACCAGGAAAGTGGAACACATAAAGATGATCCTTTCACCAGATGGCTCAGGAAGCCTTTGGGTGATAAAGAGGTAGGAGTCGTATTTCCTATCATCCCAGTTCATTTCTCTCCCTCCTCTCCAACAGACCACAGTAAGCTCCCATGCTTAGAAGAAGATCATCACTCAGAAGCAATTACAGTAAAAGGCTAAACCTATATCTGTTATTTTATTACTTAGAAAAATTCTCCACAAATAAACTTGGGAAAGGCACCAAAGGTGCTGTGAAGAAAAGGACAAATTATAAACAAAAAAGCCAAAAGATAAGTGGTGGTTATGATGGTATCCATAGCTGGTCTTCCATGGGTCATAGTGATCATTCCCCATAGGAAAGTAGCTGCTATTCATCCAGGGAAACTAATGTCATTTTATTCAAAGACTGGGCCAGTGGGTAGGGGGGCTTCCATTCACATGTAGTAGCCACACAATCTTTGGAGAAGAAAATGAAGAGTTTGGAGGATAATATCACCTGCCTTCAGGGACAACTCAGAGCCCTGGTCTAGAGTAAAATGTGGGGCGCTGGGAAAATGATTTTTTAAAAATAACAGAAGTCTATGGAAATACGGAAAATTTTCAAAAGTAGGTTAAAATAAATTTAGTAAATTAGAAATATATCAGTAAACATTGTTATGATATGCCTATTAAAAATAATCATGGAGACAATTCCTCACCAAAATCACCTTCTGTTTTGAATGGATAAGCTGATGTCATTGCCAGAAGGGTGAAAGGGTTTCTGTCTCTGATATTACCATGTAAACACAGTAGGTGGCTACATACATATTCAAGCATTTCTCAGGCTCCTCCAGAGACTGGTTTCACTTGGTGGCTCTTGTGTTTATTTGTTTTGTTTTATTTTGGAGTGTTTTACCAAATTTCATGCACAGCCCCCATTTTATGTCAGTATTAAAATCTGTTCACCATCCAAATAGAAAGGATTTGAAGAGTATCTGCCCATTTGGGGTAGTCAATATCTTAATTACCCTCCATGACTATAAACAATTGAGATTTGTTCCTATTCTCATTCATGCATATAGTAAAATAAAATGGTTTGGGGATGTTTTTATAAATGATCCCTGGGCTGGGAGTTCAAGGATCTAGGTCCACAAACACACTCTAGGGCCTTTAGGAGAGATGTATGAGAGGGTGGATGGACAAGGAGATTGGGGGACAAATGAATGTGTGGATGGACCTGACTGATAGAAGACTTTCCTGAAAAATGGACGCCTTACTCATGCAGCTGCACTTGAATTTTAATAGAAAACTTTGTCCACTTGTTCTTTATCCTCCTGTGAAATGAGAGGATGAAGGCATGGTCCAGCTTTCACATCCTTGATACACACCTTTGTAAAGAATTTTTCTCCCTCCCTTCTCTCTCTATTTATATAGGTCTGCTTTAAATTCCTCCTCCTCATCTTTCCACAGCATGCACCTTCATGAACAGATCCTTCAAATCTAGGCTCAAAACCTTCTGATTCTCCCAGCATTAATTATGCTCCCATATGTGCTCCTATGTGTCTTGGGAGGACGCTTCTCATGCTGTAAAATATTCATGGGCTAATTCACATAGTCTACCATATTGTCGAGTTCTGTTCTTCTCTAGGGGAGGAGAAGCCTTGTCTTATTGATCTAGAACTGGGGTAGAACCTCATAGGTACTTATTGACATTTGTTGTTCCTTCTGTTTAGAGGAAGATCCTCCCTAGAGGATTTAGGTTTATTTTCTCTCTTGCCATCTTTTCCCTCTTCTCTGCCTGTCCCTCTCAAATCAACATTTAAAAAGGGTGGGGAGAAAAGAGAAGAAAAAAAAAATTGAGAGAGCAAGACCAAAAGAGGGAGGTCTGATTACAATAGGAATAACCAAATTACCAAGGCTTGAAGAGGCTGCCAATTCTCATCATTTCTCAGAATTTCCCTCTGGGTTAGACTGTCTCCATTGGAGCTCCAAAATTCTAAGGTTTTCCTTTGCCCACCGTGGTATCCAGTATAGAATGTCGTGTTTAGAAATACTGTAAACAGAGACTTGGAAGAGCAATTTTAAACAGTAAAATGTTGCCCCTGAAATTGTTTTAGTAATTATAATCTTTGCATTGGGAAAACATGGCCTTCTAATTTACATGCCCTTCTAGCCCAAAGGTCTGACACACTCTGATCTGCAATATAAATCACAAGGAAAGGCTGCTAGATTTAAGAGAGCAGTTCTCTAACTCTGCAGTCAAATGTATTGCATCCTTATTTTTTTTTCCTTCCCAGAGGTGGTTTAAAAGCTATTTAAGCAGGTGGGCATAGTCCTGAAATGAAAAGCAAATGGAAAGGAGGGTTACAGACAGGATAGAGCAAAACTAAGGAGTTAGAGCAGACATGTGCTATCTCTAAAAAGACTGCAATGGTAAATGCATTTCTGAATCTCTCTCTCACACACATGCACACACACACACAAACACAACCTTTATTCTGCTAATTATCTAATCTGAATTATTTTCCCTACCTCTGATCTTTGATTTCTGAATATCTTAGGAAACATCAATTACAAATAAAATGTGAAGCTTGTCATTTGTATCTAGAAACAAAAGGGAAACAACAGCTACAACAGGAAATTTTAGAGGAGGTAAGGTTATCATCAGCATCTACTATTTTCTTTCAAATTTAATTTTTGTTCAGCACTTTAGGATCTTCCTCCTCCTATCTGTATTTAATTTATTGGCACTTGGGTTTTTGGAATCCTTCATTCATTGCCCCTCTCCTTCTCTCCCCACTGCCCTCTTCAATTCTCTCAGATTCTCCTCTTCCGGCCTGCAACTCGATCATCCAATGACACCTCTGAAGAGCACAGTATCCAAATGCAGGTTCTGGGTACACAAGATTACAGTGTGGTGCCCCAGATGGAAAAAATACAGCTTTGCTATCTTTAATTGCATAGTTAAATATTCCTTTCTGGCCTTTTAAATCTTCTCCTAAATTGGTTTCAAATGGTATGCAAAATATCTGATGAATTCATTAGAACAAGTTCACAAATCTTTGAATGATTTTGTCCCTTAGGGCTGGACACACACATTTTAAACAGCTTGAGGCTGTTAAATAAACCCACTTTGTCACCTTTTTTATTTTCTTTCTGCACTTTTGTGCCAGCAAAAGAGACACAATGCGGGCTCCAAGGCCTTTGTTGACCACACAAGTCTCCTCTCTGCAGAATGGCAAGCAGCCACTCTAACCATAACTATGACGTGCCTGTTCACTGTGGGACCATCCAGCTGATACACCCTAACCCCCTCTTCACTGAACAGAAGACATGGAAAACTTTCAGGGAAAAGAACATATTCTGGTTTAATATAAATCCAAACTTGCCTTTCCTGTGTCAAAAACAGAGGACTCCTCTAATCTTAAATTTCAACCTCAAAATGATTGGGGAGTGATGGGGAGAGGAGATCTACTAAGCCATGGGAATCATTAACTGTGATTTGTAAAAATTAAACATGAAATGTAAAATTAAAAACAATGGAAAAAATATAGACCAGTCAACTAACAGGTGCCAAAAACTCTATTTTTTTCCTGCTTTTTTCACGTGAAGGACTAAAGGAACTGAGGATGCTTATCCTGGAGAAGAAAATTATGGGACAGCTTGGAGTGTGGGCACAAGGAAACCTCAGCTGTCTCTGAATAGCTAGAGTACTTCAAGGGCAAAGAAAGAATAGGTTTGATCTATGTGGTCCAAATAAGAAGAACCAGGACCAATGGGTGGACTAGATTTTGAGAATGTTAAGAATATTAGAAAGTTGTTCATAATAGTCAGAATTGCCCAATGATAGAAAGGAACTTCTTAGTGGAAGACAAGGTGGAGTTTAAAGCCTGTAAGTTTGTTCAAGCACAGGCTGAATGAGTACCAGGGAATTCAGTTACAGAATCTTGTTCTTCCTATGCGGATCTAATGGTATGATGGAGGAAGAACTGGATCAGGAGTTGGAAGCCCTGGCTTTGTCACTTAATGGCCACATGATATTGAGAAAATCAATTAACACATTTAAATTTCAGCTTTGTCATCTTCAGAATGAGAGACTTGAGTGTGCTTTTCTCTATGGTCCTCCCAGCTCTCATAATATCCTACTATTATTTCTTTGCACGTTTCTCATTATTCATGAGCTAGTGAGATTTTGGGGGGTCAGGCAGCACAATCTGGGTGTGCCATTTGAATGTACATTTCTCAGATTTTATTCTCTCCATACTGATTACCATAAAAGCATTACCCTAATATAGTTCAGTGAACACCCTTCTTGTAACAAGAGGTGCTTGTGGATTTTAGTCAACTTCTGTTTCCTGCAAATGGGCACAGCTAAATGTGTGTGAGGAGAGGTGATAAGTAATATGGAGGGGAAAACGTGTTATACCCAGCTAGGTTCGGAGCTTATGGATTTTATTGAGGATGCATTCTGCTGTGTGTTGTTCAAAGTAAAATAGAGAACCATGAAAAAGATTCAGGCTATACCAGGCTCCTGCAGGAGGAAAGATAAGAGTTCAGTGACACACAGTAGTATTTTTTTTCCTAAGACTGAGTAGCCACAAGACTGGATATTGGCAAATGCTCTCCCACCACTGTAAAATCTCAATTATTGCTCCATGTTTGTCCCTGAACTCTCACATTCATCTCATTCTTTGCACCATCCCCACTCCCAACATACACATTCACATCACATTCAGAAAACGTTTCTTTGAAAGACATTATGAGAAGAGTAGAAAGATGGGCTGGTATAGTTAAATTTAAAGGGAGAGTATGAGTGGCTCTATAATCTATCCTGGGAAGATTAAGAATTGGAGCCACCAGAATCATGAGCAGTCTTCCTCTCTGCTGAAAGCCATTATGATGTTCCATGGGGAAAATATATTTCTCTCTAGTCTTAAATCACCAAAGGTATAGCCTCAAAACAGGGTTCTTAAAAAAAGTATCAGCACACCAAAGGCCATGGAATGATGCCAAGACAGCAAATATTATCTTAGAAACCAAAAAAGAAAAAAATATATATATGTATAAAATATATAAATATAAAGGATGAGGGGAAGAGAGCTTATCAGTGACTTAAGAATTCCACAGGAAACAAAAACTAAATATTTTCAACTCTGGTTCCTTGTCAAACATATTTTTCAAAATCTTGAAACCTATCTTAAGACATATCCTTCATAATTGTCTTTGTATCCCTTGTCTCTCAGTTAATACTCTCAATAAAAAAAAGAAAAGATTCTGCATATAACAGTCTTGACAATCTTATCCAGTGTTTTATGCAAATGGTACAAGCTTGGCTTCATTGTAGTCTTTAGGAAAAGGACGATTCATTTGTTCCTTCCCCACAGATGTTTATTCTCTACCATTTTCAGGCATGGCCCTAGGAGCTGTGGTGGACTCAAACATGAGACTAATATGGTCCCCAGCTTCAAGTAATTTACCCTCAACCTGGGAATTATTTTTAATTAAATTAAAAATAATATGATAAGGGTTATAAGAGTGGTATAACCTGTTATTAATGTTTAGAGGATGAAGAGATCAACCCTCCTAGACCAAAGCAGAATTCTTCATGGAGAAGGTAATGTACAACCACAGTTGAAACATGCTTAATGGGAACAGCACGTGGAAAGGCATCAAGGCAGAGAACACTGCATGTGCATCTCCTTGTTAAAAGCATAGGGTACAGGAAAAGTGAAGAGAAAGAACGATCTACCATGAATGCCAGAAAAAAGAATTTTATTTTTATTTCATTGGCTCTAGGAAACACTTAAACTTGCTCATTATGGTTAAGGGTCTCCTAAATGGGATGCGGTTCTAGAGAAATCTAAGACCTCCATTACAAAGACACAACTAACTCTTCAGGAAGTGTCAGTGTAATTCACCATCTTAAAACTCAGTATCTTTTGTGAGGTCCTTGGGATAGCCTGAAAATGTTAATCATTAATTCTTGAATGAATTTGCATGTGTGTGTATGTGTCTACGTGTGTGTATACATACGTAGACACATACATGCACACACAACATACATAAATTGCCAGTAGAAAATAAAAACAGCAAATCAAGATGCTAACAGTACCTCCCATGACATCTGTGTAGAGCTAAACATTTGTATAGAGAATTACCAGTTGGAGAGATTGAGGTTCCAGTATCCAAACAATCCACATTCAACAACCATTTCATACAATTCTGTCAGCCTAATTGTGTCTATATGATGCTAACTATGGGCAGGAAGCAAGCACAATAAACCCTCTTGTGTGACTGGATCTTTGGTGCAATATATCCAATATTAAGAATATATTTAATGTTCAGTAAGTTTTTCAGGACACACTATTCAATTAGACCCTCAAGGATATAATCAAAAACTGTCAATCAATGAAAACCTTCATCCCCATTGCCATTTATCTCATGAAGGGAGGGTGGCTGAAAGAATTCTAACTAACTCTCTTTAGCATCCAATGTACAACTGGGGATGGAATTAGGATGACTGAGAGAAATGATCCAGAATAGAAGGTTCTTCACCCATTCAGGGTGCTACCTGTAGCCTCATAGGCCTGGGCTCCATTCCATCCTTCTGATGGGGCATGTCCTCTCTGCCTCAGTCTCAGGATGTGGAGGTGAAAACAGCAGTGTGTAGCTAAGGCTGCTACTTTCTTGAGTTTTTATAGCAGGGTCGTGAAGATAACAGTTTGTTAACTATGAAAAGGTTATCAGTCTCTAGATAAGACATCTTATCTTTAACACCTTCCTCTACTTTAATACTGAAGCTCTGCCAATTCAGTGACAAGCACCTTGAGGAAGATCAGTCAATTACCCCTTCCCTCTGCTTGGTATACTATAAATGTAAATAAAGAGGATATAAATATTAATAAAAGGAAAATGTTATTATTCACTTTGCATTGATTATAAAAACATCATTAATAGTAGTCATTGTTTCATCAGCATTAATTTTTCTTTCAGTCAAGCACAATTTCTTTAGTTTCAATGGGAAACAAACTTCTAGCCTCCACATGTGTGTGTACCATACAAAGGCAGTGAAAATTCAAAGGCGTTTACTCCTTCAATCAGGGGACTGTTCTTATTTATTTTCAGATCTACTGGATAATGGATTTTAAAATCCTGTTTTAATTTTTTTTTTTCTTTTAGAACACATCATTTCTTTTGGCCAAAGCTATATTTTTCATTTTATTTGGATGACAGTTAAACATAGTACTTTCCTTTCTCAAAAAAATCTTCCATGTCAGAGCTATAAAAGAATATATGAAAGCTTCTAAATTTTTCAGTAGTTCACCAGATACTTTTGAAACACCCTTACTTTTCTATGAGACACTGAGTTGAGTCATGTTCAGAACACCAGGAAAAATCAAACATAAATTTAGCCTTCAGGAAACGACAAGTATAGTAATCCAGGTCATAGGTAATTACACAACAAAGTGGAAAGTGGTAGGTGACATGGGAAAGGAGGCAAAGCTATGAGGGATAAGCCACTGGTTAGGGACATAGCCTAGAACTAGCTACCCAAACTTGGAAAATCTTTTGCTCTTTCTAAGAATTACTTCTTATACGAATTAGGAATAATAATAGCACCTACTTACAGGGTTATTTTGCAGATCAAATGAGATAATGTACATGAAGAACTTTTCATATTATAGAACATACATTTAATATTTATTATTATTTTTGTTAGAGTAGAAAAGAAAGCATCATAAAATGAGATAATACGATAAAGTGCGAGATTAACCTTTAAACTCACAAAAGTTTTAATTAGTAGTAATATCTCTACTGTATCTCTGTATCTCTACCTATTTATCTATCTCTCTATGTATAAATGGAGGGAAAAGAAAGAGAGAGAGAGAGGGAAATAAAGAGAAAAAATAAGCATGTCACACTTAGGAATCAGGGAATTCTTCAAAGAATTTTAACATTGGAGTTGAACCTTTAAGGACAGATAAGACATAAACACATGGAAATAGGTAGGAAGAACATTTTCTTTAGGAGGAAAGACATACACTGAGAGACAGAATCAAGAAAGCATGGGGTATCCATGGGGGAAAGGAGACTGGCAGCTTGGGAGCTGGGCAGGGTATTTGAAGGGAACTCTAACATCCGCCCAACAAAAACGTGTGACCTTGATTCTGACAATGATTCTGTAGCAAACGGAGAGCACCTGAGGAATTTTGGTGACGAAATTTATCATATAAGCAAAACAGCATGAGTAATAGATATGATACGGTTCCACATACTACTAGGTACAGAAAACCCTACAAACAGAATGGCCTGATGAATTAAGATAAAGAAGCCACTCATGATGCCATTTTTTTTTAAATTTATATTTACACTAAAGTTCAAACAGTTTGAATCCACAACATCTGCCTTACGCTCAATAGCCAAAACCAAAACAGCCACTCTTCTTTTAAAAATACTAGTTGTCCAATCATTTTAGGTATTTTAATATAATCAAGATACAAAGATTTACTATCATTAATATAATAACAAATATGAGCATAACCTTTTGCATTGGAAACATTCAGAGTTTTGTCTTTTCCTTACTCCTACCTCCCCTTTTTATGAAAGTGACAAGGAAAAGCAAACACCAAAAGTCGTGTTCAATTGGAAAGGCCAGGTCTATGGAGATAGCTGGTGGAAAGGGACAAAGAAATGGTTCAGAAAGCCTGGTTTGCTGCTGTCACTTGAAACACAGTGAACATGTAAACATAAGCCCCTGCTAACAAAACACCTTGGATATCAAATCCCAAAGATATTCAAATGTTTGAGTCCATGCTCAAGTTATTGTTTGAAATTCAATTTTCTAACATTTATTTTTATATGTTATATGTAAGATACACAGCTGATGTCTGCAAGCCCCGGTTATTCACTTAGTTTCTGCCTAATGATTGCCTTGGATTAGGAGCCAGAGCAGGTTTTACAACAATAAAGAACTATCTTATTAAAAGCCTACTAATCTCTGGATATTTTTTTCATTTCTAACCTATGAAATTTTATGATTTTTTTAATCTAGATCTAAGTGAATCAGAAACTTGATTAAGGAACATGACTGGGTTATAATGAAAACACACTTATGTGATCACATACACATACAAACACACACACACACACACACACACACACATTTTCCTAGAGATGGTGAAAAAATAAAATACTCTTGCATTATACTGATTTCTAAAATGAGTAAACTGACTCTGAAGCTGACATAAAGTCTTTCTCCAACAATAGACCCTATTTAGTTAATCTGTTGTTGTTGTGTTGTTGCTGTTGTTGTTGTGTTGTTGCTGTTGTTGTGCACTACACAGTAATGGCATAAAACCTTCAAAGGTCATTTCATCTTCCATGGATGAGGAGTTTATCTTCATGAACGATAACCAAGATTAAGCCAGTATTTTATTCTTAAATATATTCGACAACATTAGCATTAAGACCAAATTTCAATTTACTCCAGGCAGTTACCAAAATCTGCTTTTATATTAGGCCTTATCTCTAGATCCATATTTTTTTATAATGATCTCAATTCCACTTTCTTTCCTGCATCTTTTGGTAATAGCAATGTCTGTTTAAATGCAGTTAAAATTCATTGTAGCACCTTATTTATACTACAGCCCCACACAATATTGTCTATGAAAATAGCATTCACATTTTAAAACAATCAGACAAAGGCCCTTCGAGCAGCAGAACCACTGAATAATATTTTCCTGTCTTTATATGCAAAACATCTTGGCACAGTGATATGGTGGCGGGGCCCAATCCTGAGAATGTCTCTTCTCTGGGCTTAACCAGATGCACCAACATGCCCTGTAGAGTCATGAAGGGTGAACAAACAAACAAAAGCTCTAGTGCCTCATAGAGATGTTAGCCTGCACCTGCAAAATTTCAAATAACATCCTCTGATGATGAAATAAAATCAAATCCACAAAAAGTGCCTTCAGCTTTTCAGAAGAAAGCAGTTATCAATATTCCTGGCAGTATTGCTCCTAATGAATATGATTCCCTTCTGTGCAGGAGAAGCAGGCTTAGATAAATTATTACGGCTGAACCACTCTGTGTTTACGCCACGGAGAGAAAAATGGAGAGCAATGCTCCACGTAGGTCTGCTCCGGAAGAGCAGGGGAAAAGGGAGCTTGGTGAATGCTTCTGCCACAAATGCCTTGGTCCTTTCCCCTGGCACTCCTATCCCATATCCTCGAAGAGCGGATGGACAGGGTAGCTGCAGCACCTGCTTGGCTAAGAACAAGGCCAGCCACCCAAAGTACTTAATTTCTGTAATCCTGTTGTTTCCTCCACACAAAAGCCTCTTCCATTACCTACAGGACAGCTCTCATTCTTCCTTCAGGATATTTCCTAAATATCATCTTGTCTGAGAAGTTTTCACTGAATCTTTCCATAGAATGAGTTACTGGCGGTATGGTATAGCAAGAAAAATAAAACAATGTGTGCATGTGCGTGTGTCTTGAGTCAAGGACACCTGGCTTTGAATATTAACTTTGGCAATTACCAGCTGGATAATCTTGGGCATATTTTAAAAATCAGAAATTCTGATCTCTTATTGGTATATTATACTTTTTTCACAGATTGTTTTGGGATATAATGAGATTACATATGTGAGGGCTGTCTGGAAAGTATCCAGGTATGTAATATGAATAATTTATTAACAGTGGCTGGATACTTTCAGGACAGCCCTTGTATACTGACAAAGTGCCTAAAGCATATGAGGAACTCAATGCATATTAATTATTTACCCAACCCCCACTTTGCTTCCCCACTCTGACCCTGCTTAAATAGGAATTTAGTCCTTACCTCCATTCTAACAATACTTATTACTCTTAAGTCATCATGAGAAGTTCTCTTATGCACCCTGAATTCCTGTTGCCTGGTTCATAGTAACATAGGTTGAGTATCTTTTATTTGAAATCTTTGAGACTGGAAGTGTTTCGAATTTTGAATTTTTTCAGATTTTGGAATATTTTCATACATATAATGAGATATCTTGCCAAGGGAACCCAAGTCTCAACAGAAATTTATTTATGCTTCATATCCACCTTATACACATAGCCTGAAGGTAATTTTATATAATATTTTTAATAATTTTGTTCATCACACAAAGTTTTGACTGCATTTTGACTGCAACATGAAGTCAGGTGTAAAATTTTTCACTTGTGACATCATGTTGGCACTCAGTAAGTTTTGGAATTTGGATCATTTTGGATTTCAAATTTTTGGATTAGGGATGTTCAGCCTGTAGTAGCAGCAGCAGAAGTAGTGATAGCTAACATACATACATATATATATATATATATATATATATCTTTACTTGTGTGGTGCTGTTCTAAGAGTTTTTATATATTAAGTTATTAAATCTTCACACTGACCCTATAATGAATTACTAATGTCTTCATTTTACAGATGAGGAAGGAGTGAAAGAAAAATGTTAGGTAATTTTCCCATGGCCATACTGCTAGTAACTGACATGGGTCTATTTGAACCCAGGTGTTCCAACTGGCTCCAGAGCTCATGGTACGTGGTAAGTGTTTGTTAAACGACATAAAGGAACAGCAAATAAACAAATTCCCCGTAAAGAATGAAGCAGATATTTCAGCCTTATAACTTCACATGTGTTCAGGGAGTATTGTTCAGGATACAAAATTTGAAATTATTCTGATTAGAAAGATTAATATTGAACTAGACTTTATTGAAGAAAAGCAGGCCAAGAAGGCAAGAGTTGAGACTTCCAGGAAGCAGAGGATGGGAGTGTTTAGGCAGCAAGACAGAAGGACCTCAGAAACTCTCCTGTCCCGAAGCATCCCCCCAGACAGCCACAGACTTAATTTCTATCATAGAAACACTGTCAAATTTCTGAATGACACACCCAGGTTAATCACACTTAATTATTAGTGATTATTCCGTCCAATAGATTCAATTTCTTTCAGAGAAATCCAGAGAAATGTGTGACCACTGGTTTTCCAAGGACAGATTTGGTAAGCGGAAAATGCATTATGAAGGAAATGACAGGACATGGAGATTCTGTATCTCCTATCTAGCTTCTAAGATTGGCCACACATTCACCCATTCAGGGGAGGAGCAGATTCTCAGTAGGTTTATAGAAGAAACTAAAGAGCAAATGCACTGTTACTACGTTGGACACTCTTTTCACCTGTGAATTTTTAAGTATCTCCGGTAGTTCCAGCCATCTGGTGTCTGCACTGTGATTACGGGCGCCCAGCAGGTCATTGAAACAAGTGCTGTAGTCCGAAATGACCAGAAATTTTGATGAATAGTCTCAATTGTTATTTGGAGGGACATAGCTACTTTCTTTCAGAAGAGCCTACTCTATTTAATTTTCAATACTGGCCGTAAAGAGGTCTCTAATTGTTTGGAAGAAGTATCAAGTATTCTGAATTTAAGTTTTAATTTAGATTTTAATTTTTACCAATCACTCTAAAGCTGTTCCTGACACCCCAAGGTAAATTGGCTTTATGTTAAGAAATATACTTCAATGGAATTACAAAACCTATGGTAGGACTGCGAGCTGTCATCAATTACAAAAGCACCAGTTCTGCTAGAGTTCGGTAGGGCTCTGACAGTATTAACTTCTTTTTTAAATGGTGTGGGGAAAAAAAAAAAATACAAAAATTCACTTACGACAGAAACCTGGCACCATTCCTAGATGAAAAGATGTGCTTTTAAAACTCTTTTGATAAAAATAGAGAAAGAGATAAGCAATTCTTTTATTTGGCTCTTACTATGTAACCACAGAATTTCACTATAATCATTCTGTTTCTAAATTTGAATTGGCTTTATTTGATTTTTATTTAAAGTCATATAACTCTTCTCTCATTACCTTGTGCTACCATCTGGTAATTGAACTTCTAGCTACCTCAGCCCTCTACAACACAGCTACAACCTGGAGACAAAATGACAGTCATGGAAGAAGTTTTAGGGATCAAATTTAAGCTTCTTGTTTTCCATGTGTCCCAGAGATGACATTAAGTAACTTTCTTAGACACTTGGAACAAATGGAAACAAGAGCCAGGTACTGCCAAGCCAGGAACTTTGGTCACCTAATGCCATTGCACTGCCTTCCAGGACTCCATTTCCCCTTTTAAAGGAAAACCCCTGAGCAACACAAAAAACTGGTCTCTTAGAGTCCTTACACTTCCTAGGAGAGACAGACTTACCAGCCAACCCAAAGTCACTGTTGTAATATGGCTGGCAAAACTGGAATTACTAAACTAAGCCTTTGTCTTACTTTTCCTTTAGTAACCTTGAATTCTGACATAGGTGACAACAGGGTGTCTGACGGTAGTACACAGGATAATTTGGGGTGTTATGTGAACCAACATTTTCTAACAGTTATATACTTACTATTTTTAATAGCTGTTTTGAGGTATAATTCATATCGTAAAATACCCATATTTAAAAAGTATAATTTGACAAGTTTAGACATATATGTATACACTTAAGAAAATACCACCATAATCAAGATAAGAACCATCACTCCCAAAAGCTTACTTGTGCCACTCTGACATTTATCTGACCTCCCCAACTCCCATCTCCAGGTAACCACTGATCTGCTTTCTGTCACAATACATTAGACTGAATGTCCTTAGGCCAGGGGTGGGGAACCTTTTCATGTTGGAAGACCACGTTAATTTAGCTATAATCAATAAGGCCACATTCAAGAAACTTCAAGTAAATAGACTTAAAAATTTACATTATTTTGTAAAAATCTAACTACTATGTACTTAATGATCTCAAAAAAATGGAAATTGTTTGTTAATTTTAAAGTTAACTAACCTTTGAATGATTTTGTTGTGTCTTCTTTTTGTTGGAAAGCATTTGAATATTTGGTTGCAGCATGGTGGTCTGCAGTTTCAGCTGATCCTCTAGATGGGCGTCAGTCATTTGTGACCTTCAAGGCATCTTGATTTGGGTTCGGTAGGAGAATGTAGATTCACGGGAATAAGTAGTTGAAAAGCGAGAAAGCATTTTTCATGCATGTTGCTGAAAGCATGGGTATTCTACTACATTTTTCCATGTTTCCATTGGATTTTTCTAAGCATTAATCACTGACTTTAAAATGTCATCTACTGAGAGCTCAATAAATTCCATCTGTAGTTCTTTAGATGCCTTGGTGATATCAACTAGGTGAGGATGAAATGCTAATTTGAGCGTGATGTCATGAGTCTCAAAGTCAGTGAACCTTTCCTTATATTCTCTAATTAATAGGTCTATAACAGCTGCATATTCTTCAAATGATTCGCATACATCATCCTGCTCATCAATGACCTTTGCTAACTGGGGGAAATATTCATCCAAAATTTCCTTTTGAAGAAGAAGTATTTTGAAAAAACATAGCTTGTATTTTTTTGCCACATATTATATACAGACTTAGTTTTACCTTGCAAAGAAATATTCAAGTTGTTTTAATTTGACATGGTATCACACAGAAATGATACATTCTGATAGAAATCTTCTTTCATTAATTCACATTGCCGATTCTGTTCTTCATAAAATTCAACTATCTGTTACTGCAGAGATAAAATTTTGGCTAACACACTTTACAATGATACAGCTAATCCACACTAAATACCTTATCCTTCAACTTTAGCATGCTACAAAACTGATGATGCCATGTTGCATTTGCACAAATATAGTTAACAATACTTATCACCTGTTGCAAAGTGTCATTTAACATAGTAGCTTTAGCATAGAGATTTTGCTGATGCAAGATACAATGAAATGAGAGCATCTGGATCTGTTAATACTTTTTTTTATCTGTACAAGAAACCCTTCATGTTTTCCTGTCATGGAAGGTGCACTGCCTGTACATACACTCACTAAATTTACCAAATTCAGCCCAACATCATGAAATTTATCTTGAAAGTTGTTGAAGATGTTCCCCATGTTCTGTTCTCAAGAGTGCCTAAAGTGAGTAACAACTCTTTGTAGCAAAGAAAATCTGTCATGACCTGAATAATGTATAAAACCTGCGCTGAGTCAGTAGTATCAGTTGGTTCATCTAAATAATATATAAATAATATATATTTTCCTTTTGAAGTATTACATGCAGTTTTTCAGTTGAAGGCTAATTCATGCTGCTGATCAGTTATATTTCTCCCTTGAAAGAAGCAGTTGTTTGTACTTTGAAATGTTATCAGGGTCTAAGCATCCTACAACTTCAATAATGCATTCTTTCACAATTTTTATATCACTGAATGGCTTCCCTTTTTTCCCTGAGTATATAAGCTACTTTATAAGTTGCTTCAGTGGCATTATTTCCAGGTCTCATTGCTGCTTAAAAGGAACGTCTTTGCTTTTGCTTTTCATCTTTTAATTTCTGCAATACAATCTTTTGTGTCTCTTCCTCTGATTTAAAATATTTGTGGCCCTTATGAGTGTTATAATGCTGGTGAGCATTGAATTTCTTTAATGTTGATATTGCAATATCACAAAGCAAGCAAATCATCTTGTCTTTAGCAGAAACAAGATAATATTGCAATTCCCAATCCTCATTAAAAAATCTGTTTTCTTCCTTCAGTGTTCTTTTGGTCCTCTTTCACATGATGGGCTATTAAGCAGGCAGAATTAAAAAATACAGTTGAGCTGTGCAACTATTCACAAATTCCACTTCAAACAGAAACGCAGTGCACCGTTGTCATGAGCTGATAACAGACTGGTGTACTCGATCCCCCCTAAACTCTCACCAACCAGCCTTGTGCAGTAGTGGTACCAGTCAGGCGGGGGAAGTTAGCACTAAGTCATGAATATAGCAGCCATCAATTTAGCCCTTATGGCTTACTAATTTTCTAATTGTGCTGGTCAATCTGGGAGGATTACTTTGTTGAAACTTATTTTATTCTTTAGCATTTTAAATATGCTGATTTAAAAATAAAATAAAAATATAAAGATAAACAAAAATGTATTAATAAAAATAAAAGGATGTGTTCTGTGAAATTTGGATTTAGTCAAAAACTTGCACTTTGGGACCTAGAAGGCCACATGTGGCTTTAAGGCTGCAGGTTCTCCACCTCTGCATTAGACTTTCTGTTAAGTAGAATCATACAATATAGTTGGGTTTTTTTTTTTTTTTGGGGGGGGGGTCTGGCTTCTTTAACTCAGTTTTATTATTTTGAGATTCACCCATGTTATTACATATATCAATAGTTCATTTTTTTTAATTGCAGAGCTGTCCTCAGTTGTAGGGATGTACCACAGATTGTTTATCCATTCACTTGTTGATGGACATTTGGTTATTTCCATTTTGGGCTATTACAAGTAAAGCTGCTATGAACATTCACATATAATTCTTTGTATGAACATATGCTATGCTATCTTTCCTTTCAGGTGAATATCTACAAATGGAAGGATTGTGCATTTAACTTTTTTAAAAAAATGGGAAAGTGTTTTTACAAGTAGTAAAGCTATTGCACTCCCACTAGGTGAGTATGAAAGTTCCAGTTCTCCAAATCCTGTCAATTGTGCTTATTTGTCAACTAGTATATCTTCTTCAATGAAGTATGTATTCAAATATTTTGCCCAATTTTTAATTGGGTTATTTGTGTTCTTGTTACAGAGTTTGAGGAGTCTTTATAAATTCCGTATATGTGCTCTTTATCAGATATATGCCTCATCTGTGTCTTATCTCTTCATTCTGTTAACAGTGTCTAATGAAGGACAGAAGTTTTTAACTTCAATAAAGCCCATGTTATCAATTAATTGTTTTATGGATCATGCTTTGGTATCATGGCTAAGAAATCTTTGCCTAACTCAAGGAAACAAAGTTATCTTCATATTTTTTTGAAGTTTTGTAGTTTTAGGCTTTACATTTAGGCCTAAGAAGATTTCATATATATGGATTTTTTTTTTTCTTGAGTGAAAGGTTCAAGGCTTTAAGACCCAAAATGGGTTAAAAAGTCCTACCTGCTCTAGTTTCAGAACGATCATTTAAATGTTAGTTACAGATCTCTCAGCTCTTGACACTCCCAACAGTTCCTTACATTCCCATGGCACCATGAGACACTGGGAATTCCATCAGTAAACACCAGGAACCTGAGGGAGGACAGAGTGGTGGTGTTTCTATTTCTATCTGGATCAGTGCTTTCTTACTTCTCGCCTCTCTTCTGCTTGGGACAGTTTATTTTAAGCCCAGGGCTGTGGCCTTACAATATGATTTAACTCCTCAGTCTCACATCTGTACAGTGTTTTTATCAGCCAACTGAAGCCCACTCTAGGGATTTAGCTGATGGCTTCCAGATCTGACCCCTGAAAAAAGTAAATATTTTCCAGAGAAAAAAAAATGCTTTTTTACTAAAAATGTAAAATCATAGAGATATATATTATTTTCTTCTGACAGCAGGAGTTGACCACTTTCCTGAAAGGGGAAACAGAAAGTAGATAACAATCCATGACTAACTGGAAAGACTAGAGGGCTCTCTGTTCTCCCTAGAGAGGGTTGCAGCAGAATTATCATGCGAACTGCACATTCTCCCAAGCACATTTCTCTTTGACTTTTAGTTTTTCTAATTAGCACTTGAGTAAGTTGTTTTGCCTGATTTATAGACAAAGCTCCTTCTGAGGAATGATTTACTTAACTCACTGTCATCCTCTCCAAAACTCTCCCATTTTCCTTAATTTCCAGGCAGTTCCTTCTCCAACAATGGCTTGTCACTCATCAACAGGCTCCTACCATTGTTATCTCTGCCCACTCTGCTCCACCCACTTGTCCTTGTTCTTCTTTAAAACTGCCGCGCATGCTTCTACTTCAGGGCCTTTGCACTTCATGTCCCTCTGCTCAGAATGTCTTTCCCACAGATAGCCATGTGGCTTCCTTCTTCACTTGATTTAGGTATTGGCTCAAATGTCCCCTTATTAAAAACTAGCCCGTAAAAAACAGTGACCTCCCAACTCACAACACTCTACCCCTCTTATCTTGCTTCAACAGTGGCATAGTACACATTTACAGGTTTACTTGTTTATTGTCTGCCTTCCCCCAGTTGGGATGTAACTGGAATGTAACTTCCATGATAGGAGGGCTTTTGTCTGTTTTGCTTCTTGATGATTTCCAGAAACTAGAATCATACCTGGCAAGAGGAAGTATGCAATCAATCTTTGCTAAGTGAATGATGTGTACCATTAAATCAATTTCCCAATTCTCCATTACATGCTATGACACTTGCCATCAAATTTTAGGTGGTACTTTGGGGTCCAGGAGTAATGATTTTATCGCCACCTTGATACTCAGATAAGCTGTTATAAAGTAGACAGTGAGGTCTTGTCTATGGCCTTTTGATCTGACCTACGTTCACTAAAGGAGAGCTACGGGAGGACCATGCCTCAGCTTTCATTTATGGGTTACAGAATTTTTCTTCAAGTTTTTCACCCATTTTTCTTTAGGTTTTGGTCAACTGCCATATTTTGTATTATGATGTACACTTTATAACAATGTGACTATTTTTAACAAACCTTTAGTCATTAAATTGTACACAGTTAACCGTGACTTGGCTTAAAGAGGCACTGTAGATGTGAACAGAGCTCATCTGTTAGAGTCATAAGGAATAATCAAAAATCACCAAACCTATTCTCTCACCTCACTTATAAATTCCTTCCGACAAAAGTAATATACAGTCACTACAAAAGTGACAGTTTCCATGTATCAAGTTCTTACCTTAGTATAACATTATCTAATGGTCTGAGGTTACAGTAAGTGTCTGTTTGAATTGTCGAGTTTGACTTGCACTGGTCCTTCCAGTAACACAGCTCAGCAGGTGGTCAGTAGTTGCTGGGGTGGCAACACTGCGTAAATGACAGGCTACTCATGCCCATGGCTGCATGGTGCCCCTGTTTAGGGCATTGTGTTGTGCATGTATGCAGATCTGTCCTGTGACTCAGGGACCATACCATTTTCCAACCATAATCTACTGTCACAATCTTTTATTCAAAAATCAGTATCATCTTGTGAGTACCCCTAGGGCTTAACCAGGCAGAACGAGGCTTTTGTGATTGTGGCCCGGCATGTCCCTCTCACCCATATCATTCCTGAAGAATGAATGATCCCACAGCCACAGCTAGATTCCAGAGTGAGAGTGCTGTTCTTGATTTAAAGCTTAAGTGGACTTAAAAAATCATCTTGAGTTATATCCCAAAGGGGAGAAAAGACAGCTTGCATGCTATAAGAAAAACTGCCATCTCCCCTTTCCTGTGCCACCAGGGGCACATTCCCAAGATCCTTCTGGTTATGTTTAACCAGAGCAGCAGCACCAACAACAGACGATTAAGTGAAAGCCTTGAGCTTAAAGATAAGCTGTAGGGGACAGGATGCCTTTCCTTCATGGGCTTACTGTTCAGACTCAACATTTCAGCAGCCCACCTTGGCTGACACATCCAAGGATGGAGTGGAAACCAATTTTGCATGCATTTTTCGATCTCCACTCAAGGTCACATAAATATGCACAAACCAATTAAAGCTTAGTTATTGTGTAAACAAGGGGACAGTGTTTGTTGGCACTGCAGCATGCTGTAGCGCTGTTAGTTAAGGAAAAGCAGCATTATCAAAGATGTCTTATTAGGTGCATTAATGCCATTTACACTCATTCTTCAGATAAGTAAGCTAATTGGAAACAGACTCAGCACTTCTTATTCAGAACTCTAACACAGTAGAAGAGTAATAACAAAGAGGCAAAAAGAGATGAGTTTCGTGCCAAAGTTGTGCAGTTTTAGGGAATAGGCGGGACTGTTTTACTGAGCTCTTCATTCCCAGACCATGTAACTGAAGCAGTCATCACTCCATCAGGCTGCTGCTGGTGCAACACGAGGACTGTAAACACAGTAAGGATTGCAAACGTGGGTAATTACTGTTTGCATGTTTTCCTGTGCTGTCTCTTCTCATAACGGCTGGGGCAGAAACATTTACTACAGATCTGTTTTTGGCTTCTGCTTTTATGTAACCCTCAGTATTTCTATTCTTAAACAATATTTTCATACAGAAAATTTTGACAATGTAGTAAAGTATGAAGAGGATAATAAAAATCATTTGTAATTGTACCATCCGAAGATACTGTTTCCTGTTTTGTCACATTTCCTTCTATAATTCTGTCTCCACACTCACATGCTTACACATTTGTCCATGTCCATGCATTATTTTGTTCCCCCAAATAGGTATCACACTATATATTTGGTCTTGTATCCTATTTCTTTGAAGGTGTACAGTTCAGTTAACGTTCCATATAATTAAAAAATGATTTAGTTATCGCATCACATTCTATCATATGGATGTACAATACTTACTAAGTAAATTGTTCAGAATTTATTAGTTTCCAATTTTTCACTGTTATAAATAATGCTGCACTGAACATTCTCCTGTAAATATCTTTACACATATAGGAATTACTTCCTTAGAGCCTGTGCTTTTTAAAGCGTACACATAAAAATATATGATAATTGATCAGGCCAATGCTAATAGGTGTTAGACCAAGAAAATTAAAAAAAAAAATAATGTAGGCTGCCCATGGTTTGGATCATTCCAAGAGACATTCACCCAGATTTTCCTGTGGTGCCCCTTTTGCACTGCAGCCTTAGATGTGATAGAGTATATTGTGAAATTAAAAGCAAGCAGAATTTGCCAGTGAGGTTTAGGGTAAGATCAGAAATTAAACTCATAACTGGGTTTATTCTGATTCTGAGGGTCTTGCCAGAGCTAAGGACTGAAACAGGGCAACACAAACCAGACTGCGTGAGACGTAGGAGGTACACGCTTTCAGCATGACGCCCAATTCTTCCACATCCATCACTAAGCACGCATTCTTGACTCATACCCTTGTATGAATCCACAGCTCATGTCCTGTGATTGCAAACTCTCTCACTTATCTGGAATTTTACAGTGAATCCACTGAGGCCTCGCTTGAAAGTCATTTCCTCTGAAAAGCTGTCCCTGATCCTTCCAGAAAATCATGGCTGCTTCTGAGATCCCATGACATTTTTGTGTTGAGAAATCATTATTTGCTTGTGTGTGTAGATTACTCTTGAACAAAACTTTTGGAAGAGGGAACATGTCTTACTTATCTTTGTAGGTCTACAGATACCGGTATATAGTAGGGACTCGATAAATGCTGGCTGACTTAATGAGTGGTGGCTGGAACTGATGTTAATACCACAAAGTGTGGCTCACTCACCCTTGTACATGCTCAGGTTTAGAACATGAAAAACACACAAGCAGAGGTGCTGTTTTAGTGCCTGATTCATCATCACTCCTGCTCACACACCCACCAGGGACTCTGGTCACCATCCCCATTGGGATGTGCTGGCCGACTCCATAAAATGCCTGGCCTATTTAATGATGCCTTTCATGAGATACTGCCTGTCCCTGAATGCCTTATCCCAGGCAGGAAAAAAAAATGTAATAGAAAGCTTGGTTACCAATGGACTGCAAATCACCTACATTATGTGCTCATGAATGCACTCACACACAGCCCAATTTCTATATTCACATGCAGACATACATACGCTTAGCCCTAGGCAAAACCAAGAGAGAAAAAGAGAAAAAGAATAAAATGGGAAAGGCAGACTATAAAATGAAAAGCATAACAAGAGATTGTGCATGTTTTGTGTGTGAGTTGGATCCCTGGGTGGGAGAGAGAGGAGGTCAATGTGTGATCAGTAAAGGGGCCACCAGATGTTACTGGTAAACAGAGGCAGCAGTCTAGCTCTGTTTTAATCTGTCACCTTACCAAGTGTGCAGTCTGGAAGCAGGAGACTGGTATACGAGGAATGTGCAGTTCTTAGATAGCATCCTTCTCAGCAGATTGAGGCAATCAATGATGACTACATTGATGAGACAACAATAAAAAGATATGACTAGAAAGCACTGTTCCTCAAACTTTAGCATGCAGGAGATGTGTCTTGGCATAACGTTTAAAAAGTAATAGTCCCAACCCTAATACATTTTTGTTCTTCAAGTCTGTGGTAGAGGCCAAGAAATGACATTTTTAGCAACCACACAAGTGGATTCTGAGTTAGGTATGAGGGACATTCTTAAAAGAAATACTGCTGCAAAGGGAATGAAAAGAGATACAGAGGGAAGAGCTAAATTACCTGAAGGTACCCAAACAATGCACACTTTGGTATATTACAATCATTAGAGTATATCACAATGATTCGCTCTACTTCAGCTAAAATATTTTTTTCTTTAATTTTTAAATTTTTAAATTGTTATTCTTTTTTTATTTTTGAGACAGAGTCTCACTCTGTTGCCCCGGCAAGGGCCGTGGCATCAGTCTAGCTCACAGCAACCTCAAATTCCCGGGCTCAGGTGATCCTCCGGCCACAGCCTCCTGAGTAGCTGGGACTACAGGTGTGCACCACCATGCCTGGCTAATTTTTTCTATTTTTAGTAGAGATGGGGTCTCACTCTTGCTGAGGCTGGTCTCAAACTCCTGAGCTTAGGTGATCCTCCCGCCTTGGCTTCCCAGAGTGCTAGGATTACAGGCGTGAGCCACCATGCCCGGCCTAGCTAGAATATTCTGACATTAATATTATTTTGTTGGCTTGAAGTAGTGATGCTAGAACTTTATAAGCCTGTGTGTTTTCTCATAAATCTATATCTGTATCTCTCTATTATAGTCAGATATATAGTATCACCACAAGAACCATGATGCCTTTGTTAGAGTTTCATGCTATGAGCTGCATGGTTTACTAGTGAAGAGGTTAAGAAACAGAAAGCAGGTGGTCTTTCCATTTGTTTTAAACACTCCCTCCACAGAGCTTCCTCTGACTTCTCAGCTCCTTCTGCACAAAGGAGTCCTGCAGTTCCTCTTCTTGGTGTTTGCAACACTTGAAATTAGTCACTCTCACTCTGTCTTGCTCACCATCGGGAAAGCTCCACGAGGACAGTCTGTCTTCTTCAGTAGTGTATGGCCAGCACCAAGAATAGCGCCTGGCACATTTTAGTTTCTCAAAATTTTTTGCTGAAAGAATGAATAAGCTTAACCTTCCTTGATGAAAACCTACACCAAAGTAACTTGGCCAAACAGAGAATAATGAAATAAGAAGCTTCAAATTTGCTGTAGCGATGAATGAACTATATCTTGATGGATGAAAGTCCATTGCAATGATTTGACAAGAATAATTAAATGACAAGATGCCAAAGATTAAACTGATAAAACAGACATAAGACTGCTTCCCCCAACGTAGGCTCCACTGTCATCTCTCTTTGGTGGGCCACTCTTTCCTTCCTACTTTCCCTGAGTCACCACAGAGGTGAGCTGGCAAGAAGATGAGGAACCCACCAGGTGCAAGGTACTCCAGGGCTAGTGGTGGTAGCAGACAGAGGCTGGCTAATAGCACCAAGGTAGGTCACATCCACAGGCAGGACCTGAGCCAGAGCCCTGGTCGGAGGAGCCACAGGCCATGCCTTGGTCACCAACCTGAAGGAACACCAGGAGATGCTGTGAAGATATTCTACAGCCATTGCTGTCCTTTCATCCACAGCAGTTCAGGTATTCACCATTGTTTCTGCCTTAAAATGGACTCTTTATGTCTTCAAGCCAACCAGGTCCTTGACCTGCATTGAAAAAAGTGTCATTCTCTCGATAATGTCTAGCTGACTGCCCAATAGCGTAATTATTTCTTCTGGGTGGGAACTTGAGGATTTTCAGGGACAAAGCTCAGACTGAAGTGTTTTGGAAAATCTTTTCCAAGTATCCTGATATATATGAATTTAGAATTCACGTCAGCTTGGCATCAAAGAAGAGCCTTTGCTAGCTATACAGTTATCTGAAGAAAAATTATTTTTCCTGCCTTCTTTGTTTCATCTAAGGTATTCAGAATCAAGATTCAAAGTTGGTTTTTGTTTTTGTGCCTGAATTACCAGATTTTAGCAATTTGTTCTGCAGCTTCCCTCACATCTGTGAGCTGAGACCTACACTCTAAAGTGGAATACACTTGAAAGCTGGCGCATCTGGATTCAAATTTTTATTCTGTTATTCACTTGTAGTATATCCATGAACAAATAAGTTAGCCTCATTTTCCATGTTTGTAAAATGGTGATATGACACACATAATAGGTACAATGCCGAGACAACTAAATGAGGAACAGATTAATAGTACCTTGATCCTAGCATCTAGTAGGCATTCACTAGATGTTACTTCTCTCCCCTATCCTGTCTCCCAGAAAAGGTCTTAGCTTGCCTGCAAAGCCTTCCAAGTGTGTAAACACGGAGAGGTTTGCAACATTTCTCTCACAGGCAAAAGCACCACTCCCAACAGTTTTTCCCAGTATAACGCAGCATTCTTTGGTTTTCCTTAATAAAAAAAAAAAAGGAGTTCTCAGCTACGTGAACAATGTCCTTTATCCGTGCTTGCGTAACATCTAATATTTACCTTGTGTTTATATTTTCTACTTCTAAGTCACAAGTTGACGGACAAAAAGTACTACCTTAAGAGGCTTTTATGTAAATACAAAGATAAACTTTCTATTAACTAATAAAATACTTAGAAAATATGGGGCATAGCAATTAAGAAAATGAGAATAACTATTTATATTATGCCAATCAATTGCCTGGCACTGTATGCCACTGACCAAATAAATGGTTTGCATTTATTTTCTGATTTAATTCTTACAATCACCCTATGAGTTTTTAATATATATGTTTATCAGTATTTCACAGGCGAGGAAACTTCAGAAAAAGTGGCTGAATAACTTAACTCAAGGTCACCCAGCTAGTAGGTGAGGAGCCAGGGTGCTGGCCCAGTTCCAGTGGACACCAAGGCACATACACAGTGAGCACACAGTATCTGCCCCCCAAAGGCATCACTGGTATAACCAACACCTGACTGTTCAAAAGGCCTGGTCTCACCTGACTCTGGGCTGACTTCTACTGTCATAGAATGAATTGGCACAGAACGCTGGCTGGTGGAGCTTGCCTCTTAGAAATGGCACTTCTGGATGTGCAGAGAACAGCCCTGGAATCTGGGATACGTATTTAGAATTTTCCAGGGGGGCATCTGTGGCCCACTCACTGTAGGTACGTGAATAGCCAGGCTGCTGTGGCTTTGGTGGGGAGGGGAGCAAAGAGAACCTGGCATGGGGGAAAATCTCTTTGTCCCCTGACCAGTGACAAACCCCAATGACTTAAACACACACACACACACTTCTAAGGAAGTCACTGATTTTCCTTCAACAAGTGGTGCCTAACAATCAACATGTTACAAACCTGATTCCCGCATTCTGAGCTTCAGCTTGGCACTTTCAAAATTCTCTGTCAAATCTATTTTCAAGGATCACATGGCAACATTGCTTGTAAACAACTCAGCCCTTACTAACAAAAATGTAAATGCAAACCAGGCTGCCACCTAACTGAAGACAGTGAGCAAATTCTGAGAATGGGTGAAGAAAAAGATACACTTCCCATTTGACCTGTTTGCAATTCAGATCTTCACACACCAAGTGAACACATTAGAAAAGCAACACCTTTTGAACGAGAATATGATAGCAAATGCTTTCATAAGGTCAAACCAAATGGAATGAAATGATCTCTTTTTCTTTCTGATTGAGAATAGTATGACTACTGCACTTGTTAAAAGCAAAGCCATTACTGCCAGAAGTAAAATAAAATAATGTTTATAATAGCATTTCTGCAACTTCTTACATTTCCTCTGATTTGAGATTTTAAGCATGATTGTGAGAGAATTTAGTTCCTGTTATTTTCACGCCCAGCAGCAAAGAAATTAGTGAAAATTGCGTTAGAGCATCTATTTCTGTAGTGGCTTAACATGCGGCTTTTCTCCTCCAGTGCGGTACAGCTTAGGGAGGTTTTTATGGGGCAGAGTGGACAGCAGCTTTGGTTTGGACCCCTAATGTTCAAAGTAATTCAATAGCAGGCACTTTTCCGGAAAACATTCTGAATTTCCTACAAATCCAAATCCAATTACCTGCACAGGCCCTAATAACTAGTCACATGAGTATTTTCTCTCTCTCTTTTTTCTGGTACCTGGGCTTGAGGCAGCAAATTTATTTCTCTTATGAACAAATTTCAGATTTTATTTTTTGACTATAAAAGATGCCCTAAAGATACAACAACAAAGGCAAATGAAATATCAAGATGTAAATCATTCCTTTCACTAAGGACTTAGCGACTCCAGGCACAGAGATGAGAGAAGGAAACAGTATGGTGAACGGAGACACTAAACAGTCAGACTCAACCATGATGGGCTGGAGCCAGACAATGAGAAACGCACTGGCAGCCAGGGGAGCAGCAGAAAGGAGATTTAAATGGAAAAGAGGGCTTAAGGTTGTTTCCACCTTTGGAGATGAGGCCTTGGTAGGTAATGCATTTTAAAGGGTGGGCATGCTGTCACAGTTCATTAGAATACGTGAAAGGGATTAACAATGACAGAGCTTGGATTTGCAAACCTTCACCCTGTGCTCTTATTTTGAAAGGAGCATGTGATAGTTAAGGACAATGGATAATGAAGCATTCCCTCCTCTAGATAAAAACAACTGATTGAGTTGGGGAAGTGCTACAAGGTTGAGTTTAAGGTTTCTGCTCTGAGTGAGGGAGAATTATGATAGAGATCGCTTTAGAGAATAAACGCTATAATTATGTCGATATGGTGAGCAAAGCCATACAGAAAAGTATACACAAAAATGACCAAGAAACGCAGGAAAAATTTCAAACTCACTAGAAAACAGAGAAATAAAATTATTAAAAATGAGATACCATTTGTGTTTCCTAGCAAAAGATTAGTAAGAACAATGATACCTAGGATTTAGAGGTGCGGCATATCTGCCATGTGGCTATGCTGCTGGCAGGATTTTAAATCAGCACCAACTTTCTAGAATGTAATTTTAGAAATTTGTATAAAAATGAACATAACCTTTGACCTAACAGCTCCATAAAGATACTGTCATCGAAATATTATCTGCAATAGCAAATACAAAAGACAAAATCCAATGCCAATGAATAGAGGGTTTTTAATAAATTAGTGAACCTTGTTATAATGGGATAATAACACCTTTATAAATGAGGTTGAACTATATTCACTGGCACAGAAGGATGCTCACAATATATTTCTAAGTGAAAAAAGCAGATTATAAATCAGTATATCCTATACTTACTATATCTACATATACACTTAGATACATTATATAAACACATACACATATATATCCTACGCTCTATATATACACATGTACATACATGTAAACTATATGATATGCATAGTATATAGTATAAATAGCATATTTTTATATGTAGTATAACACATATATACATTATAACATATATGTTTATGTAGTATAACACTTTATATACTAGTTGGCTTCCTTGTGCTTGCTTAAGAGAATCATTAACTATTGTTAAATAAATCAATCTTTGTCCCTACCCAACTTAGACCTTACTAGTAACATTTTCCATATAGAGAGAAATTGATTATGAAGTTTTGAAGTCTACAGTTTTGAAGGTATGATCCTGTCTTTTTATTGGTAGTTATATTTAAAACCAATATGCTTTTATGTCATGGCTTCTTAATATATACTTACATCTAAATTAGGTAAGCACAGGTCAAGCTATTTTTGTGGGAAGGGGAAAAGATGAAGACACCAAACCAAACTTTATTTTTATAGATTTATAAATTTATTTTTATAAAAGAAAAATATAAACGTAAATATAGGTAAATATCTAGGTACAACCAAATGTTAATATGGTTATCTCATTGTGAAAATTTGTGCGAACTTGTGTTATATATTTATGTCTTCATTGTCTTTTGTTTATTTTAGCATTTAGATTTGTTTCTTTTGTTCTTCTAGTCTATGTACTTAACAAAAAGACAAAAAGAAAACCACAACAAACCAAACAAAATACCTGTAACATTAGATATGTACTTTATTCTCAGCTGCCATGGTACCAAAAATATGGAGAGCTCCTTTTTCCCATAGGGAATCTTTTCTGTTTTGGCCACTTATGTATGTCATCTGTGCCCCAAACAAGTTTGTTGTCTTTTTTTTTCCTTCCTCACATCTGTTCCTTTTGTCAATTCAAAAAGAGGTTTGACTCTTCATAGAATAAAATGGAAGGGTGATGATTTTAGAGGAAAGAATATAGAAACAGGTTAGTTCTTTTCATTTCTTTTTTGTTTTTAAATTGATTTCCAAGACTCCAATTGCCCTTTAAACATAAATACATGCCACACCTCTTTATCCAGACAATGTGGAAAGATGAGAGATATACATGGATCAGCTATAATATTTGGCTGAGTGAATGAGACAAGGATTGAATAATTTGACCTTCTATTATTACAAGCTTATTAATATGAATGTATAAATAGATATAGATAGATGGATAGATAGGTGGGTAGATGGATTAGGTAGATAGATGGATTCATAGATAGAGATAGACAAAGACTAAGACTAATATGAGCACGTTTTTAAAATTCAGTGCACTAATCAATTCTGCAAATACATCAACTTTTCAATGAGACTCTTCCCTTGGAGTTTAGGTATATGTAGCAATATGTTCTCTTAGAGAAGGAAGACACAAAAATAATTTCCATCTGAGGAAATATAAAATCACCATTAGGGAAACACCACAGTTTCAGGCAACATTCACCAATGGACACTAAAATCAATGTGAAAATGTTTGAGAAGAAATACGATGTTGGCATTAATTCAAATTATCTCCCCCAAGATATTTATCAATTAGAAAGAGAAAAATAGGCTCTTTAGAGTAGAGAAACCCAGTAGACCTTATCTTAACCAAATGATCAAAGTTAACATCACCAGTAATAGTATATACAGACATCATGTAACCCTGATATAATTCACTGAGAAGAGTGCGACATTATTTTTATAGTATTCTTCCCAAAAGTGTATAATATTAATCTAATCATGAAGAAACACCTGAAAAACCTGAATTGAGAGATATTGTACAAAATAACTGGCCAGAACTCATTAAAAGTTTCGAGGTCATAAAAGACAAGGAAATAATGAGGAATTGTGACAAATTAGAACAGACTAAGGAGACACAACTAAATGCAGTATGGGATCCTAGATTGGATCCTAGAACAGAAAAATGACATTAGGAGAAGCAAAAAAAAAAAAAAGTAAATTCTAATAAGATGTGAAGTTTAGTATTATGCCAAGGTTAATTTCCTATTAGGGGAAGATGAATGAAAGGTATAATTAGTGAATTCTGTACTATTTTTGCAAATTTCCAATAAGTATTAAATTATTTAAAAATGCAGTTTTTAAAAATGGGGGAAAATTGCCATCCGCTTGCCTTCTAGGTTTGATTCTTGTTTCATAGATGTCAAAAGAACTTTCAAGTCTTTACATATAGTTTTCTATTTTATATAAGCATAGACTTATCCTGAGTCTTGATTACATGACTAAAAGAGACTTTTCACAATCAATAATGCTAAATTGATAGTGTCTCCCACTGTTTTGTTTTGTTTTGTTTAGAGGCAGAGTCTTGCTCTGTTACCCACGCCAGAGTGTAGTTGTACGATCATAGCTCACTGCAACCTCAAATTGCTGGGCTCAAGGGATTCTCCTGCTTCAGCCTCCTGAGTAGCTGGGACTACGGGCACATACCACCACCACACACACCTAATTTTTCTATTTTTTGTAGAGACTGGTCTTGCTCTTGCTTAGGCTGGTCTCCAACTTCTGGCTTCAAGTAATCCTCCTGCCTCAGCCTCTTAGAGTGCTAGGATTACAGGCATGAGCCACCATGCCAGCCTCCTACTGTTTCTAATGGTGTCTTCCAACCAGAAAGGGGCTTTCCAGCTTTATGGGGAGTATCTGAGTGGGAGGAAGATTGTTTTGTTAAACACTTAAGAAATAATCCCATAGAACATGGCTGAAAGGGTTTATCTAGTCATCATCTATAACTATCAGCTACCAATAAACGACCAGTATCTAAAGAAGTTTTAGACACATAAATATGTGCTGACTGATGAATAAGGAACATGAAACAACCATATGCTTCTATCTCATTATCCTGAAAGAGAGAAGTGATTTTTCCTCATAAAGAACTACCACTTCTTCAAATGTATATTCATTGCACTATGAGATCTTTTTTTTTTTTACGAGGAATATACATATTCTAATTAAAAGATGATAAAAACACATAACTTAGTTGCTTCATGGAGGGTGACAAAATTATAACAGATCTAGACCTCTTATTTTTGACTCTGAGATTGTGGTTAATGACCACATTTTTTCACTTAGTAGGTGCTCAATAAATATTATTAGATGACAACTGATGGAATAAATGTATTGCATTATGTATCTGTAAAGTGTCCAAACAAAATCTCTGGTATTAGTCTCTGCATCCCTTTATGGGGAAGAACCAAAGTGTGCAATTTGTATATTCATTTCTGTTGCATTTGACTGAGAGAGAGACAAAGCCCAGACAGATGGGAATCCCCTAAACCTGCAGTCCCCAACCTCCAGGCCAGGCTGAAGACTGGTACCAATCTGTAGCCTGTTAGGAACCAGGCCACACAGCAGGAGGTGAGCTTCCAGCTAGTGAAGCTTCATCTGTGTTTACAGACGCTCTCCATCTCTCACATCACCACATAAGCTCCGCCTCTTGTCAGATCAGCGGTGTCATTAGATTCTCATAGGAGCACGAACCCTACTGTAAACTGTGCATGTGAGGGATCTAGGTTGTGTGTTCCTTATGAGAATCTAATGCCTGATGATCTGAGGTGGAGCTGAGGCAGTGATGCTAGCGCCGGAGAGTGGCTGCAAATACAGATTATCATCAGCAGAGAGGTTTGACTGCACAATAGAGGTAATGCACTTAAATTATATCAAAACCATCGCCCCCCCCTCGCCCCCCGCCCCCAGAGTCTGTGGAAAAACTGTCTGCCCTGAAACTGATCCCTGGTGCCAAAAAAGGTTGGGGACCACTGCCCTAGACTATACCAGATACTCTTTACCAGGACAAAGGGCTTCCCTTGGTTGAACCAAGTTGATAAAAACTGGGATATACATACATATTTCAAATAAACTTTTGTCTGGCTAATCCTGTGTGGATAATAAGAAATCGAACCCTGTTATCAAGTAGCTTATAATTCAGCATAGAGTGAAAAATAATATTTCTAAAGTAATCACAAAACATGTAAGTATCAAGCCATGAAGTGAGGTCAGTATGCCATTCAGCAGCACTGTGAACATCCAGGTACGAATCACCATTATCCACGTGACAGGCAGTGCTTGATGTTAGGAATACAAAGATGAGCACTCACTTTCTCTACTCTCAAGGAACTTACACGTCTAAGAAGGGGAGTTAGGAAAGAATAATAAAAAGAAACACAGGTGGTGAAATGTTATAACAAACAAGGAGGCACTCAAACTCTTCCTTCATGGAAGAGGGAGGCTACGGAGCAGAGGTAATGGTTGAGTTGGGACTCAATGGATGAAGTGAAAAATTAAAAAAAAAAAAAAACAGTTTGGAGAAAAGGTAGTGTAGGCATAAAGAACAGCGGATATTAAGTCAGGAAAGCATGAAAGAGGTAAAATGTGAGAAGTTGTAAAACACGTGGATGTCTGTAGCATATGGCATGTAGGGAGAAGGGGGCAAAAGTCACAGCTGGAATGGCAGATAGGACCAGGGAGAGACGACCTTTATAACACATTGATGAGCACAGGCTTTAAAATACAGATAATGAGAAATCACTGCATATTAGGTGAAATTGGGTGATATAACTTTTGTTGCTGCAAAGAGAAAATATGGAACCGGGGCAATGGAGGTAAGAACACTATTGTATATTAAGTCAGGACACTATCATATATTAACAACAGACTTTAGGTTGAAGAGAGGATTTCATCATTGACTCTATGGTCAATGGCCAAGGGTACTGAGTGGATGGTGCTGGGATGAGGAATGCAGACAGGAAGCTCATGAGGTCTCCTTGGATGTGGTAAGGTGGAAGAGGCTGAGGAGCATCCCTGCAGAGACATCCAGTGGCTAGTCAGAGACATTGAGGAAAAGGCAGAGGGGAGAAAAAAAGGTATGAAGACTTTGGTTTCTGCTTCTACCTGTAGGGAGTGTAGAAAATGCCACCTTGTCCAAGCAACAAATAAAATTGAACAAATTATTTGAATCTATAAGAGAGGGGAGGACACAGGGTAAACCACTGCCCCCAAGATAGGAGACATAGACAGGCTACAGGGAGTCGCAGCTTACAGAGACTCACATGAAACTGCCCTGGAAACCAGTGATGGGTAGGAAACCTGAACCAAGGTTGATGAACTGCTGAAGGCTCGGTGTGAACAACTGTGAGAGTTAAAAACTCTAAGAAACAAGTCAAATTTCCCCCACAATATTGTGAGATTTACCTGGAGGAGCTCAACTAGGTTCTCACAGAAAATATTGAAGAAAAATCTCCTCATGATTTTAGCAGAAAAAGGGGAAAGAGAAACATTTGAAATAGACCAGAGCACTCTGTTATCCTTCATGAGGTCTGCTCTCAGGAGAAACTAGTTAACCAGAGCCTAACCTGCTAGGGTATTATCATAGTCTAACTAAATTGGAGTAAGAGAAATACAAAACTACAATCAACTCTCGCCTTCCCCAAGGGAGAAAGAAAGTATCCAACTCCAACTCACTCTAGCCTTCCTATTCTACCTAAGGGGAGAGGGAAAAAAAAAAAAAAGACAACAGAAAAATTTGTGAAGTTCACAGTCCAGAGATCTATGTTTACTAAAAGACTGAGACCAAATCACAGGGTTGCAGAATGTTTCCCTTCCACCCACTCCTTACCACCACATTACTAATGGCCTATTTACAGCTGTTCCATTTACCATGCAAAAAATGTTCAGCTACCAAGAAAATAATACAAAGAATACTAAATGGCAAAAAAAGAAAACCACCTCAATATGAAGAGACAGAGCAAGCATCAAAACCAGATATGGAAGGATGTTGGAATTATAAGACCATGAATTTAAAACAGCTATGATTAATATGCTAAGAGCGCTTATAAATAAAGCAGACAGCATGCAAGAATGTACGGGCAATGTAAGCAGAGACATGGAAATCCTAAGAAAGAACCAAACAAAAATGCCTTTGATGGGCTTATTAGTAGATGGGACACGGCTAAGGAAAAAAATCTTTGCGTTTGACACTATGTCAATAAAAACTTAAAAAAACTGAAAAACAAAAAGAAAAAAATGAAAAAAGAAAAAGAAAACAGAATATCCAAGGACTGCAGGACAACTACAAAAGGAGTAACATAAGCATAAAATGGGAATGCAAGAAGGAGAAGAAAAAGAGAAAGGAAAAGAAGAAATATCTGAAAACATAATGACTGAGAATTTCCCCAAATTAATGACAGACACTAAACCACAGATCCCAGAAGCTGAGAGAACACCAAGCAGCATAAATGTCAAAAACAAAAACAAACAAACAAAAAAAAGACTACATATGGAAATATATCTAAAAATACAGAAAATCAAAGAAAAAAATCTTAAAATAAGCCAGGGGTGGGGAGTTGGGGTGGGAAACCCTTACCAATAGAGGGACAAGGATAAAAATCACACCACACTTCTCCTCAGAAACCATGCAAGCAAGAAGAAAATGGAATGGGAGAAAAAAAAGACTCACCAACTTAGAATTCTGTACCCTGCAAAATTATCCTTCAAAAGTGAAAGACAAATAAAAACTTTTTCTGACAAACAAAAATTGAGGGAATTTGTTTCCAGTAGATCTGACTTTTAAGAAATGTTAACAGTTCTCCAGAGCAAAACAAAATGATATAGTTCAAAAATATGATCTATGTCAAAAAACAAAAACCATCAGAGAAGAATAAGTGAAAGCAAAATAAAAAACTTTTATTTTTCTTATTCTTAATTGATCTAACAGGTAACAGAAAAGAATCAAAGTCTAGTTCTTTGAACAGATCAGTAATATAGATAAGCTTCTAGTCATACTAGGAAAAAAAGGGAGAGGACACAAATTACTAATATTGGAAATAAAAGAGGGGACATCACTATAGATTCCATAGACATTAAAAGGACAATTATGGAATAGTATCAATAACGCTTTTCCAAAAATTTGATAAGAGAGATGAAATGGACCAATTCCTTGAAAGACACAATTTGCCAAAATTTGCACAGCAAGAAATAAACAATATTTATTAGTCTATATTTATTAAATAAACTGAATCAACAACTAACAACCTTCAAAAAAGAAAGCACCAGGCCCAGATGGGTTCACTTGTGAGTTCTACCAAACATTTACGGAAGAAATTGTACCAATTCTCTGTACTATCTTTCGAAAGATAGAGCAGAGGAAATACTGCCTAACATATTATATAAGGCCAAGATTAATCCTCATACCAAAACCAGATATACAGAAGAAAATAAAATTACAGACCAATATCATGAACATAAATGCAAAAATACTGAACAAAATATTAGCAAATATAAACAAACAATGTATAAAAAGAATATACACTACAACCAAATGGGATTTATCCTAACTATGCAAGGTTGGTTAAACATTTGAAAATCAATCAATGTATTCTACTCCTCACATGAACAGGTTTAAAAAAATCCCATGATCATATCAATAGATGCAGAAACAGCATTTGACAAAATCCAATACCCATTCATGATAACAATGCTCAGTAAACTAGGAATAGGAAAGAACTTCCTCAACTTGATAAAAAAAATACTTACAAAAAATCCTACAGCTAAATCTTACATAACTGTGAGAAACTTGAAGCTTTCCCACTAAGATCAGGAATAAGACAAGATGTCCCCTCTCACCACTGCTTTAAAACATCATATTGGATGTACTAGCCTATGTTGTAAGACAAGAAAAAGAAATAAAAGGCATGATGATAGGGAGCGAAGAAATAAAATGTTGTTATTTACAGATGACACGGTTGTCTACGTAGAAAATCCAATAAAGGAGACAAAAAACCAACAAACAAAAAACCCAACCTCCTGAAACTAATAAGCAATCATAGTAAGATTGCAGGAAGTTTGCAGGACACAAGGTAAATAGACAAAAGTCAATCACTCTCCTATATACCAGTAATGAACAAGTGGAATTTAAAATTAAAAACACAATATCATCTACTTTAACACCCCCAAAAATCAAATACTTAGGTAAAAATATAACAAAATGTGTATAAGATGTATATGAGGAAAACTACAAAACTCTGATGAACTAAATAAAAAAAGAACTAAATAAATGGAGAGATAATTCATGTTTATGGACAGGAAGACTCAATATTGTCAAGATGTCAGTTCTTCCCAACTTTATTCAACAAAATCCCAATCAAAATCCCATCAAGTTATTTGTAAATATTGACAAACTGATTATAAAGTTTATATAAAGAGGCAAATAAACCAGAATAAAAAACACAATATTGAAGGAAAAGAAAGAAATTAGACAACTTACACTAACTTCAAGACTTACTATAAAGCTGCAGTAACTAACAGAGTATAGTATTGGTGAAAGAATAGAAAAGTAGATCATTGGAAGAGAATAGAAAGCCCAGAAATAGACCCATAATGGAGAACAGATAGGCTTTTCAACAAATGGTGCTGAAACCACTGGACATCCACATGCAAAATAAATGATTCTAGACAAAGACCTTATATTTTTCACAAAAATTAACTTAAAATGCATTACACACTTAAAAGTAATACGCAAAACTATAAAACTTTTAAAAAATAACATAAGAGAAAATGTAGATGACTTTGGGAGTATGGAGATACTGTTTAAATACAATACAAAAGCCATGATCCAAGAAAGGAATAATTGATAATCTGGGCTTCATTAAAATTAAAAACTTCTTTTCTGCAAAAGACAATGTCAAGAGACTGTGAAGACAAGCCACAGACTGGAAGAAAATATTTGCAAAAGACACAGCTGATAAAGAATTGTTATGCAAAACACACAAAGAATTCTTAAAACTCAATAAGAAAAAAAAAACTCAATTAAAAAATGGTCCCAAGATCTTAACAGGCACCTCACCAAAGAAGATATACAGATGGCAAATAAGTATGTGAAAAGATGCTCCACATCATATGTCATCAGGGAAATGAAAATTGTAATGAAATACCACTACACACCTATTAGCATGACCAAAATCTGGAACACTGACAACACCAAACGCTGGCAGGGATGTTGAGCAACGGGAGACGTCATTCATTGCTGGTAGAAATGCAAACGGGTACAGCCACTTTGGAAGACAGTTTGGCAGTTTCTTACAAAACTAAACAAACTCTCACCGTATAATACAGCAATCCTGCCCCTTGGTATTTACCCAAAGGAGTTGCAAATTTACATTCACACAAAACCCTGCACACAAATGTTTATAGGAGCTGAATTTATAACTGCCAAAACTTGGAAGCAACAAGGATGTCTTTTAGTAGGTAAACGGATAAATAAACTCTGGTACATCCTGACTATGAAATATTATTCAGTGCTAAAAAGAAATGAGCTATTGAACCATGAAGAGACATGGAAGAAGCTTAAATGCATATTACTAAGTAAAAGTAATCAATCTCAAAAGGTTACATACTGTATTATTTCAACTACCTGACATCCTGGAAAAGTCAAAACTATGGAGACAGTAAAACTATCAGTTTTGCGGGGATTGGAGTTAGGGGAAGTATGACTAGGCAAAGCACAGGAGATCTTTAGGGCAGTGAAAAGATTCTGTATGGTACTATAATGATGGATACATGTCATTCTACATTTGTCCAAACCCATTGAATATACAACTACAACAGTGAACTGTAATGTAACTGTAACTGTGGACTTTGGGCAATTATGATGTGTAAATGTAGATTCATCAGTGGAAATAAATGTACCATTCTTATGAGGATGTTGATAATGGGAGAAGTTATGCATGTGCAGGGGCAGAGGGCATATGGGAAATCTCTGTAGTTTACTTCCAATTTTGCTTTGAGCCTAAAACTGCCCTAAAGAATAAAGTCTGTAAAAAAGAAAACAAAGTGTGGCCTAAAATGGTCTAAAGTTGTGCTATCCAATATGGTAGCCACTAATACCACGTGGCAATTGAGCACTTGATATGTTAATAGTCTGAATTGTGATGTGTTGTAAGTGTGAAAACACACCTGATTCAAAATACTTCATTAAAAACAAAAGTAAAACATCTCATTAATAATTTTTCTATTGAATAGATGTTGAAATAATATTTTAGACATACTGGGTCAAATAAAATATTATTTAAATTATGTTCCCCTGTTTATATTTCCCTTTTTAATATAGCCATTAGAAAAGGTAAAATTACATTGTAATTACATATGTAGCTTGCAATATATTTCAGTTAGACCGTGCTGGTCTAATGACTCTACCCTTAACTTTGTGGTAGGGTTTAAGGATATAAAGAGGGGAAGCAAGGGCAGTCCAGACACATGATTGGAGGTAGAGGCTATTCAGGGATTGATACAAGACATAGAGAAAGCAGACACACTAAAGACATGATTAGTTATCATTTTGACAGGTCATGGTGAGAAGAACAGCCTAGCTGGAGTAGACGTGCATAAAGATAAGCATGTAAAAAGGAGGGAATTCGATTACAGAGAATAACGAATGATTATATCCAATCATATGTGCAGTAGAAAATAGAGAGCAAATAGAAAGGGTAGTATCATAGTGAGACCATTGTTTTAGGAGAACCATAAGTCATTGTTTCACATGATGAAGTGTAGACAGGGAGAGACTGAAGACTAGAAGGCAGAGGGAGTATGGCTGTCGTCTAGCAGTGAAATTAAGTGTTTTTAGATGAGGACGATGGTAATAGGAAGACGAAAAGGAAAACCTTACAAAGATGCCTAAGTAAAAATGAATGCTGTCTATGGCAACTGCAACATAAACCTTAGCCCATCATTGGAATGGTCAGGCCAACATCATATTCAGAGCTGAGTTACCAGAGAAGTGAGGTTATACCTTGTTTCCTGCCATAGCAAACACCAGTAAGGTGCTTTATTGGATAAAACTGCTGAATATGGCAAACTGGGAAGTCTCCTTATAGCGAGCATCAGGAAAGGGCAAGGTCACTGAAGATAGCTCCATAATTAAGACCAATGGCCAGGAACTGTCTCCTGCAGCTTTTAGCTGCTACAGACATTTCGTTTGCTTCATGTAGATACAAGATAAAACCCACCGAAAGAGATTTCCTACAGGCAAGGAAGAAATGTGAACAACCTAGGGTACTTCTTGACTTTTGTTGTTAACAGCTGTGTGAAAGAAAAAGCTATATATAGATTTTTTTTTCATTCCTGTTTCTGTAATTTTAATGAGCCCCAAAGTGAAAGTTAAATGATTTTCAAATCCAAAATTTTCAAATCAAAAAGATAAATTTTAATTTGTAAAAGAAATGGAAATACATTTTTTACTTCAGGGTAAATATCACTGCACGGATCTGCAAAATGACCTTATTCTGGAACCGAATACATCAAAATATATGTTAAAAAAAAAATCCACACAACCCCTCCTGCAGGCATCACATTCACTGCCCTCCCATGATCCCCTGGGGTCTCCAAAGTAGATTATATTCAAGAATCAAGAGGTGAAAACACTTGACAAACAAGGGTATTAAAATGACTGCAGTGTCTCTGACATAGCAATTACATTAATAACTTTTGAATCCTTAAAAAAAATATGACGTTAGCTCTCACAAAGGGTGTCAGATTGAGTACATGGGCAACTAAATCCTACTTTACCTTTTTAAACTCTTTTAATGGAAGAGAGCATGTTATGCATCCTTCTCGCTGCCTAAATCAACAGCTCAAGTCACCGCATGACAGGAGAAGTGTGTAGATGCAACAAAAGTCAGCTCTTTGGGGTGATTTGTTTCATGTTCTCTTGATAAATCTTGAACAGGCAGTAGTTAGACAATGAGGCTTTAATGACTGAATTACATCAAAGTGCTATCACACTTTCACATTTTACTTTCCATGTATGCACTGTGTTGTAACTTTGTTCAAAGTTTTGGCCAGGATATTAGGCGCTATGTGATATAATTAATCCTAACCAAGCAAGAAATCCTGTGCTCAACAGTGACCATAAACTCATGGCAAGAACATTTCTGAGAATTTTTTAAGAAAAAGGACAATGGAGGAACAAGGAGTTTGTATGCCTATTTTCAACTTCTACCCATTATACTCATATTTCTTTCCTTCTGTTTTGACCTGAGTCCTCCCTTAGACTATGATGCAGTGTAACATTTGGAAAGAGCTGTGTGTAGGCCTTAGTGTCCTCGTAGATAATATGGAAAACACTACTTCCCCTCATAGGACTGTTATGAGGATTACACGAGACAAAAGTTTCTAGTACATAGATCTCCATAATTAATAACTACATAAGGGTACATAAGATTAGGTAAAAAAAAAAAACTATCAACTACATTTAATGCATTTAGAGAATTCTTTCTGCCCCAGGCAATTTCTTCAGGACCTTACATACTCCTTCAAAGTCGTCTACAAGCTGAGTAAACCATGGGAACAAATACAAAAAGAGCAGTTGGCCCATTCCCAATAAGTAATGACTGTATTTAAAGTAAGTCTTGTCTACTCTACCAAACACAGGCCATGGTTTAACAACTTCCACCAGAAATCTAACATCTCCCATGATCAGCCCCCATGACCACTGCATTGGGCCTGGCTCTTCTCTTATCTTATCTTTCAGTTCATAACTATGATGGAATGAATGGTTTCTAGAGTTAAGCTGAGCTTACGGCCCTCCCATCACTAAGTGTTGAGTATATAGTTTTTTTGATACTGAGTAAACACTTCTTTCATGAGAAAGATGCACTTCATCTATTTTTTCCACTTGCCACAAATCTGAACAAAAAGAAAGCTGTGTTCATAAAGCATCTCTCTGACACCACACACACACCAAAAATTTAGAATTTATAGTGAGGAAGCTGAAAATGAGTGGCAAGATAAACCATGTCTCATTTTCTTGTACAGCCAGTCAGGCCTACTTATGAGAAATGTGGCCCTACTACATTTCCTCAGGAAGGACGTCAGAGAGTCCCCGACTTAAGATGATTTGACTTACGATTTTTCAACTTTATGATATTGCAAAGGCAAAACACATTCAGTGAAAACTATACTTCAAGAACACATACAACCATTGTTTTTCCATTTAGTAGAATGTTCAATGAATTACATGAGATACTCAACCCTTTATTATAAAACAGGCTCTGTGTTAGATGATTTTCCTCAACTGTAGGCTTATGTAAGTCTTCTGAGCACATTCACAGTAGGCTAGACTGAGCTATGATGTTCAGGAGGTTAGGTGTACAACTGTCCCCCTTATCCACGAGGGAGATGTTCCAAGATACCCAGCGGATGTTCAAACATACATACACTGTGTTTTTTCCCTATTAAGTTGAGAACTTTCACCCTTTCACTCAAAGAAGCACTTTATGGCTTCTATTTGGCATATCTGAATTGCTAGCATCACTACTCTTGTGTTTTGGGGCCATTATTAAGTAAAATAATGGTTACTTGAGCACCAGTCCTGCAATACCTGGACCTGATAACTGAGACAGCTACCTAGTGACTAACGGGAGGGTGGTGTAGATGGTGTGGATACGCTGGACAAACGGAGGACTCACATCCCAGGCGGAACAGAGTGGTAATGTGCAGGATTTCATCACGGTACTCACAACGCTGTGCAATTTAAAACTTATCAATTGTTTACTTCTGGAATTTCCCATTTAATATTTTCAGAAGGCAGTTGATGGGAATAACTGAAACCACAGAAAGCAAAACCACAAATAAGGGGGACAAGAGTGTGATATTTTCAACTTATGATGGGTTTATCAGGATGGAACCTTATCGTAAGCCAAGGAGCATTGTAAGCCAAGGAGTACTTAGTTATTTTATAATTTGTCTTTTTCTTTCAATAGAGATTACTTCTTTTAAATGTACATTATAATTTTATAAGTGTATCTCTGGAAATAAATGTCAATTTGTAGTAATGCTGGAGGAGCCACCTGAGTGTTATGCTTGAAAGATGTTAGGAGATTTGGCAGCTCTGTTTTAACTTTAGTCATTCCATAAGATAAAATATGCCAAACAATAAATAACAAAAAAGAAAATGAAAATGTTCGAGTGGGTTCATTGCAGAACTTTTGAATAACTAGAGTAGCCTCGGTTGTTTGATTTCAGCTCCTGTCCAAAACAGTTCCAACCTAAAATAGAGGAATCAGCACTCATATTATTTCCTCCATGAACCACTCTTTTTAAAGTTATAGGAAACAAATGCAAAATTATGACTTTTATTTTCTGTCAGGGATCACTATAGTCTTTTTGCAGAGATGCATGAGAGCAGTGGGCCATTTGTCCAAAGGCTTCTCTGAGAGATCATATGGGAACTGTTCTTCCAACGAGCCTTTAAACCTATCTGTGTCTCAGGGAGGTTCATTCTAAAAATTTCAAGCAGATTTTCTTGGCTTGCTTGAGAAGAGCCCACTCATATCTTCACTTTTTTAGGAATTACAGGTAAAGGACAATGATTTAGGACTCAACAGATGAGAATGGGTAATTCCTTAATCTTTATTGAATGTCTACTATTAATATATACCAGAAATTACACCAGATATAGTAAACATTCTCATGTAACTTCTAGATGGCACATTCCCATTTGGAATATAGGGAAACTGAGGCCTGAGAAGAATAGTAATTTATCCAAGAATATACAATGACTATGTGAGAGAGAAGGGATTTGAACGGAGTCTTTTCACCTATGTAGAAAACATACACTGGGGAGGAAAAGACTAAAGTTAAGCCAATACTTAAATATTGGAAGATGATTCTTTTGGCTTCTTACCTGTTCATTACATATGCCCTGAAATGTATACACTTAGTAGCAAGTAGCTTATGTCTCAACTCTCTTTAAAAAACAGCCACATCAAATCCTGATACATTTTTGCAGGCAACAAACATGGAAAAACTCATCAGAATTTCTCTCCTCATCATAAGATTTCTGATTAAATTGGTAAACAAAACACACTTTGATCAAACAAGTGTGTCATCACATACAGATTTCTTTTATGCAATTCTTCTAACTATCTTTGAGAAGATGGTTTTAAAAGATGAAGCATAATTAGTGTAATTGCCATTTTGCAAGTAACAGTCAGTCATTGTATTTACTTTGAAGGAAATAAAAAGACATTTTGGAAATGAAGTGAAGATATAGACAAAAAACATTAGAATTTCTTTCTTTTCTTCATTGTATATCTTTTACCTAACTTCAGCTTGTATCAAACAGCTGGCCTTGAATGAACACTTTGCTCATAGCGATGGTCACCAACTTTCCTGCTTAATATTCTGAAGTTTGGCCACTTATGTTTCTCAGATTAGTACATCTGTGAATTTCCTGCAGAAATTAGGGAAAAATCTAGTAATTGGACAGAGAAAATTCATAATATTTTTCCTTAGGCCCAGGATAAGGAGGACTTTTTAGGGAAAATCCAGTCCCACCAATTTCATCAACACCCATTCTCCCAAATGCACATCCCGTCTTTTATTTTTTTCCAGGTTCCCTGTCACTTGATAGTTTTCAATCCTAGCAAAAAAGTGGTAAGTGTCTAATTCTAAGAGGTTGGATTTGTCTAAATGATATACATTTGCAGTTAATAAACTTAAACCTAAATGTGCAATAACAGGGAGTTTGTTAATAGTAACATAACATTTACTGACTATTCTCTATGTGTAGGGCATTATTCTAAGTGATTAACACATAATCGATTATCTCATTAATCCTCACAACAGCCCAATTAGATAAATGCTGCTATTATCCACATGATACAGATGAAGAAATGGAAGCATAGAGAATTTAAGTCACTACTTTAGGTGAAACCAGGATTCAGACACAAGCAGTTTGGCTCAAGTGCTTGTGTTATTATAAATTCTACAATATATTGCCACTAGCAAAATGGAATATGCTCAAATATAAATTATTTTGTCAAAAAAATCCACCTACTTTTGAAATTGAAGATATACCTACCTATATTGAGTTGAAGAGTCACAGATCTTTATAAATTATATTACAGAATAGTATGCATATAATTTGTTAGAAAAGAAATGTTAGTGATTATCTCTACTTGGTAGGATTATGATTGATCTCTATTTTTATTTGTATCTACATGTTTTTATTTATTTACCTACTTATTTCTATGCATATTTTCAATTTCTTTCCAAAATGGATCCATACTGTTTGTGTAATAAAAACAGTTCTAAAAAAAGGAAAAACAAAAACAAAAAGAAAGCAATGCCTGGCAAAACCCCCTAAATACCAGAGCCAGCTAGGAGATGAGTTACCACTAAATGATGACTCTCTTTTAATTGGAAATCCCACCTCTCTACTATTTCAATAAGATCTGTCATTTGCATATCATTTTAGACTTTAAAGAAAGTTTGCAAATGCTATCTAAGCATTATCCATCAGAACCCCCAGTTTGATTTATTATTCATTGTGATACAGAGAAGAGAAGATGGCCAGTAGTAGGTGCTCATATAGACGACATGGTAAAATGTGTGAAGGCCTGGACAGAAGCAGGCTCTGATCTATATATATGAGAAGGACTCCTTCTTGGGTGAGGAACTCTTGGCTGCCTTGGTGGCAATGCAACTCTCACAGAAGTATTCTGGCCTCTGGTCCAAAATCAAGGGCTGCCATGTGGTCAGGAAAGGTCAATGTATGCAATGCTTTTCAAAGAATAAGCACAATTTTTAATGATGATAACAAAATTGGCAAGATAGGAGCATTCTTTACTAATGTATTATTCATAAGAAAAAAATTACCTTAAACTAATTCTACTCAATTGACTGTACCATAAAATTGCAAAAATCCAGAAAGGACAAAACAACCAGCACTTAATTATAGCATCCTGCAATATGAAACAGCTTAGCTCTCAGTCAACATAATCTGGTAATCAAAGAAAGGAATGTTCTTTTTTCTTTCTTTTACCAGCTGATACTACCTCTGGGGCAATGACCAGCGGAGTGTGATAGCTTCTTTCACAAGGTAGCTGTGGTATAGCCCAAGGAGATGTAGCTAAGTAGTCAATTTTACATTGCTCTATAAATATTTCTAATGGCTTTGCAATTACCAGGTTGTCCTATGGCCACATCTATGGCCAATAACATGGCAATGCCAGAGCAGTCCATTTCCTCCCTGGTCACCAACCCAGTGAGAATGCCTACGGTAGAAGGGTCATGTTATTTTCGAAGCCAAATTTTAAAACACATAATAATCACCTGGAAAACTTGCTTAAAAGTGCAGATTCTCTAGGCCCGACTCTTAAAGCATTTGATTTAGTTGGTATAGGGAGAGGCCCATGAATTTACATGTTTAATAAGAAAGCCAGGTGCTCATTCTTTCTAATCTTTATAGAAGACATAAATGAAAAACAGGTGCTAGTATAACAACACTCAGCACATATTTTTGTTTCTCTAATAAATTCTTATCTATGTATGAATAGAGATGGTCAGGGTGAGTCTTTCAGCTTTGCTTCATTAATAATTCAGCAAGACTGAATATTATTGTTGAATGTATTATATATTTGAGTAATTGCAAACTTGGCAGGTCTTGTAGGCAAATTTTGTCCCATATTTCTTTCATATCATCAGGCCAACCTTAGTCATCAGCACTACAGCAGCTGTGTGAGGCAATAGTCCAGATAAGAACCCTCTTCACACTTTCAACTCAAATGCAGCTAAGGAAAGAAAATACACATCCACCCTCAGAATAAGAGAATGTCCATCAATTTGAGTTTTACAAATAATGAGTAAATAAGAAATATTAAGTTGCGTAACAGTAGTTTGAAAAGAAATTTGAAACATTTGGATCATCTTGAGAAACTACGGACAAGACTTGGTGCAGTTCTACCAAAATTAATGTATTTGTGGCCATTTTTTGTTTGTTTGTGTCTGCTATTTGGTCCCTTTTTAATGGAAGAATATGTGCCTTTACATTGAGCAGAATAGTCTGAGATGACATGCTCAGTTCAAATCAAAATGAGAACACTAAGCTACCTTATAGAGCCTAAAAAAAGCCTTTATACATAAAATTCCCAGAGGTGTTACTTATAGTATGACAAAGACAACATGACAATCTCTTTCCGGAGAAAGAATACGATTTATGTATAACGGTTTAAAATCCATCCTAAAACATTGCAACTAGTCCATATCCCTCAGGTGGTGTATTTAAATGTAATACCCTCTACGTTCAATCAACCTTGCACCCTATGTAGTTATCCATGTGATCTGACCTGACTGAGAGTGATGTGGGGCGAGGGAAAGATGGATGGGGAATGGGGAAGTTATTTTAATTAACACCAAGGAAGGTGGCAAAAACTCATCTGAGCTCTCAGGTGCAAGCAGTTCAGGGCCATATCGCGTTTGATCGGTCTTTCCTGGAACTGAAGAACCAGTGCCATCATCAACACCGGGTTTCAACTTATATACAGACTGACATCGTTTCAGGGGAAGGCTTACACTTCACCAACATGAGCCCTTCATTCACTCAGTAAATATTGGATGGGTTTCCATTAAGTGTCCAACAATGCCGGGAATAGACAAGTAAACCAAACAGATGAGAATCCTGCCCTTAGGAAGCATATATTTCAGTGGGAGGAGAGAAAAAGTCCAGAAAATAAATTTCAGACATAGGGTACATCTAATGGTGACAAGGGCCATAGAGGAAGGCAAAATAAGAAAAGGGTGGAGAAGGCTGACAGTGGGGGTGGGGGACACGATTTTGAAGAGGTTGATCAGGAAGAGCCCCACTGAGAAGATGACATTAAGCAAAAGACTTGAAGAAGTGAGGAAGTAAAAGTCGTGGGAAAGAGCATTCTAGAAACTGGAACAGTCAATACAAACGGATGAGAAGATCATGAAAGACTTGGAGAATTTCAGCATCCAAGTCATCACCACACAGGCACTAGCTGGGCCTATCGTGAAATTCAAATCTATGCATAACATCGATAAGAGGGTATTGCTGAGAAGTGTGCTTCCAATAATTCCACAAGTTCATCGGTTGTCTTAAACTTCCAGGAAACAAGGCGATGATGAAGTTTTGTTTGTGTGTATCTTTGGGCACCTTGTCAGGCATGCTTTTGTTCCTGTCCTTCCTTTTTTTACCAAGAAAGGGCTATTTCTCATATGTAACTGGAAAAGTAAGATGAATTAGATCAGAATCTTTAGCCTGTGCTGAAACAACCAGCATCAGCACAGGCCCCGTTTGGTTTCCAGAGTGGGGGCCATGTGCCTTTGCCCTGAATACTGCTGGTAAGTTACACTGCTTACTCTTGCCTAGTGTACTACTTTTCTGTGGCTGCTGCAAGAAGTTACCATGTACTCAGCGGTGTGAAACAACACAAATGTGTTATCTTACAGTTCTGCAGGTCACAAGTCTCTCCGGGCTAAAATCAAGCTGTCAGAAGGGCTGCAATACTTTCTGAAAGCTCAGAGTAGGATCTGTTTCCTTGCCTCTTCCCACCTCCAGAAGCCACCCACAGTCCTAGATTCATGGCCCTCTCTCCACCTGCAAAGCTCCCAAAGACGAGTGAGTCCTCACATCATATCACTCTGAGCTTGCTTCTGCTGCCACATCTTCTCTGACTCTTCGCTCTCTCTTCCGTCTCACTTTTCCACTTTTAAGACCCTTACGATTATACGGGACCCACCCAGCAATCCAAACCATCCTCATGTGCCTACTTAATCATATCTGCAAAGTCTTTTTTCCCATATTAGGCAGCATATTTACAGGTTCTGAGGATTAAGACATGTTTGGGGGCCATTATTCTGTCTCCCGCAGTTAGTATGCTTTTCTTTTTTTCTTTTTTCATTTTTTTTTTTTTAAACTTCAGGATCTAATCAAAATTGTATAAGAAAAGTTTGTATTAGTCAATGCGAAACTGGCAAGGGACAGAAAAGGCCTTTCATGTATGGGTAATTATTGGAACAAAAACTATTTTCTGGCATAATATCACCCTGGGAAGGGCAGCATACAACTATAAAATCTTTAAAACGACAAAACCTATGAAGGCATTAAATCAACCGTAGCCCTCAAGGAACATTCTAATAATGTGTAAATTGGAGCAAACTAATTGATCACTTTGAACCTCAGTTTCCTTAAAACAACCTTTCAGGGTTGTTATGAGAATTAAAAAGGATAAACTGTATGCAGTCTGGACTAACAGGGGACTGACACACATTGGGTGCTTACTTTGTAGTTATTGTTTCTGTTCTTATGATCATCATCAACAATTTTTTCTTTCACTTGCTTCCTACTTCTCCTAATCTAGTAACAATAAAAACATAGATTTTAACATATTTTCTATACAAACTAGCCTTAGATATTGTATTTGATCCAAATAAATATTGCTGCTTTTCTCTCCTTTAGAGTTTGGTAGACTCTTGAAGTCACTATGCAAATTCAGTCTACTCAAAGGCCAAATCAGTATGCTGTGGCACGGAACCTGGAGCTATTTTTAAGATAATTGCCCTGTGGCCACTGCCCCTCTCTTTTCTTCCCTCTCACAGCTGTGGCCGAGAGGGACGATCACCTGGCAGATAGTGGCGGCAGCAGCTGTCTGTGCAGGGAAAGGCTGTGGCCCAGCACCACGGCCCCTGCCTCCTGCTGAAGGCAGCTGCTAGTTTAGGTCAGGTGAGTAGCAACACCCAAGATCGGGCTGCCCCCAGGACAACTGGACATCTGCCTGGTGAACTTCAGAGAAGGCCTGGCTGGAGGCAAGAGCAGCGGCTATTGTTGTCCCATCGATTCTATTTCTGATGAGCCTCAAGTTCATCCCTTGAGTTGGTGTTAAGCCTCAGATGCCCCAACACTAAGAAATTAGTATGTCTAGTACTAGTATCTGACATAGTAGACAGTTTGGAATGCACGGGCCCAGGAGCCTCTGCTCTCTCTAGACCCATGTCTCGACTCATGCTAGCATTTGGGTGGATGGAGGTCTTCTTGTTACTATTTACACTAGTTTACCTCTCTGACCATTGCTCACATGAATCATGGAGCCATTGAAAGTACAATTTCTAGCTTAGAGATCACTGAGTCTAACCACCTAATGTTAGGAATAAGGAAATGGAAGTCTAGATTAGGAAAGTGATTTGCCCAATGACAAGAACTAGAACCCTGTATTATCTGGCTTCCAATTCACTTCTCTTTCCATGGCACTTCCTTCCCCCACATTTTGAATCTATGTTGCTTGTACTTGTAACTCAGATACTTGTTGCATGGAGTAAGCAGGTGAGTGGCCACGTTATTTCCAGAGTTTAATATTAAACATTCTCTCCTTTCAGATGAAAAAACTGGAGGCAATAACATGCAGTGGTTTAGGGCAATGGCAAGGATGATCAGAGACAATCCTGTATTTAAGATGCAGCATCATGGACTGAGCTTGGTGGCTACATCACGTGCAACAGCTGTGTTGGCCTGAGCCTAGCCTTTGGGGACTGCACAGAAGACAGATGGATGGCAGAGGCAAGAGTTGGTGAGTGACCAGGGGGACGGCAAGTGCACATGTTCCCCGAACCTCTCGGAAAATGGCTCCACGATTTCCATGTTCCCAAACATTCACCTACCACTGATTAACAAAGGAAAACACCTATAGGTACCAGAATGAGAGCCTCAAAGGAAATCTTCTAAAATGTCAAATCTGCCTGTTCTACTAGAGAAACATGTAACTACATAAATAGAAGAAGGACTGTAGGACACAAGCTTGTGTGCAGTTCAATGGCGGGGACCACGTCTCACTCACGTTTTGATTTTTTCTCCTGTTTGTCACCATGCCTCGCCATACACATCCCCGGAACCCAACACTGTGCGGTACACATAACAGGCACTCGATAAATGTTTTAACTTGACTGCATTCCTTTACACTTAACTAAAATCGGCGGAAGTCTCAATTTCCCTTTCTCATGATTTTTCAAGTGGCCCAGGTTCTGTTGGCACTGCAGACAATACAAGAGCAATCAGCCAAGAATGAAATGCCCTAAAGACTGGAAAAGCAGACATTAAAAACACTTGCTGGAGAAAGTCCTCAGCATGAGGAGCGGGCAGGCGCTGCAACTGCGCCAGGGAGGGCACCCACTGGGCGGGCGCATCTGCTCCCAGGGATGTGATGATCCCATTATTCTCCAAGTTTGCTCAGATTAATCAGAATCTCAAGTCTTCTGAGGCTCCCGAACACCCAACTAATAGCCACATCAAGGCTAAATTTATGCTAATCTGTTAATGTGTACGCCCCACAGTCATTAGCTGAGGAGATTGGCTCCTCTGTACAATCGCTAAGGGTTTCTTAAAAAGAGAACTAATGGAAATGTCTTTAATAATTCTCCACGCTGACTCTGTATTGTTTTTAGTGCTCACACATATGTGCCTGCAATTTTTCATCAAGTATCTAGCTACAGAATCTTATTATTTTGCAAGATGGCTTCTGGTAGACAGCAGCTTCTAAGGGAGAAACGGCTTTTTGATGGATGCGGCTTACTCAAGTGTATTTAATAGATTCCATTGAGGGTAGTTTGTCATCAAGAATAACAATACAAATATTTTGATTTATGTCGGCTCATTAATTATTTCCTTACTAGTCCATATTTTGGAGTAGCTCCATATATGCTAAATTTATTTTTTAAAGTTTTCATCTTCATTTAACGGAAAGCCCTCCTGTAGTCCCGAGTGAAATAACTGTTGTGTATTGGCCATGCAGATCGGCTGTGCTTTCCCTGCCAAAGGTAAATACCCAAAAGAAATCCAAAATTACACTGAATAAAAATTTGGATGAGCACCATTTATGCTTTAATTTGGGTAAAAACAGTCTTCAGAGGTTATGTGCCGTGAGGGAGAGTTGGCTGATTATAAGCCGGAGGTTCCTAAATGACTGAAGATAATTCCAATCCAACTGGGTTTTGTTCCAAACTGGATATTTTGTGTGGTCCCACACAGGAAAATGAAACGATTAGTTGGAAAGCAATGGTGTATCTGATTGGTTTAGTCCCTAAGGACCAAAGGATTCCTTTGTGTGCTAAGTGTCACTGTGGCTAGACTGACCCATATGCTCACTTGATACCCACCCAGCAAGCAGTGACCTTGACATCTGCCACCCCGCCTTCCCTCTGCACCTTCCACGTACATCCCTGTCTCTTCTCCGGACTGCTTTGCTTCCTTACCTATTCCACTGTTTGACCATGGCCTTGGGCAAGTCACAATCTTGCTGATACTCAGTTTTAATGTTAAAATGGGAACAATTTTTACCTTAGGACACCTTTAGGGATACCCTGAGGAATAACTGAGATAACGTAGGTAAAGTAGCACAATGTCTGAAGCACAGTAAATACTTGATTAATATAAGTTATCATTATTATGAATATTATTTTCATCATCACCCTCTTCCCTAACTGGCAGGAAGGGCCAAGGCAGTAGCGAGGTGCTGAAGAAGCTGGGCCCAGAGCTGGGTCAGGAGAGTTGGCTCTTGCAGACGGAGCTAAGGGAGCCCTTGCAGTGGGAGGAGAGACAAGGACCTCGCCCTAAAACATGCCCATAAGCCGCCACTCTCACTGACCCTTCAGCTTGCTGGAGGGCGGACGGGAAACAGAGTCGATGGAGCATTACATTGCCATGATGGGTCATTGTACCACTGGGCGAACAGGAACACAATGACTTCTATGAAAGGCTTGGGGTGAATGTTCCATCCAGTGGATACAATTCAGTCATTAAGTTCCACTGCTGGGAACTCTCCACCCCATTTTATTCCATATCAAACAGTTGTTTCCTGCATGTAGCCTCATGCTGAAAGTTGTCCTAAATGCTTTTGGCATTTTTGACTTCCCCTTTATTGATGTGTAGAATCAAGGTGGTGTTCCCAGTGAGAAGACGAAAAAAAAAAAAAACAAAAAAAACCCATAACGTTTTGTCTATGTTAAGCTAAGACTTGAAAGTTACACGTTGGTCACTGGCAACCGTGCTGAGGGCCCCACACGGCTGGGAGGTGGCAGTGCGGCCGTGCATGTGCGTCCTGTTGAGGCCGTCTCATCGCCTCATTACCGTTACTGACCCTCACTGCCTTCCTCATTAACTGCCCCCTTCTAAAGTGACCCTGTTAGAGTATAAATCAGATCACGTTGCATCACCTACATAGAACCATTACACTTTAGAATAAAATCCATGATTCTTACCGTAGGCTGTAAGGGCCAGCCTGCTCCGGCCCTCTTCCCACCTCCAGACTCACCTAGGACTCCTCTATCCCTCATCCCAGTCCCTCCCACGCTGCTCCTTCTGTCCTTCCTACCTCATGAGTGTTGTCTGTCCTCTGCGTGGAGCTGCCGCCCGCTCCCCTGCCCTGGCTGGTAGTTACTCACCTCAAACGACCCATTCCCAGAGAGGCTCCCCCATCATCCTGTATAGAGAACCCTGAGCTAACACCCCTAGAAACTCCCTGCTTCATCACTATTTTTACTAGCTTTTATCACAATGGCTACTCCTTTTGTGTATTTATTCACTTACTCATTTAGTAGTAACTGTGGTTGCTTGTGGGTAGGAACCTATAAATTGCTGCGATAGCCACAGCACCCAGGCCAGTGTCTGGAACAGAGCAGACATGGATTATGTATTTAACGAAAGAATAAACAAATGCTTCCTTCAAGACTTTTCTATTTTATGCAAAACAGCATGACGTTTTACAATTATGCTTACAGCCTCTTTATGAACATTTTTTGGAGGCAGGAATGGGATCACACAGATCACAGTGAAAAAGAAAATAGAAATGGGTTGTCTAAAAGGGCCAGAAGAACACTGATGAGAGCTAAATCACCCGATGACAGTGGTTTAAAAGAGAGTTTCTGGAATCTTGTGCAAGAAACTAAACTGAGGACTAATAGTTAGTTGTAGGTGAAATGTCTGCTTTATTATTATAATTGTTATTATTACTTTTTAGAGGTAGGGTCTCACTGAGTTGCCCAGGCTGGTCTCAAACTCCTGGCCTCAAATCCTCCCAGAATGATCCTTCTTCCTCGGCCTCCCAAAGTGCTGGAATTACACACATGAGCCATTGTGCCCGGCAAAATGTCTGTTTTATAAAGCAATCCAGAAATCATAAAGCTGTCTTGTGATTTTAGGGCCTAAATATTTCTAAAACAAACATATATTTTTAAAAATGTTATTTATTCCTTTTCAAGGAACCTGACTTGGTGTTCCACTGCACATCACTGATGGTAATATATTCACCAAACTGGCTTGCAATAGGGAACTCCGGCCAAGGTTTGTGTGCCCTTGAACAAGGCAAAATAGCCCCTCTCTGATGATTCATTTTCAAAGTGGAAAGAAATTCTCAAAATGGGCTTGTGAACTATTCTGGGGGGGAGAAGAGGGCTGTGTTATAATTACAGCCATTTTATTTTCCTTTTTACAGACAAGAATGTAAAGATGATTTTAGAATTCCATTTGCTTTGCTCCTTTTCCACCCAGCTACCAATTCCCCTTACTGAACAGTGAGCTTTAAAGGGATGCAGGTGTTGAAGCACATTCATATGGAAAATGTTCCTCAAACACGGCCTTAAATTATACTTGGTGACCAATGTGTGAATATTTATGGCAGAGTTTGCTCATCCATTAAAGGAAAGAGTATTTTTCCATTACAAGTCTCATATCTTGATAAAACACTTACCAGATTATGTTCCACCTTTCTGAAGGAATCCCCCATTAAAACAGTATATCTAGTTCTTTATTTTTACATTGTTATAAAATATGTTCAGGCACATAAATTGTTTTTCGTTTAACATTCCCCTCTCTTGCTTTATTTTCTGTTTCACCTATACAGGCTTCAATGAATAAGAAAATGTATTAATGTCAGCTGGTTATCTGGACAGGCTCAGTTGCATACACAACCATGGGTTTTTATGACTGTTTAATTTTCAGCATACTAGACTAAAGTTGCATCGATTTTTCATAATGTTATAAAGCAAAATAGCTATTGGAAAGGGGGCGATATGATAGCAACTGCTATTTCTAAAGGCAGCCATACCTTGATGAAGGCAGTCTCATCGCTGTAACCACACACTCACACCATTCCCCATTCAACTCTCCAAAGCCCATCATTAGATTATTCTTGTCTGTAGCTGTCATGATCTCCTACATCGAATAGCAAGTCTTCCTACACATATACAACGAGGTAAGGAACACGGAGTTGGGTGGGGAGGCCGCAGGAAAGAAGCTGAATTTTAAGGGCAAGTCTTTAATTAAACGAGAAACTTACTATGACTTCCACTTCTAACACATTAGCATAAACACCTGATTAAATCAGAAAATTAACACCTGGTCCCTTCAAGGGTCAAGAGAGGTTCAGTGAACTTACCCAAGAGAAAGCACGACCCAATTCTGGCCCAGTGGACCAGCAGGAGGGCAACAGGCTAGTCACGGAGGCAGTACTTGGCACATGAATCAGAGAATCTTCCAGAGATGGAGCTAAAAATAGAACATATTTGTGGCAAGTGTCTGAAAGGCTGAGAAAAGTCTCTTAGCTATATTCAGGAAAAATAAGATCTTCTGGCAATTGCTTTGGCTCCCAACTAAATGGCTTTTAACAGTGGGGCCAAGTATATGTCAAAGCAAATTTTAACTCTGATTAGATTTGTATCTCATTTTCACTCTGTGCTTAATTCTATCACTGAACTTTTCACATAATTGTATGACCCATACCAGACATTCTGTACCTGTTTTTTAATACAATTCCTAAATCATTGCTTGAAAGATCTCCACCTCTCTGCCATAGGAGTTGTCCTCCCTCATGCAATCGTACTTATTGCTCTGGATAGGTCTTGCTTACACCGCTAAAGAGCTACTGATAGTTCTTTCAGGAGTTTGATTCTATAAACTTACAAGTGAAATTAGGCCTTGAAAAGGACCAAACTACTCATGCCAATCCATTGCCAGTTTAGAGGGAGGCAAGGAGAGTGTCTTCATTCTTCAAACTGTGGAATCCTGGCTCTCACTGAAGTTGGAAAAAAAAAAAGATTAATAACTTAGGTTTATGTAACCTGTGATTTTCAAAAATAACTTCTCATACATGAGCTCATTTGATGCTCTTAAACCTGCAAATATATAACCAAGACTGAAAAAAAAATCTCAAAAAACCTTTCTTGTAAGATACATAAGTATGCATATTTTATTTGTTTATAACTGAGAAAAGCATAGAGAGCACAGGCCTGTCAGCTAGAGGGGCCTGAGTGGCTGCAGCTTCAAACCCCAGGTCCCCTCTCTCTAGCCTATTGTCTTCCTGCTTCTCTTGGCTCCCCTTCCTCAGTTACCAGCCTAGGGCTAAGTTAAGGCTGAAAGGGTGTTAATGATTCCTTTCAGAGGCAGCGAGGACAAAGGAAATATTGCACAAGAGAATTAAATGTTTCAGATTTTGTTCCACACTAGGCAGAGAATAAGAGATATACACATTCTCAAATATTAAGATTGCTGCTTCCCACTTCTGTCAATTGTTGGCGATGGCTGGGGAGAAAAGAATAAAAATGTAAGCAATATACACATTCCACCTTATGTGTAGCCTTTCAGCTAGAGGTAGGGAAAAAATGAAGGCCTCCGAAAAGTACAGAGGGAGAATTCCGCAGGAAGAGACCCAGAGGCATATTGCCAAGAGTGCATGGGGTTGTTTTGTTTTGTTTTCTGTGCAAGACAGAATCATTTCATTATTTACAAGAGTTGTTCTTTTTCTACCTCAGAAGGAAGCCAGAAAATTAGAAACAACACAGAAACTCCTTTTGTAACATTTTACATTTTATTTCTTAGTTTTGAGAAAGCACTTTAAATGAAATGAACCAGCATAGTCACCAAGTAAGGGAGGGAGAGAGATTCCCACAGTCTTTTTTTTTTTTTTTTTTTTTCCTTCAGAACTACAAAGTTCTTAACTTCTCCAGTAGTAGAGGGCTCTGAAAAGTACTTTCAGAACACAGTTCCAACGTTTCTTTTCAGGCAGTTCTTAAGAATGTTGGACAGTGAACAATAACAAAAAAAAGTTGCTTCAGCCGCAGCCTTCACTCTGCATTTGGCCCACAAGCACTGCTGATGTTGCAGAATAAATACCAGTGACACCGCAAGCAACTTGGAAAAAAAAAAATTTTTTTTGGACTAACAAAGTACACGTTATGCAAGACTTAACTGAGTACATTTCTTCACATAGAGAGAAACAGCACAGTGATCACAGGGCAAAACTCAATGAATTGAATACACCGGGCATTTTAATTACAGAAAACTGTGCATTCTTGCCATAATTGTTTATAACTGTATACACCTGCTGCATTAAACCAGTTCTGAGTTTAGGACCTAAGCGAACTATACTCGGACACACAGCCGGATTTCCTACTCCTTATTGCCATCACAGACTAAACAACTACTGTCATGAATAAAACATCAAGGTGAAATATAAATATACACGTCGACCCTCTCCAAGGTTTCATGGCCAAAGCGTTTACACATAATGAAAATGCTTGGTGCCCCTCTTGTGGAAAGAGGCTGTGCAACCAGCTGTGCCAGGCTGGGACCCAGAGTCCAGCTTTTATAAACCCAAGCTTAGGCCACTAAGCTGCCTCTCAACATTGAGGAAGAGTGGTGAATTTAGGCCAATCTGACAAAAAACAAAAAAAAATCTGCAATTGTAAAGGCAGACAGCCCAGGAAGGAACTTCCAGGATGCCTAGGAATTAAGGAATGAGAACAAGAAAGCTCAGTGGAGATTTAGAATTGGGGGGAAACAGTGAAGAGCTACACTGGAGCAGGCTGCTCCCGAGGGTGGAAGCCTGATGTGAGGAAGTGCGTTGCTGCAGGAGGCGGGGTGCTCCGTGGGGGGACAAACCAGGTGGGCCCCAAGACACCTACTCTGCCTCCATGACTGACATGCTCAAACTCAGCTTTGACCCTGTGACTCCAAAAAATCAACCACCATGGTCCCAAATTAGACATTTTCCAAGAATTGAGTCATTCTACTCCAAGATTGGATTCAGTAATCTCAGAAAGAGATGCAAGAAAATCAATTTCCTGATAAAGACAAAATATCTCATCAAGAGCACTCCTGGGAGACAGACTGCACGGCCAGGAGAACTAGTCAAAGTACAAAGGAAGCAAAGACTGCCAAACAACATGAAATGAACAGCAAATTCTTGGATTGGTATATCCGTTCACTCAGGAAATGGAGTTTCAATGATAAAGCTATCAAAACTAATGATAAACATTTGAGTACAGATGTCTTTTTTTATAGAATATCTTTTTTTCCTTTGGGTCAATATCCAGTAGTGGGATTGCTGGATCAAATGGTAGTTCTACTTTTAGTTTTTTGAGGTATCTCCATACTACTTTTATAGCAGCACAATTCACAACTGCAAAGATGTAGAAACAACCCATATGCCCACCAATACATGAGTGGATTAATAAAATGTGGTATATGTATACCCTGGAGTACTACTCAGCCATAAAAAAAAAATGGTGAACTACCTCTTGTATTATCCTGGATGGAGCTGGAGCCCATTCTTCGCAAGAATGGAAAAACAAACACCACATGTACTCACCATGAAATTGGTACTAATCCATCAACACTCATGTGCACATATGGAAGTAACATTCACCAGGGATCAGACGGGTGGGAGGAGGGAAAATCGGATGCATAAATTCATACCTAACAGGTGTGGTGTGCACCGTCTGGGGGATGGACATGCCTGAAGCTCTGACTTGGGTGGGGCAAAGGCAATATATGTAACCTAAACATATGTACCCCTGTAATATGCTGAAATAAAAATAAACAAAACTAATAATAAAGATTTTCGCCATCTAAGTCATTGCTCACCCCATATGTAGGACCCAGACCCCAGGCTTAACCATGTGGGTCTTCACGGAGCTAGACATGGTTCGCTACTGAAGGCGCAAGGCTGATGTTTGCCCTTCTCATGTTTGTTTGTCTGTTGTGTTTGCCCTGCATGGAAATACAAGGGCTCCCGGGCCCTGTAACCTGAGTACCAAGCTAACTCACAGTTCAGATCTAAGGACCCGGCTCATCCAATCCACAGTTAACAAGCTTTCTTGAAGGTTCTAAATGCAATCATTGTTTTAAAAACTCATCTGCTTAAAATAAAAAAGGAAAGTATTGCCAGGAACTGCTTAAAGGAAAACAAAAAACTCATTTAATTTTTTTAAAACTTTGCCCATCAGCTGCCAAGTAAACTTATTAAGTCTTTGTTTTATGAGGAATCATGAAACACGTCCAAAAGCAATTTTATATAGCCAGTAGGTACTAACCAAATACATTGCCATTCACATTTACAGGTTTTTTTTTTTTCTGTGTCCCACTGTAAACCCCTCAAAATGAAGGTATACTCCTTTAGTTTCTGTCACAGTTCTCTGAACACAGTGGTCTTTCAGTGTTCACGGTGGCCTTTCAATCAGTGTTCAATGTTCAGTCAATGTGTCAAGGAGTGAAACAGTGCCTATTCTATTTATGTGTTTATTTGTTTTTCTATTTTCTAAAAATAACATGAACTATTTGACCATTTTAATGTGTTCTTCATCCACTGGAGAAAGGAGATGTCCTGAGAAGCAAAGAGGAGAAATTCTGTATGGCTGTGCACATGCACGAGATCTCTTTTACAAACATGTCAACAGGTGGAACATGTTAACCTTGATTTCACACGAGACCAGAGGCCAAAATTTTGCTTACTGTTGCATACTTTGTTTTGACTGGAGAGAAAGACAGAGACAGAGAGAGAAAAAACCTGTAAAGACCCACCTAGCTTAGATAGACATAATCAAACACAGCAAGAGGCCAATAGAGTGCGCTAAGGTATTATCAAAAAATAATGATAAAAATATATTTCTGTAATAATATCAAAAGGATGAGTGCTGGAAGGAGGTGCAAAGAGAAAACCAAAAAGGTGTAGATAATAGTGGGATGAGAGAGTGGCATGCACAGGGCAGAGTGGCGAATATTTGGGAGTAACGGTGGTATCAGTTTATAAAGGAAGGGGTCCCTGTTCCCTAAAACTCTCATAGAAAACTGGGACAAATGCTTCACATACAGGCAGTTGGTTGGGAGGGGAAAAGAGAAGGTAGACAGCAACAGGGGCTTAATAAAGGCTCCAGTCATAGGTTTCGGTGGCTGAGGCCATCCGTGGGTGAGAGTCCAGTGCTGGGGTTCTAAGGCTGATCCTCAGGCACCCATTTCCTGAGATGGTTTTCTGGGTCATGGGAGGAAGGGAAGCAGGGAAATTAATGAGGCTGCAGATAACAGGCTCACAACCATGGGCATCAGCCCAGTTTGTTCTCTGGGTGCAACATATGAACACAAGGGCAATACATGATCAGTAAACTTGCATAAAAACGAAGATCCTTCTATCCTTGTGACACTCACAAACTCCAAACAGAATCATTCAAATTTCATGGCCCTTCTAATAGTTTCCATCTTAGACTTGAGGCTTTTGTTCTCCACTAATTTGTCTGCCATTAAGTATCCAAGGTGGATATGAAGATATTATGCTGTAGTCCTTTCTTCCCAGGGCCTGAGTGAAGACCTGAAACACAGTGGGACACCTGGGACACAGTGGGACAGCCTGGGTGTCCATCACTGAAATACTGTATTTGCCAAAACAAAGAAATTCACTGTAAGAGATGGCATCATATAAATGATTCTATATAAGATGGCTGTTTCCACATCTTTATAGAGGAATCTGAATAATACAGCTGTGTTCATTTGGCTATAAATTTCTTAAAATAAATAACCTCATGCAACAAATGTTTTACTTTGTGTACATGGTGAGTGGGAACGTTTTTGTTTCTCTGGCCCCATATATTGGGTGTATGTATTGGAGAGAAGAAAATTAATGGAAAGTATTAATTCATGAAGCTCTGGTCATTTTTATAGCTTTATCTTGATGTCTTAGTTACTGTCAAAGAAATGCTATAACATTAGCACAATAGAAAGGATAGTCACTCTCAATTTGAATATATACATGTATATATTGATACTATGTTGTATGATATATTAACTAAATAAAAATCTTTCCAGCAATATATATGATTTATATTTACTTAAATTTTAGATTTTAAAATGTTTCAATGACTATTATCTAATTAAAAGATCTATATTTGTTTACATTTCAACTATGTTATTCTGTTTACACAGAAATGAACATTCTCAATCTCCCACTTTCTCAATGTCTCTCTTCCTCTTTCATTTCAGTTAAATTCCCACGGAACTGGTGGAAGCAACTGCCCTTTGAGAATGTGAGGATGCATATTAAATGAAACATTCTTCTTTTATTTTCAAGAAAAAGAATGCTGTATCATTTTCATATCTGGGTTAGTATTTGATTTACCAAGAGTGACATAATGACTCCGCTGGTCTTTGGAATTTTAGCCTTAGTTGAAATCTTTGCAGTGATTCCTGCAATTTCTGTTATCTATGAGCCTTAACCAGAGATGTGAATGTACCCTTGTATTTTTCAGAAGAAAAATACCTCTGTCAAATAAACAGTGTGCTGCAGAAGTATTGCAGAGGCCATAAGAGGAAGACATTTCTTCCCCAAGATTACCTGGAAGTCTTCGTTTACTTTTAGATTACTGAGCTGCCCTTCCCTTTTACACTCAGCACGTGCATCTGGTAGGAGCCAGCTTTTCCCAGGCGATGATTTCAGTCCTCCTAGGATGATGTCACAGAGGCGTGACCCCTTCTAACCTGCCACCACTAGCACTCCCAAGGCTGATGTGGGGAGGGTGGGGATCTAGAATGTTCTGGGGCTGGGGCTCAGCGCCCACATTCCATTTCCTCTCTCCTCTTTAGTGTCTGGACATAATGTCCAGAGTTTTCTCCACTGCTGAGATTTTTTACTCTCATATATTAGTAATTCCTTTAAGATCCAGCTGCCTGCTTTGTGTTAGGGAAGTTTCTGCAGGACTGAACACACTCAGTTGTTTCATCCACTTCTATAGAAACAACACAGTTATCCCACAGGAACGCTGCCATTTCACAACCACTCTTGCTTTCCCCGAAGCCACACGTTTTTCCTTTCACTCAAAATCTAATCCCCTCGGCTCTTTGTTGCTACACTGTTTCAGAAGAAAAATTAGATTACGCCAAGAATATAAATACTGAAAAACAAATGTTCTGAACTGAATTTAGCTTACCTTTTTAATGTTCATTTTAGAATGATCAGCCGGTGCCCTAAAATAAATCCTCTCTGACATTTGATTCTCACTTAATCTTCACCTTGGTTGAAGCTTCTGGGCCTCCACCTCTCTCCACCCTCCCTGCCTTCAACTCTGGGTTGCCCGGCAACCTCAAACAGCTGGCCGCCCAAACAGGGAGAGTCAATGGGATTAACTCTGGAGGAAACTAATTGAAGGAAGCATTAGTATGCTCCCAATCAGAATGCTTTCAACACTAGCTGATTAAGTTGCGCTCTGCTGTCCTGAGTAAGAGAGTGCAGGTGGAAGACCTGCCCCAGACCTGAAGACTGAATATTCACAGCAGCTACCACACCCACGATGACGACAGCCCTCTGCTTGCAAAGGAGCACAAAATCATATTATTACAAGTCTTTTGCCCACTACTGCTCTCATTCATGTACTGTGCATTCATTTACTCACTCACTCCCTTATCCATTCACAAGTATTTATTAAAAGACAGCAGACCAGTATAAAAATTCTGTGGCCTCTGGGGTAAACCAGACTTTTGTTTCCATCCTAGCTCCAGTATTTTCTACCTTTAGTTTCTTAAACTTTCTAAGTCTTAATTTCGACATCGGTAAAATCAGGTCACCAATGCTCACCTTAAAGAGATACTGTGAAGATCACGTGGGACAGAACATGCCAATCAACTCCCACAGTAATTGTCCAGGTCAGACCTTCAGTTAATTCACTTCCCCTTCCACCCCAGGGTACTCGAATGCGGGAGAAAACCCAGAGGCACATTAACTAGTCTGGGGCTTGTGGCTGTATTTCAAGTATGAAGTAAAGACATGAATGAAATCTTAACGGTAGAAATTGAGAGGAATGGACAAGTGTGAGACTTGTTTTGAAGGAAAAATGAATATGGGATAGGTTATGCTGCAGTAACAAATTAACTTCCACATACCAATGCCTTAGCCTTAGAAAGACTGATTTCTTGCTCTCACTATATGTCCACTGCAGGCTGAGAAGCTCTGGTTTACACAGTCGCTCAGGGACCCACCTGATGGAGACGCCACCATCTTTTAACTGCACCACCTGGAACACAGTTCTGTTGTTCTTCCCCCATCAGGGCGAAAGACACTTGAGCTTTCATTGCCTAAGTCCTGAAATTACACATAATATGTTTTCTCACAGCTTCTTTCCCAAAACCAGCCCACATGACCCCACTCACTACAAGGAGGCTGAGAACTACACTCTTACATGCGCTTGAAAGAGGGTGAAAAGAGGATATCAAAAAACACTAGTGAAGTCTTCCATTACACACCTTGGTGGGTTGAACCACTTCCTTTCTGGTAAAGGTGGCTTAAATCTCTTTAAAGTTGCGCTGGTTCGTTCAGAAAATATCAGCTATTTTAATGGTTTTAACAGTCTACCTAAGGGAGGGGGCTCAGATTATGAGAAAGATAGGTGAGCCCTGAGAGACATGAAGCTATTCCCTATGAGACCAGCAGTTTTCAAAGTGTGGGCCAAGGCCCTCTGGAGACCTCCAACACCACTTCAGGTCATCCAAGAAGTCTTCTCTTTTCCAAGTATGTATCTGTGAGAGGCTGGATTTTATATACTTCACTTACAGCATATAACAGCAACTTCAATCGCCAAAGCAGATATAAGAATCTAGCTGTCTTCTATTATGCCAAATCAAATATTAAAGAGATGCTATTCTGTTAAGCCAGATACTAAAGAAATTTGCAAAAATTGTAACACAATGCCACTCTTCACATCGAATATTTTTATTTTGGAAAATGCAGTTATTTTTTTTAACAAAATATGTTATTTATCTTTAATGTGTTCACTATTATTTTTAAAGAAAATATTTAATTTCTTTAATTTTGATGTCTAATATACTAAATATTGATAGATAGTACCCTCTTAAACACAATTTTTAAGAGTGTAAAGGTGTACTGAGATCAAAAATTTGAGAATCCTTTATGTCAATCATATAGCCCCTAAGAAATTCTGTGCCCTGGGCGAGTTCCCTCTGTAGGGGATGGGGCTCCTTAACCTCTATAAACTGAAGGAGTCCACTTAGGGTTTAGATTCTCATATTCTCTGCAGGTCAGACAAGTGAATTTGGGGACTGGGGAGATAAGGCACCCTGAAGGTTAGACGGGTCCAATCCAGAGTTCTAAAGTTCAGACAAGTGCTCTTAGGGTACCTGCATTTCAAATGAAGCATGGAGCCAAGATTGGGAGGGAATGATTTAGCCAGTGAATTTGCCTAGCTTGGTTGTTCTTTGTTCATTATCACTCAAAAAAGTGATCGTAAAACCTTTGCTTCTTTTTTTAAAAAATGGTCATCCAATATGCTACAAATGTTAGCAAAAGTTAAAGAGTTTGTTACCAGTAAGAGGATAACCTGAGGTAGGAAGACAGGACAGAAATGAGACTGGAGAAAAAGGTGGAAAAACCTATGCAATGATTTTCTCATTTTCAAATTTGGGGATGCTTGGAGGACTTCTAAAAGTGTGTCAAGGCACTACAGGAGCAGCCACCTGGCAATTCAATTCCTCAGGCTGAGTGATGCTTTTTGCAGTCCTTTTTCTCTTTATTTGCCCTTAAGCATGCCCTTGTTCAGTTCATCCACTTTTTGTGGGAATTATAATTATACAAAAAAAAGAAATAGGAGAAGGGGATGTAGATAATATACAACATGGATTTTAAGAGATCTGCATCGCTTCAGGGTCTGCCCCTGTGGTGGGATACCCTCCTACCTTCTCCTTTTTTTTTTTTCTTTTCTTTTTTAAATGTCTATATTCTCCCAACTGTTTTCTTGTGGAAAGAAAAATAAATGTGAACTCCTGTCCAATAAAGTAACAAGATTTGTTACCAGTTTTCTTTTTCTTCCACCAAAGACAGAGTCCATCTTTGTAATCTCTCTTTGCTGGAGATTATATATATATTTCCTCCACTCTGAATCAGTGACTAGAAAGGTAAAAAAAAAAAAAAAAAAAAAAAAAAAAAGGAGCGGGGAAGTGGGGGAAGGCAGAAAATAGGAATGTTTAAACTATACAGAATAAGTAAATAATTCGGTGATATTAACCTCTCAACTACCTGAAAAGCATCCTTTGTAGCTCAAATGGTGAGCCGCCCTTGTGAGAGAAATGGTGTTTATCATTTATTTAATACACATGGCTGCAGCCGAAGGAAGAAAAGTTTAAAAGTAATGTCAACAGGCAAAGGATCACACTAGGAGTCATAGAGCTCACCTTGCGTTTCTCCCCGAGGCAGAGCTGATGTGAATTCATTCAGGGCCATTCTATTATTCATGCAAGGAACTGTCTATCACAAATGCAATATGAAAAGGAGGTGCGCCCCATGTGAGGCATGAAATATCATCTCTAATAACTGGCAGTTTAATTTCAAGATTTCGGGACTGCTCATTTAAAAGTACCTGAAGCAAAGTTCTAAAGAACAGAGTGATAAAGGAAATCATTGTTGTTGTACTTTAAGAAACCTTGTCCCATTTCCGCTAGAAAATATAAGAAATTGCGTTAAAAAGAAGATACGGAAAATAATGCAAAACTGACAATAGAATGTCATGGCAGACAGTGCCTCAGAACTTTTTATAACTCTGTAGCACATTTGCCAGGACACAGTCTTTGCAATTATCTTGGAAAACAGGTCTTATTCTTTTCTAATTCAAGGGCAACTGAGAAGAGAACTCACAAAATTTACAGTAGAATCCTGAATTTATAGGAGAACCTAGACCTTGAAGCACAAATCATTTGCTGATAGAGTCACAGTATTTGTGACTTAAACACCTAGAAAGGACAATGGCACTCGCCCATTATAATAAACTTACGTGAGTGGTTAAGAAACTGGGACCCAGGGGCAGGTATAGGACCAGAACTCTAGACTCAGCATAACCTAGTGTTCTTTCTACTACACCCTACGGCTTTTTAAGGTTATATTTTAAAATAATATTATGTTAATGATAACAAGTGTTTAAATTTCACTTTATAAACAATGGGTTCAAGTACATCTTCCAGCAGACGCTCAGACACCTTCAGATCTATGACACCACATGAGCTACTTAACGTTTGCCTCTTGTTTCTGGATGAAAAAAAGGAGGATTACATCCTGAAACCCCTGAATTGGATATGTTGTGGGTATGGGTGACAATTTTGGTGGAAATAGTTGGGCTTGTGGGATTCCTAGGTCTAGGCTCTTCAGGTGAACCAAACTGGAGCTGCAAATAGAGATTATAATAGAAAAAGGATGCCAACGCCCACTCAACCAAGAAGGGGACTTAAAAATAGAAGGTCAAATAGAAATAGAGGTTATGAAGCCAGTACTTCCTATCTCAATGACAAGAGTGAAGAGCAGCCAGACGTAATCAGGACCCTGTCTGAAGCCACAGGCTGGAGCAGATGTTGTCTGTGCATGGGTTGCATGTTCCAGCTGTGGCAGGGTGAGTAGGTGGGCTGGTTATGTCTGAACAGAGGGTCGAGACAGGCTCACACATATGGGAAGTATTATACTCGTTTGCTTGCGGTATTGCTGGGCTAGCCCCAGATTCTCTCCAGCTGGACATTTCTCCCAGCATTACGGGAAGGCAAAAGCAACAACCAGAGCCTCAGCCCACCCACTATTGATGAGGCTTGGCTCTCTTCTTGGGGTTAAACAGACCCAAGTACTCCTCTGGCCACTTCCGGTCTAATGTGAAAGTCATCAGAGTGAGGGATTTGTAGGCAAAGAAAATGAGAGTACGACAAGAATTGTGTGAGGGATTGAGTGAGAGGAGACAGATGTTAGCTGTAAGTAAACAACTGAAAGTCAAAGAACAATTCAACCAATTAATCAGTCGTTGCCAACAGTCCAAACAGCTGACTTCTGTGGTGTTCCAGCTTCCATGGGTTTTTAAATTTAATGATTCAGGACAGGGCATGTGCTTGAGTGAAAAAAGCACACACACATGCAGGCACACATATGTACACAGGCACATACACACACATACTCCCACACACACACTTTTCCTTCTGCTGATTTTGCTTTGTGTGTCTGCCAAATGGTCATACTCCAGGTCCTGTCACTTTGAGGTTTAGAAGACTCAGGAACTTAGAAAGATGAAGATGGAGTAGAATATAGGGCACCTCTGTGCCTCAAATGAGAGAAAGGAAACCACTCTGCAGGATTTTCCAGTGGTTTCGTCTCTGAGAAACTGGGATTAAATGTCACCCTAGAGCCTAGAAATTCTAGGTCCTGTTATGTTCAATATCCAGGGAATCACAGTGAATAAGGAGAGAGGGCAGGAGAGTGAGGATGTGAAAGAAGGCGAAGGCTGGCAGGGGAGAGGAAGCAGAGCAGCCAGAAATGCCACAGGAGGAGCAGGTTTGTGAGAGAGGCCACATAACAAGTGTATGTGCTGGTACAAGCCGACTTGGAAATGGGAAAAGACATGGTTTGAACCTTGGAACTAATCGCAATGCCATAAGGAAGATATAGACAGGGTCCATTGCATCATTTACCTTAGAAGTTGACAGAAAAGCATCCAGCAGAGTGTCCCACATATAACAGACTCTCAAAACATGTTAGCACCTTGCCTACCCACACAATTTCCTTGAGTGACACTGAATAAGATAGTCTACACTATTTACAACATTTAAAAAATACTAAAAACCTGAATATATGCATACTGTATGACCATCCCTTTCCTAGGTATATATCCAACAGAAATGTGTCCATTCATTTACCAAAATACATTTGCTAGAGTGTTTGTAGCAGCAGCACTCACAATAGTCAGAACCTGAAAATCACCAAAATGCTTATCAACAGTAGAACAGATTAATGAATTGTGGTAAACCCAATAGTATACTGTGACTATTTATTCTCACTGCTGTACAGTATTCTACTATGAAAATAAGGACAAATCTCACAAGTATAATGTTGAGCAAAAGAAGCCAGATACAAAGAGTACATACTGCATAAATCTGTTTATACAAAGTTCAAAAACAGATGAAAAGCACCTCTACTACTAGAGGTCAGTAAAGGGGGGAAAGGTTAGTGACAGTGAGGAGGTGACACATTCCTAACTATAGGAATGTTAATGTCAAATTATGTTATAGGAATGTTATGTCAAAATTAGCCAATGTCTTGTTTTTGAGGAGAACATACAGATGCATATGCACACATGAATTCTCGTGTTTAAGGAGCAGGACACTAAGCACATTATTATCATGTAATTTATAGTAATCAGGACAGATAAAACTCTTTCCTGGAAGATAGTATAGTATAACAATGAAAAAAAGGATAGGTTATAGTGTAAAATAAAGCTGAACTAAACCATGATTCAGCTACTCACTAGTTGTGCTTTAGTTTCTTCGTAAAGTCGGGGTAAAATACGTATACCATACAGATATTGTGAAAATTGAAAGAAATGACAAATAAATACTAGCAGTGACTGTTAACAATGTTACTTTTATTCTTCTTACTTCCTCAGTCAGTGTATATATAGTCTATCTTTGTAATGTGATTCTAACAGTACTTTTCAAGGCTACTGCATCTCTTGGTCACTGAAACTGCAGGCAACATTAAGTCAAATGCGACACCTAGTTCCTGCAATGTAAAATTTGTTAGTGTTTCTTCTCACTGGGCAACGACTGCCATAGTTTCTAAGGCTACATGTCAATGGATTCCATTAGTTTCCTTTGCCTATTTTGCTTATAGTTAGACAACTGCATCCAGTATATGAAGCCGTCTCTATTTTCATTCATTCTCTGCAAACCACATCACCCTCCCCAATAAATCTAAATTGCAGATTTTGCGCAGGTGGATAGAACACATCTGCAGGCCTGTTTGTAGGTCCTGCCCTCTTTCAGAAATTAGGTGGTGTTCAGGTAAGGAATGATTCCCCATCTTCATAGACAAATTCACCTGCTGGGAGACTGGCACATCCCTGAAATATCCTGACATGAATAGTCCAGAGGACTGAGATGAACAAGCCCTGGGGAGAGGGATGTGATGCGACATCACAGGGAACTCAGTTGTGCAAAGCTAGGGAGGCAGAGGGAGAAGAGGTGGGGCAGAGTGAAGGTAACATCTAAGATACTTTCCCTTCCTCCAGTGCTCTACGTACAACTTCTGAAATCCTCTCTTTCGGTCCCATTCCCTACTTTCTTTATCTGTTTTCACACATTCTACTCTCTGGCCCTAATTCTATGATTCCTTTTCAACTTTTCTTAGCTTTATATTTCTATATCAATCCAGATTTGTTATTGTATATTTATTGAGTTCATAAATAGAACTTGTGCCCTTGAGGAACAGCCTGAAAAATTAAATACATTCTATTTATTCAATTTATTTTGAAGTTAATATTACAGAAAGTGAACCAAAATTTCATTTCTTTATATACTGGTTAATGAACCTACATTTTGGCAGACATGAAAGCTTCTTTCAGAGGTTTTGTCTCCTCTTCTTTTAAAGGCTTTTCAAAAAGTAGCTTTACAGGCAAGTTTCAGTAGTGGGGGTGAGGATGGAAGTTTGATACTACAAACCTTCCTTCCTTTTTCTCTCAAATCTCAAGCTTCCCTTCTTTTGCTGAGCATCTTAAACAAGCAGGCGGATGTTTTTCCTCTTTTATTTTTTAATTGCTTATGTTGATGTGCAAGACAACATTTTCAATGAGATGCAAACGGAGTTGCCCACACAGCAATAATGGGGGCTTTGTGGGCAGCTCAGCATGTGCAGTGTTTCTCTGAAGCCTTTAGGTCCACACCCCCAGCTCTACAAAGGGGTCAGTACATTGCAGCTTCTCTCTCTCCCATACCAAAGAGATGCTCTGACTGTGAGAAAACACAGCAGGTAGAATAGCCACTGGCAGAAGTTTCCCCTTCTCTCCACTGTTCATATCACTTCTCTTCCACTGACAGTCAATTATTATATTACATTATAAATAAGACTTATTACTTTATGAGGATTTAGTGAAACGCTGCCATGATATGATAAACCAGAGCCAACTGAAAGAGCTATTTCACTCAAAGATTTCTGCTATTCAATTAGCTTTCCCTGTTAATACATCATGATAGCAACTGTGATTACAAAAAATAACATTCACTAATTTATACCTGAATGACATATAAAAGAGGTTGCTAAGTGCTCTGGAAGTATAACAGGCTTATTTTTTCATGTGGGGAGTAATATATTTTCTGGCTAAGGATAAAATTCTAGCTAAAGTCTGCAAAAAAATGAACAAATAGAAATTACCTATGTTGATTTAGCATTATTCTCAAGGCTAACTGTTCATTTCAGTACAGATTTTTGCCTTCTATATAGCTATTAGAACTTTCAAAGGCTTTTATTCAACAGGGGTAGCACAGACTATTGATTTCTCTCCTTTCTTAGCTCCTCTTAACGTAAGTTATAAGTACCCAAACCCAGGTAGTCTCTACTAAAATTAATGTCGTTAGCAAAGAGTGCAGATGCTGTTGTCTGGGTAACAAGCTTGGGCACTGTAAGGACAAAAGACAGACGTCTGTGGACCTATTTTTTTTAAGGCAGAACAAAAGAGGGCTCCTACTTCAGGAGAGTTAGCTCACTCTTGAGGCATTAAAATTAGACACAAAGGGCAAAACTGACAGCACATATTCCTTTAGAATTCCCTAGAAGATCTCACAGCAAATGGTGCATCTGCAAACAACTGAACAACTAACAGTATAAATAATAATCTTATGGAGTTCCCAGCCTTCCAGGTGAGTAAGGAAGTTCATATCTTGTCGGACTCAGGAACCTTAGGATATTGTGGGGACTCTGACAAGACAGAAATTCCACCAAATTTATAGGTGTTATAGGTGAAGATAGGTGGCAAGTTCTTGATTTGGCCTCCTGTCCTTAAGAGGCTTTTAAAAGTCCAATCTGAAATTCCTTAGGAAAATTTCCAGGAAAGCCAATTTAAGAAGGTCTACATGGTAAATCACTATTCTTGATGCACCTATGTAAATAATCCAGCCAAATTTAACATGATCAGCCTTATTCTGTTATCAAGAATAATTTTTCTTTGTGATTAATTTCGATCAAAAGAAGGGTGACAGTAGAAAGAAGTGTTGTGCTATGATGGAAATCCAAAAATCATCTATATCACACTCCTCTGAGTTATTAGAGTCTGCCCTGTTGAATGTCTTTGAGATATTCTGCAACCCTTTAAACTGCAGGTAACTGAAGGATATGCAAACTCCATCTTGTCTGGTAGATTTAATTGACTTCTTCCCCAACTGTGGATAAAAACCAGTTTTGATACTTACTTGTAAATTGGCTTGAATTCTGTCACTTGCACATCGTAACAATCCTTACCAAACTTTCAATTTTTCCAGTTTTCTTCAATAACTGGCTACAAGTCTCCAAACTAACTTTTCAACTTTTCTCCCTCCTGTCTTACTTGGCATCAATGAGACCTAATATCTAACTGTCCAGATCCCTAACTTGGCTCTGGGCTGCTTTGCGTTTGGCCCTTTTGCTTGGGATCTGAAGAAGCCCTGTAAGCTGAAGCCTAGCAACATGGTACAAGCCTTGAAAAGATGCACCACAAATTGGTTGGGCATGGTGGCTCATGCCTGTAATCCCAGCACTTTGGGACCCTGAGGTGGGAGGATCCCTTAAGGCCAAGAATTTGAGACCAGCCTGAGCAACGCAGTGAAACCTTGTCTCCACCAAAAAAAAAAAAAAAATTAGCTGGCGTGATGGCGCATGCCTGTAGTCCTAGCTACTTGGGAGGCTGATGCAGGAGAATCACCTGAGCCCAGGAGTTCCAGGCTGCAGTGAGCTATGATCACACCACTGTACTCTGGCCTGGGCGACAGAGCAAGACCCTGCTTCAAAAAAAAAAAAAAAAAGAAACAAAAAAAGAAAGAGAAGAAAAAAAAAAAAAAAAGAAAAGAATAAAAAAACATACCACACCACAAGATAAAAATGAAAGATAATGCATGGGCCAAAATATTCCCTTGAAAGAAAGTCTAGTGAAATGCTTGGGTCAGACATGCCACTGTATAAGAATGTGGACAACATCACCACAAGCATCAGCATCCCAGCTTGAGAGCTTCCAGCTCCAGGAGCAGTGCTGGGTACCCGGATGATTTTCCCCCACCGACCTCTTGGAATCCACTAGACTGGTAACCCTCAGGGTCCCACTCCCGGTTCTTTTCTTTAACATGACCTTTTATATTAATATTTTCTTTTCATTTCAGGCATCTCTCTTTTAAAATATCTATCTCTAGGACTCCAAAACAACTGACCTTTGCCACCAACTCTCAAAGATTGCTCAATTGATCATACAGGGAACAATGCCAACAAGAGTTCTTGAGACACTATTCCTTTATTAGACCTTCTTTTGCCCCACTCAGGATGTTTATTGTCTCGGCTGTACAGCAACAAATAGCATTCTTCTTAAACAAAGTGAGGACTGACAATGTTGAACGTTACCTGATCATACACAGAGATGGGAGATGGCTGAGACACCCCCACGCTTTTGTTTACCTAGAAGCAGCTAACTGCCAACGAACACCCATCTCTGTCCTTCCTCACGACTCCCATAAGACTTGTGGATGACTCCCTTGTTTACTTGCCTCAGTAAAACCTTATGTCCATTTCCCTTTCTTTGAAATGTTCCTCACTAATTAATATTTTCCCTATTGCAATGGCCCAAATAAAATCATACTCTTAATTGTAGAGTGCATTTTGTCTTTCACAATAGGGTTTGGGCTATACAGGTGTATGCATTTGTCAAAAAATCATGAAATGATATAATTCAGGTTTGTATGTTAAATATAAATTTCACCTCAAAAGAAAAAATTAGGACTGTAAATAAGCAATGCACCATACATAGTTAATGATATATACACTTACTTGTTTAGGGGTGAGGTATATGGATATCTGCAATTTACTTTGAAATATATCTAAAAAAGAAAGGGGTTAATCCACCCATAGAGGAACAGATTGCTAAATAGTTTATTATAAAGCAAATATAGTGAAAAAATTAATTATGAAATTGAAGTGATGAATTTATTAGTGTTGACCTTAAAATTAATGGCAAAATAGTGAATTCTTTCCCCCCAAGATTGAGAAGAAGGCAAAGATATCTTCTCTCACCATTTCTATTCAAATTTGAACCAGAGGTCTTGTCTATTGCACTAAGGAAGAAAAAGAAATAAAATCATAAAGATTGATATGAAGAAAATAAAACTGTTTAAATTGTCTATATATGGTATGATTGTTTATGTAGAAAGCCCTAAAGAATCTATAAAGCAATCATCCACAGTAGTAAGTATACTAGGACAAGTTGTAGGATAGAAGGTCAATATCTGAATATTATTTGTACTTTTATATACTGGCACAAATAATGAGAAAATGAAAAATTTAAAATAGCATTTATAATGGTATCAACAAAATCAAATAAATAGAAACATAAATTTACTACATATAATGAAATATAATAAATATAGGAATTAATGTAATGAAAGATATTCAAGATTTCTACTCTGTGAACATTTCTATGAGACATTTCTAAAATAAAGAAGATCTAAATAAATGGAGTTATACCATATTCTTGAATTAGAACTCCGCATTGTTATGGTGTCAATTCTCCTCAAACTGAATCATAAATTCAGCAAGATGAAAATAAAGATAAGCTTTTGAATTAATGTACAGTAAGTTCAAACAATGTAACTAATTGTATTTTAGTACATGAATTTAATGTACAATAAAATTTGCTTTGCTTTTAAAAAATCAATAAGGATGTTTAGCTCTTTTACTTTAAATTGAGCTGTATTTTTAACAGTAAATTCTCTTGTTTAAAAAAAAAATGACCTACATTGTTATTAAATTCTAAATCAGCTTATTTATGCTTAGATAAAATTCATCTGGGTCATAGACAATGGTATTAATATGAACATTTCCAAATAGTCCTATTTGAAAGACATATTATTTTCACATATGTACTATAGTACCTACATAGGCACACAATTTTTATAAATATAAGATTGGGAAATAGGCCTAGATTGTTTGAATAAACTAACTTTTTAAAAAAAATTAAAGCACAGATAATAAAAACAGAATATAAAAAACTTCTGAAAATCAAATATAAAATGTCTGGGATTTAAAGAAATTCTGACTGGACTCTAGAGTGTATTGCCTAATGTGTGCACAAAATGTAAAATGTTTTTGCTTAAAATACTAAAGCAAATTCAGTTTGCATGAATAGCCAAGTAGCAACTAGATTAATGGCAATATGAAGCAGTACCTCTCTAATCAATTCTCTAATAAAATGAAGAAAAAATCAAGAGTAAAAATTCACCAGCAATAAAAGGGTGGAGTGGTAGACAACCTTGAGACATGAATATCAAAAAATGAAACAGACAGTTCAATTATGAAATATCTTAAATAACTCCTAGCCCCACCATCAACCCACAAAAGTAGTATTAAGAAAAGAAGGTATGTCAACAAATCCTAAGAATTTTTCACTACCTTCCTACATATAAGGAGAAGCAGGTCCAGAAGGTGCATGGGGTGGTCCCAGGATGAGTAAAGGAACAATGTTTAAGAGTGAAAGCTCCCAGCATTCCAATGGATGGTCATAAGTGCTTGCCATCTTCAAAAATGACATCCACAGGAGTTGGATGCATCCACGGCTGGTGAAGTCAGGCACTTAATATGATCTCAGAAGAAATAACTGAACCCAGTACTACCATTCATAGCTGAACTTTCCCTCCCTTACTACTCTCAGAATACAGAATAAACAAAACGCAATATCCACTTTGTTGGCTGTGCACAGAGGAAGGTAGAATGGAAGGGACAGATGACAAAACTAGACAAATTGAGAAAAATTACAAAAAGAAATGACCCACATAATATTTTTGCTGCATTTCAGAAGAACTCTTATGGCTAGGCCATATCCCATAGCTGCATTTCAGAATAACTCTTAGGTCATATCCCAGAGCAATTAAATAAGAATCTTAGGCATTAGTATTCTTTAAACTCCCCTAGGGTATTTCAATGTGCAATGAAGTTTGAGCAGTGCCTCTCAAACATTAATGTTCATAAGGATCACCTGGGGATCTTGTTAAAATGTAGTTTCTATTTCAGTAAGTCCTGGGCCTAGGCAGGGTATTTGAGTCTGCATTTCTAATAATCATCCAGGCGATACCAATGCCCCTGGTTTGATGACCATGCTGTGGATAGCAAGTGTCTAGACACAAGTGATGGTGTAAAGTCGAGAAAAATGGAAGGAGAAAAGCATGGAATTATGCAAACATATATTTTTTTAAAAAGAAAAAAATCAAGCAAAAAAGATAAGGAACATAAAATCAAAAGCAGTCAAATAATCTACATGGAAAGAAAATTCAATCTAAAAAAAAGGAGTAACTGGAAAAGTGCTCCATGCTCTAGAACTTAATAAGAATTTGAATGGAGTAAACATCAATTCAAAACGCAGAAGATGATAAAACAAGAGATAAAAAGATAAAAAAAGAGAATGCCAAGTTAAGGAGAAAAGATGGAAGACCAAAACAATATCAGGTATCCAAAATTTAAAAAAAAAGAAAAACAGATTAGAGTTGTGAAATATCATAGCAAAGAACAAAAAACAAAAGTCAAAAAGATTAAGACAAATAGTAAGAAAGTGATGGATATAAGAATACATATAATTCAATATGGATAACTGGTATGCCCCAATTAAAGCATCCAATAAGTGGGACAGAAAATATATTCACAGACATATGTGAAATATTCTCTTAAATGAAGGAAAAATGAACATATAGCTTGAAATAGCACAACATAAACCACGCAAAATTACCAAAGTTAATATATATCCTCAATAAGTTATTTAATTTTAAGAATAAAAAATAAAAATGAAGTTAATTCCAAGTAGAAAGACAAAAAAAAAAAAATAACAAGTCTCAGACTTTCCCATAATATTCTCCAATGTCAAAAACAATGGAAAAAGTTCTACAAATATCTAAAGAAAACAAAAGTATACAACAAGAATATTTTAGGTGCCTAATCTTATACAAGTTCAAACACAATAGGTAGATACTCTTGATTATAAAAGAACTCAGAGAATACTCATGAACTCCTCTGAAAAAGAACAAATGAATCACTTATGATATGCAGCAAACCAAGGCATAGAGTAAAAGAGGAAGTCAGAAATAGAGAAAGACATGTCAAAATTACTGGAGCTGTTTCTGCTTCTGGCATGACACAGAGAAGAGCTCCACAGATCTGCTTTCTAGTGGAACAGGTAAAAATTATTTTAGAACAGTATTTAAAGTCTCTGGAAATGGTCGTAAGTAATATAGAAAACGAGGAAACATTTATTCAAAAAAGTCTACTAAAATTTGGTAAGGACTGCAAGAGTCTGTGGCCTTTGAACAAGGATCTGATTTTTCCCTTCCAGCTCATCAGAGGAGAAATTCCAATTCAGATGAGGTACAGCTAAGAACAAGGGGCTCCCTCTTTGCTCAGCTCCTAGTTACAAGGTTATCTTTCTGGGAGGGGAAGGATATCAGTATTTCTAATCCTGGACCAGCTACCAGTTTCTCAGACTAAGTTCTGGGCAAATGTAGATGAAAAGTGGTGGTTCCCTTCTTCCGCCCAGCCCCAACTTGTAAGATGGTAGGTCTATATTGAGCATGGTGCTGCTGGGAATACTGAGGCCACAAATTCCCTCACCACAGCTCATAAGGTAATGGGTCCATGCTGGGAAAAACAAAACAAAAAGACTAGGGCTTTTGCTCACTCCATCACACCAAATACTCAGCTCTAAAAGGAGGGCTGTCACTTAGAGAGAGGCACACAATTGACCCCATCAGCAGCTCCAGATGCATGATTGTGCCCAAGAAGAAAAGCAGCCCTCAAACAGATAGCTCTTAATCTCTTACCAAAGAAATGGACTTCATTTGCAATAGAATGTGAAGAAGTTCAAACATAAGGGGCTCTGAAAAAGAAAAAGTGGAACTGTGGTGAAAAGGTAATTGGAAGGAAATTAGTAGATTTACTGGAGACACAGGCAAAACTGTGGACCAGACTGTTTGTCAGACAGAATCGGGGAAAGAGACAGCTGGGAGGAGCCCTCCTGGGGTCAGAACCAATTTCAAAAACTAACCTCAAGAATTATTCCCCCATAGGAGAAAAAATTTGATTGGATCAGTGTGTAAAGAAACTTATGCCTTAGGACATTGCTGAAAATAATATTTTAATTAGCCAGAAACTAGTATAGCATCACATCTGGGTGTGCTCAGGGAAAGAGACAGAACAGACAGCCCTGCTAAAACCACTATCATCTCAGGGTGACTGTGGTCATTCCCAAGGCTGCACTCTTTGAGTAGCAACAACAGAGGCTTAACACTGTGTGTGGGATATAGACTTCACTAAAATAATCCAGCCAGTCACGAAATAAACAACCAAGTAAATATAGCAAACCCCAGAATAGGAGATCAGTATCCTGAGTGGCTATAATATATTATACAAAATGTCTAATTTCCAATAAAGAATTAGGAGGTATGCAAAGAAACAGAAAAGTATAATGCATAAACCAAAAATTAAAAAAAAAAAATAGAAAAAGTAGGCAAAAAAACCTGTGAGACTAACCAGATGTCAGATTTAACAGAGAAGACTTAAAGGTAGCCATTATAAGTATGTTCAAAGAACTAAAGGAAACCATAATTAAAGTAAAGGAAGGTATAAGGACAATGTCACAGCAAATAGAGAATATTAATAAAGGAATACAATTTATTAAAAATCATATAGTCATTATAGAGTTGCAAAGAACAATAACTGAAATAAAAAAATTATTAGAGGGGCTTTGCAGTAGATATGAACTAGCAAAAGAATTATTAAACATAAAGATAGGGCAACAGAGACTATGCAATCCAAAGCACAGAGAGACAGAAAAAAATGAACAGAAATGTGAAGCTCTATTAAGAACATCAACTTTCAAGTAACAAATTCCAGAAGGAAAGGATAGAGAGAGAAGAGGAGACAAAATAGTCAAAGAAATATTGGCTAAAATTTCCCCCAAATTTATTGAAAAAGATTAATTTACATATCCAGATCAATGAACTTCAAGTAGGACACATGCAGAGATCCATAAACATACTGATTATATAGTAAAAATTGCTGAAAGTCAAAATAAGGAAGAAAATTTTGAAGGCAGCAAGACAAAAAACAAACCTCATCACTTGTATGGGGAATCGAGTAAGATTAACAGCTGACTCTTCATCAAAACAATAGAAGCCAGAAGGCAGTGGCATAACATATTCTAAATCTTCAAAGAAAATACTGTCAACCAAAAATCCTATATGAAAGAAATACATCAAGATAGAGAAATAAACATATACCAAGATAAACAACAAATGAGAGAATTTATTGGTATCAGACCCACTTTGCAATAAACACTGAAGAAGCTTCTGCAGACTGAAAGCAAATGATCCCAGACAGTAATTTGAATCCAAATGACAAAACAAAAAGCACTCGTAAAGATGATTAAGGAACTATAAAAAGCAGTATAAATGTATGTTTTTCTTATTTATTCTCTTAACTAATTTAAAAATCAATTGTATAAAACAATATGAGTATAATGTACTGTTGGACCTGGAACACATATAAATGTAATGTATTTGTCAATTATAGCACTACAAACATGGGTGGGAGAAAAAATGTATTGGAATAAGGAAATGATTCCAGATGGTAACTCAAATCCACAGGAACAAATGAAGAGAAATGCTAAATAAGAAGCTTAATACAACAAACTATAAATATATCCATTCTCTCGGCTTCTTTAAAAGATAGAAATTACATAAAGCAACAATTATAACAACATATTGTTCATGGATTGAACTACTAAATATTGTTAAGATGCTAATACTTCTCAGGATAATCTATAGATTCAATACAATCCCTAACAGAGTCTCAGATGACTTTTTTGTAGAAATTGACAAGCAGATTCTAAAATTCATATGGAATTGCAAGGGACCTAGAATAGCCAAAAATGCTGAAAAAATCAGAACAAAGTTGGAAGACTCACACTTCTGGATCTCAACTTACTACAAAGATGTATTAATCAAGAAAATATAGTACTGGCATAGGGCAGACATAAAGATTAATGGAGTAGAACTGAAAATCTAGAAATAAATTCTTTATTTTATGGTCAACTGATTTTTGACAAGGGTGTCAAGATAATTCAATGGGGAAAATAATATTTTTAATAAATAGTACTGTAGGAATTAAAAATCCATATGTTAGTCTCTTTTGCATATACCTGACACCACATTCAAAAGTTAGTAAAAAGGGAGGCCTAAGTATAAAACTCTTAGAAGAAAATATAGGGGTAGATCTTTATGACCTTTAATTTGGCAACAGATTCTTTTTCATTTTTTTTTTTGAAAGACAGAGTCTTGCTCTGTTGCCCAGGCAAGAGTGCTGTGGCATGATCGTTGCTCACTGTAACCTTGAACTCCTGGGCTCAAGTGAACCTTCCAACTCAGCTTCTCAAGTAGCTGGGGACTACAGGTGCACGCCACCAGGCCTGGCTAATTATTTTATTTTACTTATTATAGAGATGAATCTCACTATGTTGCCCAGGCTGGTCTCGAACTCCTGGCCTCAAGTTATCCTCCCACCTTGGCTCATCAAAGTGCTGAAACTACATGCACAAGCCACCACACCCAGCCAACAGGTTCTTATATACACCACCAGAAGCAACAGAAGATAAAACAAATAAATTAGACTTCATCAAAATTAAAATTTTTTTGTGCAGCAAAGGTCACTATCAAGAAAGTAAATATACAGCAATTTTAGGAGACAATTTTTCCAAATCATATAAAAGATATATATGATATACTTAGAATATATTTTTAAAATCTTATTTAATAATAAAATGACCAATAACCCAGTTTAAAAATGGACAAAGGATCTGAGTAGATATTTCCCCAAAGAAGATTTACAAATGGCCAATACGCACATGAAAAGCTGCTCAGCATCACTAGTCATTAGAGAAATGCAAATCAAAATCACAATGAGATACTACTTCATACCCACTAGGATGGTTATGATGAAACACACATATATATACATATACACAATGAAAACTGTTGAAGAGGATATGAAGAAACAGAATTCTCATATACTGCTGGTGGGAATGTAAGATGATGCAGACACTTTGAAAATCATTGTCAGTTCTTCAATGATTAAACATAGAGTTAGCATATAAACAGCAATTCCACTCCTAGGTTTATACTCAAGAGAAATTAAAGCATATGTACACATGAAGAAAACTAGTATAAGAATGTTTATAGCAGCACTATTCATGATAGCAAGATGATGGAAACAACTCAAATGTCCATCAACTGATGAACTGACAAACAATAAACAAAATGTGGTGTATCCATACAATGGAATATTATTCAGCCATAAAAAGGAATGAAGTATTGATACATGCTACAACATGGTGGAACCTTAAAAACTTTACACTAAGTGAAATAAGCTAGTTAGAAAACACTACTATTATATGATTCTATTTATATAAAATGTCCAATATAGGCAAATCTATAGAGACAGAAAATAATTTAGTGGCTTCTTAGAACTGAACATGAGGAAACAGAGAGGTGAATGGGTGATAGCTAAAGGATATGGAGTTTCTTTTTTGAGAGGATTAAAATGTTCTAAAATTGAACGTCGTTATAGTTGTACATATTTGTCAATATACTAAACACTTAAATTATATACTTTAACAGGGTGATTTATATTAGAATTTTATTTATTTATTTATTTATTTTAGAGGAGGTCTCATTGTGTTGCTCAGACTCATCTGAAACTCCTGGCCTTAAGTGATCCTCCCACCTTAGCCTCCGAAAATTCAGGGATTAAAGGTGTGAGCTGTAACCACACCTGGACTTAAATGGGTGATTTGTATCTCCATAAAGTTGTTAATAAAATAAAATAAAATAGAGCTGAGACTACATACATTTAAATACCAGAAAAACTACATACCTCAGAAAATTATAGTTTCTGACTAAGAGGAAAAGATAAGGAAAACGGTGCAAGATTTTTAAAAAGGAAGTCAGAAGCACAAACCGAGAGAAAGGCAAGTGGAAAGATTTTTACTAATATTCACCTTATCTGCCATGTCGTGTCACAGGCGCTGCCAATACAACAGTGAGCAAAACAGACATGGTTTTTAGTAAGATAGGGAGCATTAGAGAGCAAATAATCAAACACACATGAACAAACAAGGCAAAAACTCAGCTAGTAAAATGAGCCATGCAGCAAATTAAAAATAGTGCTGTAGGCCTCTGGCATAGACTTGTTTCTCCCTGTTCCTCTTTGCTATATATAACTGTAAACCCTGGAAATGATGAAAGAGCTGACCAAAGGATAACTCTGAAAGGTGGTAAGAAGATGAACTGGTTTGAGACACCAGAACTGAAGGAAGAACAAAGCCAATAGGGCATCTTAGGTCCCCCTAGCAACAGAAAAATGCCTATCCGACCTCAGCATTTCCTGAAGCCAAACTCACAGTGGAAGGCTGCCAGCTAGGCTCATTCCTCCCATAGGTCAAACAGAAGTCCCTCTGATACCACCAGGTGAGACTGGCACCACCAGCAAGAGGGATCAATCAGAAGCCTTGCTAACAATAAGTGGCTAAGGGAAGCATTGTCTTTTCCTATCAGGTTTTAAATGTCCCTACCCCACCCTGCTGCCTAAGACATACCAAGACAATCAACCAACACAAGCAAGAGGCACACTTCTACAAGCAACTCAGCCTGGCAGTTTCTCAGTCTCCAGGGGCCTGAGAGGCAGTCCTCTCCCCACAAAAAGATATAAGAAATATCAGAACAATCCAAGCAGGGGGACCCCACCACATCAAGTGCCCAGCCAGGCAAGTCTCTGCACAGGCTGAGACTTCTTTTCTCCTGTGGGAGACACTAGGGTCCCTGATGGGGAAGAGCTTCCACCTCCTTAGGCAGTAGCAGCATGGACCAGCAGGTGCCCCAGTGCACCAGATAAACCAAAAGGACGTAAATAATGTCACAAAGATTCTGAAAATGAAGGTGTCATTGGAACCAAAGCCCACAAAATAAGCCCAGACCTGCATGTTAAACCTACACAAGGTGACTGCCTGCTAAAATAAAAAAAAAAAAAATTAGATAAGATGCAGAGATTTCTAATATAATAGATAAAATGCCCAGGACATAATAGAAAATCACCCATCCTACCAAGAACCAGGAAAATTCTAACTTGAATGAGAAAAGAAAATCATGGACAAAACACCGAGATGAATCACATGTTGGGATCATCTGGCAAGGATTTTGAAGCAGCTATAATAAAATGCTTTTAAAAAATCATTTCTAAATTCTCTTGAAACAAATAAAAAATCTCAGCAAAGAAATAGAAGTTTTATAAAAAGAACCAAATGGAAATTATAGAACTGAAAAAATAAATTAACCAAAATGAAAAGCATGTTATATGGGCTCAATACTACAATAGAGATGACAGAGGACAGAAATCAATATAATTTTACCAATTTACCCAATTTTAATAATAAAGGGAAAATAATCTAAAAAGAAACCCACCCAAAATAAAAAAGAAGCAATCACAGCCTCTGAGACCTGTGGGACAATGACAAAAGGTCCAACATTCATATCATCAGTGTCTCAGAAAAGGAGAATGAATGAGTGAGGTTGAAAGAATATTTGCATACATCACGGCTGAAAACGTCCCAAATTTGGGTAAATAAATGTGCAAATTCAAGATTCTGAGAAATATATCAAACAGGATAACTCCAAAGAAAATCATGCCAAAGAATATCATCATAAAACTTCTGAAAACTAAAGACAAAGAACAAATTTTGAAAGCAGACACAGAGAAATGACACGTGACCTATAAGGGTAAAACAATTTGAATGACAGTTGGATTTCTCATCAGAAACAAGAGAGGACAGAAGAAAGCATCACCATATTTCTCAAGTGATGAAAGAAAACAATTCTCAACCCTGAATTTTTTATCTGAGAAAATTACCACTAAGAAAAGAAAAGGAAATAAAGATCTCCTCAGACAGTAAAAAACTCTTTAAAAATTTGTCATAAGCAGACATACCCTTAAAGATTGGCTAAAAAACAATCTTGATGTTCTTCAAACAAAAAGTAAATCATAAAAGAAGGACTCCTGGAGCACAGGAAAGGAAGAATAAGCAATGGAAAGAGTGGAAGTATAGTTCAATAGACTGTCCTCTCACCATTTTTATAAGTCAGATTTGATGACACATAAAAATGATAGCTGCATATGAGACTCAGGAAAATGATATTTAAAACTGGGAAAGTTATAGGGACCTAAATGAAAACAAGGTTCCCACATTTCACTTCAAGTGGTGAAATTTTGATATCCCGAAAGTAGAATCAGTTACTATGCATACTGTAATATCCAGAGAGCTACCATTGCAAAATCTATACAAAAATATACACTCAAAAACACTCAGTAAATAAAGACGAAATCCTAAAAAAGTGTTAACCCATAGGAAAGCAAAGGGAAAAAAATAACAGAGGAAGAACGAGAGAAAACAAGCAACAAATAAATTACAAAATGGCTCTAAACATGTAAATATATGTGAATATGTGTATTACTCAGGGTTCCCCAGAGAAACAATGCCAATAAAAAATACACACACACAAACACACACACATATATGAGATTTATTATGGAAATTGGCTCAGACTATTATGGAGGCTGAGAATTTCCACCATCTGCCATCTGCAAGCTGTCAGGAAAGCTTAGTGTGCAATTCAGTCCAAGTCCAAAGGCCTGAGAACTACAGGTGAAGCAGTGATGGCACCAGTAAGTCTTAGAGTCCAAAATCTTGAGAGCCAGGAGATTTGATGCTAAGGGCATGATATGATGGATGTTCCAGCTCAAGGAGATAATTCATGCTGCATCCACCTTTTTTTGTTCTGTTTGGGCTTTAAACAGGTTGGATGATGTCTGCCTACAATGGTGAGGATCTTCTTTACTTACTCTTCTAATTCAAATGGTAACTTCTGGAAACACCTTCATAGACACCAAGAAATCATGTTTTACCAGCTATCTCTGAACATCCCTTAGCCCAGTAAAGTTCATACATAAAACTATCACAATATATTAGGTTATAATATATCAATGATTACCTTAAATGTATGGTCTAAATATATGTAACAAAAAAAAAGATATTGACATTGAGGATTTAAATAAATTGACTTAACTATATGCTATTAATACTAACAAGAAACTCTCTCAAATTCAAAAATTACCACTTTGAATTAAGTGTGAAAAGCTTCCTTTAAATCAAAAATAAAAGGATGGTAAAAGATATGCAAACATTAATCAAAAAATGCTCAAGTGGCTATATTAATATCCAATAGACTTCAGATCAAAGAAAGTTGTTAGAGATAAATAATGACAAAATGATACATCAGTAAAGATGACACTTATAATCCTAAATGTATATGCACTGAACACTATAGCCTCAAATACATTGAGCATAAACTGATAAGCTGAAAAGAGAAATAGACAAATCCACAATTACAGCTGGGAATGTTACCACTCTCCCTTGGCAAATCACAAGTTCAGAAAAGATGTAAGATCTGAACAATTACAGTCAAACAATAGAATCTAATTGATGTATATAGAACAATTTAGTACCAAACAGCAGAGTACACATTTTTTTTCAAGTTCTCATGTAACATTCACCAAGATAGACCCTACCTTGTCCCACAAAACACACTGCACAGATTTGAAAGAATTTAAATCATACAAAGTGTTTTCCCTGGCCTTAATGGAATCAAACTAGAAACCAATCACAGAAAAATCTCTAAACAAAACACTTCTAAGTAATCCATAGTTCAAAAAATAAATCTATTGAAAAAACATATAACTGAGTGTAAATGAAAATAAAACATATCCAAATACGTGGTTTACATCTTAAGCAGTACTGAGAGAGAAACTGATAACACTAAATACTCACATTAGATATGAGAAGGTCTTAAATCAATAATCTGATTTCCTACCTAAAGAAACTAGAAAAAAATTAAAAGGAAGATAAAAATCCAAAGCAGGCAGAAAAAGGAAGTAGTTAAGATAAGAATAGAAATCAATGACATTCAAAACAGAAAAATAATAGATAAAACCAATGAAACGAAAAGCAGGGATTTAAAAAAAAAATTAATAAACTTCTTACAAAAAAAAGAAAGATTACACAGATCATCAATATTAAGAATGAAATAGGGATTTTCATTATAAATCTTGCAGCCATTTAAAAGATGATAGAAGAGTAATACAATTTTACTCTAATAAATTTGACAACTGGAAAGAAACTGACTCTTTAAAAACCACAAACTATCAAAACTCATACAAGATGAAACAGATTATCTGAAATGTCATATAGCTAGCTAAAAGTAGAATTCATGGTTAAAATCTCTAGAAAAATGAATTTCTACACTCAGATAGTTTCACTGGAGACTTTTCTAAAATATTTAAAAGGGAGTTAACGCCAATTTTACACAATCTCTTCCAGAAACCAGAAGAGGAAAGAAATACCTCTCAATTCATTTTGAGGCTACTACCTTAATATTAAAAATAAATAAGAAAACTACATAATGATATCTCACATAAATTTAGACACAAAATTTCTCAACACAATATTGTCAAGCCAAATCCAATAACATATACAAATAATAACATATCATTACCAAGTGGCATTTGTTTCAGATATGCAAGACTAGTTCAATTAGAAAATCAAGTTAAGTAATCCACCATATCAATAGTCTAAGGAACAAAAATGATATGATCACATCAAGTAACAATGTAAAAATACTTGACAAAATCCTCCACTCATTCACAGTAAAAGTTGGGAGTAGAGGAAAATTACCTCCACTTGATAAAGAAAATCTACAAATAACTGACAGCTAACATTATACCTAATAATAAAAGGCATAATACTTTCCCCTAAGATCAAGAACAAGGCAAGGATTTTTTTCTCCACCCCTTATTCAATATAGTACTGAAATTCTAGCCAGCACAGTAAGACAAGAAAAATAAATAAAATTATACTGACTGAAAAGAGAGAAATTGCACTGTTCTGATTTGCAGATGACATGATTCTATATACAGAAAATCCAAAGGAATCTATAAAAAAACTTCTAAACCTACTAAGTGCTTTCAGCAAGGTCACACACAGCCTACAAGATCAATGCACAAATATCAATAACATTTCTATATACTAACAATGCACATGTGGAAACAGTAATTTTTTAAAAATTATAATTTCTCCAAAGAAAATTCAATACATAAGTATACACTTAGTGAAACTGTTATGAGATCTGTGTGCTGAAAATTACAATATGATAATGAAAGAAATCAAGACAATCTGAAGAAATTGAAAGACATACCATGTTCATGGATTAGAAGGCTCAGCATAGAATGTATGTCCATTCTCCCCAAGTTGATCTATAGGTTTAATGTAACTTCTATCAAAACCTCAGCAAGATTTTTTTTTTTAGAAAGAGATGTTATTTTAAACTTTGTGTGTCAAAGAACAATCTTTAAAATAGTTAAAATAATTCTTAAAAAGAATAAAGTGGAAAGAATTACTCTACCTGATATTAACACTTATTATATAGCTACAGTGATAAAGACACTGTGGTGGTAGAGGAGAAACAGACATATGTGTCAATGGAACAGAATAGAGAATTCAGAAATAGATCTACACAAAAATGCTCAACTGATGTTCTAAAAAGGCAAAAAAGCAATTCAATGAACCCAGGACAGCCATTTCAATAAATCGTTGCTAGAGCAACTGGATATACATAGGTAATAAAAATGAACCTAAGCCTCAAACATTATTTAAAAAATTCACATGAAATAGATTATAGAGTTATAAAACCTAAAACTATAAAACCTTTAGGCATAAACAGGAAAAATATCTTACATATTTAGGGCTTTTCAAAGAGTTCTTAGACTTGACACCTAATTAATAATCCATAAAGAAAAAAAACTGATAAAATTAAAAACTTGTCAATTGATAAATTTTAAAACTTTTTCTTTATGAAAGACCAAATCAATAGGATGAAAAAACAAGCTACAGATCGGAAGAAAATAATTACAAGCCACATACAATATAAAGAAATAATATCTAAAATATATAAAGAAATCCCTACATCAACAAAGTGGAAAGATCTTAAATAAACAACCTAATGTTACACCTCTAGGAACTAGAAAAACAAGAACAAACTAAACCCAAAATCAGTAGAAGGAGAAAAATAACAAAGATCAGGGCAGAAATAAACAAAATAGAGATTAAAAAAATACAAAAGGTCAATGAAACAAAGAGTAGGTTTTTTAAAAAAGATAAACAGAATCAACAAACCTTTCACCAATCTAAGAAAAACCAGAAAAGACTCAAATAAATAAAATCATAGACAAAAAAAGAGATATTGTAACTGATACCACAGAAATACAAAGGACCATAGGAGACTATTATGAACATCTATATGACAACAAATTGGAAAATCTAGAAGAAATGGATAAATTCCTGAACATATACAACCCGCAAAGATTAGATGATTAAGGAAGAGAAAACTTGAACAAACAAACAAGTAACAAGATTGAAGCAGTAATTAAGACTCTCCATCAAACGAAAGCCCAAGACCTGATGGTTTCACTGTCAAATTCTACCAAATATTTAAAGAAGAAATAATACCAATTTTTCTCACATTCTTCCCAAAACTTCAAGAGGAGGGAATACTTCTAAACTCATTCTACAGGACTTGCCTTACCCTGATACCAAAACCAGACAAGGACACAACAAAAAAAGAAAATTAAAGGCCAATACCCCTGATGAACATAAACATAAAAATCATCAACAAAATACTAGCAAAACAAATCAAACAACACATTAAAAAAATCATTCACCATGATCAATTGAGATTTATCCCAAGGATACAAGGATGGTTCAGCATATGCAACTCAAATAACATGATACATCACATTAAGAGAATTAAAGACAAAATCCATATAATCATTTCAATAGATGCAGAAAAATTGTCTGATAAAATTCAACATCACTTCATGACAAAAATGTCAAACAAATTAGGTATAGAAGGAACATACCTCAACACAATGAAGTCCATATATGATAAATCCACAGCTAACATCAAACTGAACAGGGAAAAGTTAAAAGCTTTTTCTCTAAGATCTAGAACAAGACAAGGATTCCTATTCTCACCAATTTCCTCTGACATAGTACTAGAAGCCCTAACCAGAGCAATAAGGCAATACAAAAAAATAAAGGGCATCCAAATTGGAAAGGAGGAAGTCAAACTGTTGCTGTTTTCAGACAGCACGATTACATATATATAGAAAACCCCAAAGATAAAAAAACTATTAGAACTAATAAATGAATTCAACATAGTTGCAGGATACAAAATTAATAGACAAAAATCAGTAGTATTTCTATATGACAATAACAAACTATTAATACCTGAAAAAGAAATCAATAAAGCAATCCCATTTATAATAGCTATAAATAAATAGATAGATAGATAAAATACAATACCTAGGAATAAATTAAATCAAGGAAGTAAAAGATTTTTACAATGAAAACTATAAAACATTGATGAAAGAAATCAAAGATGAAAACAACCACCACATCTACTCCCTAATAATTTGGAACTAATCCATGGGCACACATGGACACAGAGAGAAGTAAAAGTCATTGGAAATCAAGAAGAGGGGAAGGGAAAGAAGGGAAGGATAAAAACTTACCTAACAGGTACAATGAACATTATTTGGGTGATGGGCACACTTATAGCTCTGACTTAAGCATTATAAAAGCTATTCATATAACAAAAATATTTGTACTCCTCTAATATTTTGAAATAAAATAAGGAAGACAGTGACATAAGAGAATGGAAAGATATCCCATATTCAAAGATTGAAAGAATTATTAATAGCATCTTTAAAATGTCCATACTGCCCAAAGCAATATGCAGATTCAATGCAATCCCTATCAAAATACATGACATTCTTCACAGAAATAGAAAATAAAATCCTAAAATTCATATGGAACCACAAAAGGCATCAAATAGCCAAAGGAATCTTGAGCTAAAAGAACAAAGCTGGAGGCATCATACTACTCAACTTCAAAATATGCTACAAAGGTATAGAACCAAAACAGCATGGTACTGGCATAAAAAGAGACACATTGACCAGTGGAACAGATTACAGAAACCAGACACAAATTCATTCATTTACAGCCAACCTATTTTCAACAAAGGTGCCAAGAACATATATCAGGGAAAGACAGTTTCTTCAATAAATGGTGCTGAGAAAACTGAATATCCACAGGGAGAGAATGAAACTAGATGCTTATTTCTCACCTTATACAAAAATCAACTCAAAATCGATTAAAGACTTAAATGTAAGACCTGAAATTCTAAAACTACTAGAAGAAAATGCAAGGGAAACACTTTACAACATTCTTTTGGGCAAGTATTTTTTGGATAGAATCTTGAAAGCACAAGCAACTGAAGCAGAAATAGAAAAAAATGGGATTACATCAAACTAAAAAGCTTCTTCACAGCAAGAAAATAATCAACAGAGCAAACAGACAATTTACAGAATGGGGGAAAATATTGGCAAACTATGCCTCTACCAAGGGGTTAATACCCAGAATATATAAAGAACTTAAAAAAACTATATATATATACATACATATATATATAAAATTAAAAAATGGACAAAAGACCTGAATATACATTTCTCAAAAAAAAAAAAAAAAAAAAAACACATACAAATGGCTAGCAGGTATGTGACAAATGCTCAACATCAATAATCATCAGGGAAATGCAAGTCAAAACTACAGTGAGATATCACCTCACCCTAGTTAGTATAACTATTACAAAAAAGACAAAAAAATAACAAAATGGTGAGGATTTGGAGAAAGAGGAACTCTTATACACTGCTTGTAGGAATATAGATCAATACAGCCATTATGGAAAACAATACAGAGATTCCTCAAAAAATTAAAAATAGAACCACCATATGACCCAGCGATTCCACTACCGAGTGTATATACAAAGGAATTGAAATCAATGTGTCAAAAAGATATCTGCATTTCCATGTTTACTACAGCACTATTCACAGTAGCCTGCACATGGAATCAGCCTAACTGTCCATGAGTAGATGAATGAATACAGACAGTGTATATATACACACACACACACACACAGTGGAATTCTACCCAATTATAAAAATGTGTGGAATTCTGTCATTTGTGGAAATATGGATGAACCCAGAGGACATAATATTAAGTGAATTAGGGCCGGAAGAGAAAGAGCAATATTGCATCATCTCCTTTTTATTTGGAATCTAGGAAAGTTGATCACATAGTAGTAGAGAGCTGAATGGTGGTTAACAGATGTTACTGATGTTGAGCATTTGTCAGAGGATAGAAAAGGGAAGAAGGGGAGGAAGAAAGGGAGAGGCCAAAGTTACAAGTTACAGTTAGATAGGAAGAATAAGCTCTGGTGTTCCATTACTTGGTAAGATGATTATAGCTAATAATGTATGGCATATTTCAAGATAGCTAGAAAGTACATCTTGAAAGTTATCACCACAAAGAAATGATAAAGGTCTGAGGTGCTAGATATGCTAACTATGCTGATTTGATGTTATACAATGTACTGTACTCCATAAGCATATATTATTATTATGGGTCAGTTATAAACAAAATAAAAATTAAAAAAAGACATCCCAAAACTCAATAGTAAATTTTTTTAAAAATCCAATTAGAAATGGACAAAATACATGAATAGGACTCACTGAAGAGAATAAACAGATGGAAAATAAACTTATAAAAAGAGGTTCAACATCTTTAACAATCAGGGAAATGGAAAAACTACATACCTACCAGAATAGCTATAATTAAAAAAAAAAGAGAAGAAAAGTACACATTGCTGAGATATAACTTACAGGTAGAGTTGTTGCCATTTTCTTTGTATTTACTTGAATTACTTGAACTTTTACAATGTGTTACTTAAAAGATCACAGTCATTTATTTGACAATAAAGTGTAAAATAAGCAATAATTCTACTATAGTAAGCTTGTCAAATACCGTGAGTCCCTTATATACAATTCAGGAAATAAACTAAAAATGTTAGAACATCCAAAAGAGAACAGCCAGTATGAGATAGTTAAGGAAACCTGAATTAAAGTACAGTATTTGGGGATAAAGATCAGAGTCATCTTTAAATTATTTGAGGGCTTTCATACTAGAAGTGAAAGTGTATATCATGCACTATCTTCTAGAAACAAAAGCTATGGGCAGAACTTACATGGCAACAGATTTCCTGATAATAAATCTGCCTCACAAAGTACAGGGTGAGTTCAAGCAGAAGCAGGACAAACGTTAGGTCAGGAATGTTGTGGAGTACTAAGGTCTATCTAACTAGAATTCTGCTTTTCATAAAGGAAAGCCTCCTAACTACTTTTGATTGCAATTTATTTTGTATTGAGGGTTTCTGGCACCTTCTGACCTATCCCTTTGTATCTGCTACCTCTGGAAGGTGCTCTCTCAAAGACAGATCGCTTTGATCTAATGCTTTAAGATGGAAAACAATAAGTAAATGTGAAGCTAGGTGCCTAAACCTCTTAATGCATAAATTATTGAAAATCCTATCTTTCCACAGCATGAACCAGAGAAAGGATTCTCTGCATGTCATCCCTACCTTTTCAAAAATGTAACTGGAACATTTCTAGGGCAAAAGCAAGGCATCTGTTCACGCTACAGTTGTCCATAACTGTGTCAAATAGCACTTGTCATGTGACAGAAGAGAGCCCCATGCAGTGACCTTCGCCACCTCTGGTCCTCAGCTCTCAATCTGAGGTGGTTGATACCACTTTCTATAGCAGACCTTTTGGACACAGCAGAGACTGTTTACTCCCTTCACTCCTCCAAGACAATATTCAGTCGAACCGAGGGCCAGTGATAGCAACTGCTATTTAAAGGAACTGTCACTCATTTTATATAATTTACAAAATGTTTGGAAAATTATGTGAATAAAGTTTTTAAACAAATATACATAATGGAGTCATCCCTCTACAACAGCATTTAAAGGTGGTTTTTTTTTTGTTTTTTTTTTTTTGTTGTTGTTCTCAGCATTTGCTTAAGGTCCCCCTCTCTCTCTTTTAATGTTCTAATTTTGGACATTCCATGGTTATCCACAGTATGTCATGCCTTGTTCCGTGCTACATCTGTGCTGTGTACACACTTCCATTAATAGATACATCATATTGGATGCACCTTTAGTTATAAAATATAGTCATTCCTACTTTGCAGGATTATTGTGAATGTTAAAGAACCTGCCAGTAAAAAATCTGACAGAGGATTAGTTTTATTTTATAGGAATTATCCTTCTAGACTGCAAGCTCCCCTAGGGCAGGATCCATGACCTATTCATTTGTAATGGATATGAATTTGCTTCTCAACTCTCAAGTGCATGAAATATCACCTTAATTTATGTTTTTATTTTTTTTTTTTTTTTTTTTTTTTTTTTTTTTTTTTTTTGAGACAGAGTCTCACTCTGTTGCCCAGGCTAGAGTGAGTGCCGTGGCGTCAGCCTAGCTCACAGCAACCTCCAACTCCTGAGCTCAAGCGATCCTCCTGTCTCAGCCTCCCGAGTAGCTGGGACTACAGGCATGCACCACCATGCCCGGCTAATTTTTTCTATATATATTTTTAGCTGTCCATATAATTTCTTTCTATTTTTAGTAGAGATGGGGTCTCGCTCTTGCTCAGGCTGGTCTCGAACTCCTGAGCTCAAACAATCCGCCCACCTCGGCCTCCCAGAGTGCTAGGATTACATGCGCGAGCCACCGCGCCCGGCCTATGTTTTTAATTCTAACTAAATCTTCCAAATCCTCACTAGGTGTTTGCCCGACCTCCCACTACCCCAGTAATGTTTGACAGTCCCAGGATCCTGAGACTGTCCATCAATGTAGGGAGTGGTCTCTGCTTTTACTTCTTTGAGCTTGTTACTGAGAAGCTTCCTAACTAAATTCAGGTGGTCCTAAGCTGGGCAAGGTGGCTTACATCTGTAATCCTAGCACTCTGCAAGAATGAGGCAGAAGGATTTCTTGAGGTTGGGAGTTTGAGACCGGCCTGAGCAAGAGTGAGACCCTGTCTCTATAAAAAATAGAAAAATTAGCCAGGCATGACAGCACATGTCTTTAGTCCTAGCTACTCAGGAGGCTAAGGCAGGAGGATCACTTGAGTCCAGGACTTTGAGGTTGCTGTGAGCTATGAGGATGCCACTGCACTATTGCCAGTGTGACAAAGTGAGATCTTATCTCAAAGGAAGAAAAAAGTGGTGCTAGAAAATGCAAAATCATTCCTGTCCACAGCACCTCTTTCCCCATGCCTTCCTTGGCACCACCGTGTTTCTTGAGATCAGCAGCTCTTCTGTGCCAGCTCTTCCCACACCCTTTCCTTGGTCCTTTCACCTCTTGGGACATGGATTCAGCCACCCTGTGGAGCCTAGTCCACAGCCTAGCTCTTTATCTCCCTGAATTACAAGTTTTTGAACTCTTTCCTAGAACATGGGGAGGCCTCGATCCCAGCATGCCTCCACCTTCTTTATCTTCTTGAAGCAAGCGGGGAGGGGATGAGGAGTAGCGGGGTGGTTGATGATGAGCACACAGAAAAACAAAACCATGATTTTCTTTGCAGGTTATTCCATCATTCACTTTTGTAGCCCCAGTTCCTAACAGAGAGCCTGACATGGCTTAGGCACTCATGAATATAAAATGTGTGCGAAGGAACCGTAGGCAATGCAGGTGAACTTGCACTAGGCATGCCAACTATATGGTCCTAGAATATAGCTAGTCCACTGTTAGTTGTAGAACTTGGTGACTTTTATTAAGCACATATGTGATAATCCTGCTTAACTGCTTGGTTATGCCACTGAGAGTTCCAAGTTCTAAAGCCAAAGTTAGCCAAACTTCTCCAAGCAAGGTAACAGGACACCCAGGACTTAGGGTCCTCTGTTCCTCATACTCAGCTCTGTAAATACATATGTCTTAGGGGGCCAGACGAATGCCAGGTTGTCTTATCTAGCATTCGATATTGTAAATCAGTGGAATAATGTAGAAACAACTTCAGGTATCTGAGAGCTACGTTTTCCAAACAACTCCTTAAGTCTCTCAAAGTCATTAAAATTTTAACCATTTTGAATAAATCTCTGTCTAGAATAATTAGGTAGATCCCTTCTGTCTTGAGCAAATCACAGCAGACACAATTTAATCATTCTGTGATAATTTAATCATTATAAAGAATCACTATTCCAGCCCACATAAACAGTGGTGCTTTGGGGACACTTTGGGGTGAATTGGGCTTTTTGTATGACAGGAAATGATCCTGACTGCTGGGTTTTCTTAAACCCACAGGCATCTGTCAGTCATTACTTTTGAGTGTTTCCTTTGTAAACATTTTTCTCACTTGTTGCTTGATAATGGGATGTGATGCTTTGTTGGATAGTAACTATTGTCTTTTCTGCATAATTTTTAAATTTTTTGCTTAAGTTGCTAAAGCTTAGAATATGAGAAACCAAACTTCTTTTTTAAGAATAAATACTCCCTGATTTTGATTGAGCTGATATTTTGACACCTATTTTTGCTAAAAAGAACATTCAATTTGGATTCCTTGGAGTTCATGGTTATGTTGAGGCTATGATATTGGGGCTAGCTGACTTTCATGTATTTACAAGGTACACTGCGTTTTTCAGAGCAATGTCATAGTTTTGAACCATTTGCTTCTCATACTAATCCTGTGAGTATTATTTTATATATTCTATAGATGAGAGCCTGAAGTTTAGAAGGTCCACATCCCCATGGTCAATGAAGTGGATTAAAACTCCATCCCTTGCCTTTTGATTCTAAAGTCTGATGCAGTGCCAAGCTCACTACACTCTGCAAACATTCTGGGCTATTAAAAACCAATTGACCCCACAGGGTCTTAAAATTTTGCAAATGACAAAATGGCTGATGGATATTTTTAGCTTTTCATATATTTAGAATAAAATCTCAATAATTAATCCAGACACATATATGCACACTGACTAGAAGTTTGGGAACTAGAAGAAATTAAGTAATGTGAAAGGAGACCAAGAAGAAAGCAAATATTAGATGAATAGACAGATCACAGATGACAGACAAATAGCTAGAAATAAAAATAGAAATGGAAGTATGTTTACCAGTGATGACTTTATTACATTTCCACTGTCAGCTGAAGTGAATATTAAATAATAATTCCAAAGTAATTGATGTAAAATAAGAAACCCAAGTATACTCTGTAGGCCCCTATACATTTTTATATGCCTGGTTGCCATTTAATGGATGGCAATTTTTTTTTCACTCTTGCTATCCAGGAAGAACAATGTACACAAATTTCATATTTTCATTCCGGTATCTTTGCTTTGCTTTTCTACATAATTGGCATGCTTTCTTCCTTCTGACAACCCAAACCCTAATCACCCTTTAGGATTCTGCCAAACTTACAACTTGCATTAGAGACCTTCTGTGATTTCCACAGAACTCCTCTGTCTCTGCTTTCTTCTCACTCATCCAACACCTCTAGCCCCAGTCTCTCATCAGTGGTTTCAGGTCTAACAACTCTTGACCTAGTTCAATGATAAATTTCTCAGATCAAAGATTGTATCTTGTATTCCTAATATGGCTTTTCTATTTGTAGTTAGCAAAAGTCTAGCTATATAATAGTTGGTCACATAACAACTGAATAAATGTAAAAGTGAATACATCAGTAACATTAAAATAAACCAAGTTAAACATATTTGTACACTTTATAGATGAGAAATAGATGTCAAATTGCCTTTGAGCCAGCTATTCTTCATTTGCCCCCCTCTGCACACCCAAACCCATTTCCCACCTCTTTGTCCTGCAGTGTGCCTAGTGAGGAAGACCCCTCACAAGGAGACTGCAATAGTAGGCAGAATAATGGCTCCCAAAAAATGTCCATGCCCTAATCCTCAGAACCTGTGAATTATCTTATGGCAAAAGAGACTTTGCAGATGTGATTAGAGTTAAGGATATTGAGTTAGGGAGATTATCACCCTACATAATCTGGGTGGACCCAGGGTAGTCACATGTAATCTTCAAAGCAGAGAATCTATCCCAGCTATGGTCAGAGAAAGAGATGTGATGATGTAAACAGGGTTGGAGAGAGATGACTCAAGGACTCAACTCTGTTGAGTTGAGTCTGCTGGCTGTGAAGATGGAGGAAGGGGCTACATGTTAAGGAATACAGGTTGTGTCTAGAAGCTGGAAAAGGAAGGACACAGATTCTCCCCTAGAGTCTTCAGAAAGGAATGTAGCCCCGGGGACACCTTGGTTTTAGTCCATTCTGAGCCATGTTGAATTTCTAACCTACAAAACCATAAGACAGGGGGAAGGTATCTTCCCTTCTCCCTCTCTCCTTCAGCTTTTGTTCCTTTGGCTGTACCTGTGACCCTTGCACCTCTAACTCCCACTGCCTGGCTCCCCCTCTTCCATGTATCCAGCTCCCACTGGGCTCTGGTTATACCATTTTCTCTCTTCATCCCTTCACACTTAGAGATAGCAATGGTTCCCCACCAGTTGATTATTTCTAAAAGTAGAAATACTTTTAGAAATAATTGTTTATTCACTTAATCCTGTTTATTCTTGTTTTATCTTGTTTATTCACTTAATCCTGCCCACACCTCTGCCAGTAGGCCCTCATTATACATTTTTAATTTGAACAATCTCGGGTAAATTTGTTTCCTGCTAGGACCCAGACTGGGGCAGACTTGTTTCTTTAAAGTATTATGAAAGGTTGCTAAAAGTTCATGTATACTTAGGAGAGGAGTATATAGCAGAGAGATGGAGAAAGGTCCTGAGAAACCATCTGACCCCTGAAAGAAACTTCAGTTTCTTATGACTTTTCCATTCCCATAAGGCATGTTCATGATTTTCCTTATTCCGTGATGTCCCTGTGTCCTTGCAGTCTCTGCTTTCACCCTTTCACTACTGCCATAGATAAATATTTTTTCTTGATGGATATTTACTGTCTCTGTTTGAAATTTCTGATGCTTAAAATCCTTTTTCACCTTTCTGTATTTAATGTTCAGGACACAAACAGATCTCTGAAAAGGTGAAGTTCAAGTTCTCAGAATAAGCATCATAAAGATCACCAATTTGTCTACGCCCAGCTATACCCCATGCTCAGCATGCACACCACTGGCACATCCACGAGCGAGACTATGAGTAATAAGATGGGTGTGTAACAGCAGAGCATCTTCCTTACCAGTACAGATATCCAGCTGCTACACATCAGTTTTGCACTGTGGCCAGAAGCTCACATTCCCAGACAACCATATTCTGGCCCCATCCATGTGTGCTGATCTTACTTCTCAGACAAGACCTACTTCTTCCTCACTGTGCTCACACATCATAGAACACAAGAATGGATCGTGTTGAGGAGCCATCTAACTCTAGCTCCTTCATTTCATAAATAACGCCAGGAAAGCCTTAAAATGCTATGGCAGGCAGGCAGGCATGTGCAGTGCTTAAAGGCTTGGATCATGAAGTTGGGTTTCTTGGGAGTTTGCTACATTGCTCCATCACTTAACTATACAACTTGGGCAAGTTACTTTACTTCTCTGTGCCAGAGTCTTCACATCTATATAATGGGGGTAATAATGCTATCTACCAGAGGGTTGTTGTAAGGATTAAATGAGATAATACATTATAACACATGCTTATAACCAGGAAATGGATTGAGGATATTAGAATGAAAATCAAATCCATACATTTTCATCCATAATTAACACTGAAGAAAAGAGAATCTTCTTTGCAGATGATAAAACAGCAGTTCACAGAGTTTAAGAAATGTGGCCGAAGTCACAATGATCTTGCTCAATGCAAAAGATTCAAACCCAGATCTCCCTGATTCTAAAGTCCATGCCACTCACACTTTCCCATGCTGTGAACTCTTTATTCTGAACTCTAAGTTCATCAGCTCTTCCTATGGCCCTTCACAACGTCAGTCAGCGTCACTGAGATTCATTTTCCTTAGGTTACTGTTAACACGTCTCTCCCCTTGGGTTCAAAAATGCTAACTAGCACAACCACACACTCTCTAATATTTCCTTTGCCTTATTTTTATTCACATTACTTATCACTACGTGACATCATACTATATATTTATTTATTTTCCATCTTCCTCACTGAGATTATAAACTCCATGCAAGTTAAGGACTGTAGTCAATTTTTTGCATTGCTGTATCCATAGTACATAGGGTGCAGTCTAGAACATGGTAGGTGCTCAAAATTAATTTTGATGAAAACTAAGTGAAAGAATAAATGAATGAATGGATGAATGACATTCTGTCTCTCAGTAAGTACTGGAGAAAAGTGCAATCAACAAGAACATTCTGCATATCTATTGCTTTCTTTCCAGGCTCATAGTCACAACCATTTACTAGAGCATAAAACTCACACATTAGAGATCTCCACTTTATTATGCTCCAGCATTTAAAGTCATTTTCCATATCAAGGCATACACAGAGTAGTAAAAACACTTTCTTCCACTTTCTTCATGCTCTATCCCTACTTAAAAACTTATTGTGGTTCAGCAAGACAAATCTTGCATGTTCTCACTCCCATATGGGAGCTAAATATTAAAAACAATTGATCTCATGGAGACAGAGAGTAGAATGATGGTTACCAGAGGCTAGGAAGGGTACCAAGGAGTGGGGGATTAAATGGGGATGCTTAATGGGTGCAAAAATATATTTAGATAGTTAGAAGGAACAATATTTGATAGCACAACAAAATGCCTATAATCAATAAGTTAGGGTACACTTTAAAAGAGTGGAATTGGAATGTTCCTAACACAAAGAAATGATAAATGCCTGAGGTGACAGATACCCCAATTACCCTGATTTGATTAATTTACATCATATGCCTATATCAAAACATCACATGTACCTTATAAAAATATACAACTATTATATACACAATAATTAAAATTTTTTAAAATATATTTATTCATTTTATTCAGCAAAATTTATTTAGAACCTATTATGATCCAGGTCCAAGATGCCTGGCACAGTAGAGCTCACATTCTATATTAATAGGGGGAAACAATGAACAATAAACACAATAAATAGATTATCCAGTGTATTGGAAGATTCTATATGCTATAGGGGGAATATTGCAAGTATAAGGAATACTGGAATATTTGGGAATTGGTTGTTTTTGAATTGTTTTATATTTGTTAGCCCATACCTCCCCTGGGAAACAACTTTATCAACTAGAATACAGTACTTTTTTCCATTTTATATTGATAATACAAAATGAAGTCTTATAGTGCTCGCTCATTTCCAAAATTACTTAGGTCAATATATTTTAGCCCATCTCTTCAGTGAGATTGTTATTAATAATAATGTGAATATATTTTTTAAAATTTAATTTATTATTTGTTTATTTTATTTCAGAATATTATGGGGGTACAAATGTTTTGGTTATATACATGGATTGCTTTTGTACTGCTTGAGTCAAAGTTATAAGTGTGCCCATCACCCAGATAGTGTATACTGTACCTGTTAGGTATGATTTCACCCATTCCCTCGTCCCCCCTCCTACCTGCATGATTTCCATTGAGTTTTACTTCTATCTGTGCACATGAGTGCTGATCAGTTAGTTTCAGTTTAATAGTGAGTATATGTGGTACTCATTTTTCCATCCTTGTGATATTTCACTTAAAAAAATGGTCTCTAGTTCCATCCAGATTGTTGCAAAAGGTATTAATTGATTTTTTATGGCTGAGTTAGTACTCCATATATACACCACATTTTATTAATCCATTCATGAATGGATGGGCACTTGGGTTGATTCCACATCTTTGCAATTGTAAATTGTGCTGCAATAAACATTCGAGTGTAAGTGTCATTTTGATAAAATGACTATTTTTCCTTTGGGTAAACATCCAGTAGTGGGATTTCTGGATCAAATGGCAAGTCTACTTTTAGTTCTTTGAGGAATCTCCATACTATTTTCCATAGAGGTTGCACTGGTTTGCAGTCCCACCTATGGCGTGTAAGTGTTCTTTACTCTCCGCATCCACTCCAGCATCTATTGCTTTGGGACTTTTTGATAAAAGCCATTCTCACTAGGGTTAGGTGATATCTCATCATGGTTTTGATTTGGATTTCTCTATGATTAGTGACATTGAGCATTTTTTCATATGTTTATTGACCATTAGTCTATCTTCTTTTGAAAAACTTCTGTTCATGTATTTTGCTCTCTTTTTAATGGGGTTGTTTTGATTTTTTTCTTGATGATTTGCTTGAGTTCCTTGTAGATTCTGGTTATTAGCCCTTTATTAGATGTATAGCATGCAAATATTTTCTCCCATTCTGTAGGTTGTCTATTTGCTCTGTTGATCGTTTCCCTGGCTGTGCAGCAGCTTTTTTTATTTAATCAAGTCTCATTTATTTATTTTGGCTGTTGCTGTATTGCCCCTGGGGTCTTCTTCATAAATTCTTTGACTAGGCTGATATCTAGAAGTTTTATTTTTAAAAATTAAAAACTTACTGTCCTTGACTTTTGCTAGCACATCTCAAAACTAGCCTCCTAATCGTGGCATTCCTGCCTCTTTTCTAGCTTCTCCATTTTTTTAATATAATTTTTATTTCAAAATATTAGGGGATACAGTGTTTTTGTTACATGCATGAATTGTATAATGTTGAAGTCAGAGTTGTTAGTGTGCCCCTCACCAGAATAGTGTACATTGTACCCGATAGGTAAGTTTTTATTCCTCACTTCCCTCCCACTTTCACCCCTTTTTAATTTCCAATGTCCATTACACCACTTTATGACCACGTGTATCCATCATTTAGCTCCCACTTTATTAGTAAGAACATATGGTGCTTGTTTTTCCATTTCTGAGATACTTCACTTAGGATAATGGTCTCCAGTTCCATACAAGTTGCTTCAAATGACATTATTTCATTCCTTTTTATGGCTGAGTAATACTCCATGGTGTGCATATATACATACCACATTTTCTTTATCCATTCATCAATTAATGGGTACTTAAGTTGATTCCACATCTTTGCAATTGTGAATTGTGCCGCAATAAACATTCAGGTACAGGTGTTTTTTGATATAATGACTTTTTTTCCTTTGGGTAGATACCCAGTAGTGGGATTGCTGGATTGAATGGTAGGTCTACTCTTAGTTCTTTGAGGACTCTCCATACTGTTTGCCGTAAAATTTATACTAACATACAGTCCCACCAACAATGTATAAGCATTGCCTTTTCACAGGATTCACACCAACATCTATTGTTTCTTGATTTTTTAATAATGGCCATTCTGTTAAGGGTAAGGTGGTATTTCCTTGTGGTTTTAATTTGCATTTCCCTGATGATTAGTGACACTGAGCACTTTTTCATATGTCTGTTGGCCATTTGTATATTTTCTTTTGAAAAAACTCCATTTTGTTTTAAAACTAACTCTTCTGATTTCCTGGTATGTGTCAAATCTTAATTATTATTGTCTGTTTTATATTGAACAAAAGTATACTGACTTGAATTTGTCTAATAATAACCTCCACTTCTTCCTATCACTTAGCTATTCAAGTTAAAATTGATTCTTCCTAAATGGCTGGGTCCCAATAAAATCATTACAAACCATTTGTTTTTTATTTCTGCATGGTATAATGTAGAAGAAAATGAAATTGTCCCAGTTCTTGCCTTCTCGGTTCTTAAAATTTAACACAGATAATGATGATGTAAGAAGCTAGTTATATTGGGATACAAATCACATGCAAATAACCAGTTCATGAGTTGATGCCAGTGGAGTCAAACCAATCTGTCTACCAGTCTAGGTATGCAACAGTGAACTTTCCTAGTCTCAGTTTTACTATATGCTACTTTTTCTATTTTGAATCCTTCTCCACCTTTTGTGTTAAAATTGCATATCTCATCGGATGACTTCCCAAGTTCCTAACTACACTCAGGCTTGGAGATTCCAATTTTTCAGGCAGCTCACAAAACAAAGGTGCTCAATATAGCTTTGTGAGAGTGTGTAAATGCTTGTTTATGTATGTTTCCAGGGTGTTGGAAGTTTACATTGTGAGGTATCAAGGATGTAATATATAGCTACTACATCCTCAAACAACTTATGATCAGGAAGTTTAGTTATAGAACACAGCTGTTAAATAATAGATTTTAAACTCAGTTTCCTAAACATGTTTATACAGTAGTCATATACCATGCATAATACATTGACTTAAATTTCATACTAAAAGGTAATCTACCCTCTTGTTAACAATGGTAACCTCTACTTGTCTAAATTTCCCAAATTTTTATAATGATCAAAGATTATTTTTATAATTGGAAATATTATTTAAAAAGTGATGCATTTCCAATCCAGCATATAGTTGACCATAAGAATACCAATAACTTTCTCTCCCTGAGAACCCTCAGCAAACTATCATTAGTTTGTATTTTAACTCAATATTTTTTTTTCAGATTTAACAAAACTTCAAACCTGACCCACAAAGTTTGCATACATATGCATATGCCCCATGGCTCCTTCCGCATCACATACCAACCATAAGTCATTAGCATGAAGCCTTACTTGATTGAGCCTGACCCAGGTCTGTAAAGCATTATGCAGAACACGAGGGAACAAATGGGAGGAAAATTCTGATTAAGCAGCTCAGCTTTGAGGATCCTGTGGCTGTTCTGCTATTTAAAGCCTTGGTAAAGCAACTACAGAAAATAATCCCAGATAATCAGACAAAAATAGGTTGATACTTCAAAATATCTAAGTCCATGTTCTTTTAAAGTAATAGTACCATGCAATTAGTAAGCACTTAATCTGTGTTAGCCCCTTATTCAGGCTGCTATATGGATTATCTCTTATTGTCATGACAACACTGTGAAAATATTTTAATCCCATTTTAAAGGTGGGTTTAAGATTCCAGAGAGATCAAGTGACTTGCCCAAAGCCACACAGGCGGTAAATAGCAAAACTGGAAATCATACTGCTGTTTGCCAGACTCCAGGCTCCAGTTCCTTCCTTTATATCCAACTGGTCCATACTGGGTAATCCTGACCCTGTCAGGAAATTCAGAGTATAAGGGCCAGAAATGCAAGGAGAGAAGCTAATGTGTTCTAGAATTGTCTTTCTTATCTGCCCCTACATCTACCTAGGTGAATTCTTTTGGATAAGGGAACTTAATAAGGAAATGTGTAATCAAGTAGAACTAGAAAGTCCTCATGAACTGGACACATACTTGGCAAGCAGTGCTTTATTTCACAGGTTGATTTTTAAGAGTTCTCTTTTTGGCATTTTCTTCTTCCTTCCTTCCCTTCCTTCCTGCCTTTCTCCTCTCTCCAACTGCTGGTTCTACAATCTAAATCAAGCCCCACTCTGGGTCATATATGCATGATTTCCTCTCTTTCCTCTCAATAGGCTTGGCCTTAGAATATGTGTGGAAGCAGAATGCACATAAATTAGCTAGGGTGGTGGTGGCGGAGATTGGGGGTGGGGAGAAAGAACAAGGAGGAGGAAGAAGAGGAAGAAAGAGAGAGAAAATGAACCGTATTGTAGCTCCAGACAAACAAAATCAGGCTTCCAGGATTAAAAGAACATGTAGGAACACTTCGTACCATGTAGGTGGTGACAACCTACACATAGGTCTGGCTGGTTTCCTTGAGGAAACTCTTTCGATTTTCCTCTTTCGATTTCAGCCATTTCCTTTGTGAAATCCAGGGGATGGATTCTGATTTCCAAACCCCCATATAGCTTGAACATTCTGTGGTTCTTATAGTACCTACTAGAGTTAAATAGGAATGGGTTATTGAATAGTAAGAGGGAAAAATACACTGCAACAGAATCATTTAACCCCAAGAATGTTTTTCAAATACACATTTTGGGCTGCATATTGTTTTATTTAAGTCTAGATAACAGTGCCATTTGCATTCTAACCCTGGCTCTGTCTCTGACTTGCTAGGAGATAGATGAATCTCTCATTCTTTTTGGTGTTTTAATTTCCTCAATGGTTAAGCAAGGATGATGCATCCAACCTGCCTTTCAGAATGGCTGAATGGATTAGAGCAAAACCTTTCATAATGCTTTGGCTTAAAAGATTTCTCTCTGAACCATATTTATGTTTTCATATACTATTTTCCCCAGTCATCAACAGTATTCATAAAGGAAATATATTCATATAATTGGATTAATTTCCCTAAGTCCTTAGATGATCTCAAAATGTTTGGCCATGACTAATCAATGAATTTGAATGTTTGGTGAATGATAATCATTATGGACATGTTTCAAATATCTTCCTTCTTCTGCATAGTCAGGACAATCCGGTTTAACTAATTCTGAGAACATAATTGTTAATATTTCAACAGCATTATAAGACTGTTTCGTTGGACTAAAATTCCCCGATGACATGAAAAATCCAGATGCCAAAATTCCATGTCAATGCCAAAGCATGAAGCATACTAAATTCTATAATATGATACTAAGACTAAATGCTAAAGCTGGAAATGATCTTACAAAGAAAAGCTAAAGAAAGGTTTCACTTTACAGAGGAGGAAAGCAGGAAAATAAAATTTCCTGAGCAACCAGTGGCGTTGTACTAAGTGCTTTAATGCATCAGTGTATTCAATTCTCATCATAGCTCCGTTACAGTTCCCCTATTTTACCTGAGAATAATCTGAAAGCCAGGGAGATGCAATAATTTACCCAAATTCAGTGATATGATCATGATCAAACCCCAGATTCTATATCAGCGGTCCTAGTTCAAAGATCAAGCCACAAACCTGTAAGTCTACTTTGGTAGCAATATGCCAACACACTGATCAACAAATTTTTCTTTCTAGGAGAAATAATTCATGATAGAAAGCTTGGACAGAGACAATGGGGAATGATAAGACCACTTGTGTGCCCCTCTTTTGGAATGACAAATCACTGCATGTGTAGAAGGATATCAGGTTTATTCTGACTACTGAGATAAAACAATTATCATATTATAAAAATAATAGCTCCGTTTTGTTGAACATTTATAATGTATGAAGGACTTCAAAAATGTCATTTCAAAGCTTCATGTAACCTTTAAAGTTAAATATTAATAGTTCAACTTCATTTTACAGATGAAGTGATTAAAGCTTTCACAGGTGAGCAACAACAATAGAAAATACTTGTATAGAATTTACAATGGGACAGATACTAAGTCCTTGATCTCATATTACTTATATGTAACATAACATTATATATAACTTATTTAATCTTCATAACAATTCTATAAGGCAAATATTAGTGTCATATCCATTTACCACATGGGAAACTGATATACAGAGAGGTTAAATAACTCCAGATGCACACAACTGGAAGGTAATAGACTCAGATTTCAAATCGAGGCAGTCTGCTCCAATAGCCTCCTCTTAAGCATTGCTCTATACTCAGTATCATACAGACAGCAAGTGGACGAAGAAGGATTTGAATCTAAGATCTGAACTCCAAAGCTAGCATTCTTTCTGGGTATGCATGTTTCTCAACATGGGGAACATTTGGAAAGTAGGACTTCCATCAAAGGGATGTGATCATTTTATCATGTGTGCAAACCAAATGAGCTTTCAGTTCAGTTGCCTATTTATTCATAAGTGTTAGTGATTCCTATAAAAGAGGAGAGGAACACCTTTCTTGATGCTTAGAATTAAAGTTCTCATATTGATTCATCAGTGGACTTGTTGGTAGGCTCTGAGGCAGGGCCTGGGCTCATTGCTACTGGCCCCAGCCTAAGCATAGCTTTCAGCCACCTAGGGCCAAAGAAAACTGCATGAGTTCTGCAGAAATGCTTTTATATCCCAAGATAAAGTTTTGATCTATACCTTCCTTAACTTTTCACTTTGACAAACATGTACTGAATTTTAACTATGGGCAAAATACTATGCTGGGCACTTTGAGGAACACTGATTGCTTGTCCTCTAGGAAAGCACAAGCTATTGGGGAAAATATAGATATTGGCAGCTAAATATAATTCATATTATAGTACCAAGGAGCCCTTTTGGCTCTATATCTAAACCCAAGTTTCTGCTGTCTATGAGAAAATTAGAATGGGCTCAGGTATACTCTGGGGGTCAAATCAAGGAATATAAAGGTGAGATATGGAGACTTACAATGTGTTTCACTCCCATAAATGAGTTTAGGCAACCCTGTGTGCTTTTAATGTACCCTGGAGAATTAGGTAGATCATTATTATTGTTGTTGCTACTTTATTCTCCAATGACAAGTTTACAGCATCTTCTCTTCAGTGGTTTGTGTCCCTGAGAGCAACATAAACTCAACATTTTCTTCCTGCAACCTCTCATGAATATTAATGTTATCTTTACTTATTGTTTAGCAAAATATGACAAAAATAAAAATGCACTACAGCAAAAAAAGAGCACGCACACACCAAAAATATCTAGCTACTGTCAGAATACTTGTGTCATCATCATTATCAATAAATGCACACTTGACAAACATGTTCCATACATGGCATCATACCACAATTCCTTCTAACCACTGACCTTTCTTAAAGGGTGCTTTCAGTTTCTTGGTTGCTATTTGTGGAATGCCCATTAATTTTAAGTTGTACAGTTTTTTCATGCTTAAAACAGAAACATGGAGTTCAGTAACAACAGGTCAAGGAGATGTATAAGAGCAGTTTTCCAGAAACGGACTTTCAGGGCCTCAGAATCTTCCTTCAAAAGCTTTGTATTCAGAAGCTCAAATATACAAAACAAATAGAATTTAGATTGTTCTGGTTGAAAGGGGGTGTGGATGGAGTCTCACCTGTACAGACCTGCCCTAACAACCTAAGGTAACCCGAAGCGACTCCATAGAGTTCTACACATCATACTTGGAAAGCCACTCATCCAACGCATTTTATGGAGGAAGACACAGAATACCAAGCCAACTAAAGTAGCTAAGAGCACAGAGTTAAAGGCACAGTTGGGACTAACATTCTTATCCTTTCAATCCTAGTCCAGTGATCTTTTTACACTACTTCTTGCCTCCCTACATAGTGCAATTTGAGGAAAGGACAAGTGAGACAGTTTACTAGAAACACTTATCATGACATTCTGCTTTCCAGTGTTGGCAAAAGAGAACTTGAGGACTGTCAGATACTCCTGGAATCAGAGGGTGATCGATCAGTAAGTGGAATAGTGACTGAATGTTGGACCAATAAAGTAAAATGCACAGCCTCAAGATGTCTATCCTGTGTTCTTAGACCTGGAATAGAACATATTAAATGCCTTGTATAAAATTCCTTAAGCTCTGGTAGCCCAAAGTGAGTTTGGTAACACTGAGAACTTGACTGAGAATTCCAGACAGTACAGCCAGACTCTAGTTCAATCTTGTTCGTAAGAGTGGTACTAATTCTAGCCAATGCCATTGAATCACTCTGATAAAACTGTTCGAGAACACAAAACAATTCTAAAAGCTGGTGGTATTTTGTTGTATATGCATCTATTTGATTCAACAGAACACAAGCGTTACCCAATAGAGAGATCCAATGTCATTGTTACTTGCTTGCAACTTGGGCCTAATTGAATCTCTTTAATAGTTACATGATAAATTGAGCTTTAAAGAGCATGAGAGGCTATACCTAGAATTAGTGATTTGAACTATATCTTGATTCCCAGTCCAGTGCTATCTAAAGTCGCTTCATAATCTACGTTCTTCCCATTCATAAAGAAAATGTTAGCTAATATTCAATACAGGCAAATAATTCCTCAGCATTTTCTTATTCCTTTTATAGAGATGAATTGAACTTTAGTCTAACCACACCTATAACAGGATTTTCTCCATATAAAATGCACTTAAGCAATTATCCTTTCTGATAACCTTTAGCAACAGCAGGATTTATCTGAAGGCAGGCAGAAGTATTTTCTCATATACTTTCTTTAATCCTTTATGTTAGAAGATTTTTAAAAAATACTCTCTTATACATTATGGTAAATAGAAAAACAAACATAATATACATGACCATTGTTATAATTTTAAAAGTGCTGCATAAATTTATGATTTGGTTATTAACTGAATTATTACTGATATTGGTCACAGTGGAATGCAATGAATCATAATATTAAATACTTAAAATTCTATTATATTCTACTCTTGAAAAATATGGAGACCTGGGGCTAGAGAGAACTCCATGTGAATCCTATTTCTTCTGGCAGGACTAAACAAGTCCAGTGGGTGTGATCCATTTCTCAAGCTATCCAGGAAAGGGGACATTTTGCCCTCCTTCAAGAATAAATTCCCAGATGTTACAGAAAATGGCAGATTACAGAATTCTAAACATATGCCCCTCCATGAAAGCAATGAAAAATTTGGCAATAACTACTGGAATCGACCTTTTCAGAACTCTGGAATCTAAACAAAAGCTTGCAGCAATCCAGATAACATTTAGTACAATAAACAAATGAGAAAAAAACCCCTGGCTAATTCTCTGTAAGAAGTGAGAATTTGTGTCTTAATTTGCCCTAGTCCCATCTCCTGCTGCCCAGCTCAACGGCAGCCTTGACAATAGCAGTCCATGTTTCAGGTACTGACACCTGAGGAAACAGAATGGAACACGCAGGCAAAGAATTCTTAGTCTCGTGGCCCCCAGGAGGCTCTCTGAGAGGCCAGCTCAGCAGGTCAAACTTCATCCCACCTGACTGGGAACTTGCCTAGTGCTAAAGCTGTTACCCCAGTGGATATTGTCAAAGATATTTACAGACATAAATGCTTTCATCTCTGCCTTAGACTTTCACATCCTGGTTTCATGGAGCCTGTAGGTTGGCCAGAAGTGAGTGCTTGGATCTTCTCAGGTCATTCCTGAGCTTGTGCACAGCCCTGGGCCTGTACTTGATCTTTGGGATCCCCAGAAATATGTCAGAGATTTTCAGAGCCCTTATTCCAAAAGCATCTCATTCCTAGCCTTTCCTCCCAGGTGTTTTGGTTAGTATGTTGTTGTCCCAATTGTTACCCATTTTTTCAGGCAGCAGAGACTAGAGCAGGCCTAGAAACTTTCCCCTCTAGATACCCCTTTTCCTTGATCAGGAACACGGCAAGGATGTCCTAACTACTTTTGATCAACATTGTACCGGAACTTCTACCTAAAGTAATAAGACAAAAAAGGCATTCAAATTGAAAAAGAAGAAGTAAAATTATCACTGTTTGTGAATGCCTTGATGTTATATATAGAAAATCCCAAAGACTCCATAAAAAACTGTTAGCATTAATAAATGAATTCAACGAAGTTGCAGGATACAAAATCAGTTGGAATTCTACAAATTAACAACAAACTATCTCAATAGGAAATTCAGAAAACAATCCCACTTACAACAGTATCAAAAAGAATAAAATACTTAGGAATAAACTTAACTAATGAGGTAAAAGACTTATATACTGGAAACCAAAAAAAAAAAAAAAGAATTGAAACAATTAAGGAAGATCTAAACAAACAGAAAGACATTCCATGTTAATAGACTGGAAGACTCAATATCATTAAGATGACATTATTCCCCAAATTGATCTACAGATACAATGCAATCCCTATCAAATTCTGTCATTTTTGAATAAATGGGCAAGTTGGTACTAAAATTCATATGGAAATTCAAATGGCTTCAAATAGCCAAAACTATCTTTAAAAGGGGAAAAAAAAGGTTAAAGGACTTACATTTCTTGATTTCAAAACTTATAGCAAAAGTAGAGCAAACAAAACAGGGTAATACAGGCATAAAAACAGACATAGAGATTAATGGAATAGACTCTAGAAATAAACCCATGTGGTCACTAATTTTAAATAAAGTGAGCCTAGACTATTCAATTGGCAAAGAATAGTCTTTTCAACAAATGGTGCTGGAACAAGTGGATATCCACATGCAAAAGTATGAATTTGAACCCCCACCTAAACTACATAGAAAAATTAACTCATATTGTAGTAAAGACCTAAATGTAAAAGCTAACAGCAAAAAATTCTTAGAGGGAAACACAGGAGTAAATCTTTGTGACTTTGGACCAGGCAATGGTTTCTTAAATATGACACCAAAAGCATAAACAGCAAACAAAAACATAAACAAATATGACTTCATCATAATTAAATTTTTTGTAAGAACACTATGAAGAAAGTAAAAAGACTTCCACAGAATGGAAGGAAATATCTGCCCATCATACATCTAATAAGAGTGTAGTATTCAAAACATACAAAGAACTCTTATAACTCAACAATAAACACACTAACAGCCCAATTAAAAAATGTGAAAATGATTTGAACAGTCATTTCTCCAAACAGGAGATACAAATGGAAAATAAGCACATGAAAAAAATGATCAAGATCATTATTCAATAGAGAAATGAAAATCAAAGTCACAGTGACACACCACTTCACACCCATTAGGTTGGCTCTAATAAAACATACACACACACACACACACACGCACTTACAGACACACAAAACTCCACAAAATAACAGTGATAGCGAAGATTGTGGAGAAATCAGAGCCTCACACATTGCTGATGGGAATGTTGACCAGTATAGTTCCTAGTGTAAATTGTTTGACAATTCCTCAAATATTTCAAATGACCCATATGACCCAGCAAATAATTCCACTTCTAGGTATATAACCAAGATAACTATCCACACAAAAACATCGCCACAAATGTTTATAAAAGCACTATTAGTTTTTGCCAAATGGTGGAAACAACCTAAATGTTCATTAAATGATTAAATGATAAACAGTATGTGGTATATCCTTGCAGTGGAATATTAGGTAGCCATAAAAAAGACTGAAGTATTGCTACATGCTACAATATAAATAAACCTGCAGAACTCTATGTTAAATGAAAGTAGCCAGACACAAAAGGACACACATCGTATGGAATGGTCCCATTTAAATAGAATCTCCAGAAAGGTAAAGCTATAGAGACATTAAGTAGATCAGTGCTTGTCAGCATCTAGAAGGAGGAGAAAATTGGGATTGACTGCTAACAGGCATGGGGTTTCTTTTGGGAGTAATGGAAAAGTTCTGAAAGTAGAGAATAGAGATGTTTGCACAGTATTACGAATATACTAAAAACCACTGAATTACATACTTTAAAATGGTTAGAATGGTGAATGTTATGTTATGTGAATTCTGTGTTCAAAAAAAAAAAGAGCCAGACACAGTGGCTCATGCCTGTAATCCATGCACTTTGGGAGGAGGAGGCAGGAGTTGGACTGCTTGAGGCAAGGAGTTCAAGACCAACCTGAGCAACATAGTGAGACCCAATCTCTACAAAAATTAAAATAAAAAATAAGCTCAGTGTGGTGGTACAAGCCTGTAGTCCCAGCTACCCGGGATGCTGAGGCAGGAGGATCACTTGAGCCCTAGAGTTTGAGGCTCTAGTGAGTTATGATTACACCACTGCATTCTAGCCTGGTGGACAGAGTGAGACCTCATCTTAAAAAAAAAAAAAAAAAAGAAAAAAACAAAACAAACAAAAAAAGGGATCAATTACCAAAAAGAGGTTTAATGTTTGTTCAGCCTATGGATTACCCTCAGACATTTTTTTTTTTCTTTTTGGAAATAAGAAAGCAATATAAGAATTAGGAAATATTTCTTGTTCTAATTGGCACCTCCCAAAGGGATAAACTGCTGGGGCACAATTTTATGTAATAAGAAATAGAAGAATTATCCTATATAAGAAACAAAAGTAATTATGAATTAGATATATAGAATCTTAGTAAATGGCCAATTCTGGAAAGTTTAAGCAGCAAATTTCATTTCCTCACATGTTGTGTGAATTTAAAAGCATCCCTGCCTGGAAAGAGTGGGAATAATGGTGATGAAAAGTGGATTTTAGTGATGGTGACACACATATCAAGAGGGGAGTGTTTGCTGGGTAGCGACCTGCTAGAATAGCAAGTAACAGCAGAAATCTGAAAGATTCAGAAAGAGTGATGTGACAGACAAGTATTCAGAAGGTAGAGAACCAGGATGGAGGGTGTGCAGAGCTGGTTCAGAGCAGCCAGTACAGGTGTGTTGAGAAGGAGCTCATAGCATCAGTCAGGAAGATGCTAGTCCAGGGTCATTTATGAGACACCAAGAGACCAGGATGGGAGCACTGCCTGCTCGAATGATTGCAATGGCTACACTGGACATTCCAGCCAAATAAAATGGAAAAAAAAAAGAGAAGGAAAAAGGAGAGGGGAGGAGGAGAAAGGGAATATGGAAGAAAAGGGCTGGGGCAAGGAGAAGAACCACCAGGCCTTTTCTTTTCAACGAATATACTTAGTAAAAATGAAGAAACAAGGCCTTAGCTTGTGAGGGCAAAGAGAACATTGGAGGAGAGAGAAGAAAAACAAAACAGAGGCAAAGCCTGTTAAATTCTAATTAGTGCCTTAGATTTATTTATATCTAGTACATTTAAGCAGTGTGATAATTACCCATGCATGGATCTTTAAGAGTGCACCAGAACCACTCAGAGAGCTTAATAAAACCTGGATTATGGGGCCCACCTCTAGAGTTTCTCAGGCAGTTTCTCATTCCATTCTTAGAAGTGGGGCCTAAGAATGTGTATTTCTAGCAAGTTCCCAGGTGTGGCTGACAATTGCTGATCCAGGGACCAAGGACACTTTGAGAATCACTGACTTGGAAAAGCAGGGTACAAAGGAAGAAATCCTGGTGGCCTGTGTCTCTAATGTCTACAGAAGCACGGTGGATGAGAGCAGAGAAGGCAGAGTATGTGGCAGCTATTTATAGAGCACCTGCCACCTGTGCTAGGTGCTGGAGATCAGAGACAGAGGAGGGCCAGGCAGGCAAAGCTGACAATATACTGATGTTTATACATGTACATGTCAATTGTCGGTGGTGCTTTTTTGTTTGAATTTTACATGTTAATTATTCTTATATGTAACCATGGAAATCCAGGATTAGTAAAAAGTATTGTATATCCAAGATATACAGCTTTGCATATAGCAGATTCTGTATAAGAAAAAATTTGTGTTACACAGGCAAAACCTGGAGCAGATAAATAGAAATCCTGGTAGACTTGTGCTCCAAAGGTTCAAAGAGAAAAGCTTAGTTGTTTGCTAATCCCCAAATATTCTCTACTCAAAAGAGAATTTTTTTTTAACAGAGACCTGAAGTAAAAATGCATTTAAGTTACAGTTGTCAGAATTAGCAAATTAAAAAAAAAAAAAACAGGACATCCACTTAAATTTAAATTTCAGGAAATAAACAATGAATTTTTTTTAATATAATAAAGTTTTATGCACCATTTGGGACAGATTTATATGAGAAAGTTTTTCATTGTTTATCTGGAATTCAAATTTAACTAGGCTTCATAGATTTTATTGGGCAACCCTGATCCAAGAGAGTTTGTACCCAACATTCATTCAATGAAGGATTAATATGTTCTCAATCACCTACAAAATATAGAAGCACACTCTGGCCCAGGTAATAGAGGAAGACCCTGTCTCAAAACAAACAAAAAAGCATAGAGCATATTCTGTCCCACACTCAATGCAACAAAGAATAAATGGACAGTCAAACTGCAAAGGTTTTTAGGATGCAGTAGAGAGGGAGATTAATATGACTGTAATAGTTAAGGAAGGGAAGCTGTATCATCCAGCACATACAACTTCAGCTGGTCCTGAAGGCTTGCATAGCATTTGATTAGCCAAAAGCTAGTACCAAGGGTATGCAGAAGAGGTAAACAGCATGCATATGAACTGTAGAGTCTGGACCAGGAAAGGAAGGAGATCAGCTGTGACAGACTGAGCTAATTTCTGCACACCAGGCACACCCTTACAAGCTGTATAGCACAAGCCATCTTGGAACACAATTACTGACCCTCATCAATATTTCAATATATATCCATGACCATAAGCTGCAATGCCCCCATTTTTTTCAGCATCACGAGGACCATGTGGAGAGACTTGAAAGCATAACACACCACAGGGTACCTAGACACTCTGAGCCCTTAAGACAAAGGAAGAGCATCTGATGCTTGGGGTGTTTTTAATTAGAAAATAAATAAATCTTTGGTCCCAATGCCAAAAAAAAAGATACCTGCGAATTTGCAACTATGGAGAGAAAAAATAAAAAAAAGCAGCAGATGGAGGAAGTCAACTCTTTCTCTAATTCTAGTTTTAAAGGAAGGTTCTGTATGTCTATAGCATGCAGCCTCATCTTGGAGTCAGTAGACCTGGGTCCAAGTCTCTTGAGTGCTTTCAAGTGAGACAGTATCTAGGCTTCAGTTTCTCAGCTGTAAAGTAAGAGTTTGGGATTATATGATTTCTCAGGGCCCTTCCAATTTAATATTCAGTGATTAATTGAATAAATCATCCATTCATTAAACACTTACTGAGAGCTGCCATATGCAAGGCAATTTTCTAGGAGCTATGATGGATTCAGAGAGAGCTATTTATTCCTAGTCATTTATTCATCACTAGGTGAAACTATAAAGTAAGTAGTTTCCCCCTTTCCCCATCCTTACATGCCAAGACCCACTTGGGCACTCCATGGAGGGCTGGCCTCTGGCCCAGTGAACTCAGGCTGCCAGAATTTGTTATAGCCAGCCTCCTGCCACTCTTTTATCTGTATTTTACTCCCTTCCCCATGTCCTCTCAAGGCAACTCCACTTGTCTATACTTCATTCCCCAGGGGGTCCTGGGCTCAGCCTTCCAGGGTAGAGATAAATGCAAATGTGTCAAAGCCCCAAACAAAGAAAGGAGGGGGCTACATCTGAGTAACCTGCAAGGTAATGGTGAACTTCAATCTATTTTTTTCTTTCTACATATTAGTGACTTCAACTAGGGACTGACTAAGATTAAACAAAGCAAAAAATAAAAAAAGGCTTACTGCTTCTGGGACACAGCTAAGTGCTATTATGTATCATCTTATTTGACCTCACAGGTAAACCTGAGGCAGGAAATAGGAAGTAAACTTTCCCTCTTTCCAAATAAGGTCACATTCACACGTACTGAGAATTAGGACTTCAGCATCTTTTGGGAAGACACAATTCAACCTATACAGTAATGTTACCACGTTATTCTGTGTGTGTGTGTGTGTGTGTGTGTGTGTGTATTCTGAATAAAAACACCTTTGATAGATGACTATTATCCAGAATACATGAAGAACCCTTAAAATTCAACAATAAGAAAACAAACAACCCGTTTAAAAAATGGGCCATTGACCTTAGTAGACACCTCCACTAAGACCATATATAGATGGCAAATAAGCATATGGAAAGATATTCCACATCATATGTCATCAGGGAAATGAAAATTTAAAGAACAATGAGATACCACTACACAGTTATTAGAAAGGCCAAACTCTAGAACACTGACAACACTGAATGCTGGTGAGAATACAGAGCAACAGGAACTCTCATTCATCGCTGGTAGGAATGCAAAGTGGTACAGCCACTTTGGAAGACAGTTTGGCAGTTTCTTACAAAACTAAGCATACTCTTACCATATGATCCAGTAATCCTGCTCCTTGATATTTACCCAAAGGAATTGAAAACTATGTCCATACAAAAACCTGCACACAGATGTCTATAGCAGCTTTATTCACAATTGCCAAAACATGGAAGCAACCAGAGGTCCTTTAGTAGGTAAATGGATGAATAAACTTTGGTACCTCCAGATAATAGAATATTTTTCCAGTGCTAAAAAGAAATTAGCTACCATGTCATTAAAAGACAACAAGGAACCTTAAGTGCACATTACTAAGTGAAAGAAACCAAACTGTAAAAGCTACATATGGTATGATTCCAACTACATAACATTCTGGAAAAGACAAAACTATGGAGATAGTAAAAAATCAGTTGCCAGTGGTTGGGGGTGGAGGGAAGGATAAATAGGCAGAGCACAGATTTTTAAGATAGTAAAAGTACTCTGTATGATACCATTAACGATGGATAAATGTCATTATACATTTGTCTAAACCCATGGAATATATAACACCAAGAGTGAACCCTAATGTAAACTATGGACTTCAGGTGATAATGACGTGTCAATGTAGGTTCACCAATGGTAAAAAATGTACCTTTCTGGTGGGAGATTTTGATAATGGGGTAATCTATGCTGTGTAGGGGCATGGAGCTTATGGGAAATCTCTGTAACTTCCTCCCAATTTTGTTGCAAATCTGAAATTCTCTAAAAAAAATTAAGTCTTTAAAAAAAGAAAGAAAAAAGAAAAAGGAAGTCTACTCGGGCTCCTGTGTAAATGCGGCCCCTGTGAGGCAGGCCTTTTCTTACTCGGGTCTCCCGAGGTGATGGGGTTCCCAGTTATAAAGAGAAGAACTGTTAAATCTGAGTAGACCGGGAAGTTGGCCGTGGCGCTCTACTGTACAGAAGACTGGGAAGTGCCAGGGGCTCTGCAGGGTGTAATGAGGTGAGGGAAGTGGACATTTGACATTTATTCCTTCAGGTATCAAAACAAGGATCTCCTGCCACCACATAAACCAAGCAGGGTCTGCCATTCCCATATCCTCACTGAGCAGTAAGAAGCGGAAGGGAGAGCCTAAGCAGAAGTTAGGAAAGATGAACTATTAGTTTAGAGTGACAGAAAGTAGGGCATCAAGATGGGCATAATTAAAAATAAAAGAGCAATTTTTTGAAGAGTTGTGGTTGTTAGTAGGTTCCAGGCTTGCACTTGTAATTCAGCTGAATGATTCTCATTGATGTGAAGAACTTCCTTTCATAGTCGTTTATTCAACAAATATTCATTGAGCGCCTACCACGTGACAAGAATTTTGGTGACTGGGAATAACATGATCAATAAGCCAGCGTTTTTTTGGGGGGCAACAGTGCTGAGTGGTTGCTAAGGCTATGAAGTTAAAGGCACCTGGGGTAAAATCTCATTTGCATAGTCTGCACTTCAGTTTCCTCACCTGTAGAATGGGGACAATAACAGGACTTAACTCACAGGGTTACTGTTAAAATAAAGTTAGCCATTATATGGAAAGTACTTAGCACAGTGCCTGCCAAACATTAAGTGCCCAGTGAATGTTATTATCATTATTATGATTATATCTTTAGCACAGAGGATAGAAGAAGAATTAATTCTGATGGTAAAAGTATAAGAATGGATTCACCAAGGAAGTGACATTCAACCTGATACTTGAAGTTAGGGTTAGGGTAAGAGTTTAAACAATGGAAATTTAAAAGTAAATAGTATTCCATCTTTTCTAGTGTAGACACTGAAGTTGTCCAGAATTAAAATTTTTTGGCATTTTTGACCCTAGAGCAAACACAAAAAAAAGCATCTGTAGTTATTGCTAAGATTCATAAATTATTATATTAATAGCTATTACTTCAAAAGATAAAGAAAAGGCATAGAGTAAGGGCATGTAATTGGAGATATAAAAAGAGGAATTCAAATCAATATATGTACCCTTTATAAATCCAAGAATTACATTTTGCAAGACAATATCCTCTCCCAAGGTATCTAAGGTTTTACTTACCAGACAGAATTTAGGCTTCACAATAAGGTTAGTGGTCACCAAAAAAAGCAAGACAGAGGCGCATGATCTATTTTATTTATCAACTGCTAAAGTGCTCACACAGGAAGCCAATTTCAAACCTCCCCTTCAAAGCTGAAGGGTAACTCAGAGCCATCTGACAGAAGATGACAACATGCAAGTTTGATGTCGGAAAACTGGCCATGTGAAGCACAGTTTAAAATACTGACTTTAGTATAAAAATCCTTAAAAAGCACTGCCTTAAAAATCACAGGTGACAAAAAAAAATGAAAATCAAAGGAAGAAAACATGGAAAGAACTCAAACTTTAGTAAAACCCTTAAAAAGCTTTGGGGAAAAGAAACTACATATCTCTTTGGGAGAAAAAGTTATGAGCTTAAAACAGAGAGAATGGATGAAAAGTAGAAAATATTCCTCCAAGGGTAATTGTGGTAGGAAAATTAACTTTTTTTAATTTTTACTTTTCATTATTGTGGGTCCATAATGATTGTATATCATTATAGGGTATAGTTAGATAGATGAACAATATTTGATAGCACAACAAAGTGACTATAATCAACAATAAGTTAGTGTATACTTTTAAATAACTAAAAGAGTGGAATTGGAAAATTAACTGTTTAAAAGATACGATTTGCAAATTAAAACATTATTTATAATTCCTAGTACTTTGATAAGATAATTTTAAAAACAGAATTTTTCATACTTCAAATGAGAAATTAGGTTAAAAAGGGGCTGGGGGCCTGGCGTGGTGGTGTGTGCCTGAAGTCCCAGCTACTCCAGAGGCTGAGGCAGGAGGATCGCTTGAGTTCAGGAGTGCTGGGTTGTAATGCGCTATGCCGATTGGGTGTTCATGCTAAGTTAGCATCAATCTGATGATCTCCTGGGAGTGGGGAACCACCAGGTTACCTAAAAGGGGGTTAACAAGCCCGGTTCAGGGAAACAGAGCAGGTCAAAACTACTGTACTGATCAGTAGTGGGATTGCCACTGTGAACAGCCACTGCACTCCAGGCAGGGCAACACAGCAAGATCCTGTGTCTTAAAAAATCAGTAAATAAATAAATAATAAAAAGGGGTTGAAGGAAATGGGAGGGGATGGTTAACCAAAAGGGAAAATACTTTCTAAGACTTTTGAATAGATATATACAAAATTGCATATATCATTATATATTACATATAAGCAATTATAAATATAATTGCAATTGTTTTTTCTATATTGCTTAAAGTAAATACCAAAGAATGATTATGACAAAGCTTAGTCTTAACCTTAATATAGACAGGTTTAGCAAAGATAGGTTTTAGCACTGATGAGGACAACAAAAACAACAACAACAAAAAAAAAATCAAAGAAGACAGTCACAATCCTAGTGAAGAGTTTGTAAATATCTGCAAAGAAACAAAATATTCAGAGAGAATGGTCAGTCTTGTGGTTTATCTTTCCAAAGGTAAATGTGTTAACTCTGGCTCTGCCTCTGAGGAGTAAGGGATGGAATGTGGGATGGTGGCCCAGTCAGTAAGCAGCCAACACTGTGCGCATGGTCCTCAGTGGGCCTAATGATGAATAAAATATGAGTGCTGTCCTTTACTACGGTTTTTCAGTCACTAAATCTGTTGACAAAGCAAAACCTCCATGCCCCAGCTTAAATTTGCATCTCATTTATTCAGCCAATAAGCATAATTGAGCTCCTGGTATTAGGACTTGAGAACACCAAAATAAATAAAAAGAAAATGTCACTCTCAAAGAGCACAGTTAATGGAGAGGATCATGCATTTTTATATCATAATAGTAGTCATTGCTAGTTATTCATAGTTCAGTAATATGGAACCAGAGATAAATAAGAAAAAATTGTGTGAGATTGGTCTGACTATCCCGACAGGACTAAATCACGTTTTTAGGGACAAAGGGAGAAGAGCTGAGAGATCTGTCCCAGGTTGAACATGAATATTGTACCTTCTTGTTGCTACTGAATCACTATTTTGTTTTTCGTGTGTTTGGTTGGGGCCAGTATTGTACTCCATAAGTGTGTTCTAACCATGGCAATAAAAATAGAGGGTTTATGAAGAGCATTCAGGACATGGGGAGAGGGAGTTGACCAGGGACTAAGAAGGGAAAGATCCTAAGCAATAAGAGTGTGAAACCTAAGAGAAAAATTTGTGGCGTCTGGAAAGGAAACAAATTGGGTTTCTGCACAAGAGGCAAAGAGTCGGAGAAGCACAGTTCTGCAGCCAGTGAGACTTGAGGAGCAACAGTCTCTATTCTGACCAGACAGCTCCATGACTATTGCCCATGTCTGGACAGCTGACATGATGGGTCATTCCTGTAGGATACTTTTCCTACGTGTATTTTGTGAAAGACTAGTTAAATGAAATACTAATCCATGAACATGAAAAATGGGTTCCTTGGTCAAATAAATTGGGAAACTTGTGTTATATTAGTCATGGCCCTGCAGGAAATAGAATTTATTCAGATGGTTCAGGAGTTAATTCTGCACACGTGCGTGTATATGTGTGTGTGTATTTGTGACATGAAGTCTGGTGAAGCCTGTAGACTCCATTTCAGAAAATATGTAAAAAAAAAAAAAAAAGATACATAAAAATTACAAAAAGATACCAATTAAACTGAAATTCAGTTAACAAAATATTTTTTAAAACAAATTTTTAGTTTAGGAATAAATGTGCTTCTTTATTAATCCATTTAAATAATATGATCTAGCATCAGATCTCATTACTAACATAGTTTCAAAATAGTGATTATGATAAACAATATTTCAAGATATCTATAAAATCTGTAGTGATATAAAAATATCTGTGATATCTGTTAATGACAATATCAGGGGTGCCACTAATACCTTTTGCCTATATTTGTAACTGAAGGAAAAACTAAATTTCTTTGAGAAATTAGTGGAAATAAAGGGGTAATTTTTTTTTTACTATGTAAGTTCACAGTTTATTTTTTTCTTGACCAACTTCACTGGCCCTCTATTCTCTATCTACAGATGTCATTGGGGTCCTTGGACCCAAGGACAAGAACCCCTAGGAACAGACTTTAATGAAGGGACTGCTTGAGAAAGTGCCAGAAGGTTAATGAAATAATCAAGGGATGCAAAGCACCCAGGGAGTAGCAAGACCAGGGAACCCTTCCATCCCTGGGGCTGAAGTGGGCAGAGGAGAAATAATGTTTCTCGAGTCCTGGGAGAGCTGGAGCCATGAAGAGGGCCGCCCTGCAAGAGCTGTAGTCACAGAGGAACCCAGACACTGCGGGAGAATTGGCACCAAAGCAGAAAAAAAGCTGGGGGAAAAATCCCTTCTTCTCCTCCCTTATTTTGTTTTACAGGTGTCTTCTATTGGCCAAACCCAGCAAATGGTCAGCTGTCACAGAGCTTGCATCTTTCCACAGGGGTTATTCTTCAGGGAACCTAAGGAAGGGCACGGGAGGGAGGGGAGTGGATCTCAGGCTTAAAGTGGGAAGGAACATCAGAAAACTTAGCCTATAGATAGCCATGTTTCTTTAGGTCAGATTTTTTCCAGATTTTTCAATATATTAAAATGCATTGTAGTTATTCAACGTGAGTATTCATTATTAATTTCATAGGGAGTGTTTATTAAACCTATCTTATTTCACGAACAATTTTTTAAGGAACAAAAATGATGATTAATATTCTGTAGAACAAAAATTTGCAGGTGCTGCTTTAGCATTTTCTGGAGACGTGTATTTTACCTACATTAAGTTATTTAGCTGTCTGGTCAGGGTAGCATATTAGTTAGCAAACACCTGTGAGAGACCAGAAAGACCTGATTTCTGGGGCAGCTATAATTATTTGGCAGCAGTGAGAATTGAGAATAAGTGTCTGGTAGGAAAATGTCTACAAAGTCCTGATAATTAGTCCTGTGTTTTTTTTGTTTTTTGTCAGAGATAGTTGAGAAAGAGTCCATTTCATTATAGCAGTTTGGGGAGCCCATCCCTTCATACCTAGCTCAGCAACTCCAAACTTGTTCTCTGACCAGGAGTGCACACATCCCAAGCGGTCAGCTGGGGTCCTGGGCAGATGACTGTGTTCTACAGCCTTTCCACTGAGGATATCAGCTTATTGTAGCCAGTCTAATCAAAAGTTCTTTCACAGCATATCTTTTAAACATCACAAATAAACCATGTGTATCTGCCACTACAATTATGTAACTCACTGTGACAGCACCTTGGCACAGATTAGCCAAGAACTGAAAGTTACTTTGGAAAGAGTCAGAGAACAGCAATAAAGAAGGATGTTTTGGTTGCTTGCAAAAAGAGCCCCGATTCTCCACTCCTTCCTACATCCACACCATTTGCAATGTGGCTTTGCAGATCTTCCTTTTAAGGGATAGTCTATTTCCCTACCTCCTATAGCTAGGGTGGCCTTGAAACTTGTTTAGGCCAACAGAATATAGTGGAGATGACAGTGAGCCAGTTCTGAGCCCAGACACTAAGAGACCATGCCTGCCACCTGCTCACTCTCTTGGAGCAGTGCTAGCCTGCTGGATGATGCGCCACTATGTGGATCAGAGCCAAGCCAGACCATTGTCCCAGCCAAGAACCTAGCCCAACCAAGATCACTAAAGCTGGTCCACACCTGATCTGAAGCTGACCACAAAGTCATAAAGAACTCTAGCCAAGACCAGAAAAAGTACCCAGCTGACTCAAGCTTATATTGCTGACCTGCACAATCATGAGCTAAATAAATGGATGTTATTTTCAGCCATTACCTTTTAGGGTGGTTTGCTATGCAGCAATAGCTAATTGGTATAGTAAAGTACAGAATATGATTTTACCTACCCCCAGTGTAGCACACAGTACTAGAAGGAATGTGGGCAGCCTAAAAATACCAGGTTTCTTGTGTTTGAAAAATGAATGGGAGTGGAGAATTAACCTAGCACAAAAAAAATTAACTCTGAACATTTCATACCTGTGTGTAGGGACGATGCTGCAGGAAATAGTTACAGACCCAGGTACAAAACACAAGGAGGGAGATAACCACAGCGTATAAAGAGCAAAGGGCAATAAAAACAAAACACATTCTTAAGGAGCCTATGCTTCCTAAAATCTTGTATTTAGCCGTGTAAGAAAAACAGTACTTCTGACCTGGCAGCTCTAACCTCCAATAGAATCTTACTGGATGTGCTTTTGTGAATGGGCAGGGGTCAGGGTCCACGGTCCCCCTCTAGCAGCTGTGGACAAAAGTGGCGAGCGTCCTGACATAGCACACTTATAGAAAGTTCACTTCTGACTGCAGCTCCTTTAACAAGTGCCTGGCAACCATCTAAACAATAATGGCTCCTGCCAACCACAAAAGTATTCTTCTATAAGGTAGTCTTTGAAAAATTGCTCTATCTAGAGGCAAGCTATACGAAGGACTCCTATGGGTTAAATGTTACAGTGCCAATGCCAACAGTCAGAAAAATATAAAGAATAGCTTTGGAAATAAGATGTAAAAGCCACTGGAGTGGAAAAGCTCAATTAGTTAGCAATCAACAGAAGAAGCATGGGCTTTGGCACCACATGGACCTGGATTTGAACTTTGATTCTGCCACTTAACAAGCTACCTGACCTTGCCCACATTGTTTAACCTCCCTGAGCCTATTTCCTGTTTTACAAGATGGAGAGAGTAATAGCTGCCTCACAGGGTTACTGGGAGGATTAAATGAGAGAACATATATCAGACGATTGACACAGTGTATGGCACACAGCAAGGATCAACAAATTTACATTTCCAGTTCCCTATCTTGACGGCAAAGCATCATCTCCATGAACACCTTCCTTGGCTATCATAGTGTTTAAACGGCAAAGGTTTTTTAGCAAGAGCCCAATCATCCTCTTTGAAGGCAGTGAAAAGCATGGCTGAGTTGTAGATAATAAGCACAATGGAGAAAGAATGCATCTTTGTTTGATGCTGTTAGTCACAGTCCAAGCACCCTCCAACTTTCAGCAGATTGTGTTCCAAAACTTAATGTGTGAGTCATTTTCTGGAAACAATTTTATAGATGATGGTTAGATTCTCAAGCCACCTTAGAAAAGTATATCTGACCCATAATATGGTTGACTAAAGTATTTTAACTCTGGCTTCCAGGAGCAGAGCCTCATGTAGTAGCAGAAAAAAGACACAATGAAGTGGAGAAGCAGCATTATGGAGGGGGAAAAAACCCAAAAGCATTAGATGAGTGAAAAATAGCCAGCATTCATGGTGCATCCTTTAGGTTCCAGGCATTGGATGATGCACACAACTATTTTATTATTTAATCCTTACAGCATCTCTGACACAGGAATTTCCCTTGTTTTACCAATAAAAACAAACAAAAATAACAACCTAGAAGCTCAGAAAGGTTAATTAATTCGTCCAAAGTCACATAACAAGCAAATAAGGAAAACAGAAGAGCAATTTGAATTAGGTAAAGCTGGTGACCAATCAAGAAGTGATCAGAAAACAAAATTTCAGCTAATAGACTTCACATGATGTCATCCCTATAGTGGAAAAGATTCCTTCAAGTTATTTAACAAAGGAATATTTTACAAAAGTCTATGTGTGTGTGTTTTTTTGTGTGTATACATACACAGATATATTACATATATAATGTGTCAATTTGAGTGTGTTTATTTTTAATTGAATGAAATATAGGTAAATGGTATAACATTTTTTCAAATAGTACAGGAAGGTATAAAATTAAAGCTGAACATCTCCCACTACCTATAATTTTATCTGCATTCTTTTAGTAAAATACTTGACTATTACCTATACTTACAAAAAGGATTATAGACATAAGCACACATACACAATTTGTATTAATAAAACATCTTAAAGCTCTTTCTACATCAGCACCAACAGACCTAACCTATTCTTTTCAGAGATGCAGAGTATTTTGTTCAATACATTAAAACTTAATTTATCTACATTCCCTTTGATTCAAATTTTTTTGTGTTAGCCAGTTGTTTGTTATTACATGATACACCCAGTTAAAATATTTTAGCATACTTTGGCAACTGTACTATTAGGGTAAATCCTGAGCTGTGAAGTTGCTGGGTCACAGGCATTGTGAATTAAATATTTTGATCAGTAATGCCAAATTTCCTTTCAGAAATGCTGTATCAGTTTATAGCTCCACTTATATTGTCTGAGATGGTGTCTGTCTTAATCTACTCAGGCTGCTATAACAAAATATCATAGGCTGAGTGGCTTATAAACAACAGAAATGTATTTCTCATACCCTTGAAGGCTGGGAAGTCCAAGAACAAGGTGCCAGCAGATTCAGTGTCTGGTGAGGGCCCACTTCCTTGCAGAGCACAGATGGTGCCACCTTGCTGGGTTTTTACATGGTTGAATGGGCAAGTGGTCTCTCCTGGGCCTTATTTATAAAGGCACTAATGCCATCCATGTGTGGCTCCTCTCTAACGATCTAATCATCTTCCAAAGGCCCCACCTTCTAGTACTATCACCTTGGGCTTTAGAACTTTAACGTATGAATTTTGGGGGGACACAAACATTCAGACCACAGCAGCTTCTTTTTCACATCCTCACCAATGCTAAGTATTATCAAATTTTTAAATTTTTGTCAAACTCATAGGATAAAAATTATATCTTATTTTAATTTTCATTTATTTAATTATGTGTGATGTTTATCATTTTTATGGGTTTACTGGCTATTTGAATTTATTTTTCTATGAATTGTTTTTACTTGTCAAGTATTATTTTTTGCCTATTTCTTTACTGACTTAATTTTAAAATTAAGGACTGGCTCTTTATTTTTTTTATCTATCTATCTATCTATCTTTGGAGACGGAGTCTTGCTCTGTTGCCCAGGTTAGAGTGCAGTGGCATCATCATAGCTCACTGCAGCCTCAAACTCCTGGGCTCAAGCGACCCTCATGCCTCAGCCTCCTGAGTAGCTGGGACTACGGGTGTGTGCCATCACACCAGGCTAAGTTTTCTATTTTTTTTTTGTGGAGAAGTATTGCTCTTGCTCCAGCTTGGCTCTTTACTTTTCATGTGCATTGTGTATCTTTTCTTAAGGAACATTTTTTTTTTACCATGAAGACACTCCTTTGACTACAATTTTATCTTTTTAAGCAAATTTCTGATTATGATTTGGCTTCCTCATAAATTGGCTTGCAAAAGAATATGTTGTGATTATGCTATTAAGAATATTCTGGCATGTATAACATTATTTCTCCTTTTATGAAGTGGTAAATTGGCAAACTGCTTTTAAATATATTACCCATTATTATGTGTGTGTGTATGTTTATTTTTGAAACTTTTAAAATTTGAGTTCTCCTCGAAAGGCAGATCCAGTTTTGGTGAGCTAAGAAATCATGTTTCTGATCCTGCAAGACTGAAAGCAATATATGGGGTCATTGTTAATTCCTTATCCATGTCACCCTGTAAGGTGGCGTACTATGTCCCACATACTATCGAGTTGGCTTCTTCTGGCAATTCTTCAACCTTACTTTCATCCCTTCATTCCAGCCTTTATGGAACACTGTGGACATCAATAGAAGAAAAATTTAAAGATGGGGCTTGGGTCATTTGCTGATCTTTGCTAACCCAGAAGAATTCTGGAGTGATGGATTGTTAGGGAGCATAAAACAGCTTTCAACGCTTAAAGAGAAGATGAGATGCTGTATAGGGAGGATTCAAGGCTTCTAAAATACTGAACCTCTAAACTCTGTGCCCCTTCTGAGATCCTTACGAAGGATCATATTTACACATCTCAGTCAAGGTTTGTTCATGATTAACATAGGGTACATCTTTTGCAGCTTCAAAACAATACTCTGTCAAACAATTAATAAATAAATACTTGCATAATTCAAAGACCTTGAAAGTCTTAAGTGCACGCTCATGCAAAAAGTATGTTTTTATAATTTTATTCTGGTTTAACAATAAAATCTTTTCAAATAATAAGGTGTATCATCCTAGTAGTATTTTTAAAAGATAAAAATGACCATTCGATAGTATCAACAGATATCATCTGCCTTTCAGAGTTGTAAATAAGATATCAGCACTAAATTTAGACAACTGTTGTGCCAAAAGAAATGCTTGTGATTTTACACATTTAGCCTAAATACTTTGGAGAAAAATGCCAATTTCTATGATTCTATAATTTTAAAAATAACACCTATAAATGTTGTGTCTCTGGCCACAGCTTTGTCATGATCCTTGGGCATTGATTCTCACCTTATACACCACATGCTTCTCAGAGGAAAAGCACAAACATTTTTCAAGCATTCAGCAACGCATGAGTGCTCAGCTCCCACGTAATCTATAACATTTTCAAGTGTTCTGTAGGTGGATGCTATTTGCTTAGAGAAAAGAAAAATACCCAAAACTATGAGCTGTAGCTAATTATTTCCCATCAGTTTTGAAATTTTGAGAAACTTATTTATTATATATACACATATATCTCCATATAAATAATACATTTATGAATATGTGGTTCATATATGTCACGTGTAGCTATAAATTGTTCCCTGTGTTAATACAATTACTACATCTATGAACTTAAATGTACTTATGAATATATATGAACTAAATTCTTATATAAGACAATATATGAACAAAAACATGAATAGCACATGTATGTTAATTCATTTTAAACACATATATTATTTGAAAAATGTCCAGCATTTGTACCTATCACTTTTGTAGTAATATGTGTTTGTGTTAAATGTTCACAATCCTCCTTTAATATATTTATAGACAAAGAAAAGCATCCTTGATGTTCAAGGGCAACTACAGTCTAGTTCTAATAAAGAGGGTTTAGAGAATGCTCTTTTTCCCTTAAAGTCTTCAGAGAACAAAGATTCTGTAGGCACAGATCTTTAATAGCTTCTATCTAGATTCAGGTAGATTGCACGATATAAACAGCAGATGTTAATTTGAATTTAAATGCAGTTGAATTGTCCATCAAAAAGAATATTGTTCCAATTTATAATTAGCCTCCAAACAAATGAAAATCTATTTTTGTCTAAAATGAAGCTTAGGTCTGTTTATAGAACAGTCATCAGATCATGTGCTTCTACTGTTTACAGACAGAACATACTCATTCTTAACGGGCTTTTAAATCCATGTAACTGTCAGTAAAGAAAGAACAAACTAAATGGGCAGATGATACTACATTAGCCAAACTTCCCTCCTCCTCCCTCCAGCAAACACTCAGCAGGTCTGGTGTGGTCTTTGTGCCTATCTGCCATTTTCTAGAGTGGACTCAGACTCTATGCTGAGAAAACTGGGAAGTACAGGTACACATCTTCCAATTTACACTTTAATAACTATTTTTAATTTATTAAGTTTGCCTTAATAATGAGATAAATTAGAAGTGATTGCAATTTCCCTCAGAATGAAACTTCTTTGTAGATGGTTATTTATTTGTACCAGGGCTGAAAGATTACAGAGTCCAATGAGAATTTCTAACATGGCATCCTTTCTATAACAATTTTCTTCTGCCCATAAGTAAAGTAAAGGAACCAGACAAGAACAGATGTCAAATTCCCTCATTATGTGTATTCTAAACACAAGTCTCTTCAGAATCTACAAACAAAAACCTGAACACATTCGGGAAACTCAGTTAAATAATCATTCTGCACGCTGTTAGCAATTTTATATTACTTCCTGACCTTCAGACATGTCTTCGTGTGACCTTTTCCTCCTTTTCCATTAAATGTTTAAACCTCTCTTTGCTTGTGAAACCTTCCAGACTGTGCTTTTCAACTCAGTCCTAATCCCCTAATACCTCTTCCACTGCATCACCTTTCCCTTCTCTCTGTCAACAAGATGAATCCCTGACCTTATTTCACCTTGAAAACTCATTCATTTAAGTCAGACATTTTAGATTTAAAACAGTCTAATTACTAAATAACTGCCATCTAGTTTTTTTTTTTTTTTTTCAAAAAAAAAATAAAGATCCAGGCAGTGAGAGAGAAATGATCAGTCTCCATGACCAGGCATCAGTATAATGTATTGCTTGACATCTTATTGCTTATGGTACTTTTAACAGTTTTCTCCTTGGTGACACACATGGATGACATTCTGATCAATGATCCAATTTCCTAAGAGAGCCCAGGTCTGGAAGCAACCACCAGCATGCCAGACACAACTCCACACCACCTTTCTCTCCCACTCAAGCCAGCACTCCAGAATGTAAATGAGTAATGGAACATCATTATCCCAGCAATAGAGACTGTTTTAATTTCTTAAAATAAAAGGGGGAATAATTTGCACATGTTGACACTTTATCAATAGCAGCAAATTACTCACCACACACCTCAGAAATGATCACAGCACATCAATGTGTTGTGTCTCTGTGGTTAAGACCTTCTGCTACAGGCTGTCATTTTCTTATACACTTTCTTCAAACCTTGTCATGCACTGAACAATGTTGGGCATACCACAAAAAGTCCTTTATTGATTTTGTACTAGGTTTAAAAATAAGTGAGGCTAATAAAATCCAATGGGATATATAAGAGTTTTCAAAGTAAAAAAAAATAGGGACAGCTAAGCATGTAAGAACAACAGATGTGGGCTGACTTAGCCTAGTCACAGTGGGGGAGAGGGAATCAAAAATACATTACGAATACTTGCAGTCCACAGAATCATCTACCCACTCCGCGGAAACACTGGTGTCAGATAAAACCCCAAAAAGCCAATTAAAATTTATAAGTCAGTTGAGGAGTACTCGTGATACTCCAGAATTGTGCTGTCCGATGTGGTAGCCAGTGGTCACCTATGGCTCTTTAACTGTAAGTTATTAAAATGAACTAAAATTAAGAATTCAGTTCTGTAGTCACAGAACCTCATTTTGAACCTATTGTTTGAGAGCAATGCTGTTCAATAGAACTCCACACAATAATGGGAATAGGCGGCATTTGTGCTGTCCAAAATGTGCAGCCACTAGCTGTGTAGCTATGGAGCACTTTAAATGTGACTTAGGGAAACTGAGGAACTGAAATTTTAATTTCATATAACTTTAATGTAACTAATGCTGAGACGACAAAAAGAGGGAAGGGAAGAATGTGAGGGACAGAGATGGTGCTGGAATGAAAAAATAATATTTTCTGACCACCTGCTATCTGCCAAGCACTTTATTAAGTGCTCTAAATATGTATCTTCACATAATCTTCACAGCCCTAGGAATTGCTATTCACCTAACAGTAGAGGCTCTGAAAAGATCTGGACCCACATCTTCCAGATATCTTGTGCTACACTCTTTCTGATCCTCCTTGACATCTATGTGACAGTATTCATATGGTCACTATAGACTCATCAGAGAAAAGATCACAAAAGGAGGTATCATGTCATGAAGGGATACAAAAAGAAAGAAAAACGCTACTTTATATACTGGGTGGCAAACATGAAATGTGTTACTTTGAGAGATGGTACAGCCTTAAAAAGTAATGAAATTATGAATGTGAATGATTGATAGTTTTATTATTAAGGGAAGCTGGAAATGCTTGAATTGCCAAATGTAAAATTGTTGTAATAGTGATCATCCTAACAACAGCAATCATTTATTGAATTTTTCCTGTGCTCAATACTTCATGCTCATAATCACCCACCCTCTTCAGGAGAGGGTGTCACTGTCAGAGATAAAATAGCAGTCTGGGAAGCGGAAAGGTCTGACTGATTAACCTTCTTTCTTATCTTTTAACGTGAAATTTTGCAAAGCCTTCTCACAGGTACACACAATAAAGTGATGAAAGAAGAGATAACATCCAATATCAGTCAGTGAAAAAATTCATTGCACTGTTGTAAGTCACCATTTAAATTTTAATTTGCCTATTTCTTAATCATCCTTTTATTTGTCCTTGATTTTTCCTAAGCTTTATATCTGGAGTCCACAATGATTTCCAAGGCTGACATTAAAATTTGCTAGGGTTTGAGTGAATAACTTAATTTTAATGCAGCTTTTACCTTTTTCTGGGAGATCTGTCAGTTTATTGTTGATATTAGAAAGAATCTCTGTCTGTCTTGACCTTCAAAATATTATCTCCTTCCCAGCAGTTTTCATCATTAGTCACATGGGAAGAATTGCTACAAATGGGAGGACATTTAAGGTTGTAATAAAATTCTTGACTGTCTGCAATATCTATCTCATGGTGGCTGGAAATAACTGCAGGAGAGCTAATTATTAAATAATCAATAACAATAATCCTTTCATTAAAGATAAGATATGTGTTAACATTGAACCCAATCCTTGGCACATAAAACCCATTCAATAATTGTCTGTTTCCTTTTTTCCCCTTTCCTAGTCTAACCTTCTTGATGGTAAGATTATAATACTAGGTTGTGATTATAAGTAAAGTTGGCCATGTGTTTTCTTCTTTGATTCAAGGTCACAATAGAAAAAGAAAATTTCTATTTCAAATCTAGTATAAATATGGCTTTGGGAGAATAGCTGCCCCTTCTGACTTTCAAATCACCTCTAATTATTATATATGTCAAAAGATACTTAGACTACATGCATTGATTGTTTCAAAAGATTGTCAGATTAGAATCATGCATCTAAAGGATAAGGTGTATTTTAGTAAAGAGAAATATATTCTTGGAAATATACTACTTTGTTTCATAAGTGGACTAAAATAAAGTCAGGAAAAAACTTTTATTTTGTGAATAAGTTAACTTTAGAAATTGTCTACATTGATTGAATAATTTGTGATAGATATTGTGGCAAAATATTATGTAGCCATTAAAGAGAATGAAGTAAATCCATGAATTATTAGTCTAGAAAGACATGCAAGATATACAGTTATGTGAAAACAGCCAGGTGTACAAGTATAGGTATACTGTGAATTTTTAAGGAGACTATAAATCTGAATTAGTTTAAAATTGAAAGACAAAAAATATATAGAGAGAATAATGGATAGATGATGGTCATCATTATTATTATTATTATTACCATCATTAAGCATCACATACAAAAACTGTTGATAGCCTTTACCTCTAGTGGGATTGGGGTGGTAAAACATTATATTTTAATTTGTACTTATGTACAATCTGAATTTTCTAACTATATACATGCATTACTTTTTCAAAATGTCATCAGTCATTATATGGGCATTGGCATTATAATTCACTTCTCTTTTCCTACTCACATTTAAAAGAAAAAAAACATAGTATATGTTATTTTTAAATGATTTTTAGTATTATTGATGAAACATTTAACTGCACCATCATTTTCTCTGCCAAATTCACATTGCTAAATGACTGGATTTCTAAAAGGATGCCTTTTTTGTAAAAAAAAAAAAAAAAAGATCAATTCTGGTGTGGACACATAACAACTTGGTCAAAGAAATATCAAGTGGCCAAGTATGCCCACCCTAGAAAAAAATCACAGCTGTATCTTCAAAGAAAAGGAGGTCATATAACAGCCTTCATTTATTTATAATGACTTTCAGAAACTCCACCTTTCTGTGTGTGTTCCCCTGGCTTCAATATTGAAATAGAAATGTGCAAGAAGAATAAATCCTGGCTCGGATGAATTATTATTTGAAACTAATTCAGGGTTCTACTATAGTATAGCTACTGTAAAAGCTAATGACATCTTCCTTTATTTTAAGAAAATGGTACCGAATTTAATAAGCTAAACTTATTTTAAAAAATTAAAGTTTGAAACTTAAAACACAGGTCATGGGGTAAAAGGCCTAGTATCTTTCCAGAAATAGGACGTCCATCACAAGTAAAGACTTGTTATCCACTTTCTTTACCCCTCTCCCCTTACCTTTTTTTTTTTCCTCATAAAGAAGACAGAGTGTTGTAAGTGTCTTTCATTTAGGACAAAAATCTAACATTCACATTGGTACAAGAACTGCCAGGCATTCTAGTTTAAGGGCTTGGTAGATCCTTGGCATTGCTTCTTTGACCCAATGAATCAAGTACGAGTCAGAATTTCAATCTTTCCCTTTTTATACATAGAGACTAAGTCAGATATGGCAACCTTTGAGAAACCGGGTGCCAGGAAGTCAAGCCTTGTTGTTTGGCATATGAGCATTGGTGAAGATTGGCACAGCAGACCCGGACAGGCAACAAGAACTAGAAGATGATTTGGGTTTAAGATTTATTCCTCACATCCACATTTGTATACATTCCTATTGATAAATGAAATATTCAGGAAATTTGCATTGCTCCTGAGGTCTCTGAACTGAATGAGTACAATGTGTTATAGTATAACAGTGGGTAAATTAATACAAAGTTTTCAAATGTGCCATTTTCAATGAATGCATCTTCAAGCAAGTTACTTTTCTTCAGTGAACCTCAAATAGAAAACTTACTTATTCCATGGTTGACACCTGTTTAGAAAGCCAAAAATGGTCAAAACTTCTCTAGCATTTGCAAAAATGTACTCCATGGAATGCTGGTATCACGAGCTATTTCTTGAAAAGTTAGGGTTCATGATCAAAATGTTTGGAGCCATTTTCTACTATATTTTCCTATTAGTAATTTAGTGTACAGTCACCTACTACAGATTCTGAGTAATAAAAAAAGAACCAGTTTAAATTTAATGTTGTATGTCTCAATCTTTTTTTTAATCAAAAAAATATTTTCCTCATGTATCTATTAACATTTTATTGAACTAATATTCTACATAGATGATACTTGTGGTAACACAAGATATACCTGCTGGAAATAATGGAATGGCCTTGGGCCCAGCTACCACAGAAGACAGTACCTATCCTGAAGAATAAAAAGGAGAGATCCACATGGCAGGTCCGTGGCCCAATCAGCATCCTGAAATTTGACCAGTTAGACTCCTTCTCATTAGTGGAGATTCTTGCCTTATTGTAATTCAAATGTGGACAAGAGGCAGAGTGAGAAAAACCACAGGGGGTGGGAGGGCTCTGTAGTTATACCTAGAGGTCAACTCAACTGATTTATTAATGAAAATACTAAGCCCAGAGATATTACACAACATGCCTAAGACCACCCTGGTGGTCAGAAGCAGCCCTGGAATGAGAGCACCAACTTCTGCTCAGCGGCCAGCAGAAAGATTTTTGATTGGCTCAGAAGTAATAGAACATTAATATTATTTTTAGGCTCATGTAAGGCCATGATCAGAAATGGACAATTAAAGAGATGTTAAAACTGTTTAATGTTTCATCTATGCTTTGTAATTTCTATTATTCCTGAAATCTTTGAACTGAAGAAATGGAAAGCAACAGAATGTATAGCAGTAGAGCACAGTGATGAATGTAGTGGCCAGTTATTACCCTTCTACTGAGCACACAAAACACAAAACAGCCTACAAGCCTTTAATGAACCATAAATCAAAAATCACCTGAGAGAATTTCATGTATCAGCAGGTTTTTATTTGCTTTATTTACTCTGGAGGGTTAAATAGGGGAGAACCCATATTCCTCATCCTATATTTTTGTAAGACTCTAAGCATAAATTTCCTTATTATAATGTTAATAATAGGTAACACTTAATTGGGTTTTTCTATATCTCTGGCGCTGTTCTAAATGCTTTAAGCATGTTACCTCATTTAATCCCTATAATAATCCCATGAAGTAAATAATATTATTTTTCTCATTTAAAAATATGTGAAAACTAAAGATCATCTAAATTTCAAACGTGCCCCAAATCTCACAGCTCTAAGTGGAAGACAGGATTTAAACTCAGGCAGTCTGATTCCACAGCTATAAATCTTTAACCGTAACAGTATAGTGCATGCACGTGTGTCTGCCGGTGGTTATTTGTCATATATATTTCCATAGTCATTCCCTCTTGTCTACTCTTGATTCCTCCATTGTTGATTTCCAAATCTGGTGAAGTATCATAATTCTCTAGAAAGCATCTTTAAAATAGACATCCTAGTCCTCTTCCCAGAATACTCTGATCTAGTACTAAATTAAGTAGTTTCAAAAAGCAGAAAGGAGGCCCTGCACAGTGGCTCACACCTGTAATCTTAGCACTCTGGGAAGCCAAGGCGGGAGCATCACTTGAGGCCAGGAGTTTGAGATCAGTCTGGGCAATAGTGATACCCACCCACACCCCCATTGTTTGTAAAAAAAAAAAAAAAAAAAAAATTTAGACAGGCATGGTGGTGTGTGCCTGTGGTCTCAGCTACTTGGGAGGCTGGGGCAGGAGGATCACCTTAGCCCAGGAGTCTGAGGTTTCAGTGAGCTATGATTGCACCACTGCTCTCCAGCCTCGGCAATAGAGCAATATCTACATCAAAAAAAAAAAAAAAAAGTTTATTCTATCAGACTGGAAGATGGTGCTAAGAAAAAATAAAATAAAAAAAAAAAAGGTTATTCTAGAGGTACTGCTCCAAGGACTCATGTTCAGGAGCCACTGATTTAGAGCCCTTCTCTCTTGGAGAGTTGCCTTTTTAATCAAGACCTTGTCTGGATGCACAGGAGCCATGAGAAACAGAGGGAAGCATGAGGTGGCCAGACAGATTGGCTAAACCAGCACCTCATCCCAGCTCACGTCCCCTTCTCACACTATGAAATTCTTGAGGACAAGGACAAAGCATTACTCAGATTTGGACTTCCCATGATGGCTAGACAAGTGCCTGATTCATAATGGGTGCTCAGTTGATATTTATTGTCTAGGTTTCTGGGTGAATATTATTGGAAAAGGACAATAAAATAATGGTTTTCCAAAGAAACTCTCAAGGGTTTTCTGACTAATAATTGCCTACTGCTCTATGATAAAAGAATCATAAGTTTTCCTACAACACTGTAACTGGGAGATATACTAGGAGGGCTTATTCACCATATTGACACAAAGGAAGGGAGAGGAAGGTCAGGAACAAGTGGGGCAAAGGAGGAAGCCATGTTGAAATGACACCTGGTTGGAAAAACTGCACCTCAATGGAGGGATTAAATACAATCAATGTTCATTTCACCACATTCATTAAATCAAGTGACTTCATTCTTTTTTAATTCTTTCAAGGCTGGCTGCCTAGGACCCTCAAATGAACTGACACTCTCCTCCTCCCTTCCACTGCTGCCTAATTGCCCACCACGGGCTAATGGGCAAACTGTCCTCAGCAACCATTTATCTTTTTTGAAGTCTGCTCCAAGAGCCCCCTTCAAGAGTAGCAGTAGGTTTTCCCTTGAAGCTATTTTTTTCTCTCTTATTTGTTTGTTTTTTTACAACATTTTTGGAGAGGCTTCTTTGCTGTTTGTTTCTGAAGCAAATCAGGAACACTAATTTGCTTTTGTTGGTTTTTGGAAGCTTCCCCAGTGGGAGAAGCTTGCTGTGACCAGGATTTCTGTCTATGGAGGGGAGGGAGGGGGCTGCAGCAGGCTGTTGCGACAGATAGGAATGCTATTAGCTAGGTGAACACATTAATACTGAAAAGCCAAGCAGCAGAATTCCAGATTTTGAGGAGATTCAGTCAATGAGAATATGTAGACAGGACCAACCAAGAGCCATGTATTTACTAAGTCTGTGTAATTGCACAACGTAACGATTGCTGGCTAAGATGGAAAGATGGAAACTTCTGTTTTTTTTAGATGCAGGAATGTAGTGCAGATGTGACACTGCAGGTAGAGAAAAATCTTTATGGGCTCCGAAGCTGGAAGGAGCATTCTGAATAAGGGGTGGATGCAAGGGTTCTGAACTCACGCAGAACATGTAAATTTTCACCCTGGCTCTGCCATTAACTGGCATTGTAACCCTGTCCAAACCACTTCATCTCCCTTCCTCCCAGGGTTCTCTACCTGTAAAATCAACAGGTCCAACCCGTTGTCCAAGAGTTCCTTTCCATTATATAGTGCTTCCAGCAGATTAACAGGGATACACGTATGCGTTGGCCTTTGATTTTTCACTTTATATTGACTTTTGGTAAATGAAACAAAAAACTATATGAGAAAATAAATGCATATTGCAGGTTAATTTTTTAAAACAACCAACAATGCATATGGCTTAGGGTCACTATTATACACATTTAACTTGAATATCCATGTATTCCAAAACTTCAGTATAGGGATGTTGAGGGAAACCAATGAGTCTAGGGCTCTTTAAAGACACCGAATTATCAGAAGAACAGGCACAGTTGTGTCTACATTATCTATTTATGACATTAAAATGGGATAATTTTAGAACCGTATTGAAGGGCAATATAAGATGAATAAAGTATCCAATTGCTATTTTTATTTATGCATATCTCCTATACATAATGCTATACTTACATTGCTGCAATAATGGTATCATAGTATTTTATATTTCATTATTTTCATTCATATTGTCTCATAAACATAATGATGTTTCTACATAGTTATTATTATAATGATTTCATAATAGTAAACTATGTTGAAATACCATAATCTATAAAATCATTATTCTGCTGGACTTTTAGCTTCTCTCTAACTTTTGCTATTAATATTGATTGCAATGACTTTTTTTTTTATGTTTAGCTTGTTTTGGTTTGTTCAAATGTTTCCATAAGAGAAGAAAAATTTATAAGGCAATGGTTATGACTCTGTTTTTTGCTACAGATGACCATGTTACTTTCTAAAAGGTTTATCGACTGGTAATACCAACAGCAAGTAATGTACACATCATTTTTTACCGAAACCTCACTAATGTCTTTTTCTTAGTAATCATTTTATGACGTAATATTTTATGCATTTTAATACTTGGCAGAGTGACATTAATGTCTGACAAAGGATCCTCAACAAATATGCTTTTGACTCCATTCATAAAAATTGTGGGTTTAACTTGGAGATTCACTTATTCATTAATTTACTCTACCTCATTCATTCAGTCAAAAACTTTTCATCAGGCACAACTATGTAATGACAATGTGTTAGGTGCTGGCTATCTAAGGGTGTACATTCCTTTGAGAGAAATATATCAAAGCACACATATGGTCAATGCCTTAATGAAAGCAAATTCCAAGATGTACAAGGACAAAAAAGCGAAGACAATATATGTTTAATAATGTTTAATAACTCATTATTTTTCCTGAGTAGCATACTTTGTACAAAATATATTGGGTATCTATAATGACCCAAACTGGTTTTACAATCCAGGCCATCGATGAGCAAACTACTTCTAAAGATGTAACTTATTATTTTCAGAGGCAGAAAGTTTTGTAAAGGAATTAGGAGAAACTATAATCAGGTAAATATTAATTTTGATGTTCTCCTACCTCCTTTTATATGGCTTTCTCTTCTTCCATGTGCATATTCCAGTATCTAAATAGTAGGTGCTTAATAAATCTGTTATTTTATAACCCCTTTTTCCTTCATCTCCAAGCCTGTGCACTATCTTCTTTGTGTTCAAATCTCTTCATCTGAAAAATTCCACACAGGCCTACACTCCAAGAAGTTTATTCTCCAACAATAGTCCTCCCTCAAAACAACAAAAAGCATCATTAATTGAGTTGGGATTTCCACCTAGATGATCTCTAAATTCTCCCTTTGATTCTATATTGTATTATTCTGTGTTCCAACTTTGGGGAAAGGCCCAATACCTATGCCCAGTCTCTCTGCAGTATTGCCTAGCTACTGAATTGCAGGGAAATAAAAATTTTAAAAAATCAAACACACGATAAAATAAGTGGTTAAATCTGTCAATTCACTCCAGACTTGAACTGACTAGGTGATTTAGCATGGTCATTGTTAAACAGTCACCATTTCCACAGTGATTAACTTAATGGGATATTATGATGACAATACAACCTCAATTTTATCATAAATAATAATCTCTGGCCACATATTTTGCAGTACCTCATTAATGATCTTTCACACGAGTCAAATGGTCCATAGTGAAATAATTTTCCTTTTTATTTATTTTCTGAGAGAGAGGATGTTTCTATAACTCACAGTGGAAAAGTACCAAGTCTCCATTAGTATTACATTTGGAAGACACAGCACCACAGTGAGTTAAATTTTGCACTGACTTTGCCTTTAATGCTTATGAATACCTTAACTCTAGCCAAAGTGAAACTTCTTCACAAATCACTCTGAAGGACCATCTGCAGGCATAGAGACTCAATTTTTATAATGATCTGGCCCTTACTTCTCTGAGGGCTCATCAAATTCTGGTGGTCCAAAGTTCCAAGCCACTCTCTTCTAAAGTCCAAATGGGTTTGCAATTAATAGCTATGGTTGCTGTTGGATCCTATATTACCAAATTATTTTGTATTATCTACTGTTTGAGTATTTTCTTTTTAAAATAATTACATTTTGTGTAAAAATACTAATAATGCACAAACTAATTTACAACATTTTAAGTCTCTTAAATTAGAATAAATAAGCAAATAGGAATGTGTGGATTCTCATAACAATATCCACAAAACAATTAGATTCATTCAATAATTCTTTTTTGTTGTTGCTGTTTTAGAGACAGGATCTTGCCCTGTTGCCCAGGCTGGAGTGCAGAGGCAGGATCAGAGCTCACTGCAGCCTCAAATTCCTGGGTTCAAGCGATCCTCCTGCCTCGGCCTCCCAAGTAGCTGGGACTACAGGTGAGCACCACCACGCCTGCCTATTTTTTTAATTTTTTGTAGAGATGGGGTCTCACTATGTTGCCTAGGCTGGTCTTAAACTCCTGGGCTCAAGCAATCCTTCCACCTCAGCCTCTCAAAGAGCTGGGATTATAGGTGTGAGCCACCATACCCAGCCTCAGTAATTCTTAAAATGCACAAAGTATTTTACTTTTGTAGGGGCAAAAAAGGGGTGATCCTTTTCCTCCCCATCTTAACAAAAACAGAAAAAAGCATAACAAATTTATTACATGCACACAAGTGCACAGAAGTCATATAAAATATGAACTGAAAGAGAAACTATAGGCTTAAATGTCCTATTCATAGGGAAAAGAGAAATGGGGAAATGAATAGGCCTGTAGGGCCAAAAAGGCACAGGAACAAAGGATATCATCTTATGCAGATAAAATCTCCCAAGCAATCTCTCAGAGGTGACCTCAAGAAGACTAGATGAAAAGTCTGCATGTGCATGGTAAGGACCTCTAACCTGTTCTGTTCTCCGGTGGTTGCTCTTTCCTGATTATTTGATGAGATTCATGAGGAGGATGTGTTAGGACCACTGCAATTTTTTAGAAAGAAGCTTTCTCAGTAAGGTAAGGAAATCCCAGACAGAGTTCCTCCCTGCGCTTGGGCATGGGGGTTAGGGGGAACAGACAAGGTTAGAGAGACTGTGATTCTGAGGCAGCTAAGGCCTCTTGGCACTTCAAAGTGCCAGTCTTTGGGGTGCTGCTTTGTGAGCCCCAACACTTTTAATAGTGAAAGGTGTTATTAACTGAGTCTGTTCCAATAGGCAGATCCAGAATATGATGTTGAAAAAAACAAGAGTCCAGATTCTCTTTGAAAAGAACTTGCTTTTCATACTTAGGGATCTAATTATTAATATATAAACCTCTCTCACTCCATTTTTGCTAAAATGAGCTGGTCAATCTTGTTGGGGGGAAATGTCTCTGAGATGTATTTAATATACCATGGTGGATAGAGCCCATGTCCTACAAATTCTTTGGTTACAGAACTTCCTACAGTTTGGCCACATTTTTTTTCTCCCAGCATATAATGATACTGAAAGTTCTCTCACCCTCCAAACCACCTACTCCAGGAAGTGATATTGCCAAACTTCTGTTCAGACTGAAGAATGTCTATACTATTAAAACAATTCTTCTGATATGACTCTGAATAGATAATTCAAAATAAAAGACAGAAATCAGGGTCACAAGAAAGATTATTAATGTGTCTTTTATATTTACTACATTTCTATTTTTGTCTTTGTCTTGAAAGCATTCTCACTTTATTTTGTAGATAAATTAGTGCCTATGAATTTCATAAATGAGCTTAGTACAACAGACCCATTCAGACATATGGTTGGGATTTCTTTAATGCATGCCATTCATCCTGAATGGTTTTTATTTTGAAATTCTCTTTGTGGAGTACACTGTCAGTTCATTTTACTTCATGAAGCACTTGTGTAAGTATTGTTCTCCACAAACAAAGCAGCGTAATGTAGAAACAAATTATTTGGAAGTAAATCCCAAAGACTGAATATTGCAAAATGCAAATAGCACAAGCTTTCTACTAAATAGATGAACAAGACAAGGCGAAAGACAGTTTTGCCTTGTCTAAAATATAGAGACTACCCTGAGCACAGCTTACATACTGGCTCCTCCTGTCCTCCTGGCCTTCACACTCTCCCTGTAAGCACACTCAGATAAACCATGCAGCTCTGCTGAAATAAGAAATAATTAACTCAGCACATGGTTCTGGAATTTTTTTTCCAAAAAAAAAATCAAGAATTATTTTGTTAAGAGTAGGAAAAAGGAAATGTTGGGGCAGCATTCTAAGTTAACATTAGGAAATACCTTTCTTTTTTTACTTATAAATGTGTAAAATGTATTCATATGATGTTTATAGGGAAATTTTTTTAAAAAACTACTCTGCATTTTTAACTCAATCTCAAAATGTCACCACTAGTGAAATGACAAAATTGTATGTGTAATTTTATTCTAATACTAGGTTGAACCTTTTAATGACTTTACTCCAGAAATTTGGAGCCGCTTAGAATGGTGCATAATTAATTTTACTTCATTTTAACCATTCACTAGAATGAAAGAGCCAACAATAGTTAACACTGACTAAAATACTAAGAATTATAAATTAAAAGTAGGACTCTTAATTTACTCCAGGCTTATTTTATGCTTTTTAGTAAACATTTTGTTTCTAATAGATATGTCAATTTTATAAAATGTAATTCTCCAACCAGAGAAGGGTTGACAACTTCCCCTCAAACAAGCACCACTTAAATTTGTTTCTGTGGTTGGTTGTACTTTGTTTCCTAGTCCTTTACAGTCTTCTAACACTTTTCACAAATGTAGTTGGTCTTCCCAACAACCTAGATACAGACATATCAAGACAGGCCAGGTAGAGTATGGTCTCTGAGGCTGGCCTCAGTGCCACACCCAATCTGCTGAAATTTGGGCATGCTACCTGACTTCTCAAAGACTCCATTTCTTTATCTTTCAAACAGTGTTAATAATGGCAACTGTCATAACAAAAACTAAATGAAATACATATGTAACTAGCTAACCTAGCACAGTGCAAGGCACAAAGTATGAATTTAGTAAATACCAACTATTTTTATTATTAGACATCTCAGCTCACACAGACAAAATACTCTAGAATAAATCCTCCACTTTGCTTCTCAGAAGTCATGAAAGAAAAAAAAGATCTAAATTTTAGTGTTGTAGGTTTTTATTGAAAAAAAGATATCTGAGGAGTGTTTTGTCAGGGTAGAGTTGAGCACAGGTCAAGATAAAGAAAATTAATTTCTAACTCTTTTGCAGTCAGGTTTTCACACTGAGACTGCATCATCTTCTTGAAGGAAGCACTAAAATATCCCACACATACAACAGACACATGTACATATCCATATAGATATTTAAATGTTCATTCTAAAACATATTCCAAGAAAACAGGAATGTTTGTATTCTCTGCCGTTTTGGAGGAGGGTGTATGTACTTACATGCATCCTTGGGTACAAGAGTTTGAGTGTCTTACAGCTTTGCCTTGCTTACCACAAAATCTACTTTGCCCATCCCGATTGCTTAGCAAAACGCTTTGCTGGAAAGGTACTGCTAATTCACAGAAACTGTGGAGTTCTCCAGGTGGTATAATTCATGACTGGTAATGAGATCAGCTGAAACCATCTGTTTTCGTAACTTTCTTTCCCACCTTAATATAAACCTCTTCATTAGCCAATAGGCCCATTTAACTATCCTAACAGATTTTCTTCCACAAATATTTATATGGAAAGGTGAGAAATAAAGAGACAAAAACAAATAAACAATTGGACTTACAGATGGAAACTTCCGATGACCTAAAGGGCCAATTACCTAGAGTAGATGCGTAAGCACAGAGGCAAAACCAATGGGGGAAAAACATAAAGGAGACTAGTGGTCTTCCCTTCCACATATTCCTTTTTTCTGTTTAGGCCTCAGAATGATGCACTTAAAGAACGTTTATTCCCAGGAAGGGACTCCAAACTGTACATTGAAATCTTTTCATTTAGTTGTTTCAGAGAGGCACAAAAACATACTGACATATAGCTGCACACCCTCCTGCCACCATATATTTTTGTTATCCTTTCCTACCAACAGTTTATCAAAAATATTGGTGAAAATGAAGTGGAATTAAAATTCTGGGCTCTGGATTTAGAAAAAAAATGAAGTTTGAATCCTGGGTCTCTTGCTTACTAATTTACTAACTCTTCTTGTTCTCCCCAAACAAAAGAAAAAGAAATCATCTCATCTAATTGCGAATGTGCATCCAGGTGCCTTCTTTGTACACCCCCAATGTTAAAGATTCACTCTGGAGTTATGCAACACAGGGGCCCTTCTAAGCAGAGGTAGCAAAGATGAAGCAGCAGCCAAGGTGATATTGTTCTCACCTATTCTACTGTCTTAGAGCGCTGTCTTTAGGGAACAACATGATCTTAGACACAATGAAATACACATTTTATCTTAACTTTAAAAATCTAATTTTTTTTAAATTGACAAATAAAATTGCCTACATTGTGTACATGACATTCTAAAACATACATGCATCACAGAATGGCCAAATCAAGCCAATCAACATGCATTACCTCACTTTGTTGTCATTTTTGTGGTGAAAACACTTAAAATCTAACACTTAAAATGCCCTCCAAGTTCACCCATATTGTCACAAATGTCAGGATTTCTTCTTTTTTGTGGCTGAATAGTATTCCATTATGCATATACATACCACATTTTCTTTATCAATTCATCTGTTGAGAGATGCTTCATTGATTTCATATCTTGGGATCCACATTTTATAAAGGGAAAAGAATACCATAGATATTAAGAGACAAATCCAAAGAAATGGGTTTATCACTGGGTTTGGAAATGGATCCACAAAGGCTCATTAAGTTAATTGATGTGATTGAGGAGAAGAGAGATTAAGAAGAGCAGGGGCTAATACCCTGCCTCTGCATTAGACTTGGAAATGTCTAATACAATTGAGACACCTAAAAAGGAGGCTTCCAATAGGGGTGTCACTAAAAACAGAAAATGTTAGCCAGGTGGGGGGGTGCACACCTGCAGTCCCAGCTACTCGGGAGGCTGAGGCAGGAGGATCACTTGAGCCCAGGAGTTTGAGGTTGCAGTGAGCTACGATGATGCCACTGCACTCTAGTCTGGGCAACAGAGTGAGACACTGTCTCAAGAGAAAAAAAAAGAGGCTCACCAAAACAACCTATGACTCCCTGTACATTTTTGGACACATGTGAGAAGGAAGAGGTACAAAGAGAAAGAAGGTGGCAGCTTGGGCCATCGTTCCAAAGTAATTGCTCTTACAGGGGACTTAGCAGGAGTTTGTAAGAGGTAGAGACAGATTTACTCAACCTATTCTGAAGTATAAAAAGAACGTATCGTTTCTTATTTCTCTGACTTGATCTTCTTTAAATTGCCCACACCACTTAGACTTACTGATTCATACTGTTTTGATTTTTTCTCGTTTGAGAAATGTCCTTAAATTTAAACATTGCATCTCTTTCAAAGTTAAGTTCTTAGTAGGGATATTTATATCTTCATTTTCTGGAGGATATAGTCATTTCATGGGAATGCTCAGTCTTTCTGATTTCTTCCTTTCTTCTGTAAGATAATTCCTATGTTGACTATGAAGGTATCTCCAATCCATGCCAAGAAACTTGGGAAGCTCTAAGGTCCCTGGCATAGAGGGGTAGAACTAGTCTAATCCCTATGTGAAAAACTGAGTAATATTCAAAATATTTAACAAGTATGGCATGGCATGAACCAAACAGAACAGATGCCAGTCCCTCCCACCCCCCGCCAAAAAAAAGGAAAGAAAAGAAAAGAAAAAGAACGTATCTGAGTAGATACTGACTGAAAACAAATGACACAAGCATGCCATTGCAGGCCTGCTAAATAGAAGACCTGTAGGTAATTACTGAATTTGTTCCATCCAGTCTTTTGGAAGGACAGCTGCTGGTGCCCTTCATTGGTGTCCACAGGCACAGTAATTTTTCTGAGTTATTAAGACTCCATCCATAGCAAGCAACTTCTTCATTCCACTCTCAAATCTCCACTCGTCCACTTGCTATCCAAAATCTCTAAACGACTTCATTGGGATACGACTTCTGGATCCCTCTTCGGGGGCTCGTCAGTCAAGCAGACTATGAACACCACTGCTCTCCTCTTGTCCATGTCATGTTGCAGCTTCTCCTAAAATCCTGCAGTCTCCGTACAGATTATCTGGGAAACATGTCACTCACATCCCCACTCAACCCCACTCTCCATATATGCAGACTTTTTCTGATCTTGAACTCAAAGAAGGAAGGTCAGGATCTTTAAAATCCACACCTGGCTCCCTAATTTCAAAACTGTTTTGTCTGCCACAATTCGTCAGGGCCAAAAGAGTGGGCTTTCCATTCCTCTGTTTCATCTAGAGTTTGCTTCCCCCCTAAAATGCAATAAAATTCTCCGATCTGTTTCACCAGTCTTGGTTCTTGATTTGCCACTCAGGAATGACATCTTCAGAAAGTTCTTTTCCCAAACAATACCTGACTTTAAAGATCATTATTGTTCTAGAGTAAAGAAGTCAAGAAGTTAAGCTGTGAAATGCAAAGTTGATCAGTGGGCTCTCCGTTTTAGTTAGTACCAACACTGTTCTTTTCTAGGACAGTAAACCTTTTAGCTCTGCAAGGAAATGATTTAAAGATAGCCACAATTTATTCCTTGACATACAGAAGTTAAATATTGACAACAATGTAATCTATTTTTTTAATTAGCAAAAAGGTGAGAAATATAAATAATAATACTCAGAACACTACATAGTGTTTACATATTAAACAGTATAATAATTAAGGGTAGCATGGAAATATAGATTTCTATATCAAAGGATCAAATCAAGACATTTTGATAAATTGCCCAAAGCATTCAACAAAATAGAAATTGGTAGGCTGGGAAAAAGCCCCTCAGTGAGTCATGGATCATCAAACAGGACTCAAGGCTATGCTGAGATTTTTTTTTTTCCCACTATTTTTGCTGTTGTTGTAGTTAAATCAGAAGGTATGAATAAATGATTATAGATCTATCTCAATTAATTCTCCCTCCCCACCCCTTACTTTTAATCCCTAGCCTAGACCTTCATCACAAAAAGACACTATTGTGAATTCAGTCTTTGAGATAAATTCAACAAAGCAAAGCTAGATAGATTAGCAGTCTGTACAACACCTGCAATCTAATCTAAAAATAGAATTTGAGGGGTCATCCTAATTGTTCTTCTCATTTTCCACTCTATTCGAAAGATTTAAAGAGACCAAGTTCACTGCCTGTAGAAACTTAAAAGTGTTAGCACATAGGAGAACCAGTTGAGTTTGGCTCTCTGAACATCTAGAAGATAACCTCCCATATAGAGTACAACATCAAATCATCATAGGTTACTATGAAAGGATCTTCTGTGAAGAAGAGTAAAATCTCATGGGTTTAGGGAAGAACAAGTGTTCTCAAAAGTACCAAATTGATATTAAAGAAACCCCTGAGGAAGCTACAAACCAACCAGCAGAGGAACTACAGAAAGGTAGAGGTTCAGATTCCCATCTGGCTACATAGACGAACAAAGGTCTTCTGAATTCATATGTGATTTTTTTTTCTCAACAGTACTAAAATCTACTAGTATATCTTATTCAAGACACCATTTTCCAGCACTTAGAATCTGGCATATTTCCCAGTTACTAAAAATTCTAATGAAAAGAAGCAGTCACACAAACCCAACCCAACAAGCTTAAGATCTTTTCTTAGTTGTCTTCTATAATTGATATTATGTGCATATTTAGAATAAACGGATGCTGTAGCTTGTGCCAGTTGCTCATTCTAACATGTCTCACATTCTCTTGAATCCTGTGCAGCTTCAGAAACTTCCAATCATCCTCCTTTTAAATACCTCCACTTACAATATGAAAGAGCTTAGAGCTTATTTAAATTAAGACATTTTACATAGCTCTGCCTGCACTCTTTCAAAATACTCAGTCAATTAACATAAGCTACCTTCCAGAGGATTTGCTTTAAGTCAGGTGGAAAGAAATATTATTTCGAAAACAAGGAAGGAAAAAGAATATCGAATACATAGCAAACTAAGTTATCTGAAAAAACATTAAGACTGTTCAATTTTCCCACATTTTAGGGCTGGTGTCTTTTTTCCCCCCTTTAAAAGAGTTCTGCCAAAGATTGCTTTCAGGCACAAGAAGTCCTCCAGGAAATCTCCCAAAGGATAAAATGTCCCAAATGTTGCAGCCCCTTCTATCAAACAGCAGCTCAGAAAACCTCTCTGCAGCCTCCAAAATATTGCAGGCTCAATTACCCTCCGGGTGCAGTGAGCGGGCAGCACCATTAATCATTCCCAGGACACTAAATGCCCTGAGAACAGGTCTGAGTCTGGCAGCATTAGGGATGTCCAAGAACTGAGCTGTTCTCTGACAGCTGGGCCATGCTGCCACCTGGAGGACAGCAGAACACACAGCTCCTCAGATGCCAGTTAGTTCCCTCCAATCCAAGAGGAGCTACAATGTGTCGGTTGTGCTGGATGCATTTCCCCTCATTCTTGGGTAGTTAAACCTTTCCCCCTGCTATCAAAAAATACTCAGACTTTCCTCTGTACTATTAAGTTGCTGTGGAGCTCTTGAGGCCAATGGCAGTGGGCAAAGGCAGGTGGCCCAGCAGTTCTTGCCTTCTCTGCTGCCCTTCAGCCACACCCTCACCCACCCTGGAGCCCTGTGCGTGGGTGCACCTTTTCTCTTATTCATCCATCCAGTTGATGGGGGTTCTCATGTCCTGTTCTAAGAACAAGACATCATGTCCACCCTCAAAGTGCTCAGGATCTGGATGGAGAGGTAGACAAAAAAACAGAAGGCCGTGCCAGGTCAGAATGAGTGTTCACACAGGGTGAGCACCAGATGCTGCGGGACCCAGAGGAGGGATACCTAAATCAGTCAGGGTTAGGGGTGAAAGGACACTAGGGCAGTCTCCAGTGGAAGGGATCCTTTTAAAAGCATCATGAAAAGAACAAGGGAGTCATTTTGAAATCTGATAAGTCTACGGTCAAATCTACAATCATAACCACCAGTCATGCATCCGTTCCAATTTTCATTTTCCTCATGTGGAAAATTTTAATATCAATACCTATTTTATAATGTTTTCAGAGGAGATAGAAATTATATATGCCAAAGAGCTGGGATAATGTATTCATGCAACACCAGATTATAGTTTTTGTCCTAATTATCTAGCAGAGAAAGCTAGACTTACCTGGGCAGAAAAAAAGGGCAGGGAAGGGACAATATAACTCCGAGCCAGATAGGAGAGAAAGCAGTATGCTCGGGGGTCGTCAGGCACCATGTTACCCGGAACACTTTTGTTTCACTCTTCTTTTCATATTTCTCTACATCTACCTTTCCTCTTTTATCCTGCTTTTTTTTTTTTCACTTTCCTCACGCAACACTCAAAGGAAAGTACAAATGCCAATGTGTTTCCAGAATATTAAAGAAGTCTTTAGGTTTCAGCTAGTTCATGATAAGAACATTTGTTTGGAGGACAAATAGGCACTGGAAATGATTCATTTTTTCATCAAATTTCCTTTAGGTAATTTGGTAGAGAACTTGATGGGCAGGTATCGCTATTCTGATAAAAATGCTGGCACCAGTTGGTCCCTACAGAATGCACTAGTAAGTTTGAGTGAGCTGTAGTGACACCTCCTGGTAAGACAAGGGGAACATCACTTAACACAAAACTTTCCGTGCCTTTATAATTTTATGATCAAAAGCAATACACGAAAACATCATTTTTCACATGAAGTGTCTTCCTATCTGAAAACAAAACAAAGGGTTTGCCTATGAAGTTTGCCTGTGCACCTACTCAGGTCTGATAGATTGTTATTTTAAAAACACGCTGAGCCTGTGCTCGCTTCAGCAGCACATATACTAAAAACACGCTGAGTCAAAGAAGAAAAACAGTTTTGTTTTTAATTCATAACATCAAATAATTAGTTTAATTTTTTAAAAAAATCTTTCATCCACTTATTTTGGCACTGCGTAGATAAAGCCCTACTCAACATTCTCTAAAGCTAATAAGTAAAATGCTATGGAAGTTTCTTCACGTAGTATTTTTAACCTGATTCTTTGTGAAATGCTAGTCTGATACTTCCTCTTGAATACCTGGACTAACAGCACCCCAATACTTCCACCTCAGCCCCTGCGCCCCCCTCCCCTAACGCTGCATTTCCACATGGGCCTGCCCTGGCCTGAGGCATCTTCAAGCCTAGAGTCTTCCAATCCACCTAACATTCCCCTCTCCTTCTCAAACTCTCTACCTCTTTCAAAATGCACCTGTGTTTTGACAAGCATTTCAAGGCACCATGTGCCAGAGCTAAAATGATAATGAGCGTTAATAACTTAACCTTTTGTATCTCCTTAGTGACATACAGACCTTGCAAATATGAAATTAGCCCTTCTCAGCATACGGGTCCATGATTATAATAGTTAGAATCGCCACCAGCCAGCCAGCCAGCCAGCCAGCCATCTTTCCATCCACTACCATCCATCCATCCATCCAATAGTTTTTTTGTCTACCACACACTAGGCTCTTTGTTAGGTATTAAGAGAAACAAGTGTAATCACAAGAGACATTGTGATCTGTATTTCTTGTTTCACAGAATTTAAATTCTAGTGATCAAATTGCAGGGGTAGGGGGAAGAGTTAACCAAACTAAACAAAAAAAGCTCAAATTGTGATAAGGTCTACTAGGGAAACATTAAGGTGTGGAGACTGAACAGAGAGAGAGCAGCAGGAGGTATCTCACAGATGAACAGAAGTCAGGGACAGGCTTTCAGAGGAAGAGGCAGAACTTGAGACAAGAAGGACAGAAAGAAGCTATGGAGAGGCAGGTAGGGGTGTCCCAGGCAAAGGGAACAGCATGCACAAAGGCCCTGTGACAGAACAGGACTTGTTTTATTGAGGAAGAAGAGAATGGCAAGAGTTGAAGTTGACATAGGTGACCCTAAGTATTCCACTCAAAGTTTAATGAGAAGCCCTTAAATGGTTTAAAACAGAGGAATATAATCTAATTTAGGTCTTGACAAACAACTAATACATAAAAGTACTTACTTTATTCCAGATACAGGTTCAGCATCCCTTATCTAAAATGCCTGACCAGAACTATTTCAGATTTTGTATTTTTTTCTTGATTTTGGAATATTTGCAGTATACTTAGCTGTTCAGCATCCCTGATCTGAAAATCCAAAATCTGAAATGCTCCAATGAACATTTCCTTTGAATATCATGTCTGTGCTCAAAAAATTTCAGATTTTGGAGCATTTCATATTTTGTATTTTCAGATTAGGGATACTAAACCCGTACTCATTTGACCCTCATAGTAACCTTATAAGACATATAATAATATCCTCAATTTTTTTTTTTTTTATCAATGGAAAAATGCAAGTAAAGACAAGTAAACTGCCGCAATCTCACAGATACTAAGGAGCAATGCTGGGACTCATACTCAGCCAGACCATCCATGGGGTCCATGCTTCAGATACTATGCAATATGGCCTCTCAGGTCATTATTTCTGCAAGAGCAAGAGTGGGAAGAACTTGCCAGAAAGTGAGGCAATGATCCACGCCAGAGATGATGGAGCCTTAGAATAGACAGCAGTGGAGATGGTGAAAGTGAAATAGATTCATGGCGTATTTTAACAGTACATTTTACTGGCCTTGTTGGTGGGCTGGATGTGGTAGGCAAGGGGAATGCCTGCTGGGAACAATCTTCAATGACAGTAAAGTCACACTACAGAGATGGCTTTCTTCATCGTATTTATTCCCATTTTCTATGTCAACAGAATCTTTCAGTATCAAACTGGACATATTTTTAAAAGATCTGCTATAAAGAACACTTTCTATCTCAATGTCTAATGGAGCAAACTTTTTACCACGGTTCATTTTTCTGGTCATTTTTATGCATATGCACAAAATTGTATTCTATATTACGTACAGTTTGATTCATTTTTCTTTTTATTATTATATCACCTACTTTTAACTTGTTGATACCTATTCTTTGGGGAAAAAAAGTCTTTTATATGATGTTTAACGTTCTTTTTTTCTGTCTTTCGGCAGGTGTGTTGTTTCTAATTTTGCATTCTTCTAAGTAACTTCCTTTACATAAATCTTTGATTGAAAACTTGATTATTTCCCAAGGCTACACAACAACAACAGCAACAAAATGGAAGTTCTAGGTCTAAGGGAAGAGTCTTATTCATTGATTAGATAGCATTTATATATTTCTACCTTGTAACCGCTGAAATTCTGTCAGTGCTATGTGAGAGAACCTGCAAGAAGGCGGATTATGTGGGAGCAGGTACTGGTAGATGGATAGATGTGGCAGTGGGTGTCGATAAAGTTCTTTTCTAATAGCTTCAATTTTATCAGTGAATAGGTAGCAAGGCCTTCGACTGAGAGCGAGGGTGTAGACAGAGTGTTTAGGGAGACAGAAGAAGGGTCATATAGTCTTCTAGGAGAGTGAATGGGGTCAAGGAGCAGAGTAGGATGACCTGGTAACTTTAAGAACCCATTTAAGATTAATAAATGTGAAACGATACTGTGGTTGTGTAATTTTCCTAAGATATGTTCAGCTGCCTTCTCTCTAGCAGCTCTATGTCAGAGACTACTGTCCACTGCTTCTTCGCCTGCTAAACTTAACACTTGCCCTTTTAGCTTCAACTCTCCCATTAAGCTTGCCCATGCCACCTCCCCCAACCCATATTGAGATATTGATATATACCTTTCCTCATAGCTCCCCAAATATCCCACGCTGATTTATGTGGTTTTATTTACCTCGTTTATTCAGTATTTTTATTCTTCATTTGATTCTAAATTCCTCCAGGGCAGAGACCTTTGAATTTCTTTTGATGCTCATTTCTTATTTCAATACCAGGCACATCATAAGTCCACATTCAATGTTTGTTAAGGAAAAGTATGTGAGTTTTTCCTAATTAAGGTATACATTTCCTTATAAACGTTCATCAGCAAGAAGTCAAGTTGCTTAGATCGGCTCATACCATGGCCTCATTACTAGTGAAGGCACCTGTCAATCAAAAGTAACTGGCCTAGGAACAAATTATTCAACTACTAGTCAAAAGTGTTAAAAATAAAACAAATACTTCCCCATGTTGCTTGTATCCTAACATTTACTTTTCAATATGAATGTAAAACACACACTCTTACAAAAGAGTGTCAAGTTTAAATCCAACTATGGAGATTCCTTCAAAAAGAAAGTGTCTTTTTTATAAATCTTTAAGAAAAGGTAGGCATTTGACCAATTCAGTAGAGAAAGCTAGACATCCCAGGTTGGATATAGCATGAAGAAAGCATCTAAAAGGTTAATAAATCGTAAAGTTCTCTAATAAGCAGATCTTTGTAGACAGGAATTTAACAACTTACATATCTTTGATTGCCTCATGAGACATGTACAAAATACATGCTGAACAAAAATGTGCAGAATAAATGGCTTTACTTTTTCATTTTTTATTCCGTCATTCTACCTTTAGGCAGACATGGAATAAAGAAAGGAAAGGCCAAATTGGAAGCTAATAACATAGTATGGGAATTGCAAATACATTGCATTCTTCATACACAAAGTGTACTGGAAAGTTGAGATAAAAGAAAGCTCAATTGCCATTAGAGAATAAAATAGGATTTCCACTTAGATCTTTAGAAGCAGCTATTCTTAAAAATTAATTCACTTGATAAATGTTTAAGTTTCTTCCTGACTTCTGCTGTGTGAACATTTATCTTATGTGCTTTGGATGGAAATGGATGCTACCAAACCTTCGAGTTTACATTCACATCCCCAAGAATATTCCTACCTGAACAAGCTGGTGAGGGATACTTAACTGGTCTCCCAATCTCTTAGGGATAATCTGAAGACAAATTCTCTGCCCAGATGTTATTAATTATATATTTAGCACCTTAACTAGCTTATTTCTGAGAGGCTTTAGAGATCAAAAGGGATGTGAAGAAGTGAAGAGAATCAAAGCTCAAACATCAATTTGAATTGAGCTGCACAATGAGAATTTACTCCAGCACTTTGTTGCAATGTAATCTATAAATAATCCTCTGAGGCTCACTTGCCCGTTAGGAATGATCACATGGCATGCACCTTAGATGTCAGTAGTTAATTTGTATATCAGTGAAACATTGATGAAAATTTTAGAGCTTTATACACTATTTATATCACAAATGGAAGCACAGTTAGTGTACTAATACACTGATTTTTATTGTATCCACATGCTTTTTAAAAGGCCAAGTTTAAATAATCAGTATTTATCATCGTCTGTTTGATGGTTTTTTTTTTTTTTTTTTTTACCTCAGGACCGCAGATCTGCATTTTTAGACTTTAAATTATTTTAACATTGAACTGTAATCAAGATGTTTGAAAAAAAAGTCATGTCTATGTGGATGATAGCGAAGATGAGAATTAGATTTATATCCAGAGGTAGCTGGTTATATTTGGAAGTTTAATTCAGAGTTTGTGGCTTTAGCCATAAACATGTCACCCTGGGTCAATAATTTAGTTCTATTTTCTCCAAGTTTTGGCTTTTTTTGTTCTCCCTGAGTTTTTCTACTGTCAAAAGAACAGTTTTGTGGGTGGTCCCTTCTAAAAGCTGAAAATGGTTGTTGACTCAAGTACAAAGGGAAACAACCAGTGGGCACTTAAACTTAACTACTGTATTTAAGTGCAGTACTTAGAACAAATACTGTATTTACATAGCCAGAAATATGAAAAGCTGCCAGCCTGGCAGGGTTAGCTTGCCATGGGAATTGACACACCTGTCAATCAGGTGCACCAGGGAAGCAAGCAGAAAGTCAGTGAGAGAGAGAAAGACACAGAGGAAGTGAAGAAGGGATGAAGAGAAAAGAGAAAGAAAAAAAGAGTTATGTATACTGAGTTTCCACTACCATGGAATCACAATAACTTTTCCAACATTTATTTTCACTCTCATTTCCTCAGACTACTTGTGTTTTAGTGCACCCAAAAAATTAAAAGATTTGCATACTTTGTGTATTTACTGGTTGGTGCCATAATAGTGTTTTTCTAGAAAGTGGCATGTCATTAAACACAGGGTTTGGGCTTTCATTTTAATGCAACAGATGTTTGTGTGTGCTGCCTCATTATTACTTAATTTGTTATGTGCTTATGGCTTCTCTATTTAGCCAGAATATAAGTATCTTTAGATCACAAATCTGTCTTAGTTTGTTTAATATCTCCTCAGCATTTGCAATATTAGACCTTAATAACGGCAGACTTGACTATATTTCTAAACACTCATTCACATCAACTTTGATGGTGTGTCTCCTTCCACAATTTAAAAACAAAAGCAACAACAAAATTAGACATCCTGACAGAGAAAATGCATACATACGTAGAACAAGATAAGGTCATTTGGAGAGATAACACATATATGTATTATACAGAGTCTTATATGATTAATAAATTAGATGTCCACTTAGCTCTGAGCTTTCTCATGCCCAAAGCAAAAGAGAATATGTGGTCAGTTAAGTGATTCACATTCCTCCTATGATTAAAATATTAATTTATCAGAAAAAAACTACAAATCATAAGTATATACAATCATTAATTTGCATTGTCTTATATCTTCATTTTGTAGACGTTTACATTTGTTATTACTCAATGAAGTTAATCTTCATGTTAAAGGGAATCTAAATGAATGTTCGTTATTAAAATTAAAATCTAAATCAATGGTTTTTCTTCAAATTAACTTATAAGAGAGAAGACTTTAATATTTAAATGAATTTATTGAATCATTTAACAATGTGTTTCTGATTGCATCTAGTTATAAAAATTGAGTAACTCTGCTTATTTGGAGGGAAAAAAAGAAAGAAAAAAATAAAAATTTTTTAAAAACTTGAGTGTCAAACATTATCTTCCTTAAACACTTAGTAAACACTAAACTCATAGAAGAAACTAAACTTTTAAAATAAAATGTTCCCAAAATAAACATCAACAATTTTCATTTTTACATAAATAAAACAGCACTCCCTCCCCCTAAAAGAAACAGCATAAGAAAACAAACAGTAGGCAGTTTTCAATACTTATTAAGAAAAGTGAATGGAATAAAAGCCACCATTCAAATATATCAAAGCAAAGGCACCATGATACTCTATCACTTTGACTTATGATATATGAAGTTAGTGCCTGAATTACCCAAATGTATACTGTGTGCTACACAGCTTGGACTTTTAAAGGTCAAGGAAGAATTCCTCAACGAATTTATTCAGTGAAACTTGTCCTTCTTTTCCTGTGTCAAGTCCTGACTCTTTCCAGGTTTAATAAAAGTTGTTCTCTCTTCACCCCTCCTCCCACTAATTCCCACACATTTTCAAGAGTCAGTTCTCTAACCAGACTACACTGCAGATATGTGCACATAAATTTATGACAGGAGAAAAATAACAAAAGAGTCAGATCCAACAGAGTATTAATTTAAAAGGCAATTAATTTTGAAAAAGAAAAGGGGATCAATATAAACTCAGCAAGGGCATGAATGATAGTATATAACACAAATAATTCTCTATTTGGGGGTCCTGAGAAATTTCAGCAAGTGGTTGTGGAGTAATGAATGTTTGTAATTCATTAGCTACTATTTTAAAATGCAAAGCACACCATGACATCAATGATGTTCTTTTTAATCTCAACAAACAGGCTATTACAATTAAAGCACTTGCAAAAAGACAGTACATTTAAATATAGGTTCTGATGAGATGAAAATGTTTTAATAATAATAATTTAATAACATTTCCTAATTCTATAGAAAGACAAAAATATCTTGAGATTGATTCAAAAATACATGTGTTTATATACACCAACCTTTTATGAATATATAGAAACAGCCAGCATTTCTATTCCGAAAATTCTTTCTCCTCAGGATCCCTTAATAAGATTTTAGAGTATATTTAAGAAAATAATCACTATTTACTTAAACATATATTTTCTCCAAATAGAGAAAATAACAGTTACAAGTCCTTCATTTTCTTTTCTCACTTTCCATCTTCCTTCAGCTCCTAGACAACAAAACAATGGTTCATTCTTCTTGTGGAAGAGTAAACTCAATAAACACAAATGGCCAGGGGCCCTCATAGCAGTGAAATCATGGCTTCATAAGGATTTCTTTTTTTCTTTATGAAAAAACAAGTTTAGAAGGACCTTTTCCAACATACTTTAAAGTCATGCATATTTCAATGATATAATTATCTTGGCAACACTAAATACTGCTGACTGATAAATGAGACCAAAATAATTAAGTTCTGTTCTTTGCACAATCAAGATTTAGTGCAGTAATCAATTTGGGTAAGAATTTGGAGTCTGGAGACTTGAGAAGATGAACAAGCTACTAGCTAAAATTGGTCATGTGGGAAGGTGGTTAAATGAGTATACAGTTTATACATAGCTGAGGATACTTTTCATGTCTTATTCTTCATTAGAACATGGTTGATTCATTGTGCATGTGGTCCAATACTAAGGTGGACATGGTATGCAAGTAGACAAACAAAAGAACAACTGAAAAGATGATCCAATGCATCCAATGGGCACTATTGGTATTGAAAATGTAAAATAATAGGCTGAAAATACGAAAGTTTTGTATGAAGCTGAAAAAGCAAACAAGAGGTACAAATGCTGCTATGAACAGTATTAAGGATATAGATATAAAGAGCAATGAAGGAGAGAGAGAGAGAGAGAACACAATATAGTTTTCTGCATGTATATTTGTGGAATTCTGAGTATGGTTTGGATGCCTACTCAGGTTCCATTTTTATTTTCATCTACCTAACTCCCTCTTCCCTCCTTAGAATAAATCATACAGCTTTCCATACCCTAAACAATACTCCCACTGCATGGTTTTCCCTTGGGAATTAGACTACGGTCAGAGAGAGGTGTTCATATTAAATACTTCTCCTGGAGACTGGAACTCCAGGCTTCACTGGTAATGCTTAGCAGGTCCATCAGGCAAAGTAAAATATAACCTGGGCAGTTGGGTGTGTTAGTAACTACTGGGATTTACAACTAGTTACAAATATATATTTATGTGTGTGTGTGTATATATATATATGTATATATACACACACACAAATATTGTAGATTTGTATATAATATTCTAAACTTGTACATATACAAATATGTTTATATACACACAAATATTTATATGAAATAATTTAAAAATATCTTGTGTCCAGAGCTTATTCTGATTACTACCCAAGGGCTTTAGAAAAATAAGGAGAATCTTTCTCAATAAAATGCATCCTCCTTTGTAGTGGGCTAAGGAGTAGGCACCATGAACAGGTGATAATATTACAATTTAAAGAATGGAAAAAAGTCAAATTAAGAGTATCTATCATCCAACAAAAGCGATACTACTATATGCAGGAGATGTCTTTTGGCATCTTCAACTAGGGACAACAGGCTCGCTCTGACTCTGGGTGCACATGTCTGCCTCCATGAATGTTAGCATGCAGCTAGGGTGGGGGTGCCATGGACGTCTACACCAGCACTTGGCCATTTATAGAGTGGAAATTACACTTTGTTTTCAAAAATGGATTCTTCTCCGAGAATCATGCAATTCGACTAGCTGAAGGCACAAATGTAATAAATATGCATCTCAAAAAAGGAGGGAGGGGGTGAAAAAAATAAACCCCACCCCAGAACCTTTAAGGGAAACAGGTGCTAGCAAGAGAAAGCAGCCAGTTTCCAATTAACAGTTAAAACTCCATCTTCGTTACTCGGAAAATAATTTCAACGAGGGAAATATCGTGTCCTGTTTCTGAGGGTTTAATTCACTGGGCTGTCGCTGTGAACTGAGAGTCAGATCTAAGTTTCGCACTCAGGAGCGGTTTTCGCGGTCGACTATTGCCCTCCCAGCTAGAAGTCCGTTTCCAAAACGGGTAAGCCCTTTTCTCCCGGCAGCCTTGACCTTCACTCCTCTAAGTCGTCACTTTTATTTACAGCCCCTCGAGCAGTGTCTGTGTCGCTCAGCCCAGCCCCAAGAACAGTCACCGCGAACAATGAGCCAGACAAGGGACCCACCCAGCGAACGCCTGCTCGCCAGCCGCTCGCAAGCCAGCTAGCGCGGGACGCTCCGGGCTTCGGGGCTCTCGGTGCCCCCACCCTTTTCCCTCCAAACCCCAAGAAAAGCAAGAAGGTAGGTCGTTCCCTACACCCAGACACCTATGCTCACCCAGTCAGCCCTTCCTCTCAGCACCCACCAGTTAAAGATTCTGTATCTAAAAAGAGAATCAGAAGAGGGGGACGGCGTGACGGTCCAGCCGGCTGCTCACTCGGATCCAACTAGCCCAGCTGGGGGGGGCTGGCACTCACTTGCGCCCGAGTCCGCGGCATTTTGAAATCCCGAAGGATTTGGGGTGAGGGCAAGAGGTGGGGCCAGGAGCCATAAAGTGGCTTCCGCTCCCTCCCCCCGGCCTGGCAGGGCTCTGGGATCGGGCAAGACACAAAAGACGGGTAGTATCGGTGCCAACAACTCTGCCGCCGCCTCGGTCCACGCTGCGCACGGGAACAGGGCGGCAGGGCCTCGGGGCCGGGTCTCCGCGCCGGCCGGGGCGCGCCGGGAGGCTGGAGCATCCCTGGACGCCGCCGGAGCGCCCTGGTGCGCTTTGCGCGCAGTCCCCGGTCAGCAGCTCCTCGCTCCACAGATAAAGAGGCAGAAGCGGCGGAGCAGAAATGGAGAGAAAAGGCAAGACTTACTTGGGGGCGGAAGGCTCAGCCGGACTCCGGACTCGGCAGGTGTCTGGCACGGCGGGCCCAGGCGGAAGGCGCTGGCGCAGCTCCGAGCAGGGGCTCCACTTAGCGAGGACGGGAAACTCCCCTTGCCACTCGGCCCTCGCGCCGCGCTCCTGGCTGTCACCCCACCGAGCGACGCAGCCACGCTCCCCTCTGCCTCCTTGGTCCTGGTGGGTCTCTCTGCCCTCCTCTCTCTGTCCGCCCGCTCCCCCACAGACCACACCCTGTCACCCCGGCAGCCCTCCACTCCTTCCTCTTTGACACTTCCACCGGTTACTCCTCCGTCTGCGTCCTCCCACCCCCCTCAGCCCACGTGCTCCTGCCGCTCCCTCGGCTCTGAACTTCCCCTGCCGGGAGCCCCCACCCCCGCTCGGAAAACCCCATAGTCTCCAAGCGAGGGAAAGGTCCCGGGGTCCCCGCTTACCTTCCCCCAGCCCCCTCAGTACGCAGGACCTCGCTTTGATTTTGTTACTGCGATGGTCTAGGCATATCACGTACTACATATCAGCATGTATTTTGTAATAAGCCATACACCACTTTTAGTATTATAGAAATATATTCCCAGGTGTCACTTAGAGTAATCATCCAACAGCTATTCATTGGCCTTTGGAGTTAGACTGTCAGCCCAGCTTTCTCCATATGCAAAAAGCCCAGCGAAGTTCCTGAACATCCTTTTTAGCCTAATCCAAAACAAATACATCATTTTCTACTGAGCCCTCTTCTTTATTGTTGTTTTTATGAAAATATTTTTATATTTACGTTTGCCTGTTCCTGCAGACAGAGATTCGTTTCCAAAGGGGCACCCCTCCGTAATCTGTCGGTAGTTTCATGATAATACTTAACCACCCGTGTGGTATTTTCTCTTTGCATTACTGCCTCTACTACTGGTCCGTAAGTTTCTCTAGGCAGAACTTTTGGTCTGTAAGTTTCTTTAGGCAGAAATATTTAATATTCATATTCATAACTTTATCAGCAGCTCCTAGCATAGTCCTCAGGACATAATATATGTTCAAGAAATGAATGTCCCTTAAATATGAAGCAAGGTTTGGTGGTTTTATATTATATTTAAAAGAATGAAGACTTCAATTGCATGCTTGCCTGTATCCCAAATAATTGGTCCTGTAGAAAACTAAAAACATTTTGCATTTAACTGGGTGACTTCTCAAACATTCCTTTAGTCCTTAAAATAAGTCTTCCTTGTAGATATTATCCACTTTTTCTAAGATGATACTCAGGTAGTTAATAACTTGGTGGTCACTAAATGTGAAGCCCCTAGGCCTCAGAGCTGGGGCTTCATGTCTTTTCACACCAGCATAAGCTGCACTGGGCTGGCATTCTCAGTGCAATACCTTACTGCCCAACTGCCCAGCCACACACTAAGGCTAACAGCAGCACAGAAAGCCTGCCCAACCATCTTTCCTCCAAACATAGCATTTATTTTTCCTTCCCTCTTCCTCATCTTTTACGTGACTTTCTTAAGAACAAACAAGTTAAAAAAAAAAAAAAAAAAAACACCTCAATGCTCAGACCTTTTGTTGAACTTATATCTTAACACCCAAACTGGAAAAAAAAAAAATTTTTTTTTTTTGCCTGTATCTTGTCTCAGCTGCCCCACATGTCTCACACAAGGATGCTTATCTCTTTGGTTTCTCCATTCAAGTCAATAGCAGCTAACATTTGTTAAATTAGAGAGATCAGAAATCATCTAGCAGCCAGCCATTGCTCCAAGTACTTTACACATATTATCTCATTTAATAATCAACCACTTTTGAGGCAAGGACTATTTTATAGATGAAGAACAGAGACACAGAGGTAGGGTCACATAGGCAGCAATTAGAGGATCAGGACCTGGATCCTGCCCATCTGCTTCAGACACTGTTCTCTTAATCACCATGCTAAGTGACCTACCACAATCCCTTGCACTGAACAAGAAGTTTTAAAATAATGAATATGTATCCATCCCCACTTAGCTTTATAGCAGCAAAAAGAGACAGTAAAGAAATAGGCAGAATTTCAGTTTATTTAGAACATATGATTGGCCTCAACACCACAAGAACTGCTTTCTCTGGTGGGACCATACATTCTGTCTAAGGCCTGTATTTGAAACAAGAGAGGGACACAATCCAGGCTCATCACTTCAGGGGTGTGTGTGGGATAACTAAGCCTTCACGTTTGAATTCCGGTCCTTCCTCACAATCAGTGAAAGACATCTCCAGCTCAACTGATTCCCGACAGAGCCCACCAACAAGCCTATTTGTTGCACAAGTCAGGACCCGACTGTGTGCAAAGCATCCCCTCAGTTCCAGGGACAGGCTAAATAATGACCCTCAAAGATCCACGTTCTACTTCCCTGAAACCTCTGAATGTCACTGTATATCACACAAAAATTGGACTTTCCAGATGTGATAATATTAAGATCTTGAGATTGAGAGATTATCTGGGATTTTCAGGGTGGGTCCTAAATGCAATCGTATGTCTTTATAAGAAGGAGGCAGAGGGAAATGTGACACACAAAAGAGGAAAAAGCAGTGTGAACACAAGTCAAGGATTGAAATGATGCAGCCACAAGCCAAGGAATGCTGGCAGCCACCAGAAGCTTGAAGAAACAAGCAAGGGATTCTCCTCAAGAGCCTCTTGAGGAAGCACAGTCCCACTTACGTATTGATTTCCATTCAGTGAAACTGATTTTGGACTGTTGGCCTCCAGAACTGTACGGAAATAAATATGTATTTCTTTAAGTTACCAAGTTTATGGCAATTTGTTACAGCAGCCAAAGGAAATGAAAACACAGTCCTCAAATCTGGAAGATGACTTACTATGCCAGGGGATGAAATAAAAGGAAGCTATTTCAAGCAATTGGTCAGTTCTCTCTTTTGTGGCTAGTTCAGCCAATCATTTGTGGGAAGGAGAGAGGTATTTGGCTCCCAGTGCATTATATAAAAGCCCTCCAATTTAGATATTGTCATTATCTCCACATAATAAGTATGTATAATGACTGAGGTACACTTATGTGATTTAAAGTAGACTTGAAAATTTAATTTTTTTGTGCACTATACAACCATATCACCTAAAGTGCATGATGGTTTGTTTTTTTTTAATTTACTAATATTTTATTTAGTATTTTAGCATCATTGTTTAATAGTGTAGGAATTACCTATTGCTAGAAGGTAAGAAGGAAGAGTTGCTAATCAACAGTCACAGTCATGAAGTTTCAGTCAGGTAAGATGAACAAGCCCTAGAAATGTGCTGTACAACATTGCACTTATGGTCAACAATAATGCATTACACACTTAAAAATGTAAGAGGGTAGATCTCTTTAAGTGTTCTTACCACAATAAAATAAAATTCTAAAAAGTAATACCTGGTTCAGTTTTTAAATATATAATGTATAATTATCTAATAAATATCAAAAATGAATTTGCATTGAGTTAGAAGTGTTGATTTGTAAAATGAAAAAAATATGTAAATTCTTCCATAATGTGACCCAGACACTCTTGACTTCTAAGAAGCCCTAGTAACTGAAATTAAGAACCTTGTTAAGGGTTTTAGATTTTTGTTGCCTAAGTCCACCAGATAAAATGCAGGACATCAGCTATATTTAAATTACAGATAAACAACTAATAAGTTTTTAGGATGAGTCCATGTGCTATGCAATATATGGGGCAATAAATTGTCTCTATTTGCAAACTGTTTTAACCATGCCATAGTTGGGATACTTCAACATCATTCATTGCTTATCTTAAATTCAAGTTTTGGTAGACACTGTATTTTCTTTGCTAAATCTGACCACCCTATTTTTAAAGGCTTTTCAGTTGCTCATGCACTTTCCTATTTTACCCCTCTCCCACCCGCAGTCTTCACTGGGATTAAGTTTTATTCACTTAAAAGCAGGGCTGAAACAAGATTTAAGTCCTCACTATTGGCCTAGGGCTGGTGCCTTGCCACAGACAGCCAGAAAGAATGACGCGGCCAGGTGTGATGGCTCATGCCTGTAATCCTAGCACTCTGAGAGGCCGAGGCGGGAGGATAGCCCAAGGTCAGGAGTTCAAGACCAGCTCTGAGCAAGAGCGAGACTCTGTCTCTACTAAAAAAAAAAAAAAAAAAATAGAAAGAAATTAGCTGGACAACTAAAAATATACAGAAAAAAAATTAGCTGGGCATGGTGGTGCACAGGTGTAGTCCCAGCTACTCAGGAGGCTGAGGCAGGAGGATTGCTTGAGCCCAGGAGTTTGACGTTGCTGTGAGCTAGGCTGATGCCACAGCACTTACTCTAGCCTGGGCAACAGAGTGAGATTCTGTCTCAAAAAAAAAAAAAAAAGAAAGAAAAAGAAAGAATGACATGACTCCTCTAAGATTTATTCACAGAGTCTAAATCTATCCCACCTGTGGGGGATTTCCCATTATGTCACACAAAGTGTTTAGCATGCTACTATTTATCATACAAATAGATTGAATTAAGGTGAAAGCTTGTTTTTCCTTTTAAACATCCTTATCCCCATTCACAGTTCTTTGGAGATAGTACAATAACTCTGGCCAGCAGTGGGTAAATTTTTTTGACCCTTTTACACCTTTCCCTCTATGATTTCGGGCAGCAAGATGTGTAGTTGGTTGTCTAACAGGGCAAGGGCAGAGAGGATAATAATTTATGTGGCCTGTATTGGAAACATGAGAGGGACTAGTCAGGTAAATCGTTAAGTTATTGGAGTCTTAGTTTCCTCTTCTGTAGAAATAGAACACAAACCCTTATCCTACCCTCTTTCTATCTCTACACTCTTAATTATACCATTTTTATAACTCTTTTAGACACCTAACATTCTCCATTTTGAGTTTAAAGTATTTGGAGAGATAAGAGTTGGACTTCTCGATCTGGTTCCCAGCGCCTCTGCTTACTAGTTGAGGGAATTGGTAAATGTTTAATCTCTCCAAATTTAATGACTCCAGAGCAGAGTGATAACAACAATCGCCTCAAAGTTATTATGAAATCAGATGAGAAAATATCTGTAAAATATTCAATGTAGTGCCTCATAGGGGGTACCCAAAATAGTGCCCCAAATGGCCTTACCTGATAAGGTTTTTGCAAGCGGTGCTTTATCCCCCAGGCATGCCTCACTCTGATGATTTTCACATATTAAGTGTTCAACACTTATTAGTTAAATAAATGAATGGACAGATATAAGATACTTGATATGAAAGTGCTGTAAAATTGGCAAAGTGCTGTAGAATTTTAAGAGGTCAGTACTCATAGTAATAATTAATAAGTAATAATAGGCACCACCACTGAGTCTTTGATTCTGGCGCAGCTTTGGAAAACCGCTCTGCAAGTAATGTTTGATGCTTTGCCTTTGTCATCTGAAAATTCAATTGAGAGAGACACTTTCTACAGAACAGCAACATCGATTGAGCAATGGAAAATGGTCCATTCATCCCGCTTTGCTCAGTAAAAACTCCCGTTCATCTTTCAAATACTTTTTACTCTATTTCTTTCACTGTACCTATATCTATTAAATTCGTCTTGGTTAAATTTAAGAAAGACCCCCTCTCCCTTTCCCCTGCAAATGTGGCTTTTATTTGTCTCCCCTGCATCAGAAGTGCTCAGTTCAGCCAGCTGCAGCCAATGTGGTAACTCACAGTCATCAGGTGTGCAAGCTCCAACACCCTGCGCCGTCTTTTAGCCTGTGATGACGGCTCTTGGGACTCTGGTAATTACTCTTTATGTACTGGAAGTTGCAGGAAAAGGGTAAATGATAAAAAGGGTAAGACGTGAGCCCCTCCAGCTGAATCAACTTCCTTTAAAGAGCCTTCCCAATGCTCCACTCAGTGAATTTCACCTACTGCACATGTTAGGCATTTTCTTTTGAGAACGCATTGCTGCCTGAATACAACTAGGATTCTCTGACTCAGGAGAAAGATATCAGGCAAATAACCAGCAGTGTTTGCCATTGACCTCTTCCCTTTTCCTTTTATCTTCATCTTCTAAGCCCTAATTTGTTATCCAATTGGCAAACCCTTGAATGTCCTGTAAATTAATAATTCTCTCCCCTTTTCCCTCTGTGTATATTTCACTACTTCACAATTCCACAGCCTCCTCTTTTACTTTATCATGCAGTTTTTTTTTTTCAGGTTTGGATAATCTGAAATCTCTTCATAGGTTTTATTTTTATTCAATTCTAAACTGCTCACATTATCCACAATTTTCTCTCAATCTATCTAAGTCTTGCTCTTTGACCCTACAATCATTGACTTTATACATTTTCCCACATTTAATGCAGATGCTTTCCGGGTCTTTGATCCCTTGTGATCCAGGAAAGATCAGCTTGTGATATATCTGGTACTTCAATATAATCCAGTAGTGGAGGGAGAGAAAAGTCAGTGGTGTACAAATGAAACAAGCTTCGCCATGTGCTAAAATTATTGAAAATGAGTGATGGATATGTGTGGGTGTGGGGAGGGGTTCATTTTATCATGACTTTGCTCTTGCGCATGCTTTCAAATTTATATAATAAAATGTAAGGAAAGACATGATTGGCTTGAATATCTCTTTTTCAATCTGTATGAAGTCCTCCCCCAAATTTATTAAGAAAACTCTAGGAGGCTTACATGTTCTTGGTCACCTCCACTTCCGGGATCTTCTTTCACATTGATGCTACTCTTCCAGCCACATAGTCTCATATATGATTCTCAGTCTTTTCACCAGATTATACACACACACACAAACACAAAGGCACACAATCCTTTCACACAAAGTAATTTGAATAAGGTAGTGTTTATGAAGAGCTATTAGCCATATATAGTGCTAACATCACATACTGCCTAGCAATATAGAAGACTACCTCTTCCTTTATTCCTTAGAGCTATGTGTAACCTTGTGACTTAATTCTATGTAAGCAGAAATATTGTGCAGTTTTTATCTCCCTCCTCGCCCTCCCCTTTTTTTCTTGCTGATTGGAGTCGACCTGAATTCCAGAGCCTGAGCAGCCATCACCCACCATGAGGCAACAGTGTTATATGTCAGAGAATCCAGACAGAAGGAGCCTGGGTCCCAGAAAAATCACAGGAGGCCTAAGCATCTCTGGACTGTCTTACTTTCATCATCCTTATAAACATAAGGGAAATAAATATCTATCTTATTTAAGTCACTGTTATTGTGCTCTTGTTTTTTTCTGTTACATGTTGCCAAATCCAGTCTGAATTGATGTATTAATACTTACTTTTTCTAAACAAATGCAATTCTGAGCCTAAGAAAAATTCTACTCTCATACATTAATAATTTATTTTTTTCCTTTACCTCGTTATAACTAATTTCTGTGTCCATTCCCAGGTCCAATCATAGACCTTTCTTCTCTGCTTGATTTGCTCTTGCCCAAACCAGTATAATAAATAAAAATCTATTACAGATGCCAAATCTAAGTGGTTTCACTATTACATTAAAGGAAGGATATATCGACTATTTCAGTTATCAGTTGTTGCTAACAAATCACTCCAAAACTTAATAGCTGAAAATATCAATGATTTATTAATATCATTTCTCACAATTCTGTGGGTTTGCTGGGATAAGCTCAGTAGTGCTCCTGTCCTGCATGATATAGCTGAGGTCACTCAGATGGCTACATTTAGCTGGGAGATCTGCTGTGGCTGGAATGTCCAAGATGGCCTTTCATTGTCTATAGCTCCCTCTATCTGGCCTCTCATTACTGTTGTCTAGCCTGAGTTTCTTTGCAGCATGGTGCCTAGCTTCCGAGAGGGGATGTTAAAAGAAGCCCTTAAGCACTTATTAATATAAGTTTCTTTTTTCATTATGCTTGCTAATTTCCAGTTGGCCAAAGTAAGTCACATGGCTAAGCCCAGTGTTAATGTAGGAAGGAAATGCACAAGAGTGTGACTTTTGAGAAGTGTGGTACACTTGGGCCCATCATTGGGTCTTCCACACTGACTTATTGAGTCAAGAATATAGCATACTCTCTATTATGGGCTGAATGTTTGTGTGATGGTACTTAGAGGCAGAGCCTTTGGAAGGAACTGTTGAGATGAGGTCATTCTCTCATGATGGGATTAGTGCTGTTATGAGAGGAACAGATAGGAAAGCACTCTTTCTGTGTCCCTCTCCCTGTGCATGCACTGAGGAAAGCCCATGTGAGCACACAGCAAGCCAAGAAGCAGGCCCTCGAGAGTGAACCTGATCTGCAAGCACCTTGATCTTGGACTTCCCAGCCTCCAGAATGATGAGAAACAAATGTTTGTTTAAGTCACCCAGTCTGTGATATTCTGTCACAGCAGCCTGTGCCAACTGAGACACCATCTGAACTGCAGTTTTGCTCCATCTCCTCCTGATTCCCCCGGCAGTCGATGAATAAAGAAACAATTTTATTTAGCTGGGGAACCTTCCCTCAAATAGAGAATGTCATTTAAATATGGAATCTCATTTTTTTCACATTTTTGTCATATTCCCTTTTCTATTTCATTTCAGGTTTTATTTTTGTCACTCGCTCCCTAGCTAGTATACTCCCATAGTTGGGTTAACAGCAGATACTGCTGTAAAGAAAAGAAAAATATTTGTCAGTTTTGTTACAGATAAACAAACAGAATTTCTGAGGTAAACAAACCTCCGTCCTTCCTACTACACCCAGAAATAGGAAATGAATGATATAGAATTATAATGTTAGTTGCAACATTTATTGTCCTGGACACTATGGTGCACACTTTACAAGGAATATCTCATTCAATCCTCATACCGATAAGAAGGTGTTTTTATTATCCCAACTTTATAGACAAGGAAATTGAGGCACAGAGGGATTTAGCAATTTTTCCAAAGTTATGGATTCAGTAAGTGGTAAAGTCAGTATTTAAAACTAGTTAGGATGCCTCCGCACTGGGGGGAATGAGATTATGGCTGGGGCTGCATGGCTTGGAACCTGACTATTTTCCATTCTACATATTTAAGCTCTGTTTGGCTCTCCAATTACTTCCAATTATAAAAAAAGAAGACAACATTTTATTCAGCTTCTTTGGGTAATCTCATGAGTATGTTTTGAAATTTACAAAATACTTTACAAATGTGAAAGATGGGAGAACAGCGGAGCCTTCCATGTGGAGTGGAGGACTGAAGATGTGAGAACAGTCTTACCTTTGTGTATCCTTCACAGTGCTGGGCAGAGTTCTTGTGACATGCAAAAATTGCAAACAGTGTGACTGAATGCTTTGTCCACTAAAGGTAGGCTGGGACAGGGTCACTGCAGATGGTGGGAGAGGGGCTATGTCTTCCTCACATCAGTTAAAACCTCAGGCAAAACTCTGCCTACCTGAGGGTTGAAACCCTCTCTTCTTACAAGGAACACAGGAGATGTATGGAGACACTCAGGTTGCTAGTTCGGTTTGCATGAAATCATCACCTCATTTCAGCACTGTTAGAGAAGCCTGAAGGGTACACATGAGACAACTTTAGCATTTTTAATGACATCCATTTCAGTTTATATCATTATGCCAAGGATGCAATGGACTCATATCAATTGTTTTAGGTAGTAAATGGAGCCCAAAATGCATTGCAATATAATTTATTTTGCAGAAATATCACAAAATACTTCACAGGTAATTATGTTTGATGTGGAAAAACACAAACTCTGAATGTGGAAATTTGTTCTGTAGGTTGCATTTATAAAAGTGATGAGCAGGGTTCAGCCAGTTTGCAAAGACTAGGAAAACCAAAATTTCACAAATAGGGCTCTATTGTTTTATTTTAATAAAATGATGAATGATGGGGGAAAATTTAAAAGGGCTTCAAAGTGACAGGTGATTCCTAGGGAATCAGGTTCCCGTTGTCTTGTGGTCTAAAGCCTACTAAATACATTTAATTAAATTAAGTATAAAAATTACATTATATATTTAACATTTATCTAACTCTTCTCTTGAGTACAATTTTGGTGTGCAAAGTGGCATGTCCTAAATTATCTGCCAGTCACCTTCTCTGCCATCTGCTCCTACTACTCTTTCTGTTTTTCCCTGCTCCTGCCAAAATGTCATCCTTGCTGTTCCTCAAACACATCTGGACCACTCCTGATTCAAGACTTTTGTCCTTGCTGTTCCCTATGACTGGAACATCTTTCTTCTAGCTGTATATGTAGGTAACTCTCTTATCTCTATCAATAGATCTTGGCATAAACGTCACCTTATCCATAAGGCCCTAGTTAAAATTTCACCCCACCACCGTTCACAGCATTCCCAATCTCCTTCATCTGCTCTGCTATTTTTTTTCTTTCTTTCTTTTTTTTTTTCTTTTCTTTTCTTCTTTTTTTTTTTTTTAGAGATGGGGTCTCACTCTGATGCCTGGGCTGGAGTGCAACTCTGCTACTTTTTATAGCAAAAATCACCTTCTAATATACAAATTGCTGTCACCTTTATTGTTTATCTCCATTTCTGACATCTCCAACTAGAAAAGTCCCATGATGGCCTGAAATCTTTCCTGTTTTGTTAATTAATGTATGTCAAGAGCCTATCACATTGCCTAGCATAAAGAAGACACTCAATAAATACTTGGTGAAGAAATTAACAAATCTCTCAGTTGTGCAATGTCTATTCTTAAATAATCCTTCCCTGACTGCATCGATGATCAGCTTTTGCATTGCCATGTGATTATAAGAAAGTGTAATATCTAATAGCATGAGAAGTGAAATATGGGCTGTATAACCCCCCACACAGAAACAGGAACAAGAATCTGCACCAGAAGAAAGAGAATGTTATTCTGAGATAATATACTAAGGAAACAGATGGTCTAATACCATAGTTCTAGTTCAAGATCTTTTAGTAGTCCTAAAAACTATCAGAGCTGGAAAAGCCATAGGGCTAAGAATGAGCAGTATGACAAAATAAGTTTTGATTTGCTTCACTTTCAAATTAACCCCTATTTGCAAATTCCATTTTGCTAAATTGTTATTCAGAGGAATTCTTTCAAATAGGGATCTACTATTTTATGTTTTTAAGTATTAGCAATAAATTCCCTCATTCTAAAATAAGAATTTTGTCTAATAGACCTCATCTCCTTTTCAAAAACTTTAGGTGAATAGTACAAACTAAAAGACTGCAATGAGGACAAGAATGATTGCTGGGGCATTTCCAGGCTTAAAATAAATAGCTGTGAAGATTGATTGGCATTGTCTGCCATGGGCACAAGAGTTGGGAGTATGACATTGGTACCTTTATTTACCACCCTACAGCTATATAGTCTCCAAGGTCCTTTGTAGCTCTCTAATTCTTTGTCAAATGCAAAATACTAAGTGTTGGCAAAAATTCTATTAATAAGTCAGGAAAATTTGAAGTGCATGTATTAATATTAAGGGTCTTAACTGATTGGAAGGCAAATAATAAAAATAAAGTATCTCTGAAGACAAAATTTACATTAGATCGTCCATGTTAATATATCTGCTTACTAGCTATGGCTAGTTTGTCTCCTTCCACCTCATGAAAATACATCTGAAAGTGACCAAAAGACAAGAGGGATGTAGGTGCACATGTGTGTGTGTGTGTGTGTGTATGTGTTCCTTATTTATTTGTTTAATATCTATTTCCCCAACTAGTCTGTATATTTCATGTGTCAGGAACCATATCTGAGCTTTTCGTGACTGCCTGACACATAATTAGGAATCATTAAATGTATTTTAAATGTTTGTGTTAAAATAAACTTGGTACATTTGCAGCTCGATCCTAAGGAGAATGTATAATATTTTGCTGAGAAATGATGGCAAGAAAATTATCACTGTGATCCATTCTATGCTCCTAAAAATTCTAACATAGTTACAATGGTAATAAATATTTTATTAATAAACCTAACCCCTCTTTTCATAATAATTAGTTTCATTTTCCAGTTTTTTACTAAAATTTATCAGCCATACATTACACTGTGGCCTACCCCAACTATGTACAGCACAATTTTGGTTTCTGTTTAAATAAATTCATTTTAAATGTATATTTCTAAGAAGCTACCAGAAAAAAATAAGATGTTGTTTAAATACTTGACAAGCTGAAAGACAACTTCCAGTAAAACCAAAAATAAGATGATTATTTACTTGGTAAATAAAGAAATAAAACAGCCTACAAAGCAAAATACAGAAATACAAATAAAAAATACAGTAAAAAATAGAGAAAGTATAAAAGTAAGATATAGAACTAAAGTTAAATATATTGATTATGACATTTATATGTGAGGTAAGCTTTCTATTAACAAAAAAGAAGTAGAAACAAAGGTCACAATGATAATATTAAAGAGGAACTCAAGGGGGAAAAAGTATTAAATGGGATAGTGGGTAATTCTATTGATAAAATCAATTATGAAGTGATAACTGTAATCAATCTTCAAGAATACAAAATATAACAACACAAATGTTAGAAATAATTTGACATAAAAAACAATTATCTGAGAAGGAGGAAAGAAGGAATAAGCAGAGCACAGAGGATTATTAGCACAGCAAAAATACTCTATATGATGCTATAATACTAACATATAAAAACATATATAGAAGAGATTTTAACTTTATATAAAAATTCCATGCATATTTGAATATAAATAATTTGAGAAATCCTAATATACAAAGATATAAATCAGAGTAGAACAACTTGAAATTCTTATTATACTTATTATATTATGCTTATTGTGTAGCTATACAATATCTTGGTTAAGAAAGTTTTATAAGTAAGTTTTTCTGAATTTGCAAAAACAGATAATCTCAGAGTTATATGAAATATTTCAGAGCTTAAAACAACACCTGTAAAACAAACCAAATGATTTTGTTAAACTATCTTCAGACTGAAACAAAAAAAAAGTCCAATAGAACACAGGTATACAGTAATTTCACTGGTAAAAGAGATGGTAATTCACTAATAATGTACAAAGAAACCATATTTGGCACTACACTTTATAAAGTTGCCAACTCAATTACACAGGACTCTATAACAGGAATGCAAGGGTGGTTTAACATTTGGAAAACCATAATGACTTTCACTATAATCATATTAAGAGATTACATGGGTATATGTAATGTAACCCAAACCACATTCTTCAGTATGGTAAAGATATTACAAGCCATTTCAAATTAATTTAGAGTTTAAGACAGTTCATAGAAATACAAATGGATTTTTGTTTTTGGCAATAGAAAATAATAATTCTACAGGTTTTTGATGAAAGTAAACTGATAAGCATAGCTAAGAAGATTGATGATAAAGTACTTACTCTAATACACATTTTTAGGATCTTACAGAATCACAATAATTAATAATTATTTTCTGTGTATCAGAACTGAAAATTAGGTAAATGGAATAGAGCAGTTAGCACTAAAGCAGATGCTAATATGTTAGGGAGTATCACAAAACAATGTAAAAAAGACATAGTAGCAATTTTAAATGTTTCATTGTATAAAAAATTAGGAGAAAATATAGATGAATATCAAGAAAGGACTGGATATATAGGGCTTTCTAAGTTTGAAAGCAATAGATGTAATTATACAACAGAAGATCTAGTGAATTGCCTAATCATTTAAAAATATCTGTATGGAAAAAGACTAAGCATATTAAAAGACAAAGTGGGAAAATAATTTGCACCTGCTATGACAAAGGTTAATATCTTTAATTTCTGAATAAATGTTATACATTATTAAGAAAAGTAGTAATATCTCTTTGGAAAAATACAGAGAACATATGAAAACATGTCTAACCTCCTTAGAAACAAAGAAAACAAAATTAAGGTAATATAACCCATATATCACTAATAAAATTCATAGAAGCTTTAAAAATTACAGTGTTTAATTCTAGTAAGGGGTGCAAAAATATGTATTTTCTTGCAATATAGTTACAAAACTAAGTTCAGGATATAAAACTTCATACATATGTTAAATAGCTATATGTACACAGAAAAAATTGAATGGAAATACAATATACAATAAAACTCATCTCTTGGCTATAGAAATACAGATGTTTTCATTTTTGTCTTTATAATTTTCTGTGTTGCTAAAAAATTTTTCAGAAAATTAATCCTACAATTAGACTAAAATAGATAATTAAATTATATCATTTATATATCAGCAAATAAAAAAGACAGGATAAAGAAATGTATCTACCATATGATCTTTAAAAAAAGTGCTGGAAAAATGATGGAAAGTAGCATTGGAAATTTTAGATCATTTAATTAAGTGAAATTTTTTTCTCCTTTACATTTTTGTGTACTTTATTTTTTCTTATGAGCACATATTACTTTCATAATCAGAAAAAGTAAGTTCACATTTGAAACATCAATAGGAATAAAGTTGGTTAAATTATAATAATATAATTTATAAATGTGAAGGTAGTACTATAAATAGATGTGTCTATTTACAGTATTTTTTTTTTTTTTTGAAATTAGCAAGAACTTCTTTCTTAGGATTACACAAGCATGAATGGCATTTAAGAGGCTTGATTTAATAGACATCACTTACCTGTATAATAAAACAGTAATTAAATTATTATGTTCTGATTAAATTTAATGTTCAAATAAAATAATACAATAATGTTTCTGAGCATATTTTTAATTCCTTATTCAATAAAGCCATGGCATACCTGTCAGTCTATTTGGTTATGTCACCATAAAATTCTCATTCCAGTTCTGTTGGGTTTGATATGAGATCGGTCTGCTCTTCAATGGATAGCACTGGGAAAATTCCAGGATAGAAGGAAGACCATGAAGCAACGCAATTAGCATTTATATGATTGTGATGCTATAAAGCTAAATGGTAACTCTTTAATGGGGTGGGTATGTGCAAGAGTAGAATGGGCCATTAAAACTTTATTACCTTTATTTGTGGGCAATAAATAACTGCCTTCACTCCAGTAGATTCTGCTGACGTGTTATCACTGGGTTGTTACCACCAAATATAATTATGATGAAAAACCAGGGGCTCAGATTATGATGATATGAAGGTACTAACAACAAACACAGCTCACTGCTTTACGAAAACACTTAAATGTTTCAAAACCTGTCTCACAAACCCAATTCAAAACTAGAAGGACATAATTGTAACTCCAAAATTACAAGTCCTACCTAACAACTACAAACACTTGCCAGTCGGAACTCACCAGCTCTAATAAGAGACTGCCAGTGCCATTAAACTTTCTTTCCAAATAATTGCATAACCTTTTTTTCCCCTAATAAACCCCAACCTTTTCATTTGTTCTCTCAGCATACCAGAGGCCACCCAGGTCAGTATGTGTGAGCCAGATTACAATCCTACTTTCTGTATATTTTTCCCAAATAAAATCTTTTTTCTTAGAGATTCATCTCTCTACTTTTATGTTAACAATGATAACAGTTAAAAGGAATAAAAGAAATGAAGTTCTTTGTTGGAAATATATTTTTGGATGTGCCCAAGTGAGTGTAAATTTTTATTAGATTTGTTAACTTTTAAATTATTGAATTATAAGGATCCTTTATATGTTTTAGATGCAAAAGTATTTTGCCAGATACATGTATCACAAATATTTTCTTCGAGACAATGGATTGCCTTTTAATGTTCTTAATAACATCATTTGAAGCTAGGTAAATATTAATGTTGGAGAAGATTGTTATCTTTTTTCCTTCATAGAAGGAAAATACACAAAACAATAGGTTTGTGTATTTCATATCTTATCTCATAAATCTTTGCCTAACTTGGGGTCATAAAATCTTCCTCGTTTTTTTCCCTCTCTGAAAGTTTAGGATTTTATCATTTACATTTAGGTCAATGGTTTATTTCAAATTAAATTTTGTGTACAATGTGATATTGGGTTGTGGTTCATTTGTTTCAATACAGATATCCAATTTTTTAGCACATTTGTTGATAACTCTTTTTCCCTCATTGAAGAGTGAGTTGGTTCCTTTGTCAAAAATTATTTGACCACATATGTATGGGTTTATTTATGAAATCCCTATTCTGTTCCATCAATTTGTAGGCTTGCCTTTATTTCAATGAAATATTATCATGATTGCTGTAGCTTTATAGTAACTCTTGAAATCAGATAGTGTGCATCCACCAACATTATCTTTTTTCAAAATTTTTTTGACTATTGTAGATCCTTTACTTTCTTGCATAAATTTTAGAATCACCTCGTTGATTTTGATCAAAAATGCCTGCTGGAATTTTGAGATTTCATTAAATAAATTGATCAATTTGGGGAGAATGAACATTTTAACAGTTTTGAGTCTTCTATTCATGAGAATGGCTTCCCTCTCAGTATATTTAGTAATTCTTTTAATGTCTTTCAACAATGTTCTTTAGTTTTAAGTATAGAAGTCTTACTGCTATTTTGTTAAATTTATTCCTATTTATTTTGATGCTACTATAAATGACCTTTGTTATAATTTTATTTTCCAATTATTTGTTGCTAATATATAAAAATGCAAGAATACAGTTGATTTTAAAATATTGACCTTGTATTCTGCAACCTTGGTGAATTCACTTATTTCTCTAGCAGGGTTTCTTTTTTTTAAAATACTCTTAGGATTTTCTATGTAGACAATCATATAATTTATGGATAAAGAAAATTTTACTTTTATCTTTTGTCTTTTTTTTTTTTTCCCCTTGCCTTATTGTACTGGCTAAGAACTGTGGTACCTCAGAAGTTTTGAGGGTAGAGATCTTTGTCTTTTTTCTCAGTCTTAAGGGGAAACATTCAGTCTTTTACTATTAAGTATGTTATTTTTACTTTAGATATTGAAAATACATACACACATTGTAATGTTATGGAAAACCATAGATTTTTGGCCAGTAAGGCGAACAGTTTTTGTATTTGTAGACTTATTAATATATTTAACATTACCTTTAAAGTATGATCTATCAACCCAATTATTAAACTTTGAGTGTTTAACAAATTCATGCATTAATACTAGTATTATGAGAGGTATGGTAGTAGGGTATCTGGAGAAGGTCATTCCCAAATCTTTGTGTGTATTACTTTTAAAGAAAAAAATCGCTGGTCCACTAAAAGTTCATATAGGAAAGAGTTACAACTGATAAGGGAATGGATTTACAATCCTATAATCCCAGGAAACATCACTATACTAAGGTCCTTGGTAAGCTTAACTTCCAAATAGAAATGCCACTTACTAGATTTGGGGGTATCATTCGCTTCTTATGAAATTTTGATTATCTCATTTGTTCCAAACAAGAAGACCATGACCCCCACATTGCTCGCTGTGCCCCCAGTCCCCAGTCATTGCCAGGAATCTTTGGTGTCAGATGTCACACAGAGCCAGTGGCCCCATGAGCTCCTCCTATAGACTCGAAGGCCCTCATCTTTGTGAGCTTCACTTGTCACTTCTCTAGCCCAGCTCTGGGTTGTTGCGATTGGACCCGGTGAGAGCTATGCAAGCCTTTCCTTCCCCTTCTGCCTTTCAATTTGTTTATCTGTAAGGAAGGGGAGGATGTTCTGGGTGGAAGCTAAACTCGTAACATTTACTAAAACCCAAATGGAAATACAAATTCATGACTTATGGAGAATTGGTCTTAAGTTCTGCATATATATAGAACTTTAACTTTAAAAACACAGCAGGAAAAAAATTAGTTCTATGGAGGCGTCAGAAGTGTGTCAGGAATAGCTCCATTATGGGAGTTTCCTGACACATCCAGGGAACTGGCAAGCTCAGGCACTAGTTTTGTATTTGAGAATAAAGAACGTAAATCCGTTTATAAAGTTAAGAATCCCTTTGTTCACAAAATAATCACATCCTACTTTATCTGTTTTGTAAGTTTGGATTTTTGTAGTCTGGGTCTAGTTAAAGCCAAGCATGCCCACGGTAAACACAAAAATATACTGCTTTGTTCCACTGCGCTTTTAAGCCCGCTGTCTCATACGATCAAAATACAGAGCAGCATACAAATGTATCTGGCATATGTAGAAACTGTTAATGTGTGTGAAAAGACTGGCTCCTTTCCAGTCTCATCCCCTACAAAGCTACTCCCTCACCCCCGCCAGTCCCCAGCACACAACCCTAGTTTGCTTTCTGTTGTCATTATGCTTTAGCTACAACAAACTTTTCGCCTCTCCTGGAATTGCTAGCCTCTCTCATAGCTGAGTGCTGTTGCAAGAGCTGTTCCTGCCACCTGAAATGTCCTTTCTCTCCTCTCCACTGATTAAATCATACCCAGTTCTTAAGATCCAATGCAAATGTTTTCTTTTCTCCAAAGGCTTCCCTGAATTGTTGGCCATTATTGGGAGGCCCTATAGCACTCTGTACCCATTTTTATCAGAGCGTTTATAAAACCAGAGCTTGTCTCTTTCTGTTGTTCGTGTATGTCAACTAGATTAAGCAGGGCCATGTCTAATACGCCTTTAGATTCCAAGTGTCGAGGACAAAGCAGATGCTTAGGAATTACTGGCTGAATGCCTGAATGAATGAATGAGGGGATTTTTACTTTCCTTTGTTCTGTTTTCTTGAACTCCGTCTACTCATTCTAAATATTTTTGCATAGCATTTAATACCTTCTAAAGTATAAAAAATTTCTTTATTTATGATATTTATTGTTGGTGTCCTCCCATTAAGTCAGGGTGTCTGGCCCTAGTAAGCACTAATATTTATTTAAGGAATGGATAAAATAAATTAGTCCTGCCACATATTTTTCTTTCTAATCTCATGTCCTTGATTTTTGTGATTTAGGAAATTGACTAAATTTATGTATTAGCCCCATTTCTACTTGTTTCCCTGTAGGTTTTGTATCTTTGCCTGAAATTCCCTGCTACCTGAATAGGATTCTTTGTAATAAGACTTTGCAAGTTTCTATCAAATGTTTAACTATTAGCTAAACATTATCACCTTTTATCAGCTTTAACAAGTTAACTCAAGTAAGTTTCTCAGATAGGTCCTAGTAGAAAACCTGAGAGAAGACAGCACTCATTCTTCCAACAGGTATTTATCTAGCACTGCTTGTATGCCTTCCTTCACTGAATTGGACATGGTCACTACCCTAAAAGAACTTACTTCTACTCCTGATGTCCCTAAACATCTGGCACTTGCAAATGCTAGAATTTCTGATAGATTAAAAATCTTAAAAATGTTCATAATACAGTCGCTATCATAGTTTAAGACGGATCCTATGAAAGTGTCCATGATTCACCTAATTCATTAGCACCATGCCTCTGTTTTCTGAACACTGTTTACTATCCAGACTAAGCTCTGTTTTATCATCGAGAGACAAAGTTTTCGTGTGATCCAGTGAGCATTCCGTCTTTCCCTGATCTCAGTGTTACTTCATAGCACTACATTTACTTCTTGCTCCCTTGCTCTCAATACCTTTCACAACCAGGTAACAAAATGTCCCATCTCTCAGAAGTCAATGCGAGAGTTTGTTTACAAGAATAGATCTATACTTTGATCAAAATTGGGAGTCCACAGATGTAGAATTTCTTGTGTTGGATCATGTGCAAGTTTGCTGTGGGAATAGGAAAATGAAAATGTGTTCAACTGAAGGATGCATAGCTGGTTGGCAGGGATGTAAGGGCCCTATGTAGCCAGCAGGCAGCACAGAGGCCCTGAGAATGAGCACTCACCAAAGGAAGAAGGATTAGTGGTGTTGTCAAAGAAAGATACTTCTACTTCACACATTATTATTCTCGGACAGTCTAAGTTCATGATCTCTTGGCATCTTCTGAGATGCTGTCGACTCATGATTACAGTAAGTTTCACTCCACCTTAGCATGCAATATATTGTTAGGCTGGTATAGGATCATATATCCATTGTGACGTGTTGTTCCCTGGATACCTGCATGCCCCAGGCAGTCTTCCAGGACTAGAGTGTTCCTCACTATCACGTCTTCTCTGGGAAAGTACAGACCCTGTTCATACCACCTCTTTTCCTTCTCCTTCCACATAAGGTTCTAAATTCCTCCCCACAACTGCTGCTTTTTAAATCACATGCTGCTATTTCCATATGAACTATTCCTGCTTATACTCTCATCTTTCCTAGTGACCCTTATTTGTTTCTAAGTATAAATCTCATCTTAATCAAGTTCCATTTTTTCTCTAAATGTAGCATCACCATTTATTCCTTCTTACAACAGCTCCAATTCTAGTTGACAGCATTTTTTTTTTTCTAGGAGTTAATAAACCTGTCAGTGGACAGACAATATACAAACGTGTTTATAGAATTTTGTGGATACATGGTCTGAAAATCATGGTGTGTATATATATAGTTAATAAGAAATGCTCTTAAAATATAGGGACTCCCAAGTCTTTGAAAGTCAAATAATGGGAAAAGATGTAACAGGAAATTCTAAGCAAAAGACAACTGATTAGCTATCGTCTCGTATCATACGCATAAGGAGACATGCCCAAGAACATTCAAAGCAGGAATGTTCATTGCAGATCAGTCTACAAGAGAATGGATAAACAAATCAGGATGTGTGTGTAATGAATACTCTATATTAGAGTCAAAGAATGAACCCAGCTATATGCACGAACATGGATGAATCTAAGAAATATATTATTTGTCAAAAAATAAAAATCACCACAAGTACATAAGTATGATTTAATTTATATGCAAAATGATCATTATTGATTAAAGATATACATGTGGTTAAACTGGAAACAAAAGCTAAGGAGACAACTAACTGTGAATAAACAGATTTATTACTATAAGTCACCAGAAAGTGGATTGGGTGGAGGAAAGGTAATAGATCAGGGAGGAGCACCCACAGGCTTCAAACTACAGGTCGCATTCCATTTCTAGAGTAGAGTAGGGGAATATATGGATGCTCATTTCATTATTGCTCTTTAGATCTTCAATATATTATAAATATAATTCTATATGTACTTAATAATTAATAAAACAATTAAAAATCAAAACACTGATAATACTGTAATGAAAAGAAAGGAGAAAATATCAAGTGACAGTCCTATTTAGCATAATGGCTGGACTAAAATTTCGTATTTGAGCAACTTCTCAAGAAATGAATAGACCTTGGCAACTTTCTTGTGGGATATAAAATTTGTAATGAATCACAGATTTTCTGAAAATTGCCATGAGACTTTCTTGCCTCATGTTCTGTTAGGAACACAATAATAAAATATTAATAACAGATTCATAAATGGCTAAACACACTTAATGGTGCAATTTGTTTAGGAATTCTTATGGCAAAGTATACACACAACATATTTTAGGAGGCATAAAATCTACACGTGAGCATCCAATTTTTCTATATGACTCAGAGAGAGATGTAGAAATCCAGGAATCAACCATGACTTACCAGTATCCCATCTTTCTTCATTCTGTTTCATAGATAACATTTGACTCTGTCCTCTCCTCCACATTGTCATTGTCTCTGCCTTGGCTCAGACTCATCTTTTCTTTTACCACTTTAATAGTTTTATAAGAGATTCCCCTGCCCTGTCTCTTTGCCAATTCAAGTTCCACAGAATTTGTAGCTAGACTGATCTTTCAAAACACAAATCCTGCCCCAAAACATTCAAAAGTTACAGAATTTCCTAAAGGATAAAACTAAACTTAGCATGACATAAGTCTTAAGAATAATGGTACAGCCTATTTTTCTAGTCTCATGCATATCTCATGGTTCAGGTTTACAAAGCTCTTTCTACTTCCTCTGATGTGCCACACAACTTTCTTGAGATCTTCGCATATGCTCTCCCTTCTTGAAAATTAATCACCATTTCGCTTAATAAAACTTTACTCTCTAAAACTTGACTTCATTGTTACTCCTTTTACCCTATTCCTTAGCACATTTAGGCACTTTGTCTTCCATACTACCTTAAAATGTAGGAAGTATTTCTATCACAAGATTTTTCATAATATAGTGGAATCATTACTCCTTTGTTCATCTCTTCATCTAGGCTTTGTTCACCTTGAGAGAACAGATTGTAGCTTATTTGTCTTTGCATTCCTGGGTCTAAACATTAAGTGAGAAATAATTTTATTGAATTAATAAGAGAATCAATATGATTAAACTTATGAAGAGGGAAGATATGAATGCAGAATTTGGACCTGAACATGGAAAGAAGGAGACAGATCAGAAGTTTCATGCTAGGAAGTAAGAAAATGAACCAGATAACATAATGAAAAGGTATGTTTTATTCACTTGGAGAGAAATGTTCCTCATCACTTACCATTGGCCTTAATCAAATAAGATACTAAAAAGAATATATATATTAAAGAATAACAGTGAGTCTGGATAATTTAGGGCTTAAAAAAAAAAAAGAAAAGAACAAAAGTAAAAAGTGTTTTTTTTTTTTTTCCTCTCAATCTGTGTCCAGTAAATGCCAAGCAAATATTTTGGGAAGAAGCAAACCAGTGCACATGGGTGCAGAAGCATTTTTGCGGGCAAACAGGATCTATGTGATGAAATGTTTGATCAAAATATTTATTTGAAATGTTGGTCCTCTACTCAACTGAGGAAAGGTTTCTACACCAAACATTTGCTTTTTGTCATTGTGAAAGCCAGTTCAGTGAATCCAATTAACTGAACAGAAAAGACTACCTAAGGCCAGGTGCACTCTTTTATTTCTTTCCAGAGGGTCGCTATGTTGTTTAAACTTACTTGGTCCCTCCAGCATTTGTCTGGGCTTCTGGGAAATCAACTAGACGGTGTGTATTTTCCTGGGGGAAGAGAAATGCAGGGAGCTGCTATGGTGGTTGTGGTCTATATAAACTACTGAGAAGCCTCGCCTCACAGCCTGCTGTCTGATAGCACCATCAGCTACCATGTAACATGAGCTCGCCCTGTGCCAGGCACTGTGCAAATCACCTCACATACACTGATAGCCTCATTTCATGTCTTTGTCACAATAGTCATGTAAGGGATATATTTTACCTTCATTTTACACGAGAGAAAACAGGATCTCAAGAAGGCTAGATAACTTGTTTAAGTTTACGTAACACTAAGGCACAAAATCAAAATCAACTACAGATGTGGATTTCTGTGAAGTTGATGAAGCTTAAGCTTCTGGGCTCCTCAATTGCATGACCCTGTAGTCTTAATTTTATATATTTTTCTTAGAGAGGACTTGAGAAATTATAGAAGCTTCAGGCTTCCAAAACCTGGATCTGCCCCATAAAATTTGTTTATGTCAGAACCAGAATTCAAAGCCCAAATTTGCCTTCCCCAAGTTCTTTGCCTTTTTAATTATTCCTTAAAACTGTCTACTGAACCTTACACTTAAAAAGTGCTCAAGGCATGTTCGCTAAATGGACGAATAAACAAATGAATGAGTGGATAGCACATTCGAGAAAATCAATTAGAAAAGTCATGCTCTCAAACACATGGTTGAGAATGTGATTATCTACATGGTTATACAAGTTATGGCCACCTGAACTTTTTTTCTTATTGTGCCATGTGTTCTCTCTGGAGATCAGTACATTTATTTAGCAGTGTAACATCTGTTACCACGGGCAGACACTAGAGACAGGACCCTCCCAAATCCCCCAGGCCTAGTATGATTGAAAGACAGGCCCAGAGTTTGTCTTGCTAGGATTATCATCTAGGCTGGAGTATCCCAGCATGACTTCTTTATAATTGTATTTGTTCCTACTGTATTACAAGGAGCTTGTCCCAACTATTTTTACTTTATTAAACTATTTGGAGGCCTACTGACCTCCTGCCTAGTTGCTCTTAACTAATTGAATACTTGGGCTAAAGCTTCATCTAAAATGGACTCTGCACTGTCTAGGGAATGGACATGCTTGACGTTCTGACTCGGGGGGATGGGGGGTAGGGGGCGGGGATGGGTGTATACCTACATGATGAGTGTGATGTGCACTGTCTAGGGAACAGACATGCTTGAAGCTCAGACTCGGGGGGATGGGGGGGCATGGGCAATATATATAACCTGAACTTTTGTACCCCCATAATAAGCTGAAATAAAAAAAAAAAAAAAAAAAAACGAACTCTGGGCATATTTCTAACTCAGTTAATTACTTTCCTGCTCACTGGCACAATTGAATTTTTTGCTTGCCCTAGAGAAAGGACACTCAAATCAATAGGAGGGAGACTGGAGACGGGGGACAGGGTAGGCATGGAATGCTTTATCTATATGTAACCATAACTATGCAGCTCACTGCAGGCGTGAAACTCCATATAGAAGATCCTAAAGGGGCACACAGTTACCTCCCTTGCAATGTATCCTCCCAGTATTGCAAAAGGACTGTGTAATAAAGCAATATCCTGTAAAACAATATAGCTACAAATGGTAGAGTTGGAACTTAAACCTCATTTAATTTCATGGCTTTGTCATCTATAAAAAATCCAGTCAGAATCCTGTCACATTACTCTTTTTATATTTACCTCTTTTTATTCTTTGATATTCAAAGATATTTATGCACACATAGTACATTTGTACAATACAGAAAAGCCCAAAGAAAATAAAAATGAACTGCATTCTTAGCCACTAACATTTCATACGTTTGTTGTCTTCCAAAATTTTCACGTATACACATGGACACACAAACTTTTTAGAGCAGAGATATCATACATTTTATAGACCTTACTATAGCTTTTGAAGAATTCTCTTGTACAATAAGTCTGATAGGACTAAAGAAATAAACTGGAAATTAGTCTGGAAATAAGCTGTAAGCCAACTCAATAGTTAACATCACATTTATCCCTGTATTATAAATTATAATCCTCTGTTCTAACTCAGATCTTTAGCGGCTTATCATACAGAGTAATCTATCAATAAAAAATAATATAAGTTTCACAAGTATGTCTAAATTCAAAATCTTCAATTTTCTTATATTAATTTAAATTTGAAATATTTTCCCCCATAAGATTGCAATTAGGGAGTAGAGTCTTACCCAATATATTATATAAACATCTGTCTTTCATGTTAGAGGCACAACTACAACTCTAATAAATGTGATAATTATTGTTTGCCAATTAAGATGATTAGTACCCATTTAGAAATCTGTTAATACACTAGAAAAATGAGTGACTGAATTTAGAATAGCCCAAAGCCTGTGTTTTAGGTAGAGCCTGGAATTTGAGAACTCATTAATTAGGTTGGCGTAATTGATTCAAGACTCTACCCTGGGCTTTTGAGTTTTTAAATTCACCTATTTTTTAAGCAATAAATTATGATATATTCTCAATGAAGGATAATGCCAGAGATTATCACTTCATACATTTACACCCATCTGAATTAGACAAAAGCAGCAGGCCTTTTCCTTCAACACTGGTGGAAAACAGAAGCAAGGGGATGTGATCTTTCTACCACTGTTGTTTCTAGCTGTGGTTACTCTTGTTGTCAGCAGTTCTGGTGACTGCTCCAATTGGAGACCAACAGCTGTTTGTTACCATGGGTAGATAATGCCATTAACTTACAGAACAGCAACAACCCTACGTGGGTTTTTTTGTTTGTTTTGTTTTTTGAGACAAGGTGTTGCTCTGTTGCCCAGGCTGGAGTGCAGTGACATTATCATAGCTCACTGCAACCTCAAACTTCTGGGCTGAAGCAATCCTCCCTCCTTAGCCTCCCAAGTAGCTGGGACCACAGGCACACAAGACCACACCTGGCTAATTTATTTTTCTATTTTTTGTAGAGATGGGTCTTGTGTTGCTGTGAGGCTGATCTCAAACTTTTGGCCTCGAGCAATTCTCCCACTCAGCCTCCCCAACTCTAAAATTAAGGTACTGTTGTCCCGTTGTAAGCATGGGCTCCTCATTTATGGATGCAATCAAGTGTGAATCAAAAATACAGTATTTGTAGTATGTGGAACCCACTAACACGGAGGGATGGACCTCCTACTTATCTAACAAACATTTGGAAGCTATACATAATGATTTGACAAACAAGATAAACTACAAATTTCATAAGAAAAGGTAATTGTCATGAAAACAAATTTTAGCCTTCCTAGCTAAATAGCTAGATTGTGGATATTTTAATTATTTATATTTTAATTCATTTATACTCTTATGTATACCCTAAATCTTAAAAGAAAAAAAAAGACTTAAGTTATTTAAATAAAGTGCATATATATAATAAGATTGTTGAAAAAGTTATAAATATAAAACCATAAGGAAGGAAAAGGAAGTATATTTTATAGTTAAGAAATACAGATAGTGAATTAACATTAAATTTGACTCTGAACATTCTAACAATCAAGGAAAAAGTAGAATCAGAAAATGTTATATAATCCTTTTTACACAATAGAATAAAATATATTAATTATTGAATATTGATAAACTTTCCATAGTATAAATTACTATTAAGAATTTAATGTAAGAGACTTTAATGAATGAAGCATAATCAAATTTTTTCAGTAACAACTTTACAGCAAGTGCTAAAGGTATCTTTATTTTTTAAATTAATAAACTACTTTTTAAAAGCTGTTTAAGGTTCACAGCAAAATTAAATGGAAAGTACAGAGAAATCAGTAACAGGAAGAATTTAGGGAAACTCACAAATACATGGAAATCAAACAACATGCTCTTAAACAATCAATGGGTCAATGAAGAAGTTAAAAGGGGCATTTAAAAATATCCTGAGACATGAAAATGGAAATACGATATGCTAAAACTTATGGGACGCAGAAAATACAATTTTAAAAGGAAAGTTTACAGCAATAAATTACTATATCAAAAAAAGAAAGATATCAAATAAACAACTTAAAGTCTCAAGGAAATACAAAAAGAACAAATTAAGCCCCAAGTTAGCAGAAGGAAATGAATAATAAATGTGAAAGCAGAAGTAAATTTTCCACGTGTGGCTGAGAAAATGTATATCCTGTTGCTGTTGGATGGAATGTTCTGTATATGTCTGTTAGGTCCAGTCTAAAGTGTCAAGTCAATGTTTACTTACTATTTTTCTGTCTGGATGATCTGCCTATTGTTGAAAGTGGGCCACTATCGTCTCCTACACGATTGTATTGCAATCTACATCTTTCTTCAGCTCCTTTAATATTTGTTTTATATATTTAAATGCTCCAATGTTGGATGCATATATATTTATATTTGTTATATCTTCTTGATGAAGTGACCCTTTTATCATTATGTAATGTCCTTCTTTGTCTCTTTTTATTGTTTTTCACTTAAAGTTTATTTTGTCTGATATAAGTATAGGTACCCTTGCTCTCTTTTGGCTCCCATTTGTGTGCAGTATCTTTTGCCATCCTTTCACTTTCCATTTATGTGTGTCCTTAAATGTGAACTAAGGTCCTTGTAGGCAGCATGTAGTTGGGTCTTGATTTTTTTAAATCTATTCTGTGATTATCTTTTTATTGGAGAATTTAATCTATTTACATTCAAGGTAATTATTGAGGTAAGGACTTAATATTGTCAGGCAGGGCTTGCTTTCATGTTTTCTAGATGGCTGGGCTATTGTCTTTGCTCTGCGTTTGGGTGGGACACATAGGTGGACAGAAGCACTTGCAATCGGCAGAGCTACCAGGTGGTCACTGCAATAGCTTCTGGTTGGGCTGGGCCACAGGGTGTATTTTCTGGGTAGGTGGTATTTGTATTTGAGTTCTACATTAGGACAGGCTTCTAGGAAGGCCCCCAAGGTTAGGTAGAGTAGCTGCCCAGGATGGATGGGACCAGCTGCTCTACTCATTAGAAATGCATATTTGAGGTTTGCCTCACCGAATGGGTGAGGCTTTAGGGTGAGTTTTGAGGTTGAGCTGAGTGGTATTTAAACTCATGGGTGTTGTAGGAGTTGCAGGATCCTTGCGCTTTACTGAAATGTGCGGTGGGGGTTTTTTCCCTCTCTGGGTGAGATCTTGGGGTAGAGTCTGAGGTGGGGCCTGGAGGATGTCCATGTAGGAATTCAAGCCAGTTAGGACTTTCCACCACTTCTAGGAACAACCATCTTGACTTTGTGTGTGGGCTGTGCTGTTACCTTTAATTTGGCACCACTTCTGGAAGGCACACAGAACTGTCAAAAAGATCTGTACATTGATCATTGTGGGCTCCTCCTCCTTGCTTTGTTACTACCTTATCCCAGGTGGGCTAGCCATGATGTTAATGCCCACATTCCCCATGTGGTGAAACTGAAGTGCCATCCTATGAAGCATAATGGGATGCTAGGGAAGCTGAATGTCCACCTCCAGTTCTCTTTTTTCACTGTAAAAATCATAAGCCCTGGAGAATCCTCTCTGTGTGGAGCTATACTGACTTTGGGGGACAAGGAGAGGGGTAATATAGTCAAAATGAGACAATTTCTCTTACCTTTGTACTGTACTGTTTATTCAATTTGGTGTTCCACACAGTGGAGTTTTCACCAAGATATTCTTGTCCATGAATAGTTGCTGGGTGAATTTTCTGTTAGGGATAGTGAAATTTGGGATCTCCTGTTCTGCCATCTTGCTGATATCACTTCTGGAGTCTTTAACTCTCAGAGTTGTGCACTCTGAGTCTCTAGTGATTTGTCAATTAAAGTTCAGGTTTTCTTACTCTGATACTGTTTCCTGTGAAGATTTTTGCTCTAGGAAGTAGTGATCCTCTGTATCTGCCTCTCTCTCTAATTCTGGGGACTTTGTTGTGTGATCTCACTTCTCTGATGGATTTAAAGTATAATTATTCATTTTTCAGTTTGTCCAGCTTTTTATTTGTTATAAGGAGGGAGTGGCAACTTGTAAGCTCCTTACACGTTGGTCCAGAAACTGGAAATCCTGAAGTTACCTTTGAGTAATTTTTTTGCTATTGGCCCACAAGTACAGTTTTGAGTTAATCTTATTCCTAGCTAATGGTATGTGATTTTTCTACTCTTCCAGCCTTTAAAAATATCAAGAATATATTATATCTCAGTGAGGATAGGTCTGAGGAAGCATGTAGACTTCTGATGATGTAATTTAATAAAGGTCTAAAGTGCAACATAAGAAAAAAAATCTTTCATAGATAAAATTACTGTTACATTTCTTACTTCAGTGATCTTGATATTGGAATATGATTTCCCCTAAGGATTCATGGAGACTTTCCATCAGGCACTCTGGCATGAGTAGTTTTAAGAAAATCTATTTCCAAATATTCAACTGCCATATATGTAGTTTCCCAGAATTGATTTCCCTGATAATTTTTTAGTGACCAATCATGCTAGAGGCTTCCAACCATTCTCTTTCACTAATTTCTCCTTCATAATTGCCTTTCTCCTATTTTACAAAAGAAATTCACAGATTTTACAGAAAGGGAAGTTTTACATTTATGCCTTACTTGTGGGTGAAGTTCTAATGAAAATAATAATTTAAATGATAGTAATAACTGGGAAATAATTTATATTGCCCATCAAGGAAGGTTCTAATTCTTCACTTTCAATAAAATTGGAGGAAGAAGTAACCTACCAGTCAGATCATTATAGATTTATTTTAATGAGAAATCAATTTGTGATTTTTGTCTTACAACTTGAAAGGAGTTCAATAAATTGAATTTCATTGCTGTAGCAAAATTCTTTTCATTCCAATCTATTAATAGTTACATATGAGAACCAGTTATCTCAATTCATGTCTATAAAAAATGGGAATAGCATTGATCCTGAATCCAGTTTTATTTTTTAAAATTAATTCAATATTTATTATTTTTAATGGGCATATAATAATTGTACATATTTATGGGATACACAGAGTGATACTTTGATACATGTATACAATGTATAACGATCATATCTGGGTAATTAGCATATCCCCACCCCAAACATTTATTTCTTTGTATTGGGAACTTTCAAAATCCTTTCATATAGCTACTTGATATTATACAATAAATTATTGTTAACTATAGTCACCCTACAGTGTTACAGAATGACAGAATTTATTCCTCCTATCTAGCTGCAATTTTGTATCTTGGCCAAATCCTCTCTAATCCCTAGACTCTCACCCTTCTCAGTCTCTAGTAACCACTATTCAACTGTCTACTTTTATGAAATCAAAGTAGACAGTTTTTTAGCTTCCACATATGAGTGAGAAGATGCATGAATCCTGTTTTATTTTCAAAGTGGGTACAAAAACTAATTAAACAAAATAAGAGCATCATATATTTCAATAAGAAATGCATTCTTAGTAACAGTTTACTTACTGTCCTTAATGATCACTTATCAAAATTTGTAATAAATTTATTTTTCCTTGGCCAACACAGATGAACATAGAAAATGATACACAAATTCATATTTATTCGTGTATTTGTTGCCATTAAGTATTATAGAGAGATGTAAAAACAATTTTAATAACATAGGGTATATTTCCCATAACAGTAAGATTATATGGTGATGTAGAATGGAAAAACAAGAACATGATAAAAAAGGAATGATGTCAAGTTTTTAAGGATCCCTTGTTTCTTTTTTCCTGCAATGGATGATGGTGGGTTTCAAATCACAATGATAGAGTTCATTGAAAATGTTTGAAATGGTGATTTCAGTTTCATCTTAAAATGTTAATGTTTTTTAAAAAACATCTCCTATATATTCCTTGAAACTATTTAATGTTAAAATGTTGGAAAATTTTGGATGTCAATTTAAAATGTACAATATGATTCACAGTTTTTCAAAATTGTTTTAGAAGGTATATGATAAAATGTTAAAAAGCCACTATTTTTATCTATTTTATGTAGATATTATTTCTCTCACTCAGGCTATTGAGAAAAAGATGGTAGGGAGTATGAGGCCTGCCCTTTTATCTTAAGAGAAACAGCACTGTTGAAATTCTGTGATTCTGATGACAAACTCTACAATGCTTAAAAAGCCTGATCAGAGCTAAGATAAAGATCATCATAACTTGTCATAAAATAAGCCAAGGTCTGCCAATAAAAAAACATTACATCCTCCCCAGAACAGAATTTGAGTTTTAAAAAATATGATTTTTGTTTTGTGTTTATGGTGGGTAGAGTACTTCACGTTATTTTAAATACAATCTCCTATTCTACTGCACATCCACCCCACTCTCAAATTTCATAATTTGTTTAATGTGCATATTATTTCCTCTTAAATATGTTGTTCTTTGGATACACTATTGAAATTTCTGAACTCTAATGATAAACAAAATTTTATAGATGTTTCCAGATTGAAAGACCAAGTAAGCTCTCCAGAGCTCAAATTTTGGAAGAGGGCAGTATTTTTTCCTGACTGGTGCTTTGTCCACATATTATGCTGTTTCTTTGGACAGCTCTGTAGATTTCTAGCCTGTGTTGAAAACTTCTCTGCTCTGCCTAGTGGTCTACTGGAATACACAGAGAGAACTTTTGACCAGAAAAGAGCCAGTGTGGTGAAGCAGAAGACAACTGAGTCCAAGGGAAAGAAATATTTAAGAGACTTTGACACTGCTGAGGCAAGTGAGCATGGGAAATTTTCTGCACCTCAGAGGACCTTAGTTTTTTCATCAATACAATAAATAAATTAGGCTACCTGCCACAAAATTTTCTTTAAGTCTCAAGAGTCTATGACTTTATGTGGGAAGCATTTATGATGATGGAAATGTTCTATTGCATGACTGTGGTCATGGTTATGCTACTGTATACATTATAAAAACGTATTGGTGAATGTTATTGTAATAAAGCTGACAAAAATTATGACTTTCAGAAATAATAACAGCAATATTTATTGAACATTGTGTGCCAGCGACTAATTTCCTTACATGTATTGTTTCCTCAATTTGTCCTATGTATGCTAAGAATTTGACACAATCATTAACTCCATTCTCACGGGGGGGGGGGGGGGGGGGGAGGGGCGGATATCACTGATATCTAAAGATATTAGTGACTTCCCCAAAGTCACACTCTTAATCAATGAAAATGCCAGAACTCAAAAATAGTTCTGCAAATTCTAAAGTCTGTGTTTGAATAATCTCTTAACTATTAGAGGAAGAGCTGGATATGAGGTATATATACTGAGCTACTCCTTCCCAGATCTATACGTCAAGAACAAGGCAAGGGGATTTTTTTAATCCCTACCAAGGATTAGCGAGTGTTTCTAGAATTGTTCTGATTTCCACAATAGGCCCAGAGATTTCATAGCCTTTTTGTGGGCTCTAAACCAATACTACTTTACATGGGAAAATGCAATAAATAAATAAATAAATAAATAAAGGTACATATGAGCTGGAAAAAATTACAACACAGAAATTTATGGTTTTGTTGTTGATGCAGACATGGTTTAATTCAAAATGCACTCAACTGACTGTAAATCATTATGTGCACACAGACTCTTAAGGGAGTGCTAAACCTTGCCATCTACCTAACCTGAACTATCGTCATATTCCTCCATAAATCAATACTGCAATGTGTGCTTTTGTCAGAATATGTGCTATATCAGGCAATTTTTAGAGTAAGAGAATTTCCTATAATCAGCAAGTTTATGAGTGACCTTATTTTAAGTAGCGGTAAACAAACATGTCTAAAACAACCTACAGAAGGAGGCCTGGTTAACAAAATGGAGTTTAAAAAGGTAGCTATTGGTTTCTTCTTTTCGAAGACCTTATAGTAGCTCATGTTGCTTTCAATATAGTTAAATGCCTTTTTAAAGAAATATGTAATCACTATAATGATACATGGAATGAATTAATGCGTGAAATGCCTTCTCTCCAAATCAACATAAATGCTCCCCACATTGAGAGAGTACAGATTGGTAGTGTCCAGGAGGAAACTAAGATATGCCTACAAGTTAAAGATTGATGCTAGGAGACTTTCGTCTTTCCCAAGAGAACATTAACTGCCTTTGAGGTCTAAAAGTCATACCCTCAGTAATTTTGCCTGAGAAATTAGCATTAGATTTCTTTGGGTCATCGATTCCACTCACGTATGAGTCTTTGCAATCTAATTATGACTTTCTTGTGAATTAAAAGTGAGTAGTTATTTTATGCTTAAAAATTCTTAAATATGGCTTCATATTGGGGTTTTCTAGAAGATTTAAATGGTAACATTAAAAATATGTTTAGAATCATTACAGGTTGTCTTTTCTTGGGGTGGGAGATGAAGAAGCTATCAAGAATAAGTTACAATAAATTTTCAAAATGTGCTTTAAGAAAAAAAACCCTGCTTCCCATTAAGTTTTTCAAAATTTGGTGTCATCTGTTAAAACCACCCAGCAAAAGTTGCAAAGCACACATCTTACCCAAGGCTTGTTTTTGAATTGAGCCTTATTTTTGTGTGCAGAAGCAGAATAAATTATAAATGATGATAGCATTTAAATTCTAGGTTTATTTTCAAGTGTAGTTGATTTGACTTAAATGGGAATTCTGTAGCTATTTAGCAATTAGGAATGATAATTCTCTGTAATTCATAATTGGACCCAAAACAGGTGTTTTATTTTTTTAAAAATGTAAAGTATTTTTGGCTTTGGCAGAAGAATATATTTGCAAATGGCTATAAGATACTGAAAAATTTAGCAAAATGTAAAATACAGGAAATTTTCATTTTTGTCACATTTTTAGAAGATATTTTTGTTTAACAAATCAAAGAAATTTTTCATCCCTAATTAATGTACGCATCATTTGAGGTTTTGATGCCAGTTAACTAAAGATGATGGTAAATAAGATTAAAGGACAATAATAAGAGAATAAAGAGAATTAAAACAAAATAACAAAATAAACTGATACAATTATATGTTACCCACTATTCCAAAACATGTAAACAGACACACATACACAGTCTGTGTGCGCAAAACCAAAGTAGTCCTATTATGAACTAAACATTAACATAGAACAAGAGTTACATCTTATTTCATCATCAGAATCAAAATAATAATGGGTCATAATTTATTTGGTACCCTTAATGACCACCTGAGTCTAAAAATTGTGTAATCCTAATAAAATAAGAAGATATTAACAAATGGCCCACAGCAATTTCCCAACCTAAAATGTCAAATTAAAAATAGTTTGGATGGAATATTTCCAATTTAATTCCCAAAGTAGCATATGTTCAAAATGGTTTACAGACCACAAAACAGAATTAAGAGGAAGAATTAAGACCTATCAAGAGGATTTTGCGGTCTCATTAGTGTGCACTATCTCATACTAATACCAGCTGGCTCATTGGGCTGTTCCCAAGAATGACCACAAAAGCCAAACAGATAGTCTGCAACAAATAATGTTATAAACTGAGATCTAGATTTCATTCTTTCAAAGGAATGCAATGTAAAAAAAATTTGATTTACATGAAGTAATGAATCAGGAAACAATGACTGAAACTGGAGATGTTTACTGGAAGTCTGCAGCAATTAGTCTGATGGTAGGTTATCCCTCTTCCTATGTTGCTTCAGTGTGTACATAAATAGTCTTACAAAAGATGTTTAATGTCTATTTAAAATTTTCCCTTTGATTAGCTACTTTGCTAGTTTTATGTCTTCATTAATCTAAAAACCTACTGTTCTCTGAGTTAGAATCCGCTCTGTTTTAAAGTTTACTTTAACTTTTCCTCTTCTAAAAATAAATACTGGCTCATTTGACATAATCTGAAAATGACGTAAAGTAGAATAGAAGGAAAAAAACCTATGTAGAATCTTTCTCTCAGTGATGAATCTTTCAATATGCTATGTGGCTTGAATGCCTCTGAGAAATCTCCTCATATGATTACTATGTTGTATAAACACAGAATTAAGTGTGATTAAGTATGAATCATGTATGCAACATCCATGACCACAAGACTGTAGAGAGGCACAGGGGGTGCAGGCACTATGCTACTGCAAACTGAGGGGACCACTCTTGAGCCACCCCACTAACTACCAGCATTGTTAATTGAGGAGAAAGTGTAGGGACAAGAGGGCATAGGTTGGTCGATTCTTGGGCCTTCTGAAACCCAACACCATTGGTCTTCTAGTCAAGAATGTTTTCTTGGCACACCCCTTTCTAATTTATTTTCCCATGTTTGGCATTCAGATCCCAGCTGTCTAGGTGAGGATCCCACAGCTCTTCATAGGATTTTGCCTTCATTCTGGTTAGTAATGCTACCCTCAGAAGATGTATGAGAGCAATTTCAAGTAAGTGATAATGATGACTTAAGAATTACCCAGTTTGGACCACCACCCTACTATAAATGTATTAAAATCCTATCACATTAACCCATTAGGCAGAACTTTCTTCTTCGTTCAGTTGCCTCCTTATGAAATGTCTGTCATTCTTAAAGCATAAGAAGTGTAGTCACCTCAGAGAAACCCCTAACAATTCTGCTAATACTGAACATAACTACCAAGATAATATTCATTTCAGAACTCCAAAAAGCCGAGTCTTTCCAGACTGAAACCAGATCTGTATACTTTTGTATTAGACATAAGCCATCCTGATAGCATCCTCATTATTAAAAATTGAAGAGCACTGTGCACTAATCTGTTTATATTGGGTCTTTATCCGAGTATGGTAGTCAATGTCAGAATATGGACAGAAAACCCTAATATTGATTTTGAAGCCTACCACCGAGACACTAAAGTTTAAACAACTTCTAGTGGCATTTTCCATGTTAAGATTTAAGAAAGAAGAGAACAAAGGTCACTTTGATGATTTACTTGATTGGATTACTTCGCTGAGCCCAGAGTATATGAACATGTTGATGAATATTTTTCCATTATAGACAAAAAGTATTATCCCCAGGTCTATTCTGAAAAACAAATCTCCATTTTATTTTGGCTTCTAACCAAAGAATCAGCCTATATTTTAAGGAAGTGCTTCTCTTGACATTTCTGCTCTCAATGCATCAAGCTTCTATTCATATATATTTGTGTCTGTCCTTTTAACAGCCACGTCATCTAGCAATCAGAAATCTGATCTGATTTTCTTCAAATGATCTGATCTCATATACCTTACCCTCACAGCAGGCAATTTTTATGTAAAATACTGGTATCAACTCTAATGGATCTGATGACAGTTTTAAAACCTTTCTATATTAATAGCCTTTCCATTGTATTTAAGCATGGTGCCTCCTATATGCTGTGATGAATCTGACACTCTCATTGTAATGTCCTAAGTAACCACTCTGAATGGAGCACTATCTGTTCTTCCAAATTGTAATTGCATAATGCAATATATCATTACAATTTATCACTTCCATGGGCAAAAAATACCTTTTTAACTTACATAAGTGCTTAGTTATATTTGTATGATTATGTGGTTACTTTGCTATTGAAGTATATTTAGAAAAAAATATAGACCTTAGACTAAGAACTGCTCCTGATAGAGTGACTAGAGTTTCATATATTGATGTCTACATGAAATCTCCAAATTTATTTTTTGGGGGGAAAATATGGAGCAGGTGATATAGTGGCTATTAAAATATTATTAAATATCTAGAACCAAATTTAAGTTTAAAAAACTTTATTGAGTTACAATTACTATATGATAAACTGTTAGCATTTAAAGTATACAATTTGATCAGTTTTGACCTATGTATACACCCATGAAACCATCACTACAATGAGAGTGAACATATCCATCACTACCAAAAGTTTACTTGTGCCCCTTTGTAAATATTTCATTCTACACTTCACTGCTTACCATATCCCCTGACAACCATTGATCTGCTTTCTGTCACTATTGATTAGCTTACATTTTCCAGAATTTCAGTTAAATGAAATCAAACAGAATGTGTTCTTTTTTGACTGGCTTCCTTCACTCAATGTAATTATTTTGAAAGTCAGATATGTTCTATGTATCAATAGTCCATTCTTTTTGTTGCTGAGTAGTCGTAACCTATGATGTGAATATACCAAAATTTGTTTACCCATTCACGATTGATGGATGTTTGGGTTGTTTCCAGTGTTTGGTTAGTTCAAATAAAGCTTGCTAGTACTACAGAACATTGATAAAACAAATCAAATTTCTAACACCTATACAGTAATATAAGAGACATACTGTGTTCATGGATTGGAAGACTAAATATTAAGATGTCAATTTTCTCCAATTTGGTCTATAGATTTAACCTAATCCCAACAAAAGTTTCCCAACAAGAATTTTTATAGATATTAATAAGGTGATCCTGAAATTTATATGGAAAGGCAAAGGAACTAGAATAAACAAAATAATTCTGAAAACACAGTACAAAGTTGGAGGACACAAACTACTCAATTTCAAGACTAATAATAAGTTATAGTAACTAAAACAGTGTGGTATTGGTGAAAGGATATAGTGTGTGGACAATGGAACATATTACAGATCCCAGAAACAGGCCAACACAAGTGTGGTCAATTTATTTTTTGACAAAACTACAAAGGTCATTCAATGGAGATATGATAATATTTTTGACAATATTATCACTGGTACTAGAGCAATTTGATGTCCATAAAAGGAACCTTAACACATATGTCACACTTTAAATGCAAATTACCCAAAATGGATCATAGACAAATGATATTAGCTGGAGTGAATTATCTTTTAAATGTGTTGTTGAATTCACTGTGCTAGTATTTTCTTGAGAAATTTGCATCTAAGTTCATCATAGATATTGGCCTATAGTTATCTTACTTTGTTGTGTCTTTGTCTAGGTTTGGCATTAGGATGATATTGACCTCATAGAATGAGTTTGGGAGTATTCTCTCCTCCTCAACTTTTTGCAATAGTTTAAGAAAGATATGCATTATTAATAGTGAAGCCTAAGTACTGGACTTTTCTTTGATGAGGACATTTTATTACTGCTTCTGTCTCATTGTTATCAGTTTTTTCAAGTTTTGGATTTCTTCTTGGTTCAATCTTGGTAGGCTGTGTGTGTCTAGGAATTTTTCCATATCTTCTAGGTTTTCCAATGTATTGGTATATAGTTTCTCATAGTAGTCTCTAAGGATCCTTTGGATTTCTGCAGGGTTAGTTGTAATGTCTCCTTTTTCTCTGGTTTTATTTTTTTGGGTCTTCCCTTTTTCTTTTTCCTACTTAATCTAGGCTAAAGGTATGTCAATTTTGTTTACCTTTTCAAAAAATCAACTTTTCATTTCATTGATTTTTTTTTCTATAGTTTTTATTTTTTTGCTTTCAATTTTATTTATTTCTTCTCCAAACTCGATTATTTCTTTTCTTCTACTAATTTTGGGTTTGGTTTGCTTATTTTTCTAGTTCTTTGAGTTGCATCATTAGTTTTTTAATTTAAAGTTTTTCTACATTTATAATGTAGGCATTTATGCTATAAACTTTCCTGAGTACTGCTTTGACTGTATCCCATAGGTTTTTGATATGTTATATTTTTATTTTCATTTGTTTTGAGAAATTTTTAAATTTCCTTCTTAATCTCTTCATTGACCCACTGGTCATTCGGGAGCATACTGTTTAATTTCCACATGTTTGCATAGTTTCCAGTGCTCCTATTATTATTCATTTCTAGTTTTATTCCATTGGGGTCAGAGAAAATACTTGAAATAATTTCAATTTTTTTGAATCTTTTCCAACTTGTTTTGTGGCCTTAATTATAATCTGTCCTTGAGAGTGATCCACGAGCTGAGAAGAATGTGTATTTGGCAACTGTTGCATGAAACATTCTGTAAATATCTATTAGGTTCATTGGTTCTATAGTGCAGAATAAGTTCAATGGTTCTTTGCTGATTTTTCTGTCTCGATTATCCATCCAATGCTGGAAATGGAGTGTTGAGTCCTCCAGTGATTGTTGTACTGGGTGCATATATATTTAGAATTGTTATAACCTTTTGCTGAATTAACCCCTTTACCATTATATAATGGCCTTCTTTGTTTGTTTTTACAGTTTTTGTATTGAAATCTATTTTATCTGATAGAAGTATAGCTACTCCTGCTCTTTTCTTGGTTTTCATTTGCAGGGGATATATTTTTCTAGCCCTTTATTTTCAGTCTATATATGTGTTTATAGGTGAAGTGGGTTTCTTGCTGGCTTTTGTATTTTTATCCATTCGGCCACTCTATATCTTTTGATTGGAGAATTTATTCCATTCCCTCTCAATGTTATTATTGATAGGTAAGTACTTAGCACTGACATGTTATTGGATTTCTGGTTGGTTTGTGGTCCTCTATTTCTCTCTCCTTTCCTTCTTGTCTTCCATTGTTAAAAGTGATTTTCTCTGGTAGTGTGTTTTAATTTCTTGCTTTTTATTTTTTGCATATCTGTTGTAGATTTTTTGACTTGAGGTTACCATGAGGCTTGCAAAAAACATTCCCCCCCCTTTTTATTTCAGCATATTACAGGGGTACAAATGTTTAAGTTATGTATATTGCCTTTGCCCCACCCAAGTCAGAGCTTCAAGCATGTCCATCCCCTAGACAGTACACATCACATCCATTAGGTGTAAATATACCCATCCCCTCCCAAAAAAGATTTTATAACCAATTATTTTAAACATATGACAATTATGCTTACAAACAAATAAACAAGCAAAGAAAAATCTAACAGAAATTCTATAATTTGACTCCATCCCTCCCCTGCTTTTTAACTTTTTTTTGTTGTTTCCATCGATGTCTTCTTATGCTATCTAGCTCTCAAAAAGTTTTTATAGTTATTTTTGAAGGGTTTGTCTTATAGTCTTCCTACTCAAGATATATATACACCAACATTACAACAATATAGTGTTCTGTATTTATATACTTACTGATACTAGTGAGTTGTGTACCTTCAGATGATCTCTTATTGTTCATTAACATTCTTTTCTTTCATATTGAAGAACTCTTTTTAGCATTTCTCGTAGGACAAGTCTGGTGTTGATGAAATCTCTCAGCTTTCTTTTTGTTTGGAAAAGTCTTTATTTCTCCTTTATGTTTGAAGGATTTTTTTTTTTCAGAATATAATAAGAGTTAAGGTTTTTTTCTTTCAGTACTTTGAATCTGTCATGCCACTCTCCTGGCTTGTACGGTTTCCACTGAGAAGTCTGCTGCCAGATGTATTGGCACTCCTTTATGTGTTATTTTTTTTTATTTTTTCTTGCTTCCCTTAGTACCTTTTCTTTATCCATGACTTTTGGGGGCTTGAACATGAAATGCCTTGAGGTAGACTTGTTTGGGTTAAATCTGCTTGATACTCTATGACCTTTTTGCACCTGAACATTGATATCTTCCTCTACCTTTGGAAAGTTCTCTGTTATTATTTCTTTGAATAAACTTTCTATACCAATTTCTCTCTTTACCTTCTCTTTAAAGCCAATACCTCTTAGACTTGCCTTTTTGAAGATATATTCTAGATTTTGTAAGCATGCTTCATACTTTTTTATTCTCTTTTCTTTTTTCTCTTCTGACCATATGTTTTCAAATAGCCTGTCTTCAAGCTCACTAATTCTGTCTTCTGCTTGTTTAATTTTGTTATTAAGGGACTCTGAGGCATTTCTCAGTTTGCCAATTGAATTCTTCAGCTTCAAAATTTCTGCTTGATTTTTAAAATTATTTCAATCTCTTTGTTAAATTTTTCTGAGAAGCTTCTTAATTCATTATCTGTATTGTTTTGAAGTTCAATGAGCTTCTTCAGAATAGCTCTTTTGAATTCTTTGTCTGAAAGGTCACATGTCTCTATCACTTCAGCATTGGTGGGTGTCAGCGTCCAGCTGTGTGACTTGAGCAGCAGCCGCTCGTCCTGGCGCTGGAGCAGCAGCAGCAGGTCGTCCAGCAGCAGCACGTGGACCTCCACAGCCTTGTCCTTCGTCACTAGCCACGTCAGCGGGCCCTCATAGACCAACTTCTTCTTGGTGATGTCCAGGTTCTTGAACTCGCTCAGCATGGGGTCGATGCTCTGCCGCAGGTGGGACAAATCCAGGCGCCGCTGATAATCCCTGAGCCGCAGCAGGTCCTCCATGTCACGCACGGCTTGGTTGACGTGGTGCAGGATTTCCCGGCAGCACTCCTCGGCTGCTAGCTCCACTTTCTCTCGCTCCGCGGGCTCTTCTTAGTTTGTTTGGTGAGGTCTGGTTTCCTGGAGGCTTTTGGTGCTTGTCAATATTTGTTGATGTCTGAGCATTAAAGATTTAGGTATTTATTTTAATCTTTGTAGTCTGGGCTTGTTTGAACCCATCCTTCTTGAGAAGGCTTTCCAGATATTCAAGGGCTGTTTTAATCTAAGTCTTTGTTCACTGTAGTCATATCGGCAATAGGGGTTTGATTATAAATTCTACGTAGAGCTTTTTTGGTTTCATGTGTGCACAATATTTAGTAATAATATATTGATATTTATCTTTAAAAAATTAATAAATTACCTTGAAATTGCCTTAATTTTATTTAAAACACATATAATAAGCATTTTTATCTTTTAGAAATTAATACATTAAGATTTTTTAAAATAGGCTGGGCGCGGTGGCTCACACCTGTAATCCTAGCACTCTGGGAGGCCGAGGTGGGCGGATCGTTTGAGCTCAGGAGTTCGAGACCAGCCTGAGCAAGAGCGAGACCCCATCTCTACTAAAAATAGAAAGAAATTATATGGACAGCTAAAAATATATATAGAAAAAAATTAGCCGGGCATGGTGGTGCATGCCTGTAGTCCCAGCTACTCGGGAGGCTGAGACAGGAGGATCGCTTGAGCTCAGGAGTTTGAGGTTGCTGTGAGCTAGGCTGACGCTACGGCACTCACTCTAGCCTGGGCAACAGAGTGAGACTCTGTCTCAAAAAAAAAAAAAAAAAAAAAAAGATTTTTTAAAATAAATTAAAAGAAAAAAATTATCTCATTATAGAGGTCATATTTTCAATCTTTACATTTTTTCAGCCTCAAGATAATAAAAGTTTCTGTTGAGAAAAGAAAATAACAATTATGTTTATATATGTACACACATACATGTATAATCATCAATATTCCAAAGTTTCATCATCTTCCCATGACCCCTGACAACTCAGCCAATTATTCTGCAGCATCTTGAAAACAGAAAATGCAGCATCCCTGGTGTAAGCTGTCAAAATTAAAATTCAACTCTAGGAGCAGCCCACGTGAGAACCCACAGACAAGGACACACGTCAGAGACAGGAATGATTATTCCACCTTAATTACCCCCAGGAGACTAAAGGTAGGAGCAGAACAACCCACCTGACTTTAACATAATGCAGAGATGAATGGGGAGAACCTAGTTTATTCCCCTGAAGCTGAAAAGAAATCTCTAGTATGCTTCTGGAAAGCCCCAGACTAGCTCTGTCTAAAACTAAAGCACTATTCACTTTATTAGTGAAACTCAAAGTGTGATTTGAAGATTATCTCATTTGAAATAAAATTGTAGATCCTGGGGCTCCATCACCCTAAATCTCCTGAAAGAGAAACTCTGAGGTTGTTTTTCAGGAATTTACATTTCTGATCCTATATCCAGTGGATTATTTTTTAAATAATAGTTTGTGAAGACATAATAATTACATACAGTAAATTATGTGTGATGACCTCTCAGACCAAGATATAGAACATTTTTATCATTCCAGAAGGATCCTCATGCCTCTTTGTAGTAAATTCCCCTCAATATACCAACTGTACTAAGCATAATTCTAAACTTTCTCAGCAGACATTAGTCATTTCTGTTCTTGAATCTCATAAAAATGGAACCTATAGTAAGTAATCTTTTGTTTCTAATTTCCTTCTCTCACCATATTATTTTTGAAGCCAGGTAATTTTTGGGCACACTAGTCTTTGAGAAGCAAAGCCCTCTAAAGCAGAAATCGTCATAAGAAAACCTGATATTAGACCTCCTCTGAAAGAATGGAGTTGTTTCAAATTATCCCATTTGAAGGCAGTTTTGCATCTGAGGCAGGTCCATTACATGGTTGCCAAACAGGCTAAGTTGAGCTCTCTTGCACTAAGGATTTCATTCATAGAATCCAAACCAGCTTAAGAAATTAACCACTGCATTTTCATTGTCATACTTTCTTCATTTCTAACATTGTTTGTCTTCATTTTGAAATCCTTTGAGAAGAATTTTTGTAACACTACGATGACAACCAGTCAAAATTTCAGTATTACCTGGTTTTAAATAAAAATAATCACATGTGGCTGAATAACTTAGTACTCACCATTTCTTCTCAGAGTCCATTCAGCTTGATTTCTACAGGTATTCACTTAAGAATTCTAAGCAGTTTTTCAAAATGTAGAGAATAATACACCAAGAAATCAAAGTTATATTTATCAGAGAAGCATGGAAATTTTGATGGAAAACACACATATTAGACCCCCTAGGCTTTAACCTTGCAGGAGAGATGGTGGTCACTATGGTAGGTTATCGAGCATTTTGCTGAATTCAGTGCTTCAAGCATTTTGGCATTCGCTACTCCTTTAACTAAGACTTCCACAATCAAATAATTGTTATAGGATCAAAGTTTTGTGGGAGATGTAACTTTTCTTTCCCTTATGTTTCCGTCTACAGACTCTAGTGATGGCAGCCAGCTTTTCATTAACCAGTGCTCTCTCTTGGTCTCTGATGTTAGAGGAACTGATGATAAAAGTTAGAAGTGAGCTATCCTACTTTCCCAGTATTGTTATATCCTTTGGTGGTTGCCGGGGGTGGGGGAAAGCATGTGAGATTAAATGAGGAGAAGAATAATTTAGACAATGGTGGACATCTGTATGGCTTGGGCAGCAATACAGAGAATTATCTTCTAAAGACAATTTCAGCTACAGCTGACCCCGTAAGGGGAATATGATGGGGAAATTGGGAACTTTGAATATTCGTTTTTCCAACTTGCGTTATTAACACATAGGATTTGGCTGGGTTTTTTTGTTTTGTTTTGTTGTGTTGTGTTGTGTTGTGTTTTTTTAAAGCTTACCATCAATTTGAGTTTATCCTGTTTGGTTTAATTTGCTTCTTGAATTAACTGCTGTTGTTCAGAAAAAAAAAGTACAAACTACATTTCAAGTCATAGGTTCGTAAATCGTTCTTTCCTGAAGCAAATATTTACCCACATTGGATCTTTTGGATCTTTAACTCTATCAGTGTAGAAAACATTAAATTTTCACCAAAAGGTGAATCAACTTGTAACGGTGGGACTTTTTAAATGGTCAACAAGAGGTTGGTTTACAGTTTATAGTTACAGTTCTTTGGGAAGATATAGTTTCAACTCAGTTACACTACGTATAAAGGAAAGAAAACCACTATAACTCTGGATCACTCAAATAGCCTAGAAGCTCCATTAACTTCTGCTTCAAATAAGAATACATCATTGAAAATGTTACTAATTCTGAGCTGAGGTCTTTTCCATCCCTTTGACCTTTGATGCTTCCCCATTGATTCAGAACAAATTCTATTTCATAGTGGTGGAGATAAAATGCACATTTCCACTCTGTGTTCCATTCTTTATATGTCTACTGGAGAAATGAAAATTTTATAACTTTGAAGTTTTGTGCTAAAAGATTAGGTACAAAAAAAGGAGAAATATTTGATTGGCAGGAATCTTAAAATGAGCAAACTACAAAGTCATCTAGAAAAAAAAGAACATTTGGGTTGGCAACAGAAAGGTATGGGTGAGAATTGTGGCTCCGCTATTTAATAACTGCAAATCACATAATTGGGATCTTATTTTCTTTATCTGTGAGTTGGGTATAATATTAAGTAGTCTACCTGGAGAGTATTTATTGGGGTGGGCGTTGAAGATCAAATGAGGTAATTCATGTGAATGCATGTTGAATACTAAAACGTACTATGAAAATGTTTGTTAGCTGTTGCTGTTGCTGCTGATGGTGCTGATGGTGATGACATGCATCGTGGCATCCTGGAAGTCAGAATGGAGTACAAACCTAAGTTGCTGTTCACAAAGTGTGTGTCACTGTTCAGTGTGTGTCACATTTTTATATCATAATTTCTTTACCTGTAAAATGAGGTTAAGTATTACTGTTTATAATGAACACACAAAAATATAACTCTTTAAATAATATATAAATTATATATTTGTTAGTAAATGCCAAACACATAATAATCATAAATACTAATTTTCTTTCTAACTCCTTCCCTCCCATACACACAGATACACACAAACACTTCAAAGCATAAATTTGGAACTATGAATAGTTGGCAACTCACAGGCTGTGGGACAAATCTAGTCCACCAATTTGTTTTTGTAAATAAAGTTTTATTTGAATACAGCCACACTGATTTGCTTACATATTAACTATAGTTGCTATTGTACTACAATGGCAGATTTGACTAGTTGCACCAGAGACCATATGACCCACAAAGTCCATGTGGCCCTTTACAAAAAGTTTGCTGATCCCTAGTCTAGAGACAGGATCTAGTATTGCAAAAATAGAAAATGAATAGTCTTGTCACCTAGTGTTTGTTTACTTGAACCACAGACATTTAACCTTGGAGGTATGGATGGAATCTCAAACATTTTGGTGTCAGGATTGTAAAGTACAATTAAAAACACTTTAATTTATGTTGTCTATAACTATCTGTATTAATCATATTTAAAATTAAAACCAGAAATTAAAAAATTATTTTATATTAATTCATACACATAATAAACTTATTACATATTAAAATAAATAACATTTTCATAAAAACTACATCTTCCAAAACAAAAATATTAGTGAAAAGATTAACATTGCTTTATATTTTTGAAATGTCTTTAATGTTTGACTTAATTATAAACAATAAGAGCCTCCTGACTGTGTCTGCATTCAGTCTGTTATTGAATTACTGATATTACACGTATATAGCCTTTGTAATATTCTACTGTACACTTGCAAAAGAATAAGAGTGCAAAAGGCAAAAAATATTCTAGCATTATTATAAAAATAGTTTATATTTTGTCCCAAGATTACATTTTGGGAACCATTTTTATAAGGTGGTGTGTGCATGTACAAAATCCAAACCAGGATAATAATCTCAAAATACAAAATTTAACTTACATTTTTGAGATCTTGATTAATTTTACTCTCTGTTTCATAGCAAATAATTTATTTGGAATACAGATATATTTTGTTAAGCAGAAGATGGCGAGCTAAATGTAGTCCTTAAACTAAAATCTCATGTATAAAACCATATATTTTCTATTGATTTACATTAAAAAATAAAAATAGATTCACATGTGCCAGGCTCAAAATACTTTTGCTGCTACCATCTTGTGTCTTACTGAGGAGGCATACCACACTATCCCAAAATTAGGGTTTTGTGAAAATCCATTTTAAATATAGTTGCCATTACTATTTTTAAGTCCCTGTTCTACAACCTTGTGGCTCGTCTAAATTTCAGAAACTACTGTGATGGGCCCAGTGTAGAGTATTATTATCCCTGGAGGTCCTGTCCTGGTTTATGTTCAGAGGATCCGGAGCTTCCATTAACAGAAAGAGATTCTGACGCATTGCAACTTTTCCCCATCTGCTCTGTTTAATCCTTAACTGGGGCTTCCCTTGGAACAGGTTTCCTAACTATCTGCCACTTGTTCCTCAGGAGCTCCCTGTGCCTCCTCGTGCAAGTGCCAAGGATATGGAGTGAGGGAGCTTCTGCTCCTGTGGCTCTGCAGGGAATCCTTGGCGAAGTGTCTGCATCTGTTGATGTCTCCTCACTTCTACCTGTTCACTAATGTAGAATTAGGTCAGGCACAGGCTATGACAAGAAGAAAACATATAATGCTTGATTTAAATGAAGTGATCTTTAAAAATTATACCATAATACATGTTCACTGTAGGTACCTTAGAAATACATAAACCAAAAATATATCCTAAATTTCACCACTAGCAACAAATACCTTTAGAATATTTCTGGTATTTTTAGTATTTTAGTTAGACACCTGTGATGTCATTTATTTAAAACTTAAAAAGAGGGGGACTAAATTATTTTATTTAATTTTTAAAGATACTTGATTACTTCAAAAACCTGCCCTACTATTTTCACAAAACCTCATGACAATAAATACTCATTTGAAAATATTGAGAATATATTATCTTTTAAAATACTTTACTTTAAAATTATTTTACTTAGAACCCAGGAATATTACTTAGAAAAACTTTTAATTATTATTTTGTATATAAAGAAATTATCATTTCTTTTTCATTAGAAGACAGAAAAATAATGTGTTCCTTTAGATTTAAATAAGGTCAAATAAACTGGTATAAAATGCATAATTGCTATAATTTGAACTTGGCTTTATTTCATGCAGGAAAGATGGAGTAACGAAATGAACACTGTTGAGGTTTCAATCAGCTGAACAGTAAAAATTTAATATTTCAAAAGTAGAGTGACTAACACATAAAAAATATAAAATAGAATTTGACTTATAGCTAATAAGCACTCTAAGCTATCATATTAGAATAATTAAGTTAAAAATGGCAATGAACCCAGGAACTTTATAAGTTGCTACAATACAGGATATATATCACTGTACCCTATATTTGGAAATCTCCTACACCTTCATAGAATCTGTTTAACTTCATCAATACAGTCAGTACACAACAGGGTAATTGTAAAAGTATTACAAGAAATAAAATTTCATGAAAGCATATGCTTATACAATGAGTTTACTTTAGAAAAAAACATAGTCTTCAAGAAAAAATAGTCTCTCATCATTTTATGGCATAAAATATTTTCTTTTCCACCAGCCATGTATATCTTCACAAAATACCTATAGTAATAGTGATGGATTAATATTTGATCTTCATTATGATAAATGAATATTAATTCTTAAATTAATGTACATTTATCAGTGAAATTCATTGAACTGTCTTTTGGATTAAAAGACTATCTATTCTGTAAATGTACCAGGTTTAGTGCTTATCCAGGGTCGGTATTGGGGCTATAAACAAAAGAAAGAGAGAGAGATCTAGATTTCAGAAAGGAACTTTAAAGAGTCAGGTGCAAAAGGAAGGTAGCACTAATTCAGCATGGGTGGAATAGGATAGCATAAGTAAGTAGTGAGGATGTAGCAGAGAATCTTTCTTTTCACGCATGGATGGATTGATATAAGCAAGTTTCTATCAAAAGATGACCTCCTTATAGATGTTTCATGAGGCGTAATAATGGTCACTTTTCATTTATTGCCCTACAGATCAACTTTCCCTCCAAAGTTTCTCTCATCTGAGAAGTAACGTCTAGGAGAAGAAGTATTTAATTATTATAGTCATTAAAGTTACGCTCATTCACTAAGGCTGTAGCCAAGATGGGAGAGAGAGAAGTCCCAACTTTAGCCATACCTCCGCCAACTTTTCTTTCTCTTTCTGAAAAAAGCATATGGGAATGAAAGTGAATGTTGGTATTCTGGGGAAACCAGTGAATCTTCTTTAGTTTATGAAAGAACAAATTATTCACAATTATGATGCTTTGTAGTCAGTAATATATTTCTTATGACATTTTTTTATCAGTGTGGCTCAACTCTGAAGGTTGAGACTTTCTGCTAAATATGATAGCATATTACAGTCATGCCCCGCATAATGTTTCCTTCATACCCATCTGTGATTCCTCATTCTTCCATGCTTTGCATAACTCATTGTTTGCCAAGTCTTGCCAGTTTTCATTCACCTGAAATGTATTTAGCATTCACCTTTTCATCATTATTTCCATTGCCACATCTCAGTTCAGATTTCTATTATGTGTCATCTGGAAACTCATGATGTTTTCATAATATGGCACATCGGGGGCTGAGAATACTTGTATGTGTATTTTCCATTTTAATTGCACTCTTCCATGAGACTCTGTGAGCATATTAATTCCTCATTTAAAAGTCACCAATGGCTTTCCATCAATTATCAAAGAGAGTCCAAGTAGCCTGGCCAAACACCAAAATACCTGACAGTGATTTCACTCTTATTCTATATAAAGGTTATAATTTAATCTGGACATACATGTTCTTTCCTAACCCCTGTCAGAATCTTCTGTCCATCAAAATATAAACTTCACAGAGCCAAGAAATTTTTGTTTTGTTCACTTATATTCACAGTACTTAAAATGTATAGGCATTCAACATTTATAGAGCAAATTATTAAATGAATGAGTTTGTAAATAAATGGATGATTAAAATCTTTTGTATTTTTAACTCTTGAAATCCCCCACTTTTATTTTTTTAGTTAATTATAGTGAGTGGTTTATTCCCATCATAAAAGTAGACAAATCAGATTGAGTAGCAATTCTTTGGTGGGTTGTAAGAAAGTGGAAGGATATCTTGTTATTATTTATTCAAGAAATCCTTACTGAATAGCTCCTGCATATGAAGACCTGCTTCCATAGTTTCTGTCTTCAAAGGCCTCAAAATTTAGTACTTGAGGTAGAAACAAAAACTAATTAGTATATATTGTTTCTTTCATTATTTTGGTGTTTAGTCATAAAATAAAATGGAACACATAGAATCAGTGATTTCATTGCTTGTATACATTAGGACATCTCTGAAAAGGTGACTTAGAAGCCAGATTTGAAGGATCAATAGAAAATTACTACATAAATAAATAAAGGAAGGGGACAGTTAAACGATACACCATAAGTAGATTTAAACTACCTTTTATAGCAAATAAGATAAATTTATAAGCATCAGGAATCTTAAAATGATCATGATATATGATTTAGTATAATGAATTTTTGAAGTCCACCTTAAGAAAACAACACTAAAAGAAAGCTATCAATAAAAATGTTTTTGGAGTTATTTATGTTAACAAAATTTGGAAAACTGGAATATTTAGCTAGAGTTAGCAGTTTGTGAATATGGTTCATTGATACAGACTGGCATTACAGTTAATTTCTCTGAAGCACTTGAACTACTCAAAGTCTGTATGTATGGACTTATTGAAACAAAAAGTGGGTAATATTATAGCAGCCAGGTACACAATATCAGAGAACAAATGGAAGGAAAAGAACAGAACCTGAAGAGTTATTATCTTTGAACAGTGGGATCTTAATTTCTTTTCTTCTTCTTACTTATATGAAATTTGCAAATTTGTTACCATGAGAATATGAGAATACATTATATTTATAATTAAAAAACATAAAAAGAGTGTTAAATAAACAAATGTATCAAATTCTGTTTAGAATTCACTTCCCCCAAGAAACCTTCCTTGATTAATCCCATTGGCATTGATCATTACTTTATAGTGCACTCCCATACTTACATATTCAGTTTGCATCATATTAATTTGCATGCTTAAAAAAAGCAATTTATGAGCGTAATTATAGTATTTCCACATTTATATAGTGTAGTCTCCAAAGTGAGTTATAAGCTTGAGTATATAAGAAACCACAAGTATTTCCTACTATATTTGCACAATAGTGCATGTGGTACTTTTCACAGAGGGAATGTTGTTAACCTACTGAACACCTGATGAACTGTTGGAAACATGGTAATGTCTAACAAGGGGAATACACATGAAATGCAACCCAATATTCGCTACAATTTTTACTGCCACTTAACTATAGTTGTTGAATTAAAAAATACATATACAAAAAGTTAAGATTATTATACTCTTTTAGCTATAAATTTATCAATTCAAATCAAACTTATAAATGGCTTGTCCAACAATGCTCTGATTGTGAAAAATTTTTAAGCTATAATTTTTGTGCTGTTATACACTACCTTTATATTCACATCTGCCATACTTCTGAGTTTCTATCAGAATTTATCTAAAGTATTTTCTTGTAAAATTTAGATCGTAAAAAGAAAATAGATAACCGCTTCTAATAGGTAGAAGTCATTACCACTGCTTTGCCTATTAACATGTACACTATTTCTTCATGTCCCAGATGTTCAGCCATATGGGAATGAAAAAAATCAATGAGTTGGAACTTCTTGATTCAGTTATTCCGGTGACAAACAATCTGTATAGCTCATTGATGATTGTTTTACCCTTGACAAAGTGGCTGCGATTGTTACTTGCAGATGTAGTCATGCCTAATTTCTTTTCCCCATTCCCCACTCCATTGTATTTGTTATTCTATATCAGAGAAGTGAGTTAAGAAACATGCCACTAACTACATGTGCTCCCTACACTTATTGATTAGCTAAAAAACACTGTGAGTATATTCTATTGAAGCCAGATGAGAAAATAGGATGATTTAAATGCAGTATTTTAGTGAAAACCTTTACTCGTTTCAGGGAACAGGGCTTTGATCAAAAATTGTGAAGAACTCTTAAAAAAGGAAAAGAACCCAGGCCCCAATGATAGTAATATTTCTTCAAAAGCAAAAGGAAAAATATAGATGTATACATTTAAATAGTGTTTCAAGGCAAACCAAAAAGAGGTATAGGATTGTAAGGCATCTACTAATTGTTAAAGTGAGCAATGACCCAGAAATCCAGGAAGAGGGGAAAATAAGGTTGGTGAATATGGTTGCAATGCCAATTAAACAATGTTATTAGCAGCTAGCTTAATTCAAGCTATGAAGAAGTAGATAACACTACTTTTAATCTATAGGTGACAATATGAAGACAGATGTTAGCATACAGTTAAAATAAAAGAAATTAGAAAAAACAGAGAATGAAAGACAATTGAACTTGTCTGGGTTTTTTTGTGAGAATTCTCCCATGAATATGTTATTATAATTACAAGATCTGATCACTGTACATTACATGCATTGAAACATCACTATGTGCTTCATGAAAATGTACAATTATTTGTATTTTTTGTGGGTCAATTTGTCAATTAAATTTTATTAGTTAATTAAAAAAATAAGTTATAGAATTTTTTATCCAACGCATGTGCTCAAAAATAAAATATTGAAAATAGAGAGCAAGTCTTGGCCATTCTGAGTGTCAGTCAGCTATTAATTCTTTGGCATTATGCTATATTCCTATAAGTAAATTTAAGCTAAAATATAATATGCAATTCAATACAAATATTAATTTTTTTCCCAAAATGTTTACAGCCTATTTTAGTCCCTTTGGGCTGCTATAACAAAATACCTTAGACAGGGTAATATATAAACAAGGGGAATTTATTGCCCATAATTCTGAAGGTTGGGCGCTAGCAGATTCTGTATCTGGTGAGAGTCTGTTCCCGGAGGTCTCTTGCCGTGTTCTCACAAGGCAGAAGGGCAAAAGAGGCAAACAAGCTCCCTCATGCCTCTTTTAAAAGGGCACTATCCTTTTCATGAGGGATTCCCTCCTCATGACCTAGTCACATCTCCAAGGTCCCACTTCCAAGAGCAACACATTGGGGATTAGATTTCAATATGTGAATTTTGAAGGACACAAACATTCAGCCCATGGCACAAACCAAGAGTTCAAAGTTTGGGGTACCTATCAAAATACATATTGGAAAAGAGAAGAAAGTCTGGGGTGCTAAACAAATTACATTAGCAGAGGCAAATTGTATTCTAGTAGGTTATTAAGTATGAAATGTCCGATTTCCTTAAGTACTAAATTTGACAGTTGATATCTCTGACATTTCACTTTGACACTTCTTGTTTTATGTTTATTGTGAAGGAACATCCTCAGTCTTTCAAATGCACATTTTGGCTTGTGATCATCTTTCAAATTTTTTTTAGGGCAATATTTGTGAAACCATGGATAAGTAAAAAATTCATGTTATTTTTGAATATGAGTTCCGTCGTGAAACCAATGCAGTGCAGACAGCTCAAAATATCAATGAAGTGTTTGAGAAGGATGTGGCTAATGAACACACAGCACATTGGTGATTTTTTTAGTCTTGAAAATGAGCCACGTGGGTGACCTAAGACCAGGGTGGATAATGATTAACTGAAATCTGTAGTGGAAGCGAATCCATCTCAACCTATAAGAATTAGCAGCAAGGTTTGACGTTACTATTCCAACAATATTGGAACATTTGAAACAAATTGTCAAGATAAAGAAGCCGGATAGATGGGTTCTGCATGAATTAAACGAGTTTCAGAAGAGAAATTGTCTCGAAGCTTGCCTTTCTTTGCTCTCACGACATAAAAGAGATCCATTTCTACACCGTATTGTTACGTGTGATGAAAAATGGATTCTTTTTGACAATCAATAGCAAGTGTTCGGCACAGTGGTTGGATAAAGATGAAGTACTGAAACACAGTCCAAAGTCAAATATTCTTCAAAGAAAGCTAATGGTGTCTGTTTGGTGGTCGATCACTGGTATTATCCACTACAGGTACATGAAACCTGGACAATTGCTTATAGCAGATGTCTACTGCGACCATTTGGATGAAATGATGAGGCTACTTGCAATTAAGCAGCTGAGATTGGTCAATAGAGACAGGCCAATCCTCTTGCCAGACAATGCTTGACCACATGTGGCACAAATAATGTTGTTCAAGCTACAGAAACTGGACTTGGAAACTGTCACCCACTGTATTCACCAGATCTTTCACCAACTGACTACCACTTCTTCCAGGCTTTGGGCCAGTTCTTAGAAGGAAAAATATTCAATTCTCAACAAGCTGTAGAAAATGCCTTTAGCAATTTCATCACCACTCGCTCTCCAGGCTTTTTCACTGGTGGCATAAATAAGCTACTGTTAAGATGGCAAAACTGTGTCAATAGTTTAGGCGCATACTTATTAATTGTACTGCTTCTTGAGATATAATAAATTACACTTTGGATTTGAAATCAGACATTTCATATTTAATGACCTAATAGCAACAGAATGAAAAGAAATGCAGAGAGAATCGCAGAAAGAATCATTTATCTTTAATGCTGAGGAAAAACTTTGTGAGTTCTATTCAATTACACAACAGTTCAATAAATATTGCATCAAAAATGTTTTTTTTAATTGAGATAAAATCTTATTGAATTTTTTCAAATTTGGAAGTAATGCCAAGAGAAAGATTAATACTTTGGAGGGATTGTGATAAATTACATGATTTACTGGTTTTTGTTTGCACTTGTCACACACTGTTTTCAATGTGAATGTTTTGGTAAGATTTACAGGTGTAAATATAAGGCGTGGCTCCCGACCTTGCAGTAATTGCTCCCAATAGATAAACTGGTAAAAAAATTATCTTCTCCTCTCCTAGGGAAGCATGAATATGCAATGGTTATGCAAAATAAGGAATTTCTGTTCAGCTTAATAAACATTTATTGATAATATGCTAATCATGTAGAGGAGTGAGAATAAGAGTGGATGATAGATATAGACTTAAGTTTGAAAAACCATAACTGCTAACTCAGCAAAAGCTGACAACATATACAGATCGAAATCACTGAAATACTAGATAAATGGCCATAAGTCCTGTATTATAGTCAAACCAATTCCTACTTTCATAATACTTTAAATGGATAAGTAAAGAGAGATTAATTTGGTCTGGGATGGAAGAAATCATTTAGGAAGTTTTCTTGGAAAAATTCCTTCAACTTTGATTGATACATAGAAAGAGACAGGTTATTCCAGAAGAAAAGATAGTTAAAGCAAGGCATAGAGTAAATTTCTTGTTGCACAACATCAGGGAATCCAACAGTTTTATCAAAAGAAGCTACTTGTAATTTCTTTGGATCCTTGAGATCATCTGGGAAGGTGGTGATAAGTAAGACTACTGATGAAGACTTTGGTAAAGAAAGGAATTATCCATAAGCTATTGGATAAAGATTGCCAATAGTTTATAATTGTACTACCTTCCCATTTGAAATGCCCTAAGCCAAAGGGAAGGATGCTAACCACAGTTCAGTTTACCTAAAGGTAAACCTCTGACCTCTTTCAGCTCCAGGCAGACATCTGCATGTGCAACTGCCTTCAATATTAAGCCAATCCTCAAATGGCAGCATTTGAGAAGACTGATCCAGACTTGAAGGCAGATCTAGAATTAGGATTGCTGCTTTAAGTCCAATACCAAGGTACACAATGAATCATGGATTTCTCCTGAACCCAGTCTAATGAATTTTCCCAGTAATTATGATTACAATTTTGCTGTGATTACATATTACTACAACTCCCCTAATGGATCTGCAAAAACACAAATGTTTTTGATTGAGATACTGAAAAGTTACCTAGTGCTTTTTGGTCTCAAGTTCCAGTAGCTGAAGTCTGCTCCAAAGTAAAATGATCACCCATAACCCCAAGGTTTTCACTCACATGATACCTTGTCTGATATTATCTTCACCCATCAAATAAATGGGTGAGTAGTGTCTTAAGCAGTTCGGTCTGCTATGATGGAATACCATAGATTCTGTGGCTTAAAACAGCAAACATGTATTTTTCACAGATCTGGAGGCTGGAAATCTGAGATCAGGTTGTCAATATGCTTGGGTTCTTGGTGAGGCTCTCTACCTGGTATACAGACAGCTGTCTCTTGTATCCTACATAACAGAATGAAAAAATCATCTCCTGTATCTTTTTATAAGGACACTAATGCTATTCATGAGGGCTCCACCCTTATGATGTGATTACCTCTCAAAGGATCTAGTTCCTAAGGCCATCACTTTGGGAGTTAGGATTTCAACATATGAATTTGGTGGGCATGTAAATACTCAGTTCATAATGAGTATCAATGTCAGCTCAGTTCAAGCTTGAATTTGTTTTGCTTCAGGTGGCATACCTCTAACTAAGTTGAATTTGTCCATTCCCAGTCTGGCCCAAGGTCACCTTTCTCTTTTACCACCTACAGTTACCAGATTGCAGTTTTCTTTGAGGCTAAATCTGTTTTGGTTATCACAATTGAAAACCCCGTAAGCTCTGTCTTAGTTGCCCCTTTCATAATATTGTTCCTTATGGAAAAAACATATTCTAAACCTTGTTCCCAATCTAGGAATCTTGGCTGTGTCTTTGCAACAAAAATGAAGTGGAAACTCGCCAAATGCTGCTGTAAAGAAAGAAGGTAAAATCATTGCTCTGAATTATTCATAAAATCTCAGAATTTAGTGGCAAACACTAAACAACGATGCATTACTCAATGACCTGAAACAGAGACATTATCTTTAGTTTCTCATGTAATTGGAAACATACTGCAATTTCTACCCTCACTGTTATAAGCACACGTGTGGTTCTCTTTTAGTGAAAAGCACCCAACAGAATTGTTAGACAAATAAGACAAGCTTTTCTTCTCTTCTCATCTCTAAAAGCAATTTTCATACCAACATGTTTACAAATGTTATGTTCTAATAGACCTAATCTCTCTATGATGCCATTTTCCCCCCGAATACCAGAATATATATTTAGTCCTGTTGAATTATTTAGCTCTCAGGTGCTGAATTACTATTTCCCAGGAGCTGCATTGCCCAAAGTAATGTGGACATTTTTCTCATTTTAACTTTCACCTCACATAGTCCCTTGGTTTGTAACATTTTGCAGCTGTTTTGATTTGTTTTCCTCTCCATGGAAATTCTTTGCAAAGTCAGGAGAAAAAGAGTTGATGGTTTCCTTATTCAAAAATTTTGGTAGATGAAAAATAAAATCTGATTGACTCCATTATAGCCTTTCTCAGCTTTTTACTAAGATAAACATGAAGGCACTGAAAAGGTGAAAACTCCAGCTATCAAACATTTAGGATGCAGGGCAACATCATGCCAAAATTTGAGGGAAAGTATCAATAATGCAACAAAAGGCGGAGGTAGATTTGCGAAAAACAACAATTAGAATGCTTGGATTCTTTCCATGATAAAGAAAAGACATCCTAAAAGTAAGTACAAAACCCCCCTATGTTTTCCTTATAACTGCTCCCTAACGAAATACAAGGGCTTACACCAATAGGAAAAAAGTGTAGATGTATCTTTCTATTCTGCTGGTGCTGATGTTGTCATTGGAGGGAAACTTTCCCTCTTCACTATCCTGCTAACCAACCTTATTACTAAATCAATTAATATTAAAACGTTTAAAGTCTATTTACTGACAGGAAGGTAAAAGTGGACTGCTGCCTCCCTAACAGGGATGCCGATCTAGAAAAGTCACAGAGTGAGGGATTATGTTTGCATCTGAGAAAGAAAAGTAAAAACTGTGAGGAACTCCTGCAGAGTCCAAAAGTCCCTGAGCCCTGATGTGGAGAGGAAATGGCAGAGCCAAGCTGACCACCTCTCAGCACCTCCACCATTTCTCACATAAGAACATTGCAATAAGCCCTTAACTGCAACTCTCCACTTCAAGCTTTGCCCTGTTACCTCCCTATGCCACAGAGCAGGTAGAGCGATGCTCTTAAAATATAAGGCGGATCATTTCACTCTTCTGCTTAAAACCTTTTCAATGGCTTCCCATCTCCTTCTGAATAAAATTCAAAGTTCTTGCCAAGCCTGCAAGCCCCTGCAGGAGCCTGTCCCTTGGCTATATCTCCAAAACCTCCAACCTCTACTCACTCCTGCTGGGTCACACTAGTGTCCTTGTTGTTGTTTTGAAATATACAAGCATGATTTCACCCCGGGTCTTACCCTTACTATTTTCTTACCTACCTTGCTCTATGTCTTGGGCGTTCCGTATGACCGCCCCCTTGCCCCCTCAGTCATTTGTGTATATGACATTTGATATGGAAATCTTCACTATTTAAAATTATACTCTCACATCCCCAACTTCTTCTATTGCTCTAGATATTCTTACAGTATTTATTACTACCATTTATTAGTTTGTTATTTATCATTGCCCACTAAAATGTAAGTTAAATACAGGCAGAATATTTTTGTGGTTTAAAAAAAAAACAGCATGAAATCTGCCCTCTTAAAAAATTTTAAGTGTGCAGAACAGTTTGTCAACTATATACACAATGTGGTACAGTAGAAACCAAGCACTTCTTCATCTTGCTTGATGGAAACTCTATACCCATTAAACAGCAACTTCCCATTTTCTCCTCTCTCTAGGCCCTGGCAATGACATTTTACTTTCTGCTTCTGTGAGTTTGATGACTTTTGATACTTCCCACAGGTAGGATCGTGAAATATTTGTCCTTGTGACTAGCTTATTTCACTTAGCATCATGTCCTTAAGATTCACACATGTTGGAGCATATGACACAATTTCCTTGTTTAGGGCAGAATAATATTCCATTGTGTGTATATTCATATTTTCTTTATCCATTCATCTGATGATGAACATTTAGGTTGTTTTCACCTTTTGGCTATTGTGATTAATGCTGCAATAGAACATAGGAGTGCAAATATCACCTCAAGATTCCGTTTTCAATTATTTTGGGTAAATGTCCAGTAATTGGAGTGAGTGTTTGTCCAAACTGTTGCCTTTATTCCCAGCAGGCCCCCAATCTGGCACCCTTTCCTGTCAGTGCTGAGATTCAGGGAAGACAGGAGCCAATCTTTTGGGCAGCACCCAAAATGTCAGAATGTTGGACATATAATCGAGACTTATCTTTCTCACCCCAGAGACAAGCTGTAAGCCTGAAGCTTTCTCCCCATTGCATCACACTGTGCTGGGGGGAGATGAGTGAATGCCACAAATTCACCTACTGGTTTGTGCCTGACTTTCAGCTCTCAGGGGACCAGAGTCTCTTAATTGGTTTCTGGATTTTTCACAAAGGCAAGTGGTCTATATATGATTGTTAAGTTGGTGTCTGCATGGAGGGAAGTGGGGTCTGGAGCTTTCTATTCCATGATCTTGCTGATGTCTTAACAAGAATATTAAAGCTGGCCCTTCCTTCCCTCTTTGTTGGAGAATAGACCCTGGCATAGAGTAAGCAGCCATGAAATCCTGGGTAAACCATTGTTTATCATTTACTTACAATTATTTTAAATTTTCACTGTGGGAAATAAATTTTTAATCAGTGTTAAAGTTTGTTGAAGCACCAATTCATTCCTTTAAAAGGGAGGTGGGGAATCAACACCAAGCATTTATCTATGCATCTCATTTTTCTTTTTCAAACTGTATTTCGGGGTAACCAACACACACTTGGTAGAAAATGTTCTTTTAGGAATTATTTGAGCTAATTAATGAGGAAAGAAATAAGAGAATTTACTACCCTTTTATATGACTAGTAAAATAATGTTTGAGTCAAATTTTACAATGAAAACTAAAATTGTTAAATGAAAGGTTGATGGAGACCTTTATCGTGGAGGAATGTAGCTGACAATTTCTTATCTGAATTAGATTTTCGAAACTTTCAAACCCTTTTGAATTTAAAAGGGATTTTTTTGTAATTATTGTCTCTTTTACTTCCTTTTATTCACTTAAAAATCAACTATTAACTGCCTGGTTTTGTGCTCTTTTGGGGAGAGGCTATATAATTTCTGCTTTTTGTATGATGATATTCTCTACACTGTAATAGGAAATTTTATTACAGATAAGCTCTGGTTCCATCTTTCAATTCAACTTTGAATTTCTTTCTTTGTCATTTGTTTTATCAGAACCTTGTTTATTTTTAATTTAAAATAGATCCAATGTCAACAGTCAACAAGTTAACTCAGGGAACCAGTTTATCCAGATATATAAAAATTTCCTGAGTAAATATAAGTTATTTTTTGTTTTAGATCTTTAATATATAATTTTTAAAAGCAAAATATGGGCAATTTGCCTGATTCCTGAACATATACAATGAATTGTTTTACCAAAATAAGCAAACATTCTTAGAGCATTGTAATATAGTGAATTATTAGGGAAATCTTTCTATAATGGTAGAAATTCTATTTAAAAAAGAGAATCCACCAAAATTATTACAGTCTTTATATGACTACCGTTCACATTAAAGTCACTTAGCACTCTTCATTTGTGATGTTTTAAAAATCTGTATTCACTGCTGATTTTACATTCCAAATAAAAATTATAGGATACCATCCTACTATACAAACACAAGAATTCAGTATTTCTTTCCATATTTATAAAAACAATCTTCATTTATTCTTTTCATTTATATCAAGCTAATCATTGGAAAAATTAAAACATCTCTATTTACCTTTCTATTATGTTATAAAAAACATTTTATTTCTGTCCCTAGAAAAACATGGACAAAATCTCTCTGTCCTGCTATAAATGCCTGGCATTGTGGTTTTAATTGCTTAAGGGTCTCTCTCTCTCTACCTATTCTGTGAGGAGTGTTAATTCTCTTTTGGAGCCTCATTGCAGTAACTGTTTTTGACATTCAGTCTCTAGACAACTTTGTAGACTGTAGGACCCACATTAATCTTCCTGTTGTAAGAGTTTCTATCTTCTCTGAGGGTTCAGCTCTTATGAGAACAAAATAGTCACATCGTCTTTAAACTAAAAAAGAGTTTTAGGACCATTTCCAACATAAAGACTAAAAGTGTCAGTTAATTGTAAGATAAAAATTCCAGTTATAGGAGAACCATTTTAAAATGAATGGTTCAGGATACAAGTGCTATATTGAGGATAAATCTGATTATGGGCCACATTTATTATGTCTATTTGGGGTTAAAGGGACATAGTAACAGATCTCACCTCTCTGAAAGGAATCAAACCTGAAACATCATTGTAAAGTATGAGCCCTGCCCAAGAGATTCTTGCAGAAGACATGGATTTATCTTTAACAAATACTACTGAAGTAGTAAAATCTTATACTTTACTTTTTTAGAAAACATGCAATAGAAAAGCTTTCTAAATTTATACATGGGTATTTTTGTGTAAATCATGTCCAAAAACATCTGATTAACTTAAACATGTAAATTCTTTCAGTTCCAAAATAAAGTATAAGAGAGTAACTTATAGTTTGTCTCTCTGACTTTATCCTTTTCAATCCATCATTACTTCTATGGACAGAATAATTTATAATATAACTTTAATTGCATCTTTTGATCAAATCCTACAAACATTCTTAATTTTCTTTGGTATTTATTTAAACTCTTCTTCATTGCTTTAATCTTTCTCTATTCTCTGGTCCCATAATACTTTACCAAGTTTGGTGGTTTCTTTGTTTGGTTTTGTTTAAATTTTCCAAAACTCAGCTCCCAAGTACACTGAATATTCTTCTCTCTCTTTCCTATATATTCTTCTTATGTCCAACCCCATGACTTTCCTTTCACATTATTTTGGCCAAGAATGTTCTTTCTTCTCCATCCTGCATCCAGATATTACCCATTCTTCATGGCCCAGCATTTTTTTTCTTTTTTCACATATTCTTACTTTGATAACTGGCCTTTGTGAATTCCTTTAGTGCTTATAACCTGTCCTACGAAAGCCTGCACTTTTTCTATTTCTTATCCTGTTATTTAAAATCTTTTTTTGCTTTAGTTTTAGAATAATGATCAATAGGTAGGGGACAAACAGGCCATCAGCAGCATTCTTCATTTTGACAGAAATTATTCTGATTCAAACGTATCTTGTATTATGGATATAATTACATGATCTCAAAAAAGTTTAAAAATTTTCATCACTGAACCACAGTTTCCCTTAGCATATTTCATATACTTTTAATGTTAGCTAACACAATACTTTTACCATGCAGAAAAATGCCATTTGGTGTAAGTGTCTCTATTTCACTAGTATATACAGGAAAAGTTGGACCCATGGCTTCCTATCTTGCCCGGGAAGGGGAGAAGCCCGGGAACCCAGATGGGTAATCCTCCTTTTTTATGCTTATATCCTCACTGCTCATAGAGTGGAATTCACCTCTTGCTCTAGTAGGTACCAATTAACACAACATGAAGGAAAGAAAAAGTCACTTATGAAAACTATAATGGCTATAGTTTTCACCTGGTATTCTTCTTTTTAATTGAAATAAAATTTCATAAATGATAATATTATAAATGATATAACATTTTATGTTGGTTATAAAAATTCAAACAATCCCAACATGGATTGAATGTAAATTGAAATTTCCTTCTCTCTACAATCCTACTTATCTCACCTTTCCCTCTATTCCTTAGAAACCCACAGATAAAAATTTAGATTATAAGCAAATACTTCAACTCATAAGCAGACATATATATGTACCTTTTAAGAAATAAATGGGATTATAGTAATTATAATTTGTAGTGGCCTGATATTTCATTCAAAAATGCATTAAACATTTAATGATTATTTTAAAATGCCTGTAAAGTCTTAATTTGTACCTACATTTAAGCAAATCCTAACTGGTGCAATAAAATATAGGAATTTGAAAAAGAGAGAAAAATACAGTGGAGGCTGGTATACATGTAATTTTTTGAAGTTGGTAAAAATTAAAGTGCATGAATTTCAGATTGAATGCATTCAACAGAGTTCAATCCCCGTGAGTGAAAATAGACCTCTACCAACACCAAGAAAACTCATGGAAAAACCAGCAGACTGAGAACAAAAAGAAGATACTTCAAATTCCAGGGAGAAAAAACAAAAATGGTCACTAAAAGACAATGAAGTGAAAATTATTTCCAATGTAGAATAATATGAACAACCAAAACTATCAGTCAGATACGAGAGAATAATAAGAAGCATTTTCCACATGCAAAGTTCCAAAACTATACATTCAATACATCATATCTCAGGAAGTGGAGAATGTTCCACTAAAATGAGGGAGTAAATGAGGAAAGAGAAAAGTATAAAGTACAGGGAATCTCCAGGTTGTTAGATGTGCAGCATGTATAGATGGCAACCAGTATAAATCAGAACTGGCTAGAAAAACAATTTCTTCAAAAATATAAATCTGATAAAATGCCTAAAGCCTCTCAGTGTATTGTAGGACCCACTAGACATTTGGGGTAAAGTTCAGAGTTTTGTTTTTTTTTTTTTATTGACACATATATAGAAAACCAAATAAAACAAAAATAAGTCAATTCAAGAGAAAAAAATGTTTTGTAGGAAAGAAATACAACCATTTATGCTACATGGGCCAGTTGTGAGTAGCATTGACCTAGTCATAACAATATGAATACTATTGATCCAAACCAAGTTAAGGCATACCCTACATGGGTAGGATGGGAAGGAGAGCTAAATCTTTAGCTGTCATGGTGGTAAATCAATTTAAAATGCCCAGTAATAAGCAGTAATGAGGTTTTAGTATTAGGCTAGTAATTAGAGATATAGAAATAAAATACAAAGAAATGCTAAGTTAATTGAAAGTAGTGTCTCCTGAGGAGAAGCAAATGGAATGGAGGGTCTAGGATATTGCTATTTTATGTAATAAGTTTTGAATAATTATTTGACTCCTTAACCTATGTGCATGTATAACATTTCATATTTTATATTTTTTATTTATTTTTTTATTTCAGCATATTACAGGAGTATAAATGTTTAGGTTACATATATTGGCCTTGCCCCACCTGAGTCAGAACTTCAAGCATGTCCATCCCCCAGACAGTGTGCACTGCACACATTAGGTATGAATATACCTCTCCCCTCCTCCCCCTTCCCACTTGCCCAACACCCAATGAATGTTACTTCCATATGTGCATATAAGTGTTGATCAGTTAATGCCAATTTGATGGTGAGTATATGTGGTGCTTTTTTTCCCATTCTTGTATACTTCACTTAGTAGAATAGGCTCCAGCTCTACCCAGGATAATACAAGAGGTGCCAGATCACCATTGTTTTTTGTGGTTGAGTAGAATTAAAAACAAAATAACAAGTAGAAATTGATGAATGATCTTCAGATTATAGAGAGTAAATTTCATGTAGGACCTATAGCTTACAGAGTTTTATAGCAGTTACCAATGGGCATTTTGTGGGGTTTTCAGTGTGACTCTTGACTATAAAAAGAATTATTTATAATTAGTTTCATATTTTAAATTAATGTGCAGCATACTAAAAAAATTTAAAACACTTTCTAAAATTTTAGAATTTAAATTAGAAACATTATTCTATTTGTAAATCTAATATATTCAAAAATTATTTTAAAGGAGACTTTGATTAATGTTTGCTTCTATTTACAACTTAATTAATTAAACTCCCTTAAAGATTTTAAACTGCATTTATAAATTTATTATGTTTAATTATCTTTGTGAGTACTTTAATTATCTTATTAACAAACAAAACATTCCAGAGTACTTAAACAATACTTATAAAGCTAACAAATAAAACTTACAGCGTCATGAATCTTAAGTTATCTGAAATGTTAAACCACTACTGCCAACTGAGTTAAACCTCTTGCACTTTTTAACTCAAAAACATAATGCTTAAAATACTCAGATGCACATTTAAAATTGGAATTTAAAATGCTACTCTATAAATATTTACATACTAATACCAATTATGAATAAATATAACATTTCTAAAATATGAATATTGTAGTATTGATATACTTCGTCATCTCTATCCTTTATTTCAAAGTTTCCTCAGGGTAAAAAAAAAAGGTAGCATACAAACAACATGTTGTCTTAGGCAATGGGGTTATTAAGTCAAATGACCTGTGGTACTTTCTCAGGTTATTTACCTACCAGAGATTTTGATTGGAAAATGAGATCTGGAGCTGCAGATACTCAGGGTGATTGCATTTTCTCCCTCATTAATATGGGAGCACACTGGGACAAATTAGAGTTGTTCATAAACTCTAAATGAGTGAGCATGCATTCCACCTTCCCTACATTCATGTTGCCTATATGTTTAGACTGATTTTAATATTCAACATCCCTACCCAAACAGTTGAAGCACTAGAGTTGATTTCAAAAATCTATTTATTGCATGATTCTTGTCAGAGTCCTTTTTAAATTCTTCCTACCTGGTGAATTCATAACTCTTCTAGATATTTAAATGACATACAAATGTATTCTTCATGTTGTGTCTAAATCCAGCTCTGTGCTCACAGTTCCCAAGGCCAGACTAGTAGTGTTGGCCATGAAGAGAGATATTCCCACAGATTACTGAGTTGCTGAGAAATATTCAAGAAATATAGACCTGAATTGATGCTACCTATTGGTATAATTTACTGACCTCCTCTCTCATCATTTTAATAAATAGCTCAGACAAAAATGGGCCCCATTCAAAGATAATAATCAAAAAGACACCACAATTGTGTCTGTGTAACATATATTTCATGTTAAATAGAGAAAAGCAACAAGGACAATATGAGAATAAAAGATGGACAAGAATACATGTCACATTAATTATCACTGAGTCACAATGTGAATAAAAATTTGGAATGACTGTTCCATTAAACCAAACCAACATCTGCCCCCTACCAATAGGACTCCTCTAAAAAAGTGATTCAAAGAGAGATATATAGGTCTTAAAGCAAGTGTAAGATAAATGCAATATACGAAAAGTGAGCTTAGGAAAAGATAAAAGAGAAAATAAATATCTTTAATCTCACAAATATATATCACACTAAAAATATCAAAACAAAGAATAGATATTTTCAAAATTTAGTCAAGGAAATGGAGTATAAGCAGGAAAAAAATCAAACAAACAGAATGAAAAACAATAAATTATTAGCAAGGGTAGAACAATATTTATAATTATTTGAAGACAGACAAAGCTGACCTAACATATGTTGCCATATATATTTTATCCAGTTTTATAATTTTATTTTTATGGCTGGAGGGCTAGTGTGGTAAAAGTTACCACTTCACCAAGTCTACAAGTATAATTCTTGAAACTCATAGCCTATGTTGTTTTTTTATTATTTTATATTTATAATATTATATAATTACTGAATTGTACAGTAAATTAAAAAATATTAACTAATTTCAAAGAAATGGTAAGATTTAAAAATTTTTTAATTCATGACTTGAAAATGTAATGATAGGGTAAAGAAATAAACTCAAGAACTTGGTTCTTTGGGAAAAATAAAACTATTTATAATAATTCACCAGGGTCTCAATCCAGGTAAAGAAGGAATAAAGAAGTTTGAGACCGGACTGAGCAAACATAGTGAGACCTGGTCTCTACACACACAAAAAAGATAAATAAATGTGACTTGTTTAAATTAAAAAGCTCCTGCATAGGAAAGGAAATAATTAATACAGTAAATAGACAACCTTCAGAATGGGAGAAAATACGTGCAAGCTATACATCCAATAAAGGGCTAATAACCAGAATCTACAAAGAACTCAAACAAACCAGCAGGCAAAAAAAAAAAAAAAAAAAAAAAAACCAACCTCATTAAAAAGTGGTCAAAAGACATGAACAGAAGTTTTTCAAAAGAAGATAAACAAATGGACAACGAACATATGAAAAAATACTCAACACCAACCATCGGGGAAATGCAAATTAAAACCACAATGAAATATCATCTTACCCTTGTCAGAATGGCTATAATTAAAAAGTCTGAAAACAATAGATACTGGCATGGATGCAGAGAGAAAGGAATGGTTATACACTGTTGGTGGAATTTCAAATTGGTACAACCTCTATGGAAAACAATGGAGATTCCTCAAAGAAATAAATATAGACTTACCATTTGACCCCCAATCCCACGACTGGGTGTCTGTCCAAAGGAAAACAAGTCATTTCATCAAAAAGACACCTGCACTTGAATGTTTATTGCAGAACAATTCACAATTGCAAAGATGTGGAATCAACCTAAGTGTACATCAGTTCATGAGTGGATTAACAAAATGTGGTATACCATGGAGTACTACTCAGGAATGGAAAAACAAACACCTTATGTACTCTCTAATAATTTGGAACCAATCAATGGGCACACATGGGCACAGAGAGAAGTAAAAGTCACTGGAAATCAAGAAGAGGGGAGGGCGAAGGGGGGAGAGGGGAGGGGTAAAAACCCACCTAACAGGTACAATGAACATAATTTGGGGATAGGAACACTTATAGCCCTGACTTAAGCATTATAAAAGCTATACATGTAATAAAAGCATTTATACCCTCTTAATGTTTTGAAATTAAAAAAAAAAAAAGAAAAGAAAAAGAAAAAATCAGCTGGCAAGCGATGCAGGCCTCTAGTCCCAGCTATTTGTCAGGCTAAGGCCAGAGCATTGCTTGAGCCCAGGAGTTTGAGGTTGCAGTGAGCTCTGATGATGCAACAGCACTCTGGAATAAAGAGCAAATATTAAAATTGGAGGGGAATGGAGATATATTCACAGATACTGATCAAATTAAATAATTATATAAGATTGTTTCTTAACTTTATGCAAATATATTGGAAACCCTGGATGATATGATTTTTTTCCATAGGAAAATATATTGTCCAAAATGACTCCAAGGATTAGAAAACCTAAGTATCCTATTAACACACACAAAAAAAAGCTGTTGAAGGCATAAAAATATTAACATTCTACTCCGAACAATCAAACAGATAAATTAGCAGTCATGGACATTATCAAGTAGAAATTTATCAAGACAGGAAAGTACTGATAACTCAATGCTATTTAAAGTTTTCCACTTCCAATTCCAGCTATGATAAAGTAATTTGTATTGAGCCATCCCACCTGACAAGAACAATTATGAAAGCTGGATAAAATTAATTAAAAATAAGTATCTATTTAAAGGCATCAGATTGTAATCAAAGCACCCAGAACTTGAGTGTCTGAGCTCCCAGAAAGAAAAGAAACACACTGAAGTGATTCAACATTCACCACCACTTTTCATTTGGATACATTTGCTGAGCAGATGGGCAAGAAGAAAGTGGTAGCTAAGAGATTTTAGAAATCTCATGGGTCTGCATAGACAAAAATTGGAATTCATGACTACCAAGGTGGCCAGGGATTAATAAGGGGCCAATAGAAAGGAAATTACTGTGACATTCTGTATGACTTTTTTCTCAAATCTTTTTCTGATTCTTTAGTTACAGAGGGTGAGAGACACTTGGCCTGAAAGGGAGCCAAAAAAAAAATCTTAAGCAGACCTCTCACCGAAAGGAGAGACAAACCCTGGAGTTCAGGGGACGACAAGGAAGAAGGGCTTAAGCAATTACCTTCGGCATTGAGACACCACCTGAAAAGCTAATCCCTAGCTGTAAAAGCAAACTAGAAATGCACCAGCTCCCACAAAATCTGAAATCAAGTCTTAAAGCATTTCTGTCTCTGATTGGACCAAGATCATCTGCCTCTAAGCCTGAAGCAGATTACAACTTCTTTGGAGGCAGGTATCATGAAAAGACATTTTTTTATGTCAGTGTCTGGATTTGGGTCATAAATAACCAGGTATATCAGTCAGTAGGGCTAAATGACAGAGAGAGAAAGAGAAAGAAATAGAGAGGAGACTTCTATAGCCTTAAATGTTTCCAAGTCCTGCCAGCAGTTGCAGAGAAGATAATGAAGTCAGCAGAGAGGCAAGAGGGAGGGTCTTTGGCTTTATATAAAAGAACCCCAAGACTGAAAATTCTTGGAGATGTCCCATCTAAATAACCACTGAACCTGAAAGTTAAAAGCTGCCTACTATATGCACAGGAGGCTTTATGTGTGTTTATCTGAGAATAAAGTTTCATTAATAATCAGAAAAAAATAAAATGAGAATACTTCCAAATATATTTACAAATAAACATTGTATTTACACCAAACCTGACCAAAGTTGAACATGAGTTCTCTTCCCAACACCATCCCCCATCTCTCTCACCATGCAGAGTAAAATACAAGCTTGTCTCACTTATGAATATTAATGCAAATATCCTAAAAATACATTTTTCAATTAAAAGTCATAATCACATCAAAATAATACTTCATAATCAAATGGTGTTTATATTAGTAAGAAAGAATAGATGACTATTAGGAAATACTTTAATTTATTATGTTAATACGTCAAAGAAATATAATAGTGGTTGTCTTCAGAAACTTTAAACCACATTGCCAATTAAATGATCTTAATAAAATGGTAATATAATAAAATATATGTAATTTGAAGCAAAATTAATAAATATATTTGAACATAACAATTCCATTAAATACAGAAAAAAGGACAAAGATTTCAATTCTAAGTATATTATTTATTGCATATTATATTTATTATATATTATTTAACATAATGCAAGATAAGTGTAATAGCATTACACAAAAAGAAGATATAAAAAATAGCCAATTTGCAAAGAAGCAACATTTATATTGTATGTAAATAATTTTATTGTAAAATCTATGATAGTTAAAAAATCCACACGTGAATTTAGAAAAGTGGCTGATGATAAAATTCAAATATAAGCATCAATAGTTTCCTTTTATACAAACAACTAAATCAAACCTGACAATAAACATAATAATAAGTGAACAATATCTACAGGTAGAAAATTTAAAATCTTATTAAGGGACAAAAAGTGGTATTTGAAAAGTGGAAAGGATACTTCTTTTTAAAGAAGATTCAATTATAAGAATAAAAATTGTGTCCCTGAGGTATACTCACAGATTTTTATTTTGAACTAGGACAACCTGATTACAAAGCACATATGTAAAAAAGGAATAATACAAACACTTTCAGTCATACCTTCACTTTAGTATTAGAGTTATCTCTGCAAATGTAAACTAATCACATTACTCGCGGTTCCTTCGATCTCCTAAAACTTTCCAGTGGTGCATAATTAACTATAGGATGAAATATAAGCACATTAACATGCATTACAGATAACCAACTACAATCACCCTCTTGCCTTGTGCCTTTTTCCCTTGATTTCTCAAATTCTTTCCAGGGTTAACTCTTTGAATCCTATTTCATTGTGTCTTTATCCACCGTACCATTTCTGTGCTGAATTTGAGATTTCTTTTCCTGTTGTTTTTAATACATTGTTTTTACTTCCATTTATATATTTAGCTTTTGAATTATTCTGCTTATTTCTCCAGCTGCATTGACACCTCATTCTCTTTTTTTATCCATGATGACTAGCATATAGACAGTACTCCTTAATTTCTGCATACAAGAGATTTCTGTGCTAGCACTCTGGGAGGCTGAGGGAGGAGGATCGCTTAAGCTCAGGAGTTGGAGACCAGCCTGAGAAAGAGTGAGACTCCGTCTCTACTAAAAACAGAAAAATTAGCCAGGCATCATGGTGTGTGCCTGTAGTCTCAGCTACTTGGGAGGCTGAGGCAGAAGAATTGCTTCAGCCCAGGAGTTTGAGATTGCTGTGAGCTAGGCTGACACCACAGCACTCTAGCCTGGGGAACAGAGTGAGATTCTGTCTCAAAAAAAAAAAAAAAAAAGATTTCTGTATGTATGCATGCTATACATATGCAGTGGAACATTGAACAATGTAGTTGTTAGAGGTACCAATTCTAACAATTGGAGATGACATATAACTTTCAACTCTTCAAAAACTTAATACTAATAGCCTACTGTTGACTGGAACTTTAACAACAACATAAACAATAGATTAAAAAATATTTTGTATGTTATATGTATTATATACTGTATTCCGGCAATAAAGTAAGGTATGGAAAAGAAAATGTTATTAGGAAAATTATAGGAAGAGAAAAATATGTTTACTCTTCATTAAGTGGAAGTGGATCATCATAAAGGGCTTCAACCTCATCATCTTCACATTGAGTAGTGTGAGGAGGAGGAGGAAGAGGAGGGATCTTGCTTTCTCAGGGGTGGCAGAGGCAGAAGAAGTGGAGGAGGTGAAGGGGGGGTGGGAGACAGGTACAGTTGGTGTAACTTTATGGAAATACATCGTAATTTCTGTCTGACTTTTTTGCTTTTTCATTTCTCTAAAAATGTGTCTACATGATATCAATCCTTCTTCCACTATTGGCCTTAGTTTCAGTGTCTATCATAGAAGGTCCATATTGCAAAAGAAGTCAAAAGGAGACTTGAATAATCAGAAACCTTCCGACAGATTGTTTAATGTCAACTTGTTTTCTGGCACTGGTTCTTCTACATCTTCTTCCTCATCATCTGGCACAGCTTTGGAAGCACTAATATCCTTCAAGTTATCTTATGTTAATTCCTCTGGTATGGTGTGTGTTAGCTCTTGAATTTCTCCAAGATCCATTTCTTGAAACACAGTACTCCCCCACATTTTTTTTTTTTTTGCCGTATCCACAATCTTTTACATAATTTTCTTGATTGGTTTGATTGGTTCTTTTGCAAATCTGTGAAGTCATGTAAAACATCATGGACACAATTTTCTCCATAAAGAATTTATTATTTAGGGCTTGATGGCTTTCACAGCTTTTCCTGTAATAATGATGGCATCTTGAATGGTGTAGTCCTTCCAGACTTTCATGATGTTCTCTCTATCAAAGTTCTCTTCTGCAGTACTGATAATCTTTTCCATAGAGTACCCTGTGTAGTGAGCCTTAAAAGTCCTATGATCCCCTGATCTAGAGGCTGAATTAGAGATGTTGTGTTTGGAGGTGAGTAGACCACTTTGACACCTTCAGTGTTAAACTCACGGGGTTCTGGGTGGCCAGGGGAATTGTCCAATAACAAAATAACTTCAAAAGGCAGTACCTTTCTGCCAAAGTGCTTCCTGACTTCAGGGTCAAAGCATCACGGAACTAATCCAGAACAAGGGATGTGTTGTCCAGGCACTCTTGTACAGCTCAAAGACTGGTGGCTGGTGTTTATCTTTTCCCTTCAAGGATTGGGGATTAGTAGATTTACACTTAAGGACAGTCTTGATTATAAACCCTAACTGCATTTGCATGAAACAGTAGAGTTAATCTATCACTTCTTGCCTTAAATCCTGGTACTTACTTCTCTTCCTTACTAATAAATGTCATTTATGGCACTTTTTTTCCAGAATAGGGTACTTTTCGTCTGCATTAGAAATCTATCTGGGCAGATATGCTTTCTCACTAATGATTTTTTAACGGCATCTGGGATCTCCTTTGCTGCTTCTTGGTCAGCAGAAGATGCTTAGCCTGTTATCTTGACATTATTTAAGCCAAACTTCTTTCTAAAATTATCAAACCATCCCTTGCCAGCATAAAGTTCTCCAGCTTTAGATCCTTCATCTTCCTTTTGCTTTGTCATATAATGACTTCAACTTTTTCTTGAATCATGTTAAGAGTCCATAGGTATGCCTTTCTTATAGCAATCCTGTACCCACATAAAAGCTGCATTTTCAATATGAGATAAAAAGCTATTTCACCACAAGTGCAAGGTTTTTGTGCCTGCTGGTGTAGCTGTAGTGACAGTTTCATAAATTTTCTTTCCCTTTTTTACAATGGTCCTTATGCTTGATTCATTTAGCTTGAAATGACAGGCATCTGCGGCTATAGACCTCAGTCTACAATACATATTAAGCAATTCAACTTTTTCTTGAAATGCCATGACTTTTCTCTGCTTCTTGGGAGCACTTCAAGCATCACTAGTGACTCTTGGTATGGGTCCCATGGTGTTATTCAAAGTTTACCATATTGCACTAAACATAATGAAAAACACATGAGAACTGTGAGGGATAACTTATGACTGTGATATGCAGTTTACTGGGGAGATAAACTGCTTATGTGGAGATGACTAGCCTCACCCAGCATTTTAAGCAGATACTCACGACACTTGAGCTCACCACAATACTAACAGAAGGTGGATAAAAAATTATTACAGTAATACAGTAGGTACTACAATTGATTTATGCAGTTATGATTTAATACTGAATCTTTAGTTTTCATTTTTCTTACTGCAAATGGTACCATGTATGGTCTGTGTTTGTGTGCATAAGTTTTGATACATTTTAACTTTTTGTAATAGATTGGCATATATTTTATGATATAAATGATAAAATAGACTAGTGTCTACATATATTTTATGCATTCATGACATTTTTTTCGTATTTTTTTCTTATTTCTAGTTTATGTAGCTCATTTGTGAGTTTTTTCAAATTTTTGCAAATCTCCAAAAAGTTTCCTGATATGTTTATTGAAAAAAATCTGCATATAAGTGGATCCACACAGTTCAAACCCGTGTTGTTCAAGGGTCAGCTGTAGTTTCCATGTGTAGATGATCTCAATCTTGAATAAAAAGTAATTTTTAGTGTCCCAGAATCATTTGGTATATTTGACCTGGCAAAGTACTGCCTTTTAAAGCAAAATGAAAGCATTAATTGCCACAGTTTGATAGTATAAACTTAGAAATTCATAACGGATTTTCATGTTGGTGAATCTAATATGACTGAAACAAAACTTTTCTTTAAGTGATGAAGTGGCACCGATTTTTGTGACCTCAAAAATGTGGAAGCTCTTATATTATTTCTGGAATGATCATATCACAGATTACTCATATTTTATCATTAATACACATAAAGCATATCAATTAAGATTTTTTTCTATTTTTCTTTTTTTTCCTACAGTGGTTAACTCAACCACAAACAGGAATCCTTGATCTGTTACTTTAGGTCTATTTTCTATTGATTCCTTGAGAAGTACATTGGTACCAAAACCCAGTGTCCTGATATCCTGCAATCCTAGAAAGAAGGTATCCCTAAAACAATGAAAAATCCCAGAGACACAGAAAGTCCAGACAGAAGACAAAATGAAATAATAACATTGACAAAATGTGATGGACTGAATTGTGTCCCCCACAAATTCGTATGTTGAAGCCCTAACCCCCAATGTGATCGTATTTGGATATAGGGCCTTTGGGAGTTACTTAGGTTTAGATGAGGTCATGAGAGTGGGACTATCATAATGAAAATAGTTCCCTTATAACATAGACACCAGAGAGCTTGTTCTTTTGTTCTCTCATGATCATGTGAGGATGTAATGAGAAGTTGACTATCTGTAAGGGAGCCCTCACCAGAAACCAAACATTGATTGACCTTGATCTTGGACTTTTCAACCTCTGGAACTGTGAGAAAATAAATCTCTGTTGTTTAAGCCACCCAGTCTATGGAATTTTGTTGTGGCTATCCAAGCAGACTAACACAAACAATGACACAAACCTGACTGTTACTATCTACCAAACACTCAAACAAATTTGAAAAGGATTAAAGAATAAATTCCACAAAAGGTAAACTTAAAGCATAAAAATTAGAAGAAATTGTAAATGAAGATTAAAAATATAATAAATATATGCAATCAAAGAAATATATCCTAAGGGGATTATTAGAGAAATATCAAAAATATATGCTAAAATTCTCACTTTACCACTATTCATAAATGTAAAAAATTATAAATGATAACTGAGTTATGATTAGGTTATTATGGCATATCCATAGCTTTCAAAACAATGTGATAATTTTTAAAAGTTTATGAAGCATTTTTCGTATATTAGGAAAAAATGTGATGTGTCAAAAATTCTGAACACCACATTACATGTAAGGTATAATTTCAACTATTTTTGAAAAATTGCATAGTAAAAGACTTAAAGTAAATGCAACAAACTATTAGTAGTGGAATTTTATTTTGTAATAATTCAAAATAAAGAAACAAGTCCTTTGATGTACTACTTATATTCACATATAGATATTGTTTACATGAGTGAGTTCAATATTTCTGTCTTAAACCTTTGACTTTCAACTAGGCACTGTGGTTTTGTTACTATTCCATTCAGTGGGGTATAGGTAGGGTGGCCATATGTCTCAGTTTATGACTGTTGTCCTGGCATAGTTGTTAATAGTACCCCTTTTACCTTCACCAGTTTCCTAGTTTGGAGAATAAATTTTATAGACAACCAAGATATAGGAAACCTAATTTTCTTCCCAATTTTCCATTGATATTCTACAAAATTCTCTTGAAGTCACCTATTTATAGAAAAATCTGATCCCTGCTACTAAATAGACGTAATATCTCTGTTGGTTAACTTCATAGGAATGTTAAGAGGATTAATGAGGAGATGCTTGAAAAATACTTTGTGTACCTCAGAAAAAGTGCCATGATATTGTCACTAATACATTACTAGCTTGCAGAGTGGGAAGTCAAGGGAAATCAAGATTTTGTGAGTATCAGCAATGAAACCAAATCAATCAAGCATGTTCTGGCAGCACATTTTACACAAGTGCCCCAGAGTAAAGAATCCAGTGAACCCAGAACTCCTCCAAGCATATAAATTATTAGAGACACATAGGCTACATTTTGACTCTATATAGGCAACTCAGTTTGGAGTTATGAGTAAATGTTATTTATTGAACTTCCCTTTCTTGGTGAATATATTGTGTTCCATCTAGTACTAACCATACGAAATGTTTGGAAGCTGAACAAAAACTGTTCATTAAGCTTGAAAGGGACGGATCTGAGCCAGCCAGCACTTTGTAACTTGGCAATCAGGCCTCTAAGTCAAACCTATTATTTCAGTAGGCCAATTAAGTTCCTTAGAAACTGAGTGGAAAGGATGCATCTTCACACAATATTTTCAGTACGTTATAAACTGGATACCTTGCTCTGGCACTAAAATATCCGTCTTGAACTTACAAATCAAAATCAAAATCAATAAATCAACCTAGTTCCTGCAATTAAGAAGCAGCTGAAAGGCAACAACAAAGCACATTAAAGTTCTAGCAATGATTCCCAAATATACTGGAACCTTAGTTTGATTAAGACTCAGAGGAAACACCTGGATGAAGTGCAGACAAGTCTGTTTCTCCATCCCTTTGTTCTCCCTAAAACCCATATCCCTTGCATTAACTACTGTATCATACTTGATACTTCGAAGTTGAAACATAATACCTTATTTTTTCTGGCATTGCAAGTATATTACAGATCAGAAAGTTTTTCTCTTTGCACTTGTCAAGCTGTTACCCTGTCTATCTAAAATTCATACCTTGACCTTTCCTGTCTGTCTTCAAGAACAAATCATCTTTCTTCCCACTCTCTGTCAATTTGATCTCTTTCTCTTTGCTGTATATTGGAGGAAAGGAAGGAATATCTGTATTATTATTTGTCAGAATCTATCAAAATTAAACATTTGTTCTTGGAGAGTGTTGAACTGTTACTTATACAAGGGTGAACTAGTTATTTAGTTTTCTTACTAGATACAAAAGAGAAATAAAATGCTGAAAACTGACATTTCTTAAAATATTTATTTTATTCCATTATATTTTAATCGGGGCACAGATATAAGGTAATATTAATTCAATAAGGAGTAAAAGTACTTGGTTATAAATCCTAAAGAATGTTTACATACCAGAATTATTTATGTATATCTGGTTCTATGGCATTTAAGTGAGCAAAATTTTCCTGGAATTTAGACATATTACCAAAGAGGAATTGCATAAATATGTCTAGAAATCGAAAAATTCAAAAAATGATACACTAATGAAAAAAGATAAACTGAACTTGAGAGAACACACTAATTGTGAAAACCCATCTTTTCATGGTATCATTTTAATGATATCTGATTTTCATTTTAGATATTTTTGCCTTCACTGTATTCTTTTCTTTTAACTTTCTCTACATACTGCTTACAAAATTCAGTAAAGACAATTTTAGAGATACTCTAGGGACAGGGTTGCATGCTCTGTCATTGATTGTTACTTACATTGGTACAATTAGGGATATTAAATTTGAGTTCATTGGATTTATATTTCTCCCCAAACAGACTGACTATTGTAGCTGTTGCTGCTTAGAATACATATTGGCTTAATTAATCAGTACTATTTGAAATTTTGTGAAAATGCAAACTAATTATGAACTTGCCCTGATAAGAAACAATTTTGGCTCCTGATTATTTGCTTTTGTCTCCATTTATATAACACTAATCTCATGAAGTCAGGCATTAAACCAGCATGCTATTGATTTGCACATTAGGCATGTGATTACCTCTGAATTGCTTTCCTTTATGATATCCTCAGATGCAAAAGTCTTGAAAGAGAGAATGTGGTCAGACTCTTACTTGATTCTGTTTGATAATTATTTTGCCTCTCTGTTTCAGTTATCATCATTCTGGAAGACTGTAGCCATGCTTGGTCTTGTGACAGCTATCATGTGACCTCTGGGTATGATAACTATTGACTGCAATGAGTTTGTCTTTTCATATGGGAAGCAGGTACAGATCACTGCTGCCCACTACTCAAGCTCTGGTTTTGCTTGCAAAGCTTCTGCATAAGTGACAACCACCTAGCTTTAGTGGGAGACCTAACTCTTGTTTAGAAGTATGGCAACTGAGTTGATGGTCATCAGTTTAAGCTGTAATCCAATCACTAATTCATTCATAACAAATATTTTGATGGTGTCTTTTAGTGCTAGATACCGTGCTGGACTCTGGTGTTGAAATACATATTAACTATGGCCTCAACTCTTAACTAGTTGTGTTTGTGTGTATTGTGTGTGTTTTGAGAAAGAGGTTAGGCAATGGAGCATGAGGAAGGACAGAAATGTTCGGGGAGTAAACAAACATGTAATCTACATGGTTCATGATGAACTCATTGAATAGTCTGTACTGCTAAAATGCCAACATATCCATCTGATTCAGTCATAATTATTTAGGATCACCATAAGTGGCAGCGAAACATATAGAATTTTTTTTTTCACATGGAAGTTAGCAGCCCTGGGTACCATATCCCAGCAATATTGTTTGTTGACCATGTCACCTAAACTCATGAAGCACCTGTTTCCTCATCTATAAAATAGATACAATGGTTTGTTTTATATATCTCTCTTGCAAAATTGTGATAATTAAAAAACAAATGTAATACACACTGAATAATGCATAATATACGATACGTACTAAATAAGTGGCTATGGAAATGCCTATTCCTATTATTTTCATTATTATAATTTCTTCATAGGTTTCATTTATGTGATTTTTATAGTAATGACCTTGCTGCTATTATAAAAATACTACATGTTTAGTATTTTAAAGTTTGAGCAATACCAGAAAGTGTAAAAACATAAATCACCCTAACAGTTGGTAAAATTCATTTTGGGTAATATTTTTTCTTCTTTGAAATTTTTTGTATTATTCAAATTTAAAAGTAATAAACATTTACAATTACTATAAAAGCCATAAAATAATTATATGTGTGTCAAATTTCATACTCCAAAATGCTTGGATAGATATGCATACAGATAGAAGATTTATATATACACATACACACATATATATATATACTATATATACACACACATGTATCTCTCTCTCCATCTACCTATAGACACAGAAGAATATATAAAAAAATTTATAATAAGAGAATAGTATATCTGCTTCTCTAACTAAAGGTACTACGTTTATTTCTTTGACTACATTATAACCTAAAATATCACACCTTTATTTAGGAAAGGAAAAATATGAAAAACATTAGGTGACTGGGTCATTATAGTATCTTTCTTAAATTTTAATTATATGTATATCTATGTATAATTCATGCGTATAAATACATATAAAAGCCAAGCCATAATAAGATTTATACAGCTTAAGGAATGATTACAAAACAAATACCTCAGCAACTAACACTTAGAGGAAGAAATATTTTTTGCAAAATAGTTCACTACTCTTTCATTAGTCTTTTAAGATACCCACTATTTGGAGTTACTTTTCTTAATGTTTTGAAATTTATATACTCACTCTGATAGGTCCTTAATGGCTTCCAAACATATGTCCATGCCGTAATCCCTGGAACCTGTATAAATGTTACTTTGTTTGAATTACAGTGTTTGTGGATGTGTTCAAGTTAAGAAATTTGAGATGAGGAGATCATGCTGGGTTATCCAGGTGAGCCCTAAAGGCCATCCCAAGTGTCCTTCTAAAAGGGAGGCAGAGGGAGATTTGGTAGACACAACAAAGACAGGCAATGTGATGACGGCAGATTTGAAGATGCTGTGCTGCTGGCTTTGAAAATGGAGGAAGGGACCATGATTTAAGGAATGTAGCTCCAGAAGATGAAAGAGGCAATGAACGTATTATCTGCTAGAGCTTCCAGTGAGGATGCAGCCCTGCTGCCACCTTGCCTTTAGGTCAGCAAAGCAGATGTTGAACTTCTGGTCTTTTGAATTGGGAGAGAATAAATTTCTGTTTTCTTAAGTCACTAACGCTGTGGCAATTTGTTCAACAGGCCCAGGAAACTAATGGAACTAATACACATTCTTTTGTTTTGTTTTGTTTTTGCATAACATTATGCACGTGAGATTGATCCATGTTGTCACATGTAGTTCTAATATGTTCATTTTCATTGCTGAATAGTATTCAATATGCAACTTAAAAAATTCATCCTACATATTTTTTATGCAAATAATACTGCCCTCAGCATCCTTGCATGTATCTTGTGGTGTAAATATGTAAGTGGATAGTTTCACCCATTTACTCTCTCTCCAGCAGTCTGTGAGAATTTTCATTGTTCCATATCTTCATTTAGAATTGTCTTGTTAGTCTTTTTAATGTTAGACAAATTGGTAGGTGTAGAATGGCCTGTCATTACAGTTTTAATTTTAAGTTCCCTTATGAATAATTAATAGTTTTTCATCAGGGCTGAGACTAGGGTGAAGAGCCCTCGACTCCAGTTCTTCCCACCACACTCCTGTGCACACTCACAGACGTATCTACACTTGACTGCCAAAAGTACTCCTCACTTTTGCAATCTATTTTATAACTTCCTCGAATCAGTAGAAAGCTTGAACTGAAAAGCAATGCTCAATGCTGAGCTCACCTCTTGAATTGTGGCTTTGTAATTCTCTATTATTTTGTTAGCACTTAATATCCTGAAGAAGATTTTGTTGCTGTTGTTGTCTTTTGTGGGACAGTTGACATCCATTTCAAATCTGCTTTTACCAATAGTAGAAGTCTCCATGGTTTCTTTTTTACCTTAGATTTTACTTTTAGATTTTTTTTTTTTTTTTTTTTTTTTGAGACAGAGTCTCACTCTGTTGCCCAGGCTAGAGTGAGTGCCGTGGCGTCAGCCTAGCTCACAGCAACTTCAAATTCCTGAACTCCAGCGATCCTCCTGTCTCAGCCTCCCGAGTAGCTGGGACTACAGGCATGCGCCACCATGCCCGGCTAATTTTTTCTATATATATTTTTAGCTGTCCATATAATTTCTTTCTATTTTTAGTAGAGATGGGGTCTCGCTCTTGCTCAGGCTGGTCTCGAACTCCTGAGCTCAAACGATCCGCCCACCTCGGCCTCCCAGAGTGCTAGGATTACAGGCGTGAGCCACCACGCCCGGCCTAGATTTTACATTTAGATTGACCTCGCTTGAGGTCAACATTTTTCAACTACATGATCTGTTTTAATTAAGGAAAAGAAAGAACACTTTATCTTACTTTATAATATATAAAGTTTATCTTAAACCTTGGCCTTTAAATTAAAAAATAAATTATTAGAGATTTTATAATTTTCTGTATATTGCATCAGACTTATTTTCACTATATAGAAGTATTCTTACGTGGACAGGCAAGTCAGTACAGAATATACAATAGATCTTTTCTATGGATTCTGTCTAAATTATATCATTTTAGAACAAACTCATTTAATTAAAGCCAATAAATTCAGGTGTCCTGCTACAGCTGTTATCCTTTTTTGTTATCAATGAAAAATAGCCAGACTTTCTCATTGGGGCTTATTGTAATCATGTATTTTAATGTGAATAAGCTATCATTTGATGTTCTAGGAAGAAAATAAAGTTTTCCCATTAAAGAGCTTTAAGATTTCTTTTTTGATTTAGTGTCTCTTGAATAATGACTCAGAGAACAGATCCTTTTTCAATTAGATATATATTTTTTCATCAATTGAGAAGTTTTGAGATCAAGTTGAATTCAAAAACCCCAACACACATTTGTCTCAAGTAATGGTGGAAAGTTACCACTCTGGTGACTACAGTGAGCAAGACTGTGTGTGGTTTGGTTTCTAATCTTTTGCTTCTTTCCAGCATGAAAAAATATCCTTCACAGGCAAGAAAATACATTGTATTTGGGGAGTTGCATTTGATGAAAGAAAGCAGCAATGGTTCTTAAAAGCTTTCCTGAAAATGGTGACAAAAATGACAATTGGGAAAAAATCTATTTTAACTAGAAGTAATGATTTCCTGGGAGGAGTAGGGAGAGTATATGTGGGGAAATAAGGAAGAAATCTGAGAGTAGTGGTCACTGATGCCCGTTTATAAGATGGATGAGGTTGACAAACAGGCCTTGAGGCAGTATCAGAAGATTTTGGTTTGGTCTTTATTTCCATTATCTTCCCCTGAATTACTAGAGCAATAAGAAGAAGAATTTTGGTATGGTGAAGAAATTTCCCTACATATAAACGAAGTGAAAATGCCAAGGATACTCAAGGTTTTATTGAAAACAAAGTTTATACCTAGAAAGAATTTTAACACAAGCAATGAGAAGCTCTAGGAAAACAAAAAGGAAAGGAATGCTTTAACAGAAGTGAAGTAGCAGAACTTGATACAAATAAAATATACGTGTAAAAGATGTCAATTCTATTCTCCCCCTAGATCTTTCATATTTTCACAAGATCTATGAGATATGTTTTTCAACCTTCTTGAAACTCAAAATTCCTTTATGTTCCAGTTTCATTCTAAAATAATGTACTAGTTTTTCATCGCCACGCTAACAAATAACAACAAATTTATTGGCTTCAGCAACATAAACTATTACCTCAGGGTTCTGTAGGTCAGAAGTCTGGGTGGGCTCAGCTGGTTCTGCAGTTCCAGGTCTCACAAGGTCCAAATCAAGGGGTCAGCCAACAGGGCTCTTATTGGGATGCTATGGGGAAGAGTATGCTTCCAAGTGCACTACGGTTGCGGCAGAATTTAGTTATTTGTAGCTGTGAGTAACCATGTCTGGTATCTTGCACAGCTGTAGGTCATTGTTTCCTTGCTGGTGTCAGCTCCTAGAGACCTGTCTCTATACTTCCCATGTGCGCCCCTACATCTCCAACTAGCAAGGCACCTCTGATCCTTCTTACTTGGAATCTTTCTAATTTCTCCCTCTACCAAGTCTCTCTTTCTCCAGTTGGAGAAAGTTCTCTGCTTTTAAGGGTTCATAGGATTAGATTGGGCTCACTCAATTAAGAATATCTGCCTATCTTAAGCTTCATAGCCTTAGTTAGAGCTATAAAGTCCCTTTTGCCATATTCACAGATTTCAGTAATTAGGGTATGGACATCTTTAAGGAGCTATTGTGCTAAATCTGGTAATAAATTTTTTATTGCCTACTTTTTGGCTTTTTTGTCCATTACATAACTGAAATATATTCTCTTTGCATTTTGTTAAAAATTCACTCTCTGGGCTGAAGCTACATTGGAAAACCTAGATGATTCAAAGTGAAGTGAAAATCACATTAATAGAGTAAGAGGAATATCAGAAATCATTGGTTTTTCAGACTAATGTACAGAATTTTACTTTCCCATGTTTTCAGATTTGTTTCCTTCCTTTTAATTGTGGTATACTGTAGATAAAGTGAAATACACAAATTGTAAGGCATCATTCACTGACTTTTAACAAAAACATACACCTGACTAACCCACATCTCAGTCAAGATATAGAACATTTCCATCACCCTAGAAATTTCTCATGCCACATTGCAAACAATTCTCATCACCCTTCAGCTATTAATCTGGTTTCTATCAGTATAGATTGGTTTTGCCCATTTTGAAACTTTTATATGAATGTGATGATACAATAACATACTTTTTCGTGGCTGACTTTCTTGCTCAGCATATTTTGGAGATTCTTTCATGTTATTGCATGTAAAAGTAGTTTGTTATTTTTTATTGCTGTACTATTTATGAGTGGTTTTCGATTCTTTGACTGTATCACAGCTTTTTTTTAATCTGTTCTCCAACTTTTGGGCCTTTGAGTTCTTTTTGGTTTTCGGTTATTAAAAATAATCTATTATAATCATCACTGCTAGGCACGATGATGTTTTATAATCATGTATACTTGGAAAAATGTAAAGTTTATTTAAGCAGTCATATTGATTTTTAGGTAAACATTTTTTTAGATTACCTGCCCAGAAATATATACTACCTATTGAGGCCTGATTTTATTTTGGTGAGTATGTGCATATATATACTTAGAACTGTCCAGAAAGATGGAAAACATAAAGAAATGTGAATAATTCAAGGGACTACTGCCATTCTCATAAAATGATTGGTAGATTATCCAGTTTACACACTTCATGATATTGCTATACAAGATACCTAGAAAATAATCCTCAACATATATTTACAGAGATAAATTTTTGAAATAAATAAATCACTTTTCTAGAATTTTCTAGACTAAATACAATTATGTAAATAAAGGTATCTCTGTAGATACCTGGTTTCATAACTAATACAATTTATCATAACAAACCCATTTTTTTTTTGTTTGTTGGTTTCTTCTCCTTTGCCCTACTGTGGGTATTCTCAGATTCTTTTGTAATAACTTGAAGGCATGAAGTAAGAAATGGATTGTAAAATAAACTTGAGAAGTCTTAGGTCTTCAAAAACCTTTTCTCTTGGTAGCCATGGCAGCTCATGAATAGAAATGTAGCTTTATATTTTGGGAAAAAAATAAAACAAAACAACCTTGGATATCTTAGGTTTTCTCCCAGAGATCATTAGACATGACAATTACTAAATAAGGACAATAATCTAAAGCTATCTGATAAGGATAATAAAACTTATGTATTTTCCTCTTGAAATGCTTAATTCTTTGCTTTTGTCATAGTTCCTTAAGGAAAATGTATCTGCCAGTGTTCCACAGTGGCACTCTATGTCTTTGGCATGTTTGAGTTTGCATTTTGTATCACTATCCTTCTGCCTTAGGGAACTGCTTTAACATTTCTTGTACTACAGCTCTGTTGGTAACAGATTCTTTCATCTATTATTTTAATCTGAAAGTGTTCATTTAGCCTTTACTTTTGAAGGTAATATTCACTGGATATATAATTCTGTAATGACTTTTTATTTCTTTTTAGAACTTTAAATATTTTTTTCAATTGTCGTCTGGCTTACATTTGTTCAGATGAGAAGTCAGCAGTATTCTTTATCATTATTCTCTTTTATATTATGTGCCTTTCTTCCTGGATACATTTAAGAATTTTCAATTTTCATCTCTCTGCTGATATTCCCCATCTCTTCCCTCTCTTCCATCTTTTCCTTTAAATCCTTGAACATATTTTAATACCTGTTATGTGCTTTTCTGCTATTAACAATGTCCTGGTTATCTATGGGTATTCTTCTATTTCTTGTTTCTTCCCCTGATTTTGTCACAGTTTCTTGCTTTTATTTTTTGCATGTTTCATAATTGCCTTTATTTTATGCTTGATGTTTTCCATACTATGTTATTTAGATTCTAGATGTCCATCTTTTGTGGAAGTGTGTTGAATTTTGTTCTGAGAAGGCAGCTAGTTTACTGGCACATCAGCTTGATCCAGCTGGTGCCTGGTTCTAAGCTTTTTAAGGCTGATTTTAGAGTATTTCTTTTTATAGGACTAGATTAGCCCTACTTTAAAGCATTACTTTTCCAGGTTATCACTTAAACATCTAGAGATGTTCAGTGAGTCTCTTCACTTGGGCTTACTGAAACCATAATGCCTCTCTGCATTGCTCAACCAGTGGGTTCTCCATTCAGCTTATTGTCGCACAGGAGCTATTCTCTGTCTGCCCTTTTGAAATCTAACTCTGTGCATGCATAATTATTAAATAGTATTCAGTCAAAAATTCAAGAAGATCCATTTGTAGGTTTTTGAATCTCTTTCTTAGTGCAACTCTTTCCTCTCTGGGTTCTTTCTCATAAATTCCAGCCACCTCAGCTTCATCCTACAATCTGCTTCTCCATTCAGAAGAAATTGCTGCTATGTATTTGGGTTCCTCTTTCGTTTGCTGCAGTTTTGGAGGTAGCCCTATATAGGAGGCCTACTTTAAATGTGGAGTTCAGTTTAAGGATCACAACGCTATGCTGTTTGTTGTACAATGCTTTAAAACTGTTGTATCATATATTTTGTCTAGTTTTATGGTTGTTTATTGCAGGAGAAAAGTCTGAAGTCCATTATTTTGTTATGACCAGAACCAGAAATCAAACAATCTGTTTTTTGAAAAGCACGTATTGGGTACCTGCTATCTTCTATGCACCATACTAGATGTTTTCCAATATACAATCAAGTCAGCTTTTCCTACCTGTTGTTCAGCAGGTGGGGCTTACATTTTATTTTTTTGCAGAAGGAGCAGACTTTGATTCATATCTATACATTTGCTTATGCTATTTCTGGTAAATTTTTAAAATACTGCCTAAATTCTGTTTGTCTTGCAAGATTTATGGCATCTCTTTTTGGCATTTTTTCTAATTCATCTCCCAAATGAACCTGACTTTCCCAACTTTATTTGTTCATAAAATACTTTTTAAATCACCTCCATTATACCATTTAGTATGTTGAAATATAGCTATCTCTTTATGCGTTATAAAAACCTAGCAAAATTTTAGGCCATAACTGCCTCTCTCTCATCTTTGAGTCTCAGCTTATAGCATTGTCTTGCACATATTAGATCATTTCTAAGGGTTTGTTGTAGTGAATATGTGCTACCTAATTTAACTCACCTAACAGCCTTATGAGGTATATGGTATAATTATGATTATTTTTAATAAAAAAACTGAGACTCAAAGAAGTTAATTTTTTATTCTAATGTACTAGAATAAAAATATCAATAAAAATTATAATTATATTCATCTTATATATATTTTATATATAATTGTAAATAAAAATATCACTAGAGTCAGTGGTATTAATAGAACTGAATTTAAGCCCCGAGTTTCCAACTCCAAATCTTGTCATTGACACAATGGCACATTTATCATGCATTGTTTTCACTTCTATTAGCCCAACCAATAGGAAAAAAACACCATAATCCTTAGATATCAGTATAATTTAATGCAATTTTATATAATCCATACAATTTCATACAATTTCAGTTAGAATTGAAAAGGTCAATAGAGCTTAATTAGTCTAACATCCCATTCAATGTCCAGATTTCCTCTATAGTATTCCTAACAAGACTCTGTTATAACCCTCCTGTCTGTATGCCTAACCCCTTACAGCAATCTGCACCTGATCCTTATCATTAATTCCTCATAGTAGTTCAAATATGCCATCCTAAAATGTGTATCCAACATTTGTTTCTCTACCCGTTATGGCAATATAAAATTTGTCTCCCTGGCCATCCACTGGCAAGCCTTCAAATATTTGAAAACAGCTCCAATGTCACCCTTAAAGCTTCTATCTTCCAAGATAAGCATCTTTAGTTGCTTTCTTTGCTCTTCTTCTTATCTGGTTTCTTCTTGTACATCAAATATTCTCTAGTTGTGGCCTAGTTTTTTTTAGGGAATCTGAAACTATAAAACACACTATCCCATATGATCACACCATCTGTGAGCCCCTTATCTTAGGTGTTATTACAAAGCTCTTATTTTACCTTTCTAAGATGAACAACATAACAACATAAAGAAAATTTTCCCTGTGGTAACTAGAAGAGTTAGAATAATTATGATTTACAGATGAAAGCCTAGGATCAGAATCTCATATATAAAATATTATAAATATAAAAATATTTATAAAATTTTTAAATTATCTGCCTTCTTCCTCCAATCTTTTTGCTCTCTTATGCTCCTGTGACTAGTAAACAAAAGGAAATAAGAGGCCGTGAAGGGCTTATATGTGAATCATGTCCCATTTTTTTCCTGACCACTGGTTCAGATGGATAAACAATGAAATTCAGAGGTTAATATGGATTTTATGAGTCTGTGGAGTTGGGAAATACATGTTTTCAATAATTAATTATACAATCTTAAAAATAGCTTTCACTGTAGATCAACAGCTGATGGGTGGGAGTTGGACGTAATGGAGAAAATATGGACTAAAAGGGATTTTGAATAGGTATTATAGAGAATACACATTTTAATTAGGTGAATGAAGTAAACTCTTAAATGGACCAAAATGTTAGATTCTGGTTGGTTGTGGTTTTTTCTTAAGTCCCAGAAATATGTCAAGTCCCAATTTAGAATAAATATCCAAATTCATAAAAAAAGGAACATATCCTCTTCCTTACTCAGTATAGGAAATTAGCATTGCCATCAGATCATCCATATGCCATTATTTTGATATTGTACTCAGACTATAATAGGAAGTGAACTTTCTATAATACTTCACCTTATTCTTTGGTGTTTATTAGAAATCCATAATCTTTCTTTGAAAAGAAGAATCAGTGCATATCCCAACAAATGTACAAAGGCAGGGTCAGTGTCCATGTGTCCCCGAGCGGTCTGTCTCTGCCACTACTTTCCCAGGGCCCTGGAGAGCACTTATCTCATGCAAGCACACGTAGGCACGCCCATGTGTGCATGCATGTGTGCACACACGTACACATTGAAAATGCTCCCACATTCAGTTGTACCCTCCATATTGGATCGCATACGCATTAACCTTCAGTTTTAGCCTCATATTTTTGGGAGATCAAGTTAAACAAACCTACTCGGTCATCATTTCTGGCATCCCTGAACTTATATGGGATCAATGATCCCACACTCCTTCAGATTTATTACACGATCTGAATGTTTACTTTCAAGAGTTGATTAGCCTAGGTGAAATCTTAAAATCTTTAGCTAAAGACATACTACACGACATGCGTAAAATTTCGGAGCTGCTTTGTTATGAGCCTATACAAGATGAATTAGCAATAATTCTATGTTAAAGTGGCTGCTTGAATGAACAAAACTTAATAGCACAGTTTGTATAGAAGGACTTACTGAGATCCAGTGACTGCTTAAAGAGAGATTAGTTTGTTTGCTAGAATTTTTTTGACAAAGCCACTAATATAATATGCCTTCAAATGCACATATTTCTTATAGGATACCTGTGGCAAATATCTTCCTGTCATCCTAAACTGGGGAAATTGCTGAAATTAGTGTGCATCATGAAAGGTTAGATACAGCTGAAAATTCAGAGGCAATTGTTTTATCTTGAAAGCTAATTTCATTTTTCCATTGCCACATTTAAAAGCTAAGACTTATAGACAAATATTCTAAAGTTATTATGGAGCAACATAGTGCAGGAAAATAGAGAAATAAAAACATGTAAGTCAGGACGTTGTTTCTAATTCTGCTTCTGAAAATATTCGATTTGAAAGGCTGTGGTTGCTGGGATTCTTCAGTGAAGCTGCATCGTCATCATCAACCACATCTTCAGGTTCTAGGATCTTAAAGTACTTACATATTTCTTTAATATTATAGAGGAAAAAAATGTAATAATTAGGCAGGAGCTTCATCCTAAGTATGAAAATGGACAGGTAGTCAAATTAGCATCTACCTGCCCTATGGTGACCACAGGATCAATCATGCATCTGACAATGCTAAGAAATTTCTGTCCCTGAACTGTAATAATAAGCTTTAAAACTTTGAATCCTGAAATTTCAATAACAAAATTGCAATCAAAATTGAATTTAATAAAACCTTGGATTCATTCTAGATAGTAATATTTAGCTTCAGGTGAAGAGCGGTATTGATACTCAGCCTTTCAGTGTTTAGCCGAGTATTTATTTGGTGCCCTTCTACTTTACATATGTTTGCAAATTTAAAAGTCAGTTCTAATTTTTTCTACTATGTACCTTCATATCTTACACACATATACATACATACAAAGTCTGATGGAAACAAACAGAAATGTATACATAGGAACATGTTATAAGAAAGTGTAAAAAATAAGTAAACAAAGTAAAATCTCATTACCGAAGATCACAAATTTTCACATGCAAATCAAATAAAATTAATAGTTATAGAAAAAAGACTCATATTAGAACAGAAACATGTGTTGGTTGTTCTGTTTGCTTCACTCAGATCCTTTCTCCAGCCTTCTCTGCTCTGTTCTGTGCTCCAGGATGTGAACTTAGACTGTATCATCCAGGTTCCTCTGCCAGTTGCTTTCTAGTTAAATTGGGTTACTCTAATGACCTCTGGCAGGAGGTCAGAGGGCAAGAGGAGAGAGAGGAATCCTGGCATTTCTTCCCTATTTCCTTTCTGATTCTGCATGAGTATAGTTTCTGCTAGATAACTCTTCTCCACAGCACTAGCTCATCCTGTGCTCCAATAACGTAATTTATACCCCTTGTCCTTTCAGGTCTAGGATGGTAACAGCTTTTCACTGTTTCTTGTCCCTGAGTATTACAGTATCCGTTGTTGGGTTTCTAAATCCTGCTCTCACTGAGGTAAACAGGCCTTCACCAAAGTCTCTACGGTGGGCCACTGAGTGAGATCATAAAGTGAGCCCATAAAGTGGGGTATATGCTACTATCTCCCTTACAGAGAATGACAGGTAACTGCATCTTGTACTGTCCACCAAGCAGAGTGCTTGAGAGGCTTCTTTGGATTTTAGAAGCAGCATTACCACGTCCGTGCACATTCTAACCCATTTATGGGCTAAAATTCTACCAGTTTTGAGAAAAGGAGCAGAACACAAGAGCTCTTTGCAGCAGGTTCAGTGGGTACTATAAGCTCCCCTGCTATGTCAGTGTTATGACTCAGTAGATCTAAGTATCTGTGGCTGAGAGTGATGCTGTTCGAAGCCTCTAGCTAATCCCTAAAAGACAATCACAGTTCACCTACTCAATGATGAACAAAACCATGCCCCCTACTGCCAAATATTTTTCTCTATTTGAGAAGTTTGGCTTGTTAACTGAACTTAGGAGAAGACAAAATTCCTGATCATTGACACTATGTAACCATGTGATTTGAAGGGTTCATCACTGTGTGCTGAGTTATTGAATCGTAAAATTGTGCATGAAAATTAGCAGGTCATTATAAAATGGAAAGGATATAGATGAAATTGAGGTTGAACAGGAATGGGAGTCATAGGATATTGAATGATCAGAGGACTCAGACCCCTATGACCTACTCCTACCTAGTCACCAAGTCTCCCTCCACCACATATTCACCAGAGAAATCGTCTAAAGAGAAAGTGTTCAGTAATCAGGTGGATTAGGTGCATAACCTTTCCTGTGGATGTCTGCCAAGCTTTTTTCCCAGTGACCCTAGTGCTTACTTAGTGGGACCACAAAGAAAATAATCATAGTTGCATGGACTGTAAATATGCATGAGCTCAACAGTATGCACTACCCTTTAGCAAATCTGACCTGGCTACTGCCACGTAGTGTCGGACCTGCAACTACCAGAGGCCAGTGGGTGAGCTCCTGATATGGTGCCATCCCACAGGGACACCAGCCAGTCACCTGGTGGCAGGGCGATTACATTAGACCTTTACGTTATGAGTCAACAATCATTTGTCTACATAGAAACAGATACACTTTCTAGAAATGGATTTCTTTTTCTGCCTTCATTGCTTCTACCAGTGTCATCATATGTCACCTGATAGAATGCTTTATTTATTGCTGTAATATCCCATACTACATTGCCTTTGACCAAGAAATTAATTTTACGGCAAAAAAAAAATGTCACAGTAGATTTGTGTCTATGAAATTCATGCTTCCCCATATGTCCCATCACCAATAAACAGCTGGCCTGATAGAATGATGGAATGGCCTCCTCAAGGCTCGGTTTCAATGTGAGCTGGGACGCAGTAGTGTTTGAAATTGTGGTGCTGGCCTATCTGATTAAACCATCAGCCAATACATAGTGCCATATTTCCAAAAGCCAGATGTGTAGGTTCAGGAACCAAGAAATAGATTCAGGTCAAGAAATAGAGTTATTTTACCTAATGTCATACTCACAGAATTGTCTTTCCTTTACCCAAAATCTTGTACTTGCTGGCTTTGGTGATTCTGCTTTCTAAGGAAGGAACACTTCTGACAGCAAATACAGCTATGTTTCCATTAAATTGGGATCTGAAACTGCACCTTCGCTATTTTTAGCTCCTAATGGCATTGAGCTAACTGGCAACAAGGAGCTTTACCGTACTGACATTACTTTACTGTAACGCTGATTAACAAGGAGAAATTGGGCACGTAGGACTAGTTGGGATCCAGGAGGTTCTCTGTGGAGCCTTTTAGCATTTACGTGTCCCATGAAACAGTCAAGGAAGAACTGCAGCCAGCAAATAAAGACAGGATCACCAGGGACTTCAATCCTATGAAATGAAAATCTGGGTCATCTCGTGAGACAAAAATCCCCATCCTGCAGTTTAGTAAAGTGTAGCTTGAACGTGGAATAGCTGATAGAAAAAGGAAATTATGATGATCAACTTTGGCCTTACGACCAAAAGCAAAAACAGTTGCAGCTAATTAACATATTTATGTTAACTGGACATTTCTTTCCTCCCACTCTCCTTGCTATCTTGTATGAAGAGTACTGATCATGGGTAACACTAAAATTTAGATTCCAGTTGGGAGTATAACTGAATTCTTGACACCTTACCACAATTTAAATTATACTAGGACTGTGGTCTCTCTGTGCTGGAGATACAATTTTCTTAATCTAAGCAAAAGGCAAGAACGGAGGCTGAGTTGGAGTAATGTTCTGGTAGTTTTCTATTTGCTTCCTGGATTTATTTTCTTCTCTGCTGGCTCTGTGATCATGGATGCAGAACCATGCAGCAGACATTATCCAGTTTCCTTTGTAGGCTGAATTCCAATAGAATACACTCAGTAGGACGCTCCTGTAGGGTTCAAGTTAGATGGAGAGAAGGAGAAAGAGGTATTTCCTCCCTGCCTTCTCCCTGGTGCTATGCTTCTGCCGGTGACTGCATGACCTATCTTTGCAGCTCCAGAACTCATTTGGCTCCATTAAGACTATCTTTCCTCTTGTCCTTTCATGGCTTGGTGGTTGGTCTCTTTGTTCCTCAGCATCTGTCTCTAATTTTTTTTTTTTTAAGCCTAGTTACATCTCTGTAAACAGACTATTAAGTTCTCTGCAGCTGAATGTCTGAGAGAATCATGATCCCCTCCAGGAGGGGATGTGTTGTATACCAAAAAGCAAGTCTAATACAAATTAACTCAAAAAGCTTGAAAGTGAAGCTTTGGGAAAAGGTACAACAGGCAAACAGAACTAAAAAGAAAAAGCCAGGGTCACAATATTTATATCAAGTAAGTTTCCTTTGTGGTTGGTAAGAAATATTAAATGGGACATAGACTGTATCAATAAAGATCTCAATATACATAAACGACTGTTATATTTATTAATTAAATACCATGCCTGCAAAATTCATGAACTAAAAACTTCAGTAAATAGAAATATTTTTAAAAGATATCTTACTATGTTCTGTGAATGTCTACTTCCCCATAAACCATTCGCTTAATAGATTTTAGCAGCAATAGTTCTCTTTCTTAAACTTTCCACTGAAATATAATGTATATACATTAAATTATGCAAATCATAGATGTGTAGCTCAAGGAATTGGTTCAGAGTGAACACACACAAGAAACTACCGACCTAGGTCAAAAAAGACTAACAGGACATAGACGGCTCCTCATGCCCCAGTCCCATTACTTCCCTTGTCCTTCCTCCAAATTGTAACCACTATCCTGTCTTCTAATGGAAAAGAATAACTGAACACTTTTTCAGATTTTATATAAATAGACTAGTACAGAATGTGTGTGTATTTGCTCTTCTTGCTCAAAATTATGATTGAGATTCACATGTTATTGTGTGTATCTTTATCATGTATATTTTGGTAGATATATAGTAGTCCAATCTATGCATATGCAATTATTTATTCTTTCCTTTCTTGCTACACATCGTTTTCTGTTTGTGGCCATTATAAATAATTCTTTTGTGGACATTCTTATAGGTTTCTACTGGTGCATATGTGCACACATTTCTGGTGAATATTTGCCTAGAAATGAAATTCCTGGGTCTCACAGTATGTATTCAAATATAGTAGACAATGTGAAACCTGTTTCCAAAGTGGTTGTTCCAGTTGCATCCAAATAGCATTGTAAGAAATTTGCAGTTGCTCCAAATCCACACCAACACTTTAAACTATTTTTTAATTTTAGCTGTTCTGTTAGACATGCAGCGGTTTGTCACAATGGATTTTATTATTATTTACTTAGGAACTAATGAGGTTGACTACCTTTTCAAATGCTTATTTAATATTTGTATAACCTCTTTAGTAAATTGCTTTTTCAAAATTCTTGCTCATTTTCCTATTGAGTTGCCTTTTTATGGTTGGATTTTTTATGTATTCTGCATATAAGCCATTTGTGAATTAGATAAATTGTAAATAATCTTCTAGTTTGGTTTGCTTTTGCTGTCTTATTCGTGCCTTTTTAAGGACTTCAATAGTTAATTTTAATGTAGTTCAAATTATGAATTTTTTTATGTCTTGCTTAAGAAATCTTTGCCTGCCAAAGCCCTGAAGATATTCTTCTTTGTTATCTTCTAAAATTATTGCTTTACCATTCCCATTGAGAACTACGTGAATGAAATGATTTTTGTGAATAATGTGAGGTAACAGTGGGATCTAGATTCCTTTTTTCTTATTGATATCTGGTTGCTAAACACCATTTTTTAAAAAGACCATCCCTTCCATACAGCAATGCCCCTTTGTCATACATCAGGCTGTTCTTTTTCAGGATTTTATTCTGTTATGTTGGTCTATCTACCCTTGAAGTAATATTTCACTTTCCTCATTAATACAGTGTATATAATAGGCCTTGATAACTGGGTCTGTCAGTACTTTGTTTTTCAGGATGTTAGTTATTCTTAGCCTTGTGCATCATCATCTAAGTTTTAGAAACTATGTGTCAATTTCTGAAAATAAAGAATCCTGGAACTATGGTTTGTGTTGTAATAAGTAGATTAATTTAGGAGAATGAACACCTTTATTAACTTTGAGTTTGAACACATTATGTCTCTTTATTTAGGTTTCATTCAATTTTCCCCCAAAATAATGCTATAAAGTTCTGTAAAAATTTTGTTTCCAGGTTCAGAGCATTGTTAATAATGATACTATAAATATTTGTGTACACCTCTCTCCATTCTGGGGGTAAAGTCTTAGGAGAAGAATTTAAAATGATAAGAAAATTCCAAACTGTTTTCCAAAGTGACTGTATCATTTTTCATCCCCATCAGCAAAGTATGAGAGTTCCATTGTTCCACATCCTCATTAGCATTTGTTTTTTTTCTTTAATTTTTAAATTTTAGCCAATTTAATATATGTATAGTGGCCTCTCATCGTGGTTTTAATTTATATTTCTCTAATAAATAATGATGCTGCTCATCTTTTTCCATGTGCTTACTAGACCTTTGTATATCTTTTGGTGAGGTGTTTGTTTGCTCAAATCTTTTCCTACTTTTTAATTTAAAAAATTTAAATTTATTTTATATTGTGCTAAAATTTTATAACTTTAGTTTGTAAAACACTAAACGAGTTAGTTCAGACATACGGGAGGAAACTGTAGTATCTGATAACTTGCATACTACCAATAACTATGGCAGCGTTGTGATGACTGATTAAGAAATCTAAGGAAGAACTAGGAAAAAGTATTTTTGAGCCTTTAGAGAACTTATTTTCCTGGAATGGATTTACTAAAACTAAATTGATCGTTTGCTCATATCTTGAAGAACAATATCTTTAGGAGACAATTCCAAATATCCTGAAAAATATTATGTTTATTTCCAAGTCTACTTCTGTTCTGTTAATTTTGTGCAACCTCTCACTTATCTTTTCCAGGCCATTGCTCTGGATTTCTCTAAATCATTCTCAAGTCAGACCTGGAGCCCCTTGTTCCTGGCTTTCTTGAACTGATAGTATCTGTGAGACTTATGCTTTGAAAAGCAAAGCAAAACAACAGAACACAAAGTTAACCAAAAGTCAAAAATTTGAGGAACAATGAACAATATCATGGCAAATGTTGGAATGCCATACCATTGGTATGCTTCTATTGTTTACTTGCCTATCTAATAAAATCATAGCATATGACTCTCAGAAAACAGAAAGGTAGAGATGACTTCTTAAATGTCTTAGACTTAAGACTGGTCAGGGTCTAGATGGTAGAACGTATCCAATTGCTTTCTAGTTCTTACTCCAGTAAGAACTAGATCTTTATCAGAAGGAAAGATTTTTTTTTTTTTAATTTCCAATATTATGGGGGGTACAAATGTTTTGATTATGTAAATTGCTTTTGTACTGTTTGAGTCAAAGTCATAAGTATGCCTATCCCCCAGACAGTGTGCATTGTACCCGTTAGGTGATATTTTTAAAATGGTAGTTTAAAAAAGGTAAGAAATAAGCAGTCCTTTTGTACTGTGACAATTCCTTACATCTCCATTGTAAGTCACAGCCGTGCTAAGCTTCCGGAAAAGACTCAGGGCCTCATCATTGCACAACAGTGCACTCTATAGTATGTGATAGTGTCTTTTTCTTTTTGATTTAATAATCTGAATTAAAATGCTGTTCCATGAATCAATATGATACTTAAATCAGCAAATTAAAAATTATCACTATGTGTTAAAATTCCCTTTGATGACACTTCACTATGCAGAACATGGTAATTACTTAGAGAAATCAGCTATTCCAAGGTAACTGGGCAGTTACAATATTTTATCAGATAAATTACCAGTCACCATCAACATTCATCAAGGACTCATTTGGATTTTATTACAGATTGACATTTACTTATTTGCCCAATTTTTAAAATTACAACTATTGCACGATTGTCCCAGGGTGCAACTGTAGAAAATTAGTGCATTAATCACATTAATTATCATAAATAAAATGTTATCAAAGAGTACATGTAATAACACAGCATTTTTAAAAAGCAAGGTAGAGCATCTCTAATACCTTAAATTTATACATCACATTGAAATTTTCAAGACTCCTTTACATCTATGATTTTTAACTTTAACACCTCTGCCATAAGAATGCTGTTATAAATGCCATTTCAGAAATGAAGAAGCTGAAGCCTAAAGCAGCCGTGTGACTGACCTAAGATCATGCAGCTATATTATTTAAAGGCCAAGCCAAGAACCAAATTTCCTGAACTCCCAACATTCCGTTTTCCCTCTATATTCTTTGACTTTTAGGGATCAAAATAGAATATCCTTTACCCTCTATCTATCCTCCAGCCTATCAACACTTTCAGTGACCTAAAGATCCCCGAGATGTTCTGATCTGCTTGCTCCCTCCCACCTCCACTGCTACCAACCTGGACTAGGCAAACATCATCTCTTCTCTAGACTACTTTCCCTTCCTTCTTGCCACTGTAAAAGTCCATATTATGCAGAGAAACCCAAATGACTTTTAAAATATAAGTGAGATAATGCCATTTTTAGGCTTAAAAGGATCTGTGGATTCTCAGTGTATTGGAATAAAATCTAAATGACTTACCATGTCCTATAAACTCCACGTAACCTGACCCCCTCTCCAATTTCACCTCTTGTCACTCTCGAACCTCTTGTTACTCCACTTTTTTTTTTTCCTGATTGTTGAGCGTATTTCCAAGATCAAGCCTGCTTCAAGAGTCTTTGTTGTTATAGTTTGCTCTGGAATGTTCTACACAGACTTTTGCAGAACTTATTTCAAATGCCTACTCTGCAGAGAGACTTCCTTTGATGACTGAACCTAACCCATCCTCTTTTCTTTCTCCTTTTCTCTCCTACAGTCTGTCCTTAGTCATTCCTTATCGCATTCTGTTTTATTTTTATAGCATTTTTGCTTTGCTCTCCAAAATTATCAGCTCCCACACCTTAGACAATCCATAAGAGCAGGTTCTTGTGCATCTTGCTCACGACCTATAACAGATGCTGTGCATTCTCCACTCCCATCGAGTAAGGCCGCTCTGAAATCACCTGCAGCTTCAGTTGACAGTTCCCATATATTCCAAAGAGCTTTCTATCTCAAAACCTCCCTGCCTGAGGGCATTCTCTGGGCAGTCTTCCCGGCAAGCAAGAAAAGCTGGAAAGTTATTGCCTCAAGGTACAACCCTCAATCAGTAAACAAAATCGGAAAATCACTAAATAAAGCATACAGCTTCTTCATTCCTCAGGTGGACAGTTATAAGGTTTGTTCTACACCTTTCAGAGCCTCTGGTGTGACGGAGGCCTAGTTGCACATGGTAGAAACCAGGGTGTTCACGTTCACTTCGTGTACTTTTATTTCTCCATCTTTTTTGTTGTTAAATAAAACAAAAAGGATATTTATAAAATCACACCCATTTCCATGTCCCACTGCCTCACTGGATTCATTATCGATTGTATTCTACTCTTCCCTGCTTTTTGCTTTCATCTTCCCCCCGCCCCTTGCTTGCTTGTCTTGTCCCTTCTGATGATTTTCCTTCTATAATTCCTTCTCTGGACCATATGCCTTTATTTCCCAGGGAGGCTCTGGCTTGCTGTTCTTAAAAGTGGCCGTCTCCACACAGCCTTTTTGCCTCCAGGTTTCAATAACTGCTTCTACTCCTTGCCCCTTCAGGCCTAGAGATGGCACTAGCTGCAGAGCACATGCACTGTTATCCCTTTTGGTTATTTATGCTTACTCACAACTCTTACATGGCTCTTTTATTTTAAACTGCTCTAGTCAAATTAACCAATTTACGTGTACTGAACATTTCTCTTAGTACCCTAACTGGTACAGTTTGCACATTTAGATTTTAGTGAATCTTCCAAGAGAGATTTTTATTTCTTTCTTCCTATGACATTTTTTTTTTTTTTTTTTTTTACTTATTTCTTGAAATTGGTTTAAATAGTACAGCAAATCCAGTAATTAGGGGACAAGAGATTCAGGACTGAGAACTGTAATGCTAAACTGGAAAGGCACCTCCATGGTATGTGTATTACATCATGCTGAGTTCCATAAATATATTCATATTACTTTGCTATTCACTAAATTCACAAAAATGACAATGATTTTTTCTTTCTTTATTTCTGCTTCATTTTTGCTTCCTAGAGAAATCAGTTTTTTTTTCCCCTGAGATCTCGTCTTTCTTCAGAAAGCTTGTCTTTGTCCTAGCTTAAAGCAAATTCTCTCATGCTTCTCTTTTGGAGGCAAAACTCTTCCGAGTAACATGAAAATATTTTTCTTTTACCTACTTGTCTTCATTTCATTTATTGAAGTATTAAATATAGAGAGTGAAATACATACATCTTGAATGTATATACCTCTGTAATACACACCTGAATCAGGACACGAAGCATTTCTATCTTCTCGTCAACTCCCCTCATGCTCCTTTCCAGTCAATACTCCCCCAGCCTAAGGCAACCAGTGATCTGATCTCTATCTCTGTAGGTTAGTTCCACCAGTGGTTGAACTTCACATCCATATGCAATCTGTTGTGTCTGGCTTCTTTCACTCAATATGATGCTTTTGAAATTTATTGATGCTGCTGTGTGCTTGGTCGTTCCTTCTTATCATTGAGTAATATTTCGTTGTATGAATATATACAATTTGTTCATCTCCTGCTGATGGACATTTGGTTAGTCCTCTCTCACTATCTGCTCCTAACCTTGAATTCTGGGTTAATGTCTAAATATTACTCAGAATTTAACCTTTAAAGAAGTCAGTTGCTTTGATCCACAAAAAACAAAAGATTAATTTAATGTTGTTAAACTACTTAACAAAACAATTATAAATGAACATAATTAATAAATAGATTTATTATAAATAAGAACCCAGAAGTGTGATCTCTAGCTTTGGGGAAATAAGAAGTTAAAGGCATCCCGGTTAACATGCATGATGCCACAATCACACCTCTGCTGTCATGGCTCAAAGCCACTCTGTGAAGTTTTACAGGCTGTGTCCCCACAGATGCCCAACAGACACGGGAAGCACAATCACACTAATGCTTTTCCCCCAGTCCTGAACCCTGCAGTGGGACTGCTTTCTCTAGTTTTCAGCAAATAAGAGACTCCATTTTCTAATTTTATAAAAAATACTTAGGTGGGGTAAGTCATGATGAACTCAAGGAGCCCATCTACTTGGAGACTATGTCCTTCCCTAAGTCCATCAAGAAAGCTATTTGGGATAGCTGCATGCCATTTCAAAGGGTCTACCCTTACAAAAGCAAATGCTTATAATGAATAGCTAATTTTTATAATCTTGAATACATAGTTACATATGGTACCATGCTCTCTCTCTCTAATTCCTGAAACTTTAATGGAAAGACAGTAAATTAAAAGTTTTGGGCAAAGTTTTCTGTTCCAAAGAGGTTGTGACATGAATTTCCCTTTTAAGTTTTCCTTTTTTTCCTAAGAAAAGCAAAAAATGATCATTTAATTATGGATATATAAAACAAGTATTGGCCAATTATTCCTGGGAAAAGCATGTGTAAACTTCAAAAGAATCTTCTTAAAAAGACATGCAAGTGGCCAATGGGTACTTGAAAAAATGTTCAACATCACTAATCATTAGAGAAATGTAAATCAAACCCACAATGAGGTATCACCTTACATCTATTATGATGGCTATTATCAAAAAGACAGAAGATAACAAGTGTTGGCAAGGATGTGATGAAAAGAGAACCCTTGTATACTGTGGGTGGGAATGTAAACTGGTATAACCATTATGGAAAGCAATATAGAGATTCCTCAAAAAATTAAAAAAAAAACTACTATATGATCCAGCAATTCTATTTCTGGGTATGTATATAAAGGAATTGAAATCAGTATGTGCAAGCATTATTTGCATTCTCATGTTCATTGCAGCATTATTTACGATAGCCAAGATATGGAATAAATTTAAATGATCATTGATGGATGAATAGATAAATACTATGTGGTATATATAGACTGTAGAATATAATACACCCTTTAAAAGAAGGAAGTTCATTTGCAACAACAATAATGAACCAGAAGACATGCTGAGTGAAATAAGACAGGCACAGAAAGACAAATACTGATCTGACTCATCTGTAGAATCTTAAATAGTTGAAGTCATAGAAACAGAAAGTATAATGGTGGTTGCTAGAGAGGGTCGGGGAGAAGAAAGTGGGGAGATGTTGGGCAAAGGACACAAAATTTTAATTATGCAGAATTCATAAGTTCTAGTGACCTAAAGTATATCATGGTGACTGTAGTTAATAATATTGTATTGTATACTTGACATTTGCTAAGAGAGCAGATCTTACGCATTCTCACCACACATACAAAAAAAGGTAACCACGAGGAGATGGATATATTAATTAGCTTGATTGTGGTAATCTTTTCACAATGTATCCATATATCAAAACATCATGTTCTACATCTTAAATATATATAATTTTTATTTGTCTATTATACCTCAATAAAGCTGGGAAGAATAAAGCTATAATTTTGTTTTTAAATAATATTGTTAAACAGATTTTTTTTGGTCTCATTGAGAAAGTGTCAAAACTTTTAGTGTAAGTTATTAAAAAATAATGTCAGCAAATTCTCCCTGTATTTCAGAAGAAATAGAAAGTTTCCTCCTAACTATCAGTGGTAAAAGTGAGAAATCGAGCTTGACGGGGTCAGTGAGCCAAGATGGGCCACGCACTGGAAGTACGGAGTCTAAGAAGCCAAGGGCTCAGGCTGGTGTGAACGGGAGTCCACATATGTAGATATTCTGCTCTGAAGTCAGCTCATGGTGTGTTTTTCCATGTAAGGCTTTAGATTTTACCCTCGCTGAAAATCATTACTTAATCTTGGAGGGAATGTTTGTGCTTAATCCTTTTCAACTGGTTATTTTATTAGGTTGGCAACCAGTGCAACAGAGATTGCAAAAAAAGCAAAAACAAAAATGCAGGCCTGATTTTTACCCCAAGGCAGTAGAATAGTGAAAAGGGCTGGAATGGGCAATGGAAGCTCAACTTGGACCAGTCTGTTGGTCTCACAGACATGATTGAGTGTCCCGGCTTAGAAAAGATGCTCCCATGATGCCATTGTACGCTGTTGGATCATTCCCTGGATGCTCATCAATCAAGTTCACCCCAAGGGGTGAGGATAGGTGTCTTCTGAGAGCTTTGGAAATGCTCACCATAAATCATCTTTGGAAGAGGGGACAAGGAATGAGGGCCAGAAAGCTGAATATTGATCTCTGTCCATGAGATGTTTTCTTTTTCTTTCTGAACTTTGTGGTTATTGCCTGGGAATACAATGATGTACAAAAGTAAGCCACCCTCGCTCAGGGCAGTGGTCAGGGCACTAGGCAGGGACACCCCACTGGAAACCCTAAGAATGGATATGGGTTTGAATCTGCGTGCTTGTGGACTGGTCACATCTAGCCGCACTTCCCTCTCTGTGTCATACTTACATTCTTTCTTTTATTCTTGAACTTTCGTAAAAAATTGTTTAAATGTTGAAATATTGCTTCAGCTATCCCTGTTGAAAATTAAGGGAAGTGTTTGTCCCCACATATGGAACAGAAGTAATCCCAGATGTTTTGGTCCATATCTAAGCACTCCAGAAGCTGTGGAGGTGGCCAGCAGTGGAGCCAGCCAAACGGATGGTTGAGCTATGAGGGACATCATCACAGATGTTTGGAATATATGAGCCTACTCCAAGGAATCCAGAGAGTATTTGGGGCAGTAAGACTAATGAACAAATCAACAAAACTTAAAAAAAGAAAGAAAAAAAAAAAGGATGCAAAATGATGCCCTCATTGCAGAGCAGAGTTACGGGAACTTGAACGAGTCATTGCAATTTCAGAGCTAACGAAAAATATGATCTTTAATGTGGTTATAAGCTGTAAAAAACCTTGCCATATCTAACTATGTCCCTTTAATTCTAAAATTTTGTAGGACATAGCCATTAGGGTTTGGTTTCTCTGTGTGGTTTCTCTGCCACCTCCAAGAAATAGATGTAGAAATGTACTGAACAGCTTCCTACTCTTTTGACAGCACCAACCTGGGTGCCTGAGGGATAGGGTAGAAATACAAGATTCTAGAAATTTAGATTATATTCTTTTCTGCTTTCATTCAGTTATACACAAGTGAAATCTGGTTAATATAAGCATAAACGGCACCCTTCTAGAAGAAAAGAATTTTAATGGCTTTCAAAAATGGGCAATTTGTAGGCAAGGGGTAATCGACATTATTATCAATTTATAATAACCACCATTTACTTTCAACTTACTCTTTGCTTTGCATATATTACCTCTAATTCTTTCTACAACATTGCAAATAAAGTGTTATTATTCCCACTTACTTATGACCAAGCTGAAGCTCAGAGATGTTAAGTGAGTTACAAAAGATAGCTCAGCTAATAAGTGACTGTGTCAGGATTCAGACCTGGTTTGGCCTGGCTCCAATGCCAGTGACTATTTCTGTAAGCCAGAATTCTGCCAGACACAGTTTTGTTTAGATTATTTATCCACGAGTTCTTAGGTTCTTTTTTTCTTTACTTTTATTTCATAAGCTAGCCAAAACATCCTCCTTCCATAATACTGTCTATGACTCACTCATTCAAATGGTAAGTCTGATTTGTCATTACCTGTGGCTGTGTCTCTGCAGTACCATTAAAGTGAGCCCATGATTTCCAACAAGTGGGCAATTTCTTTCTTTTCTTTCTTTTGTTTTGTGTTTTTTTTTTTAATTTCAGAATATTACAGGGGTACAAATGTTTAAGTTACATATATCGCCTTTGCCCCACTCAAGTCAGAGCTACAAGCGTGTCCATCCCCCAGACAGTGTGCACCGCCTGGCTCCTTGACTGACATGATATCACTTGCTACATCAGTTACTAAACTACTTGAATTGTTTGCCTTATGCTTCTCCACTTGCAGCTAATCAGAAATTTGGCTAAAGTTAGAATCAATGAAATACAAATTAAATCAAATTATACCTTTATTTAAATCATTAGTCAGAAAGATTTGATTTATGTCTTTCCATCCCCTACTCTACCAGAAGCATTTACTGAATGACACAACCTAAACCATAATACATAATTTTCACAACTCAGACACGAATGTCAATTTAATTTTTAGAAAGCTACACAGTGTGTGTTTGCAATAATTTATAGTGTTATTTTATCAGATTAATTCTGCAGTTGCATCAGAAAACTGCACATCTAGATTTGCACATCTAAATAGTTTTACATCCATCATCTTCAAAGCAGTTTCTTCCAGAAAGAAGCATTTTTCATAAGGGTTACTTTGAGCTATTTCTTAGGTGAACTGTTTGAATTTTACATAAATGCCTATTTCTTAAATATGGAAGAAAACTTCACTAAAATCTTCTGAAACAGGAAAGTCACTTTTTGGTTATACTGCCGGGGTAGGTTTTGTGTATTTTATACTGTTTTGTCATTAAATCTCAAATTAATGAAGGCCAGTACAAATCAGTACAAATAGTTGGATATTTAAAATTCCTATTATATACTGGGTACTGTACTGATCAATTTGCCTCCAAGATTTTGTTTAATTTTTGTACCAACATTCAGAAGCAGGTTTTATTATCCCTATTTTCTTTATGGGGGAAAAAAAAGCAGGCACAAAGAGGTGGGAGTTAATGTGTCAAAAACCACACTAAATGTGATTCAAATCCTTGAGGAGGATGTTGTTTGCCTGTCTGGGCCATAATGGAAATTTAACTCCTATTGTTTCTGGACTGTTTTATTCAAATGGTAAAACACTGGTCTTTCTTAGCATCTCCCTTCCGTAATTTGATCTATACCATTCCTGAAAGTTATTTTACTCCTTTGAAATTTAGCAATTTTAAAACTGTACTCCAAATTGACAACAAAGAAAAGAGGAAAAAATAGATCAGTCTTTGAAAAGTAAAACAAAAAGCTCTGTCCGCTTTATTTCTGAGACAAGTTAGTATGCAGAAATATTCTGTTACTTATGCAAGTGCCAGCAAAGACACCTAGGGCTACAAAAGAAGCTCAGTCCCTCCTGCACATTATAATACTTCAGAAAATATGTTTCCTTTGGCCTCTTGACAGTGAACACTAAATTGCATGATCTCAAAGATACACTATTTAACAATAAATCTCACTTAAAATGCTATAGAAAAAGATAAAGTTTAGAGGTCCCCATCTCTAAAAATAAAGCATGAACTTTGATTTCCTAAGACTAGGATCCAAAATATAATGTGGCTCATAGTATGAAAATTAAGACAATTATTAAAAGCAAAGAAAATGGAAGCAATTAATATTAATACTTTTATTCATAATTAGAGGTTATACATATAAGAATTTATAATGTATTAATGGAATAAATATTAAATATGATGGATAAATATTGAAAGATTTTCCAAGAAAAATTTAATATAATGTGATAAATTCAAAGAATTTAATAAATCACTAAATCTATAGTTATATAATAGTATCACCACAAAATTTTTCATTACCCATAGGAGTCCATAGGAAGTAAAGCACTGAATGATAATGCAAGCTGTAGGTCAAAGGCCTCTGACAATTAGGTAATACATAAAAATAAATGTGCCATTAGGATAAATCAGAAAACAACAAAAAAGTTTAGTTGGTATGGTTAAGAAACTGGGTTCATAGAATAGAAAAAAAACGCAATCCAAATAAAAAAGAACAAAGAGAAATTTAAGTAATATAATTAAATACACAAATTTGTAGAAATCTCAAATCACTATTAATGATAATCACTCATTAAAGGCTATTGGCAATGTTCCAACATCTTGAAAAGTGAGGAGCAAAATTTATTTTGACCACAATAAATTTTAGTTATTTGAAAGTGTGAATTAATATATTTGTATTTTCCATTATTTTGGTGTCTTCTGATACCAGTAATAAGTTACATAGGAGGTATGGCAGTACTCAAATATGACACATTCTCAACCTCTTACTTATTTCCTCGTTGGCAGTATGAGTCTATCAGGCACAGCTAACCTGTCCCTAGAAACTTTCACATCGCTCAATTTTATATTCAGTTTCAGAATGCAAAACTCATTTTCCCCATCTGACACCAACCATGACCATATTCTCTTTCTCTCTGCTTCATTTGAGCATCCCAACTCACTAAAAATTTGCTGTAGTAATACTTCAAATACCTAGAAAGATTATAAAAATAAATTTCTTGGACTAGGCTACTTCTATACAAAAATACAGAGAGCCAAAATACCCTATTTTTGTTGTGAATTGTAGTACTGTTTTGCAAAGATGAGTAACTAGTTGCAAGGTTTATATGCTACTATGAGTATCTGAATTTGTTTCATTCATTCTTTATGGTTATTGCATTTTTTATTCAAAGTGAAATGATATTAAAATATTAAAAATGTAATATTTCACATATTTATAAATATATATTTATATAAATGTTATATTTTTATATAAATATATATTTATGTAGTAAATATGTTTAAATTCACGTGCCCTCAACTATCTTTTAAATAATCTCAATCTAAACATAAACTACAGAACCTTTTAAAATGTAGAAGTCCGAGACTATTAATTAGATTAAAGATAGTTTTCACAGAGATAAGCATTATCTCAGTTATGCATCTAAAAGACATCTTTAAAATCACTTTAGCACAATGACCTCTTGTAGTTCCATCTGATCTAATGAATATTGCAGTGCTGAACTGGGTAAGAAACTTTGGGACATTTGAGAAGTAGGAGCTGAAGACTTAAGTACGTCTATAGATAAACATTTTTCAAAATAGTGATTGGCCTTAGATAACAAAGCTTTGCTTTTGTGATAAAAAGCTTGCTAATTGAAACTTTTAATCTGAATGTTGTCTGAATTCTGTTAAATGTTACTTTCCTACTTCAATTCAAATTTCTCATTTTCATGTTGAATATTGTTACCCTGTCTGCCTCATTATGCTAAAGAAAGATGAAGTAAGCTATTAAAATTCTGAACAGCCTATGAGTTGTTATGATATAGAATGTCATTCATTTTTATGAGTTGGCTGTCAGTTCGGGCTGCAATAAAGTTATAATTCCTCCCTGGCAGTATGTGATGTCTAGTGTTGCTGCAAAATCCTTATGAAAATTTCAATAATTATAAATTAAAGGAAAAGTAAATAGGACTTTTATGGAATGGTTGCTTCTGAAAGTCAAGTGCTACAGAACAGGACTTTGCAATACAGACATTATTTGCTTTGTAGTTCTGAATCATCATAAGACCACTGTTTTTTTGTTTTTTTTTTTTAACTAAAAAAAGTTTGTACTTAAGAGTCTTTCAGTACTTTCAGCTGCAGAGCTAGGCTTGCCAATGCCGAGGTAAAGGTGTGTTGACAAAGCAGCATTATTGCTTCAGAAAGTCTATCCTTAAATTGTTGGGTGATGTCATTTGCCAGAAAACCTGAGAGTTGCAATTTGAAAAGAAAATTTCTAAAATTAAATATTTGGAAGGGTAGAAGCAGAAAGTGTTTTATATGTTATCTCCTGACCTTATTAAATGAATATGTTAATGTGGTATTCAGCTTGCAAATTTTCTCACACAAAACAGAAAACCGCTACAAGGAAGATCCTCCTAGGATAGATAATGCTGTATTATTTAAGTATGTGTTACTGAAAAAAATGCAAACTGTCATTCAAAACAAATAAATTTATACTCAGAGTTCTCTTGTATTCATTGTTTAGTTGGCTGAAAAGTATATAGTTGCAAAGTTAGGAAATACTTTAAATTAGGTAGATGACAAATTTCATCATAATGATGTGATTGGGAAAGAGCATATAAAGGAAGACTAGCAATTTTATGCTACATATTTCATTACATTTATTCTCATCTCTGTCATCTTAGATTACAGTAGCTTAAGTATAGAAATTTGGTGCTTTTAAAGCTCTGTCTAACTTTGTTCAGTGCTAGTAAGATACAATAATCACGGCTAACTTGACAAAGATGTAGAGGCCCATGAAATACTATTTGCATGACAGTATGAAGACAGTCTGTCTAAAAATAGTTTCACCCACTGAGCTTTCAGGGTACCTTAAATTCTACTGCTTAATAGAGAATCTTTATTATGAGTGTTTAGCTGTGAGTCTTTAATTAGTATGTACTAATACTTTAGTAGTATATTGTTGTTTTACCCTCAATTTAGAGGTGTGGGTTGGTGATATTTTCTCACTAGATTCCAGAATATTTCTGCCTTTTGGACACCACAGTTGCCATTGCCATGGAATCTACCCATCGAACATAGTTGCACCTGATTATAGCACGGACAATTGAGAAAGAACAAAAATGTCACTGAATCAGCAAAATATGCCTATTCTATGAAACTTTATTAGTTAGAGCTTAGTTGTTTCTGTAAGTGTTATGCATAGATCATGTGCGCCAAAATCATCTGAATACCTGTTAAAATGTTGATTTCAGCATCATACTTCAGAGCTACTGTGGTAGAGTCTGTGTGGAGTTTTTTTTAAGTAGACTTCATTTTTTTTTTTTTTTTGAGCAGGTTTATGTTCACAGCAAAATTGTGTGAGAAGTACAAAGATTTCCCCTGCAACCCTGACCCTGCACTTTAATAGGCTCCTCCATGATCAGCATCCCCCACTAGAGTGCTATATTTGTTAGAACTGATGACCCTGCATTGACACATCGTTGTCATCCAAAGTCCATAGTTTACATTAGGGTTCACTCTTGGTGGGTTTGGACTATGGGTTTGGACAAATGTGTAATGATGTGTATCCACCATTACATTATCATACAGAGTAGTTTTGTTACCCTAAAAATCTTTCATGTTCTGCCTATTAATCCCTTTCTTCCCTCTAACCCCTAGCAACCATTGCTCTTTTTACTAGCTCCGTAGTTTTGCCTATTTATTTATTTATTTTTTTGGAGATAGAGTCTCACTCTCTTGCCCAGGCTAGAATGCCATGGTGTCAGCGTAACTCAAACAGCAACCTCAAATTCCTGGGCTTAAGCAATCCTTCTGCCTCAGCCTCCCAAGTAGCTGTGACTACAGGCCTGTGACACCATGCCCGGCTAATTTTTTCTCTCTATATATTTTCAGCTGTCCAGCTAATTTCTTTCTATTTTTTTTAGTAGAGACGGGGTCTCGCTCTTGCTCAGGATGGTCTCAAACTCCTGACCTCAAGCAACCCTCCTGCCTCAGCCTCCCAGAGTGCTAGGATTACAGGTGTGAGCCACCACACCCGGCCAGTTTTGGCTTTTTAGATTGGTTTCTTTCACCTAGTGAAGTTTAAGTTTCCTCTGTGTGTTTTCATGGCTTGATAGTGGATTTCATTTTAGCGAAGAATAATATTCCATTATCTGGATGTACCACAGCTTATTTATCCATTTGTCTGTTGAAGAATATCTTGGTTGCTTCCAAGTTTTGGCAATTAGGAACAAAACTGCTTATATACGTCCAAGCACAGGTTTTTGCATCAACATAAATTTTCAACCCCTTTGGGTAATACCAAGGAATATGACTGCTGAATTGTATGGTGAGAGTATGTTTAATTTTATAAGGAACTGCCAAACTGTCTTCTAAAGTGGCTATGTCATTTTGCATTCCCACTAACAATGGATGAGAGTTCCCATTGTTCCACATCTTTGCATCTGATGTTGTCAGTATTCTGCATTTTAGCTATTCTAATAGGAATGTAGGAATATCTCATTGTTGTCTTAATTTGAATTTCCCTAATGACATATGATGTGAAACACCTTTTCATATGCTTATTTGCCATTTGTGTATCTTCTTGATGAGATGTCTGTCAAGGTATTTGGCCCATTTGTTATTCAGATTGTTGGTTTTCTAATATTTGAGTTGTAAGAGTTCTGTGTATATTTCTGGTATAGAAACAGACACATAGACCAATGGAACAGGATAGAGACCCCAGAAATAATTCATGCATATGATCAATTTTTTTTTTCAAAGAACATGTCAAAAACACACAGTGGAGGAAAGGACAGTCTCTTCAATGAATAGTATTGAAAAACTAGATATCTACATGCAGAAGAATGAAATTAGACCGTCATCTCAAAGCCATATTAAAAATTTACTTGCGATGAATTACATACTTGAATGAAAGACTTGAAACTAGAAAATACTAGAAGAAAACATAAGAGAAATGCTCCATGACCTTGGTCAGGGCAAAGATATTTTTGGATACAAAAATAAAAATAGACAAATGAGATGGCATCAAACTGAAAAGTTGCTTATGCACACAAAATTAAAAAAGTCAACAGAGTGAGGAGACAACCTACAGAATGGAAGAAAAAATCTACAAACCATACATGTGATAAAGTGTTAATGTCCAAAATATGTAAGAAATTCAGACAAATAAATAGCAAAAAAACAATGAACCCAATTGCAAAATGAACAAAGGACCCGAATAGATATTTCAAAAAATAAGACATACAAATAACCAGCAAGTATATGAAAAATGCTCAATATCACTAATCAACAGGGAAATACAAATCAAAACTACAATGAGATATCACCTTATACTTGTTAAAATGGCTACTAGCAAAAAGACAAAAAAGGTATGTGTTGGCAAGAATGTGGAGAAAAAGGAATGCTTATGCACTATTAATGGGAATGTAAATTCATACAGCCATTAGGAAAACAGTATGAAGGTTCCTCAAAAAGTTAAAAATAGAACTAACATATGTTCCAGCAATCCCACTTCTGGGTATATATCCAAAGGAATTGAAATCAGTATGCCGAAGACATAACTGCACTCCCATGTTCATTGCAGCATTATTCATAGTAGCCAAGTTATAGAGTCAACCCAAGTGCCATCAACAAATAAATGAATAAAGAAAATGTAGTATATGTGTGCAATAGGATACTATTTATTTTTTTAAAAAAGAAGAAAATCCTGTCATTTATGGCACTATGGACAAACCAAGCTGACATTATGTTAAGTGAAATAAGCCAGGCACAAAAGTTAAACACCACTTGATCTCACCTATATGTGGAGTGTGAAAATGTTAAACCCCTAGAAACAGAAAGCAAAATGGTGATTACCAGAGGCTGGGGGGTGAGGGGCTGGGGAGATGTTAGTCACAGGACACAAAATTTCAGCTGGACAGGAGGAATAAGTTTAAGAAATCTATTGTACATCATGGTAACTATAGTTAATAACAATACATTGTATATTTGAAAATTGCTAAGAGTAGATTTTAAGTGTTTTTGCCACAAAATTAATAAGGGAATGCATATGTTAAATACATTTGATTTAGCCATTCCACAAAGTATACAGATACCAAAATATCACGGTATACACCAAAAACATACAATTTTTACTTCTCAATTAAAATAAATTCTAAAAAGAATTCTTTGTATGTTTTGAATACCACTCCTTTATCTGATGTCTTTTGCAAATGTTTTCTCCCAGTCTTTGGTTTGTCCATTCATTCTCTTGAGAATCTGTGTGAATTTTACTTGATCACCAGCATGTTACAAACTCCAAGGTGATTCTGATGGACGTGGAAGATTTTACCAGTGCATCAATGTTTGTTGATGATTGCTCCCATGCTGCTAAAAGCACTGATGTCTGAAAGTTCAGTCTAGCTGGCAGCATATTAAAAATTCCTTCTAAAGTAATAAGTAGGATATGCATTGAAACATAGTTTTAACTTTGTTCCTCTGATTGTAATGTCTCCTCTATGGGTGCCTTCAAGATTATCTGTTTATCTTTGGATCTTAGCCTTTATTACATGCCTATAAGTGTTTACATTTTTATTTATTCTATTTGGGGTTCACTGAGATTCTTGGATCTGTGAATTACTGTCATGTTAGTTTTGGAAAAATTCTTGGTAATTATCTCTTCAAATATTTCTTCTGCCCTGAACTCTCTCTCCCTCTATTTTTCTAGGACTCCAGTTGTAGATATATTATTGTATTTCATTTGGTCTTACAGATTTTGAATGTTTTTTTTCCCCTTTTGTTGTTATTAACTAGCTCTTTGGTTTTTTTAAAAGTGATTTCCTTTTTGCACTTTGATGGGGTTCATTTCTATCAAACCGCCTTAAAGTACACATACTCTTTGCTGCTTCCTCTCTGCTGATAAATTCATCAAAGAAATTCTTCAGCTTAGATATTATATTTTTTATTTCTAATGTGTCCCTTCCATTGTGTTTTTATAGTTTCTGACTCCGTTGAAATGTGTTGATTATTCATATTGTCCACTTTTTTCACTAGATAATTTAACATATCAATCATGATTATTTCAATACGGTTTCTATATCTAGGTAATATTTAGATCTGGTTCTGTTAATAGTTTTATCTTTTGACAATAGATCCCTTTAAAAACATTGTTTTTTCTTTTTGTATGTGTGTGTGTCTTGGAATTTTTCAAATAAAATATTGGACATTGTGATAAAAGAAGAACAGAGATTGAAATATAGATTATTTGTGCTCAGAGCAGTAACCAGATATGGAAGTGTTTCCTTCCTCTCCCTCATTGACAGATGGCTTTTGCCTCATGTCATTTTTATGTTCTTTTTTATGACTTTTGTTTCTGTCTTCAACTTCACATTTTTTATACATTGTTTCCTAATTATGTTTAGTTGTCTATCTGTATTTTCTTGCATGTCATTGAGCTTCTTTAAATTATTAATATTTTAAATGCATTTTAAAAAAATATTTAAATAATATTTATTTTAAATTATTTTTCAGGAGATTTATGTATCTCCATTTATTTTGGGTCAGTTATTGCAGCTTTATTAGTTTTCTTTGGTGGTGTCATGTTTGTCTGATTGCTGTTACCTGTATAGACTTGCACTGGATCTGTGCATTTAAAAGAGCAAACCCCTCTTTCAGCCTTTACAGACTGGTTTCAGCAATTTAAATTTTTTTCCTGTTAGGTCTCTAGGCTGATGATATTGCCTCTAGGATCATATCAATTCTGGCTGGATCTCGTTCTTGTGGCTGATACTGGGTCCTCAGTGGAGGCAGAGGTTTGTAGGCCTCCTTCCAGTGGGTCTAGTGGGGGTGGGTCCTATCTAGTCTCTCGTCGGATTGGACTGTCTATAGGACGTTGTTCTTCTGGTGCTGGGATATGGATCTACTTCAGAGCTCACAGACAGTGGGCTTGTTACCAGATGTGCTAATGTATGTGCCTTCCTATGGGTATCTGGGAGGGATGCCATTAGATACTGGATGGGTCCTTGGATTGGCCATACTGCCCCAGTCTGTGCTGACATGGGCTGGAACTTACACACAAGGTTGTTTTAGGGTCCACAGCTGGCACTAAAATCTTCAGGCCTTTCTCCAGGGTCACAAATAGGTGTGTCTCCCAGTAGCTTCCTGAGTGAGTAGGCCTGCTCTCAGACTTCAGATGAGAAGTGCTAGAGTCAATTTACAGGGTCATTTTAACATCCACAATGGGACTAAGGTCAGGGTTATAGTAATTAAAATAGATGTATAGGCCAGGAGCGGTGGCTCATGCCTGTAATCCTAGCACTCTGGGAGGCCGAGGTGGGTGGATCGCTCGAGGTCAGGAGTTCGAGACCAGCCTACGCAAGAGCGAGACCTCGTCTCTACTAAAAATAGAAAGAAATTATATGGACAACTAAAAATATGTATAGAAAAAATTAGCCAGTCATAGTGGTGCATGCCTGTAGTCCCAGCTACTCTGGAGGCTGAGGCAGAAGGATCACTTGAGCCCAGGAGTTTGAGGTTGCTGTGAGCTAGGGCTGACGCCACGGCACTCACTCTAGCCTGGGCAACAGAGCAAGACTCTGTCTCAAAAAAAAAAGAAATAGATGTATAAGCTTAAATGACTTAAGAATTAAGAATGCGACTAAATTGACATTTTAAGTTAATGGCAAATGGGTGGATTATTTAAAATGTGACAGCTGGATGACTGTTAAATTTATGTCTTTATCACACATCATATGATGAAATAAATTCAAGATAAATGAAAAGTTGGAGCATAGAACAGAAAAAAGAGCATAGGTATGATTATTTATGTAATTTAAATATGAGGAAGGATTCTCAAGGAATGAAATCAAATGTAGAAGCCATGCAGAAAAAGGATTTGACTCCATAATAAAAATAATGAAAAATTATAAATAAATATATTAACATATAAATAACTCATAAATTAATTAATAAAATAGAAACAAACCTAATAGAAAATCTATTAAAAAAACATAAATCAAAGCAGAAATGCAACTGGCCAGACACACATTTTAAAATCTAATAATTTCTAATAATGAAAATATTAATGCCAGCTGAAATGTATATTTATATCTTTCATAATCAAGTAATTATTTAAAAACTATTCTCTTGTTTAGAGTTGGGAAAAATATACTTTCATGCACTGATAGATATTGATATATTGATATATTGAGATATAATATTAATATGAAATTGATATAGTATAGATGACAACTTGATACCAAGAATAAAAGCATTATAAAATTGCCTATACTTTTGCCTTATGTCTTTACATATTTCCACTGAATAAATTTCTCAAACAGAAGTGAAATTATACCAACTATTTAGCTATAAGTATGGCTCATCAAAATATTATTTACAAATGGGTAACTGGCAAATCAAAACAAGAGAATAGAATCCTACAGTTACTTAAAGTGATGCTTTAAAAGTTCATTTGTTATGATATACCTGCATTGCCTTAAAATATTAAGTGAAGAAATATGTTTTAAAAAACCCTATTTAGAGTATATTTTTATGAAAAATATATGTGTAATAAAATGTCAACAATTATACATGATGTTAAAAATGGCAATCTACATGTGTACTTAGAAGTGATTATTATTTCATTTTCTTCTTCTTCTATTTTTTGTTTGTTTGTTTAAGAGACAGGGTCTTGCTTTATAGCCCAGGCTGGAGTGTGGGTGAGATCATAGCTTACTGTCACCTCAAGCATCTGGGCTCAAGTGATCCTCCTGTCTCAGCCTCCTGAGTGGTTGTGACTACAGCTGTATGCCACCATGCCTGGCTAACTCTTATTTTTTTGTAAAGATAGGGTCTCATTATATTACCCAAGCTGGTCTCGAACTCCTGGGCTCAAGTCATCTTCCTACCTCAGCCTCCCAAAGTGCTGGAATTACAAGCATGAACCATCATGTCTGGGCTCTTCTTTTTACTTATTTTTAAATTTTATTTTTTTCTGTAATGAATAATTTCTACTCATGCATTTTTGAGGTTATTCTTAAATTAATAAGCCTGGGTTTGAATCATTTTAAGCCATTTATTAGCAATGTGCTTTGGATAGTATCTTACTTCTCAAGTATCTTACTTCTTTTACTTCACTTTCTACATCTTTAAAATAGAATACAAACACCTATCATATGTTGTTTTGAGGATCACATTCTATAAGGAATACTTAAAAAGTATAGCCATGAATTGCTTAATGACAGGGATACATTGTGGGAAATGCATCCTTAGGCAATTTTGTTGTACAAACGTCATAGCATGAACATACACAAACCTAGATGTTATAGTCTGTTATACACCGAGGCTATATTGTATGGCCTATTGCTCCTAGGCTACAATTCTGTACAGTATGTTACTGTAATGAATCCTGTAGGCAATTGTCACACAATGGTAAGTACTTGTTTATCTAAACATAGAAAAGATACTGTAATATCTGGTGGGACCACTGTTGTAAGAAGTCTGTTGTTGACCAAAATGTTATGTGGCACATGACTGTATTACTTTCCTTCTTCCCTTCCCAAGAGATTTTCCTTGGATAGCATTTCTATTGTACATTTTTTCAGAACGTTATTTCAAAGCTGTATGTTTTGCCAAGTTTATATTTTCACAAATTCTAACAGTCACAACAGTCATAGTAGCAGCAACGTCAAAAATTGGTTCTAGAATCCCCTGTGAATACCCAAATTAGTGGATGCTCAAGTCCCTTATATAAATGGTGCAGTATTTGCATATAACCTATGCACATCCTCCTGAATGTTTTAAATCATCTCTAGACTGCTTATAATACCTAATTCAATATAATGCTATGTAAATTGTTGTTATACTGCATTGTATTTGTTATTTTCAAATATTTTTAATCTGTGGTTAGTTGAATTTATGGAAGTGGATCCCGAGGGCTGGGGGGATGACTTTATTGCCAGCAGCATTGAGAACTGTTTCTACAGAAGCTTTTGGCATTGCTCATAGCACTGACTGCAGTAGATGAAGAATCAGAGGAAGCAGAGGTGCATCTTACAGAATCACTTTGTTATCCAGATCACTCATCTACAGTCTTCAACAATCTGTTCTTGATTAATATTACATATTTACTGAGTGCTCACTGTGCACCACACTAACATCCTTACATTTTACAATCTTATCCAGTCCTCGTGATAGTCCATTTTGCTAATGAGAAGACAGACTCAGAAAAGTTAAGTAATGTCCGCATAGTCACACAGCCAGGAAGTTGTCTTGAACAAAAACTCTCTGGCCCTGACTCTAAAGGCCCTCTGGAGCAACCTCCTTTGTCTCTTTGCCTCTGAGATTTTATCTTTCCCTCTTCAGCTTTTTGGAATAAAGAACAATGTTTATATCTTCACTGGCTTGAGCTTTGAGTAGTGCCATAAAGTGCCCCTCCTTGAACCTCCTGCATCAGACTTCAGAGAAAATACTACATTGCCTGTCCTAGGGGCTGTCATCCCTCTGCCTAATTGTAAATTACTGACCATAGTTTAGGTTAGCTTTTCTGATGAATAATGACCTGTCAGTGTCTAATCATTAGTGACAAGTTCGTTATCCCTTCCCCTCGGATACCCAAGGGATAGCACAGCCCAGTAAAATGGAGCAGCCTTGTTTTCTGGAGTAATTCAGACGAGCATCGCTCCCCAGCCCAGCTTCACTTCTCCCTTTAGAAGATCACTCTGACCTCCCCTGAAGTGACCACTCATTCTCCACATAGTTGCTCCTAACCTGAAACTTATATTCTTTCATCTCTAGGTCTAGTGGGGAAGAATGTTGTTTGTTAAGATTGGGACTATTAAGAATCGAAGAAGTTTATGTTCAACTAAATGCTTTTTCCTAAGAATATTCATCAAGATATTGTTTTACAAGTAATTTTATCTTTTAAAAAATGTACAAGTTTCAATTTGAATTTTGATTTAGGAAATGATTTAAGGTTACCAGCATATCTAGTGATATATGGAAATATCGTTGGTCAATCACAAAGGCGCAGTATTAGTCATGGTGGTCCAGAGAAACAGAACCAATAGGATGTATACACGTGTGTGTGTGTGTGTGTGTGTGTGTGTGCCTCTATACAAAGTGAGAAATTGGCTTATGTGATTATGGGGAATGAGAAGTCCCGTGATTTGCCATGTGTAAGTAAACTGGAGACCCAGGAAAGCTGGAGGTGTAGTTCAGTCTAAATCTGAGGGCCTGAGAACCAGGGGAGCTGATGGTATAAGTCACAGTCTGAGAGCAGAAAAAGACCAATGTTCAGCTCAAACAGTTAGGCAGAAAGATAAATTCTTGCTCCCTTGGTCTTTTTTTCTATTCAGGCCTTCAACAGATTTGATGATGCCCACCCACATCTGGGAGAGTAATCTTTAAGGAGTCACTTGATTCAAATGCTAATCTCATCCAGAAACACCCTCACAGATACAACTAGAGGTCATATTTAGACAAATATGTGGGCACCTCATGATCCAGTGAAGATGAAACATAAAATTAAGCATCACAGCTCCCATATGAATTAGAAAAAGAATAATCATGGACTTTGCAGGTGAGTCTCTTTCTCTAGTTCCACAATATTGGGACAGTTTGTACATGGATCATTTTTAAAATGTTTGAGTCATGGTTATAAGTGTTCCTGTCACCCAGATAGTGTTCACTGTACCTATTAAGTAGATTATCACCCATCCCCTCCTTTCCCCTCCCCTTTCCTTGATCTCCATTGAGTTTTACTTCCCTCTATCCATGTGTGTGCTCATCAGTGATTTCCAATTTAATAGTGAGTACATATGGTGTTTTTTTTTTCCATTCTTTAGGTATTTCACTTAGAATAATTGTTTCAGTTCCATCCAAATTGTTGTAAAATGCATTAAGCCATCCTTCTTCATGGCTGAGTAGTATTCCATGGTATACATATACCAATTTTTGTTAATCCACTCATAAACTGATGGGCCCTTGGCTTGATTCTACATCTTTGCAATTGTGAATTCTGCTGCAATAAGCATTCGAGTACAGGTGTCTTTTTGAGAAAATGAATTATTTTCCTTTGGGTAAATACTCAGTAGTGGAATTGTTGGATCAAATGGTAGGTCTACTTTTAGTTCTTTGAGGTATCTCCATACTGTTTTTCACAGAGGTTGTACTAATTTGCAGTCCCACTAGCAATGTGGAAGTGCTCCTTTCTCTGCATCCATGCCAGCATCTAGTTACGTTTGGACTTTTTAATAAAACCTATTCTATCAGGAATAAGATGATATCTCCTTGTGGCTTTAATTTACATTTCCCTGATGATTAGTGACATTGAACATTTTTTCATGTTTATTGGTCATTTATCTATCTTCTTTTGAAAAGTTTCTGCTCATGACTTTAGCCCACTTTTTAATAGGGTTGTTTGATTTTTTCTTGCTGATTTGCTTGAGTTCTATTTCGATTCTGGTCATCAGCCCTTTTTCAGATACATAGCTTGTGAATATTTTCTCCCATTCTGTAGGTTGTCTATTTGCTCTGTTGATTATTTCCTTGTCTGTGCAGAAGCTTTTCAATTTAATCAAGTCCCATTTATTTATTTTTGTTGTTGCTGTGATTGTCATTGGGGTCTTATTCATAAATTCTTTACCTAGGCCTGTATCTAGAAGAGTTTTTCCAACATTTTCTTCTAGTATTCTTATGGATTCATGCCTTAGATTTAAGTCTTTTATCCATCTTGAATTAATTTTTGTGATACAACGTCCCACGTCTCAATCAGGGAGAAATAGAATTCCTGAACAGACCAATAATGAGCAACCAGATGATTATTTTTTTTTACAGATGTCTTGGCAAGATGAGATCATGGGCACCTTTCCTTTCTCTCTTCTTATCAGCTAAGATTATTATAACAAAACAGAATTAAAGATTTCTTTATCCTTTAGAATTCAAGGTATAAAAACTGCCCAATCAATGAAGTTTATGAATATTTGCTTTACACAGTTATCACATACCTATCACACTAAAAAGAATCCTTCAAATAACTACCCTAAAATAAAATTTATCTATTTGTAACTATAATTTCTCATCTTCCCATAATGAACAGAGGAGAAACAGCATGTGCACCCACACACACAAACCACAAAAATGTGTGGATATATGTGCCATAAATGGAATCACTTCTAATAGCACAAGTGGTCCCAATGAAATCCTGCAAAACTATACTTAATATACATACGAATAGAGAATTTTTCTACTGAGACATTTTCTTACATTTATTTTTATATCACTAATTATTTTATGAACACAAAACAAGTAATACATAAGACATGTTAACCATCTATATTTTCTTTTGCAGTTTTCATCTTTTATGATCTATCCTGCTTGGAGGACTTGTGGGGATGAGTAGACAAAGAACTTCCCTTCACCGTTTTAGAATATTTTATTATAATAGACTTTCACATTTTCTAAATGGATTTGAGGAATCCGCAATATAGTGAAATATGTATTCTTCTTTTATCTATGAAACCCAAGGACAAAGGATTGTATAGTATGTAGTCACCAAGCTGATAAAAGATAAGTGAATTATCTAGCAGGATTAAGAAATGAGAGGGAAATTTTAGAATTTTGACTTGGAGTTATTTTCAAACTTTGTTGTGAATTCACTTCCTTTGCAACAGCATTGACTGTCTACTGAATGCACACTCTTATGACAGTGGCACATGAAAGTTAACAATAATACAAAATCTCTACTCTTGATATATTTTCAATTTAATAGAAAAGTGGAAAACGGTTAATGTGAGTGTAAATATAAAATATAAGAAATACAGTTTCTGAGCAGATAATGTGATTTTTAAAATAAAAATTAATATAGTCACCTAGAAAAGAAAGCACTTATGATGTTTCCATTGCAAAATATATTTTGGAAACTTCATGATCTATGTGAGAACATTTGTTTCATTACATTTGATTTGCAACTTACTTGTATCCAATTATGCAGCCTGACCACCTACATCTTTAGCAGAATTAGTTTTAAATAATTTTAGCTACCTCCAGATCTCAAATATACTATCAAAAATGTTTAGCTATATTGAAGACATGCCAAAGAATGTCTATAAAATACAAGATGTAGTACTGTTAAGCTGTCAATTCTCATCAGCTTGCTCTATAGATTCAATGCAAGCCTAATTAAAATGCTCATGCACTGTTTAAAATAGATATTGGCAAGCTGATTCTAAAATTAATATGGAAAGGTAAAAGAAATTAAAGTAGTCAAAATAATTTTGAAAAAAGAAGAACAAATTGGAGGACCCACACTATCCAATATCAAGATTTACTATAAATCTACAATAATCAGGAAGTTTTGTTTTGTAAAAAGGATAGACATTAGATCAATTGAACAGACAGAAACTCAGAACTAGATCAATACAATTTAGCTGACAAATTCATGGTAAACGACAAAGGCAAATATATATGTACATATAAAGTAGGATAAGATCAAGAAAATTTTCAAGAATGATGAGCAAAGAGATTGAGTTAAAAATATGAGAAAAAAAGGTAAGAAACATGGAGATTTGATTAGGCTATCCCATACCTGTCAGCTAGGATGTCCAAGTAAAGGAGTCAGGAGTACATAAGAGAAGAATAATCCAAAAGATAATAGAAGAAAATTTCCTTTGGGTGAAAAGAGTGTTCAAAATGAAAGGGACCATCAAGAGATGAATATGATAAGATAAAAAGACCCCGTACTTGGTCATATCCTGCTAATATTTCAGAAGTCTAAAGATGCAGAGAAGGAAAACAAAATATCCATAAACAAATAATCAACAGACTGTATTTAGAAATTACCTATTTATTTTTTCTGTGGTGGATGAGAATGTAGCTCTCTTACACTGCTCTTCCACCCCAAACCCCCCAAATTGTTGAAACACTATTTGTAATACAAATAACGTATTTATACTAATTTCGCCATCCAAAAGTTTCAATGCCATCATACTTCCATACTTGGGTGGCCTTTTTTCCTTAATTTCCATTTGTCTTTTTCTCTTTCAATATCTTTTTAAATGTTTTTTTTTATTTTTTCAAGTATTTCAATTGTGTCATCACATCAATTATTTTTCTGTTTCCTTCTATTATCCCAGATGGCCAGTGAGAACTCTCTGCTATTGTTCCAATTGTGCTGATTGCTACATTGTCTCAATCCATCAGGAATGGATCCACTGTTACTTTAACCAAACATTTTCCACTTTCTATGTTATGTCCTTATTCTATTACTACATCTTCTCAAGTAAATTTCTTAGAAAGTATCTACGAGGGGTAAAATTTTTGTGTCATGTTTCTGGAAATGCCTTTATTATACTTTCTTTTATTCTATTTTCAAGGACTGATTATAGAATTCTAGATTGAATTCTAGATTGAAGCTATTTTTTCCTCAAAATTCTGAAAGCAATTGCTGTGAACTGAAAGTTTGTGCCCCCTCAAATCTCATATGTTGAAACTTTAATCTCCACCGTGATGGTATTTGGAGAGGGGACTTGGGAGGTAATTATGTCTTGAGAGTGGAGACCTTATAATGGGATTAAGTGCCCATGTACGAACAGCCATGAGAGAGCTTTCTCTTTCTTCTCTCCTGTCTGTCTGTCTGTCTCTCTCTTTCCTCACACACACTCTCACATTTGAGGTTAAAAAGTGAAGACCATTGTCTGCACAACAGGAAGTGAGCCTTTAGCAGAATCCAACCATACTGGCACCCTGATCTTGGAACTCCTAGGCTCCAGAATGGTGAGAAATAAATTATTGTTTAAGCCACCCAGTCTATGGTATTCTTTTATAGCCTCCTAAGCAGAATAAGATAGTAATGTTCATTTTCTTTAAGGTAGCCAACACTGTTATTGAATAATCTCATACTGTTATTATTTCTATTCATAGCTAATTTCTTGTTTTCTTTCTTGGGTTTTGTAGTATCTCAACTCTAATTTTTAGAAATTTTTGAGTAGTATGATACATGTCTCTTTTCATTCATTTTGGTGGATAGTTGGTAGGTACATCCAATCGTTAGACTCATGTATCTCTTAAATACTCTGATTATTTGATTCTCACTCACCCTCTGGAATTTTTATCAGTCTGATAATGAACCTGTTATTTTAATTATATGCATTTTATTGTTTGTTTATTTTATAAATTTTGTCTTATTCCCTGCTTCTTGAGAAGATTTTGAAAGTTTTTATGTAAATTGCATCTCAGCAATAATTAGTATTTTTTATTTCAAAATATTAAGGGGGTACAAATGTTTTTGATTTGATACATGGCTTGAATCAGAGCTATAAATGCGCCCATCACCCAAATAGTGTTCATCGTACCTGTTAGGTGGGTTTTTACTCCTCCCCCCTTCTTGATTTCCAATGAATTTTATTTCTCTCTGTGTACCTGCATGCCCATTGATTTGTTCCAATTTATGAGAGAGTGTATGAAGTGTTTGTTTATGCATTCTTGAGATACTTTGCTTAGGATAATGGTCTCCAGTTCCTTCCAATTGCTACAAAAAGCATTAATTCATCCTTTTATTTTTAAACAAAAACATTTGTAAAATTCATCCTTTTTAATGGCTGAGTAGTACTCTGTGGTATACATACACCACATTTTGTTAATCCACTCATGAACTGAGGGGGACTTGGGTTGATTCCAGGTCTCTGCAATTGTGAATTGTGCTGCAATAAACACTTGAGTGCAGATGTCTTTTGATAAAATGACTTATTTTCCTTTGGGTAGATACCCAGTAGTGGGATTGCTGGGTCAAATGGTAGGTCTACTTTTATGAACTGTTAATTTTTGCATAGTAATTATTCTTAGAATCCAAAGAGAATCTCAAAACAATCATACCCTTTGGAAGTATTACATGTATTTGAATTTACACTTTGTAAGAAAAGTACTCACCATTAAACTGGTACTTTTATGTGCACATATGAAAGTAACATTCATGGGGCATCAGGCAGGTGGGAGAGGGGAGGAGGGATGGGTAAACTCACACTTAATGAGTATGGTGCACAGTGCACGATGTCTGGGGGTTGGGCAAACTTGTAGCTCTGACTTGGTCGGTGCAAAGGCAATATAGGTAACAAAATGGTTTGTGCCGCTGTAGTATTCTAAAATTAAAAACAAAAAAAGAAAAGAAGAGAAAGAAAAGAAAAGAAAAGAAAAGAGCTTTGAGACTATTTGGATTTTTTAAAAAATAGCTTGATTTTGATCCTTATGTAAAAATTTTATGACTTTGTGTCATTAATTGAGAAGGTAAGGATTGATGTTATAGGTTTATTTGGTCTATAGTTAAGTGATGTCATGTCAATAAATTTTATTTTGGATGTAGATATTTTTAAAAAGATGTAATTAGTTAACATCTTTAGCAAGATGTGTTCTAAAACTTCTACTATATTTATAGAACATAAAGATGCTACATTATTCAGAATAGCAAGTCTTACTAGAATACTTACATTTATTTCTTGGTAAGATTTTTTAAGTTTAAAAGCAACAATTAAAGCTATATTTTGTGATTGTTTCTTGGTCTATGGTTTAAAATTATTTCCTTCTCTTTTCCCCCACTTTTGTTTAAGACAATATGTTTAGATCGTGAATTCTTTTAGACATTGAATGACTTTGCTGAGGGCACAATTAATCAAGCTGGTTGTATATTTAATATTCACAAGCTATAAAAATGGTTAACAGAAAGTAAGTCAAAATGATAACTGGTTTCTGCGTATTCTGCCTCCCAGCTGTATTGGTGCTAAAATTATGGGCTTTCTTTACCCTGTTCCTTTAAGGGGCTCCACCCTAAAGTTAGTAATCCAATTAGGAAACAAGCTATATTGAAAAGATCACCTATCAAACTAAATCAATCTATAGTTAGTTCTTTGTAAAAGAAATTTAAAAAAATCTCCATTTGTAAGGGCATGTGTCTGTCTGTCTCTCTCTCTGTCTCTCTCTCCATCTAAACCACTAAAAACTTTTAGGATAAAAAGGACAATGGCTCAATTTTATATAACAAATGTAATTTTTGTTTAAATCTAAGTTCTATACCTTGAGATGTAAAAATTCTCTACCTGGTTTCATGTCTTTGGAAATGCAAATTTAGAGTTGCCTAGCAACAATTATTTAGGGAATAAAACAAGTAATCAAGAGATCATTTATCTTAAGTGGAGAAAAGAAACTATTTGAAAACTGGCAAATGAAAAATCTTATAAATCTATAAGATCTGCTTCTTCTAACTATGTATTTGTATGTCATAGTTTCAATATTCCTTTCAGTAATTTGAAATCTTAAAGTAAATTAAGTAGGAGATAATCATAAAATGCCTGAATTATTTCTGGAAACATAAGTGTAAATTCAACAGTTTGTAATCAGCTATGGTCCAAGATTTGTTTCTTTAAGAAAAAGTCATAGAAAGAACTGAATTTTTTTTTACGATAAATTTTAAGTAAATAGCAAAATTTACCTGATATCTCTAGAATTAAAAACTATTCCAGACCTGTCTCAGTGACTCACACCTGTAATCCTAGCACTCTGGGAGGCTGAGGCGGGAGGATCGCTTGATGTCAGGAGTTCAAGACCAGCCTGAGCAAGAGTGAGACCCTGTCTCTACTAAAAATAGAAAAAAAAAAAAAATTAGCCAGTCAACTAAAATTTAAATAAAAAGAAATTTAAATCATAAAAAAACCCCCTATTCCATCGCCAATTCCCTGCTGCTGAAATTATCAACCTCTTCCCTCTAGGCCCAGGGACTATCGTGGAAGAAGGGGCCATATGAGATTGTAAGGGTTAATTCTGAGGGATGGAATTAGTTCGGACCTTCCAGATCAAGGATGGACACTAGATGCTTAAACAGCTGGCAAAATGAGGGATTTTGACCTTGCAGGCTACATGGTCCAGGCATCCATCCCAACCGTAAAGAATTTCCTGCTTCCCATAGCCTTAAAAAAAACTCCAGAGAGGATATCAAGATACCTGGTGACAGAGCTTCCTGGATATAGTTGTTCTCAGTTATGGGGTTAATGCAATAAACATATAATAAGAAATTTATGGGACACCTTAGGACAAATTACTAAAGTGACTGCAAAAAATATTGTTGTACAACAAAAGTCTCTAAATTCCTTAGCTTAAATGGTTAACAATGCTTATGTTTTATATACCAAATTGCTATAAATCTATAACTAAACCCAAGATTACAATAGCTCAACACTTATAGATAAGTTAATTTTATAACCTTGTTTTTGGCATTTGGTTTTTTGCTCTCATATTGTAAAAGTTGATCAATGCCTGTCCACCTACTTTCCCATCTGGCCTAGAACATTTAATTGGCCAGAAGTCTTTGACTTTAGGTCCCTTGGCCATTAACCTCCCAGTGAGGGACAGGATAAAACCAGAGCAGATAGTCACACTGGACTGGGTAATTTGAGATTTATTTGTCTTATAGTTCTGTCAGGTCATAGTTGCTTATTCTTGGTGTGCTCTTAGCTGAAGAATGACCAGACACCCCAAAAGCAAGGTAAGTGTGAAACAAAGTTTACTGAGGAAGGACAAGATAGGTTTACAGAGCAAGAGCAAGATGACAAATGGGGCCCCCTGTCATAACAAAAGGGCTTTGGTTATGGTCTGGGGTCTTGTTTTATAGTGTCTGGATTGGGCCCTCCTTGTGGTTCAGACTTCACCACTGAATCACTTTGATGGACAGTTGATGACATGATAATTAGCTTTAGGTTATTCTAGGTCACTTTCCAAATCCTATGGTGCCTGGGCTGCCTGGGCTGGCTGGCCTGTTAGCTGGGGGATTTCTTGCATTCTTTTGCAGATTAGCAGGGGTTCTTTCTTCCCCAAGGTGTGGCACGCGGCAGTTGCTTGGGGCAGGATTAAGGTGGGGCAGCACAAAGACAGGTATCCACCTTCTTCCCTAGGAGAGCAGGAATCCCTCACTATCTGCCTAACAGTTCTAGAGTCTGAGAAGCCCAAGATTAAGGGCTCCATCTGATGAAACTCTTCTTGCTGCATTGTCCCATGGTAAAAGGCAGAAGAGCAAGTGAGCAGCAGAGACTGAGAGAAAGAAGAGAATATAGGGGCTGAACTCCAGGGATAAGTAACTTGTTCCCGTGATTATGGCATTAATCCATTCATGAGGGTGGAGCCTTCATGACCTAATCACCTCTTAAAGGTCCTAGCTCTTACTACTCTCACAATGGCAATTAGAATTCAACATAAATTTAGGAGCAGACATTTAAACAATAGCAACAGGATAAAATAAACAGTAACTTAAAAGAGAGAACAAAAAGAAAACATAAATAAAATGGCATACTTGGTGCTATCATATCAATAGTGAGATTAAACATAAATGTTCTAAATACACCAAGTGAAAGATAGAGTGGCAGAGCAGATTAGGAATGTGACCTAACTCTATGCTTTCTAAAAGAAACTCACTTCAAATATAACAATACAGGTGGGTTAAAAGTAAAAAGATGAGAAAAATAGATCAGGTAAACATTAATCAAAGAAAAGCAGCAGTACTGTGTTAATGTCAAACAAAAGCAACTTCAGAGCACAGAAATTACCAGAGATAGAAACAGACATTATATAACAATAAGAGTCAATTTAAAGCAATTTTAAACGTGTTTGCACCAAACAATAGAGCTGCAAAATATGCAAAACAAAAACCAATAGGATTAAAAAGGCAAAAAAGACAAATCCACCATTATCACTGGAGACTTCCACACCCCTCTCAGCAGTTGGTAGAATAACTAGGCTCAAATTAAGAAGGATATGGAACAACTCAACAACACTATCAAGTGACAGAATCTAATTGACATTCATAGAACATTACACCCAACAACAGCAAAACAGGCATTCAAGTGTTGACAGCAGTTATACCCAGATAGACCACATATTGGACCATAAAACAAACTACAGCATATTTAAAAGATAAATTCATAGTGTATTCTCTGACCACAATAGAATCAAACAAGAAATCACTATCACAAAGGTAACATAACATTTCCAAACATTTGGAAAGTAAACAATACACTTCTAAATAATCTGGGGGGTCTATAAATACATAACATATCAAAGTTTGTGAGACTGACCTATACCTGTGCTGAGAGGGAAACTTATAGCACTAAACGCATACATTAAAAAAGAATAAAAGACTTAAATCAATAATCTAAGCTGCCACCTCAAAAACATAAAAATTGATGTAAACTAAACCCAAAGCTGCAGAAGGAAGGAAATAATAAAAATGATAAAAGACTAGAAATCAATGTAATTGAAAACATAAGAAAAGAGAGAAAAGCAATGAAGCAGAGAACTGGTTCCTCTAAAACAATAATAAAATTGACAAATCTTTAACAAGACTTACAAAGAAAAACACACAGTTGCCAAGATCAGGAATGAAAGAGTGATATCACTACAGAGTCTATAGACATCAAAACGATAATAAAAGAATACAACAAACAACTTTCCACATATAATATTGACAACTCAGATTCTCCAAATCCCCTAAAAACACAAACTACCAAAATTCATCATTATGAAATAGATAATTTTAATTATCTTATTAACTGTTAAGGAAATTGAATTTGTAATTTAAAAACTACCCCCTACAAAGAAATCTCCAAGCCCTGATAGTTTCACTGTTTTCACTAGAGAAATATATCAAATGTTTAAAAGTAAAACAAATTCTACATAATATGTGTTTCAGAAAATAGTAGAATAGGGGAGATTTCTCAATTCATTTTTAAAAGCTGGTATTACCTGATTCCAAAACCAGAGACAATACCAAAAAAGAAAACTATTGATTAAGATCCCTCATAAATATAGATACAAAAATCCTTAACAAAATATTACCAAATGTAATTCAACAATGTATAAAAAGGAGTCTACACCATGACCATATTAGGTTTACTCCAGGGATGAAAATCTACTTTCATTCTGAAAAATAGATAGAAAGTCTCTTTAAAAACTAAGCATACAATTACCATATGGAGCACCATTTGTATTCCTAGGCATTTATCCCAGGGAAGTAAAGACTTATGTTTACACAAAAATCTGCGTAAGAGTCTTTTTAATAGCTTTATTCATATTAGCTTAAACTCGAAAAAACTCAAATGTCTTTCAATGAGTGAATGAGTAAACAAGCTATGGCTTATCCATACCATGAAACACCACTCTGCAGCAAAAAGAAACAGAGTATTGATACATGCAACAATTTAGATGAATCTCTAGAGAATTATTCTGAGTCAAAAAGACCAATCCCAAAGAGTTACATATTATATTTATAATAACATTCCTTAAATGGAAAAATTATGGAAATAGAGAACATATTGTTTGCCCATTGTTAAGAAAGGGGTGGGGGTGGAATGAAAGTGTGTCTATAAAAGGAATGAGGAGGGATATGGTGGTGATGGGGCTGTTTTGTATCTTGACTGTATCAATGTCAGTATCCTGGTTCTGACTGTACTATGGTTTCGAGAGATTCTGTTTGGGGGAAAACCTGGGAAAGTATATATGAGATCTCTCTGTATTATTTTTTATAATTGCATGTGTATATCTATAAGTGTCTTAAAATAAAAAGTTTAATCTGGAAAAAAAAGAAGTATGTCTTAGTAAAATCTGATTGGGTATTTTAATTTAAAAAATTCCTCAAATTATATCTAATTTCATTTTCTAAATATTAATAGAAAAAATATGAAGCCAAAAGATTACAAATGATACACTGTGATCGAATACTATGATTGTATGAGAAAATGCCATAATTATTTACAAGAGATAAATTTTGATTTGTAGGACATCTTGTGTTTAAAGATGTGAAAAACATATATACACACTTATATGTATTAAACGGTATAAAAGAGTTTTTCATTTCTATAGGCCCCTGAGGCATCTGTCATTGATATTAGCAATAAAAGTCTATAGTTTTCTTTCAATTGACATTTTATGAGGAAGTTCTATAGCAGATATGTGTGGTGATGCCCACATTTGTATAACAAAGTATCAAATCAAATATTTTACATTGTAATAATACGAATAAAACAAGAATATAGACAATAATAATTAAGATAATATTTAAAAATAAGAATGGTTTTATAAGTTAGGACAAAAAAATAATTTTTTTAAAAGAATGTGTTTATTTATTATTCTTTTACAGAAATAGCTCTTTTTCTTTTTAACATCAGACTATGCTTTTAAATTAAAAATAGTGCCCATCTGTGTTTCGGCCTTGCAAAATGCTAAAGGATTTTTGTGTGAAAGCCTAGAATGGATTTACTACATCATTTGCTACTGGCAGCACTGAGAGGAAGAGGTAATAAAAATATATCTGCACAGCAGTTCTGGTGGATATGATTCTGGGGATCTCCCAGCTGGAAGAAACTGGCACATGGCACCTTGAGCTACATATGAAAAGAAACATAATAGTGAAAATCATGCAATTAGGCTAAGGGCTATGGCAGAGTCATAGGTATGTGTGCATATGTGTGCATGCTGAGAATGCACGTGGTGATGCCCCATACAATTCCAAAGAAAAGCACAGATCCCAATTCTGATGTCTGTTCTCAGCCTCTCCATGCACTGACTTGCGTCACCATCCGTGCTTAGCACAAGAGAGGAATACAGTCAAAATGTCACCAGAAACAAATAAGAAACCTGCCAATGTTTTCATCATTCACTGAAGGAAAACAGGTAGTGTTACATTATTTTACAGAAGGAAATGCTCCACCACCAATAAGTATATTCTATGTGTCAATGCACCAAAATATTATGAAAAATTATAGAACAATGACATGCAATAGAAAAATATTAATTCATTTAAAACATTATAATTTACCTTAACTGTCCAGTATTATTTGATTATCCAGTCTTTTTATTTCTCAAAGGCCTTATACATTTACAGACTCAAATTAATAATTATCCATAGATCCATTAAATCTTTGAAAGCTGTATTGTTCAGGTTCAGGTTGAAATAGTGCTATGCAAAAATAATCCCAAAATTCAGTGGATTACCACAACAAGCATTTATTCCCTTCTCATGGGGGTGCAAGCAGAGTATAGCTCTGCTAGGCTTGGTTGGGATCAGCTGAAGTCAGCTCCTTGTCGACATTTAGGTTCAAGACTGGTCTGATTTTAGTCTATCTAGAATTTTTATTACTTAACCTGCTGTACTTACTATTACCTCTAGTATAATATTAAATAGAAGTGGTGCTAACAAGTCATGTTTGCATGGCTCACTATCTCAGTTGGAAAAAAATTCTATTTTTACCCTTAAGGATATGTCTTTTCTTGAAATTCTTTGTCAGAATAAGCAAGTTCCCTTTTTGCATAGTTTGCTAAGAGTTCCTATCATAGATGCTGAAATATTGAAAAGCTTTATAGTATGTGTTGAAATGATTTCATGATTTTTTTTCTTTGTTGTTGGTAACATGGTGAATTGTGATATATATTATTACTTTTTAATGTTGGACCAAACGAGGAGTCATGCAATACCTCAAATTGTTCGTATTTTATATTAATTATAAAATTCAATTTATCATTATTTGAGGTAGAATTTGTGTTAATGATGATGGATTAGTTTTAAATTTTTGCTTCTCATCGTGTTTTTGTCAGGTTTGACATGAAGTTTGTACTGGCCGTGTAAAAATGAGTTGGGAAATGTTCTCTTTATACACACACACACGTGCACACACATATATATTTCTGAGTTTTTAGAAGATTGATATTCTTTCATTTTTAAAACTTTGAAAGAACTTAAAAAGACAGCTATCTGTGCCTTATGCCTTATTTGTAGGAACATCATAAATGCAATTTTGATTTCTTTGATAAAATAGGGTATTCATGGTTTCATTTCTTCTTGTGCCAGTTTTGGTATGTGATATTTTTAAAGAAACAACAAATTTATTGTATAAAATTCCTTGGCTATTCTTTTTATTATCTGTTTAATGTCTTCAGCATATAAAATAAAAAGTCCCATTTTTATTCTTGATACTTATAATCTGTGGTTTCGTTTTTTCTTTGGTAGTTTTGCTAGGGGTTTTCAGTTGTGTTGGTATTCTCCAAGACCACAGATTTATCACTATTTATTTTCTTAGTTGTGAATTTATTTTCTTTTTATTAATATCTATAGTTATTTTCTTATTTCTATTTATCAGTTTTCTTCAAATTTGCTTTACTGGTATTCAGTAACTTTTTGAAATGGATACATATATTAATCTCTAGGACATTTCTTTTATATGCATTTTAGCCTCTAAATTTCTTTCTAAGCACTGATTTATCTGTATATCTCAAGAGTTTTGTGTTTTCATGTAATATTTCAATGATTATTTAATTAAAATAATTTCAACGACCTTGTTATCTACTTTAGCCATTTAGAAGTATATATGATCTAGTATCCCAAACATTCATCTGAGAATTTTCTAGGCATTTTTTTTTTTACATATTTTTGGCTCAACTCTACTTTGGTCAGAGAACAACATTGAGGGTTTAATTCCAGTTAAATATATGGCTATGTTTGGTAAATATTCTGTGGGCATATGAAAAAATGTGTACTCTTCCTTTATTAAGTGCAATATTTCATATATGTCAATTAGATTCAGGTTCTAAAAATTGTATTCACATTTCCTAATCGTCTATAATTTCTTTTTGTTTCTCTGTTTTATCAGTTACTAAGAAATAAGAATGAAAATCTTTCCATATGGTTTTGGATCTCCTTTAATCTTTTTTTTACTACTGACATTAGCTTATTAGGTGCATATATAATAGAACATCTTTTTGATAGAGTAACCTTGTATTATACCTTTTCATACCTAAAAATGAGTATAAACTTCATATCTAATAATGTTTTATCCTAATGTATCTTGTGTCTAATATGAGTACAGCTGCATCAGCTTTTATGTCATTAGTGTTTTTATCCAATACAGTTTTCATTATTATATTTTCAACTTTTCTGTGTTCTTAAATGTATGCTATATTGCATATGCAATAGAAATTTGTTTTTTTAAATCTAATTTGAGTATTTAGTCCACTTACATATAATTATAGATATATTTGGATTTCAATGTGCCATCATACTATTTGTTTCTCATTGCTCCATCTTTTCTTTATTCCATTTTTTCTTCTTCCCTTTTTTTAGAAATTAAATTATTAATTTTATTTTTATATTTTCACAATGTTGGCCTTGTAGTTATACATTTTTTTATTATTCTTTCAATGGTTACCCAAGAGATTAAAACACGCATCATTGAATTATTAAATCTTAAAGTAAATTGAGCATTTACAAATTTATTGACAATGTGAAAACTTTAGAATACTGAAGCCCATTTATCTGTCTTATTAATTTATGTGCTTTTGGGTCATATATTCTAATTCTACACCAATATATAATCCCACAAACATATTATAGTTTAATACAGTCTGCATTTAACCACATATATTCAATTTTCTTTGTTTAGCACTTTTTTGTTTGTTTGTTTTTTTTTTTTTTTTTTGAGCTTCCATTGGACATGATTTGTCTCCTGGCAGAAAAATTCACTTTGTGCCTTTAGTAAGTCTTTTAGTAAGATTCAGCAGGGGATAAATTCTTTCAGGGTTTCTTTTTTCCTAACAACATCTTCACTGTGCCTTCATTTTTGAAGAATATTCTCACTGCATATCGAATTCTAGTTTGGAAGTTTTTTCTTCCAGCATTTGAGAAAAATTGTTTCTTATTTTTCTGGCTTCCATTATTTTTGTTGGAAAGTAAGCTGTGAGTTTATTGTGTTTCTTTGAAGGTGAAGTGTCTCTTTTTTCTCTGGCTGCTTATAAGATTTTCTTCTCTATATTTAGTTTTGTCAGCATGTCTCTATTTTGCCTAGGTATAGCTTTCTTTGTATTTTTCTTTCTTATGATTCATTGAGTTACTTAGAACTCTAGGTGGTTGTTTTTCTTCAATTTTGGAAAATTCTTGGTCAGTATATATCCATCAATTGTTTTTAACACATTAATTCATTTGGAATTCCTTTGGTAAGTATTTTAGAACTTCTTACTATGGCTCACAATCTTTTGTCTTCTTTTCTTTATTGGTCATACTATTCTATCTTTGTGCTCTGGTATGAATATCTTCTATTGAATTACCTTCAATTCACTAGTGTTTTATCTGTCATATGCCATCTGTTTTAATCCAATATACTACATCCTCATTTTCAGTCCTAATAATTTTAAGTTCTAAAATTTACATTTGATATTCTTCTGCTTACTCTGGGCTTAGTTTGCCTTTTCACTTCTAATTTTTAAGATGGAAGATTATTTCAAAGTTTTCTTCTTTTTTTTTAAATTTTAGTGTTTACAGCTACAAATTTCCCTCTAAGCTGTGGTTTATCTGCATGCTAAAAGTGTTGGTATGTTGTGTTTGTGTTTTATTTATCTCATGGTGTTTTCTAATTTGCTCTGTAATTTCTTCTTTGGCCTATTAATAATTTAACAGTATGTTGTTTAATTTCCACATTTGTGAATTGCACCTTTCCTTCCATTATTGATTTCTAATATAACTTATAGTGGTTGGAGGGCCTGCTTTGTTTGACTTCAATCCTTTTAATTTTATTAAGACTTGTTTTGTGGGCCAGTATATCATCTGTCCTAGAGAATATTTCATGTGCACTTAAAAAGGATGTGTATTCTGCTCTTAGGTTTGAGTGTTCTATACATGTCTGCTTAGTCTACTTGGTTTATAGTGTTGGTTATGTGCTCTTGTTGATCTTCTGTCTAGTTGTTCTATCCATTATTGAAAGTGAAGCATTGAATTCAATTATTGCAGTGGTTTTGTCTATTTCTCCCTTCAATTCTATCAGCTTTTGCTTTATGTATTTTTGGGGTTCTGTTGTTGATTGCAGATTTGTTTATAATTGTTACATGTTCTTAATGAATTTACTCTTTTATCTTTATGAAATGCCTTTCTTTATCTCCAGTAACAATTTTTGTCCTAAAGTCTATTTTGTCTGATAGTAGGTTAGCCACTTCAGCTCTCGATGGGTTACTGTTTGCGTGATATATATTTTTCCATACTTTTACTTTCAACCTATTTGTATTTTGAAGCTAAAGAGTATAATCTGTAGACAATATATAGTTGAATTGTATTTTCTTTCTTATTCATTGTGCCATATTCTGCCTTTGATATGGAGTATTTAATCCATTTATATTTTATGGAATTACAGATAAGGTAGTATTTCCATCTGATATTTTGCTATTTGTGTTTTATATGTATAGTGTTTCCTCCATTCCTTCATTACTAAATTGTTTTTTATTAACTAGACATTTTCTAGTGCATCATTTTTATTCCTTTATCATTTCTTTTACCATTTTTGTTTTTAAAGTGGTTTCCTTAGGATTCACAAATAACATTTTAATGTAAAACAATCTGAGGCAGATTAGTATTAATATAAATTCAATAATACATAAAACTTTTGCTCCTGTGATCTCCATTCTCTGACACCTAATTTGGCTGTTATTGTCATATAAATTAAATCTTTCTCCATTGTATGCTTAACACAGATTTGCAATTATTGCTTTATCCAGTTATCCTTTAAATTAGGAGATAAAAGCATTACAAAAATACATTTATATTCACTTTTCCATTTACCTATATAGTTTTGTATTTACCTATATCATTACCTTTACTAGTGCTCTTTATTTCTTTTACATTTTTAAATTTTCATTTATATATAATAATTGTAAATTTTATGGGGCACTTGTGATATTTTGATATGTGCATATGAAGTATAAGATTAAATCAGGGCAATCAGGAAATCTGTCATCTCAAATATTTATCATTTCTTTTTGTTAGAAACATTTCAAATCTTCTTATGGCTATTTTGAAATATACAACAAATTATTGTTAACTATCAACACCTTACTTTCTATTGAACAATAGAATTTATTCCTTCTATCTGACTGTATGCTTGTACCCATTAACCAACCTCTCTTTATCCACCCCCACCCTTCCTAGCCTCTAGTAATTATCATTTTACTGTCTACCTCCATGAGATCAACTTTTTAAACTCCCAAATATAAGTACAAACATGTGATATTTGACTTTCTGTGCCTGGCTTCATTTAACTTAGTGACCTCCACTTCCATCTACTTGCTGTAAATGATAGGATTTCATTCTTTTTTTTTTTTTTTTGGCTAAATAGTATTCCATATGTATATGTACCACATTTTCTTTATTCTTTCATCTGTTGATGGATACTTATGTTGATTCCATCTCTTGGCTCATGTGAATAGTGCTGAAATATAGAGGTGCAGGTATTCCTTTGATATACTGATTTCCTTTCCTTTGGATAAAAACCCAGGATTGCTAGATCACAGGTAGTTCTATTTCCAATTTTTTCACAAACCTCCATAATTATTTTTCATAATGGATATACTAATTTACATTTCTACCAACAAAGTATAAGAGTTGCCTCTTCTCTGCACCCTTGCCAGCATTTGTTATTTTTTGTTATTTTGATAGTAGCCATTTTAACTGGGGTAAGATGATATCCCATTGTGGGTTTGAGTTGCATTTCCCTGATGATTAGAGATGTTGAGCAATTTTTCATATACCTGTTGGCCATCTGAATGTCTTCTTTTGATTTAGATTCTTTCACCAATTTTTAATTGGATTATAATCTAATGCTTTTTATTTCAACCTGAAGAGCTCCATTTAGCATTTTTTTGTAGGGAAGGTATGTTAGCAGTAAACTCTTTCAGTTTTTATTTTTCTTGGCATGTCTTAATTTCTATTTTTCTCTTGAAGAATGGTTTTCCTTGACATAGAATTCCTGATTGATGGTCTTTTTACTTCAGCACTTTGAATATACCGTCTCACTGCCTCCTGCACTCCATGGGTTCTGATGGGAAGTCAGCTGTTTATCTTATTTAGGATTATTTGCACATGATGACTTGTTTCTCTCTCACTGTTTTCAGGATTCTCACTTGCTAGCTTTAAACTGTTTAGTCATGAGGTGTTTAGGTTTAGATTTCTTTGAGTGTATTGTACGTTGAGTGTTCATTGAGCTTTCTGAATGTATTGATTAATATTTTCCATCAAGTTTTAGAGATTTTCAGTCATTATTTTAAAAAGATTTATTTGCTCTTTTTCTCTCCTCTCTTGTTGGAGTACCCATTGTGTGTGTACTGGTGTGCTTGATGGTGTCCTATGAGACTCTGAGGCTCAGTTCATTTGTCTTTACTCTTTTTTTTCCTTTTGTGTTCCTTTGGATCTTTAATCAATTGAGCTATCTTCTAGGTAATTGATCCTTTTTTCTTTCTGCTCAAATCTGCTGTTGAGTTCTGCTAGCGAATATTTAATTTTTGTGATTGTACTTTTCAACTTCAGATTTTCTATTTGATTTAGCTTTCCATCTTCTTATTAATATCCTCTATTTGATGAGACATTATTCTCATATGTTCCTTTAGTTCTTTAAATGTTTCCCTTCAGTTTTTGAACATATATTAAAAAAACTTACTTAAAGTCTTTGTCAAATCAATACAAGTCTGGACTTCCTCAGGGACAGTTTATTTGATTTTTTTTTTCCTGTTTTCAGGTCATACTTTCTTATTTCTTTTTATGCTTCAAAGAATTTTTGTTTTTGATGATTGTTGTAGTATGTTTGTTTAATGACTTTTCTGGAATAATTCTGTAAAGTTAATATTCTTTATCATGGATGTCTTTGTCATGTGAAGTCTCTGCTCAGTTAGCTTAGTGTTCTGCTGATGATTACACAGAGATTTCTTAGATGGCTGGAATCAATAATTCTCCAAATCTTTGTCAAGTGGCTCTGTGTGAATGTAAGTGCATGTTTTGAACACTCAGTAAGTTTATGACACTGCTTTAGCCTTCACTTCCTGCTTGTGTGGAGCATCAAGGTAAGCCATAGATCAGAGTGTAGGGCATTCCCACATCTTTCCTGAGCATGTACATTGCCCTGGAAATGCAGAAAACCCTACATCCTTGGCATTTTAGATTCCCATGAATAAGTCAGAGTTTCTCCAAATCTTCTATGGACATTCATTCCATAGCATTTCCTTTTAACTTTTTGGTGAGCCTATTATGTGCCCGAACTGTTATTCACCAGTTTAGCCAGCTGTGATGTTCAACATTTGTCTCTATTGGTTTTTTTTTGGCAGATGCTTCCTCTATCCCCAGGAAAAGGCTGTTCACACCATATAACTTAATAAAGACAGACTTTCAAGAGGCATCTTCCAACAAATCACAAGACAGGTCAAATACTAAAAGTTCTTTTGGAATGGGGCTTTGAAGGCACTTCAATCCTTTTTCGCTTTCTCTAGTGGCTACCGTGATATTTACTTTCACTGCAATCACACGCCATTGGTTATCAAAAATAGCAAAAAGCTGTGCAGCTGGTAGATATGGGAATGGGGCAAGTTACATTGCTACAAACTTGCTCACAGAGATTCAGCTTTTTTTTTTTTAATAAATTCTCCCTGGTTTTCTGCAACCCTTTGCTTAATTTCCAGAATTCTGAAAAAGTTTATTCTGATAATTATTTTTCCAGGGTTCTCATTGCTTTCGTGGAGGAGAAAATTTTCTGAGGTCTTTACTCCACCATTTTTATTGATACCACTTCTAATAAATTCTTAATGTTATGCCATCACTGAATTCCTGGACTAAGTTCAATGAGTAGTCTGTACGCATTGCTGTGTTTGGATTCTTAAATATTTCATTTAAGATTTTTGGATCCCTTTTCCAATTTTAATTGGTGGTAGTAACCAAACAGGAGTTTAATATTGCCTTGTGTCAATATGCATTCAGCCTAATTGTCTATCTACAATTCTGTGCGATTAAAATGGATGTTCTGAACAATGGCCATTACTTCTGTAATATCTGTGTCTTTATAAGAACAGACATGCATTTCTTAACAGACGGATATGATCTGAGAAATGTGTCATGAGGTCATTTTGTCTTTTTATGAACATTGTAGAGTATATTTACACAAACCTAACTGATACAGCCTACTATAGGCCTAGGCCATATTGTATGACTGATTGCTCCTAGGCTACAAACCTGTACAGTATGTTACTGAACTGACTGGAGGCAATTGTAACACCATGGTAAGTATCTATGTATCTAAACATAGAAAAGTTAAAGCAAAAATATTATATTGTATTTTATGGGACCACTGCTGTATATGCAGTCTGTCATTGACCAAAATGTTGTTATACAGTGCATGACTTTAGTTTTATTAAGGGAGTTATGAAGAATGGGTTGCTAGATTTTAGAGGCATTTTTGTGAGGTGATGACATAAATATTTTCCAGCTAATTTTATCGTAATACTCAACTTCTCAAGCTTTTGACTTAATCAAGAGTTTACTGAGCTCTATAAAGCTTACTGTACCAGTCTATATAAAGCTCACCAGCACCCATGAACAAGTCACTGAGAATACTTAAAAGTACTGAGCAGCACTTCCTGTTGGATATAGTTTTCTAGATCTTTTCCAAATTTCAGCTCTAACCTTTTGAATTATCACATCTTTTTGATACATAATACTGTTTTGATAACTTTTTAATATGGACAAAATAAAATTACTTTATCCTAACAATTTTATATCACATCATTTGAAAATATACCAGAAAATTTCTTTACAAGACTGGGTGTCCCTGATATTTATCCATCCATCTAATCCATTCATCCATTGTCCCCCTCTCCTAACAAAATATTGAACATTAACTATGTATTACATATTCTGTGCATCAATGGTGATATAAGGATAACATACTTTCTTTATTTTCAAGGAATACACAGACAATTTAAAAAATAGGCTCATATACAAAATCTTGTAAGGCTTTGGAATAAGTGCCATACTTTGGGTGACCATGGAAGTTGGTTTGCACAGAACAGTCCTAGATTATACTTATTATCATAATGCAATTGCTAATTGTACCTTCCCTGAATTTAACAAAAGACCCAACTTGAATGATAAAATACCCTACCTGTCTATAATATCTAAAATATTATGAAAACAAAATGGAGAGGAAATGGACTATAATTTTGGAAAAGTGTAATATTTATTCTCTATTTTTTTCCTCTATTTCTCTGTATACTTACTAAATTTTTGCCCCTTTTGCTACACCATCTTAGAACGTGGCTGATTCAATAATTTCTTATTAACCAACTGTCTTCTGACTTTATTTTCTCTTCCCTGAAGGTCTGGGATTCATCAAAGTCAGGATTTAATCACATAGGCTCAGGCCAGACATACTGTAAGAATGCATTCCATTTGTTACGTGGCTCTGCCAATGCACATAAATCTATTCTGACTTAAGACTGCTTTGTGTCAGAGGCAAACATCCACAAAGGAGTCTCCTATCATTCTAATGGGGCCTTGGCTGAGATCACCAGATGCATCTGCTGGTGGGTACTTGGTTCCCATCCAGACACAGGTTCCTAAAACAAAACCACAAAATCCAAATCTTTACGCTCATGGAAATTTTAATACAATCCATCAAATATATTACATTTTCTTTGTGTCTGTTTTTTTTTTAACTGCAGTGTTTCAGAGAGGATAAAAAGAAATCTATTGTCAACTTTTTTTTTAATTCTTCAATAAAATCAGAAGATGTTGAATTTTCAGGTGTCCTTAAGATGTATGGGTTGAGTAGGGCATTGTAAACCGGGACACTTCTTACACCAAATCTGTAAGGTGAGCAGATAGAGACATGATAATAATTTTGGGAGTTGGAAGTCTCCCTCCCTATAATATGCTTGAAATATTTATGATAATGCTTTAGTTTATTCCTTGAATTAAAAGTTACTTTTACCCCCTATATGAATTTCTAGTTTTTATTTGTTTAAATTGTTTATATTTGTATTTTTGAATAGGTAATGCATACACATGGTAGGAAATACAAACATTACATAAAGTATTTAGAAAACATTCTTCAGTCCACCTCTGACCTCAGCCATTGTCCTTACTATAGAGAAGAAACATTTTCTGTCTTTTAGATATTTTTATAAATATTTTATGCATATACTGTGAAATACATACATACATACTTTTGCATGTTACCTCACTTTTAAAAAATGGACCTTTCTTTCTCACTTAAAATTTGTCTTGGAAATAATTTTATATCATCACAGAAAGAGCTATTTAATTCTCCTTTCAGGCCAAATAGCTTTTCAATATGAGGGTATACTTCCTCCTACTTGCCTACCCTCTATTGATGAAGGTTTAGCTTATTTCTAAATTTTAAATGCAATGACTCAATGTGTAACCTAGAGCATATATAATTTCACACTTGTGTGACTAGATGTGAAGAATTCTTCTAGTGAAGTAGATGGTTAAAAGAGGCCTTTGTGCATTTGTAATTTTGTTAGATTCTGTGATGGATGATGGATTTTTATCAGCAATATATGAAGGTACTTCTTTAACCATATCTTTGCCAACACTGTGAGCCATCAAGTCTTTTAATCTTTATTAGTCTGATAAGTAAAAAGTAGTATTGCAAAGTAGTTTAATTTTATTTTATGCTAAATAAGACTATAAGTTTTTTTTCTTATTATTTCAGCATATTGTGGGGATACAAAAGTCTAGGTTACATATATTGTCTTTGCCCACTCATCCCCACCCCCGAGTCAGAGCTTCAAGCGTGTCCATACCCTAGACAGTGCGCATCACATTCATTATGTAGGTATACACCCATCCCCTCCCCCACCACATCTGTCCGACACCCAATGAATATTATTTCTAAATGTGCTCTTAGGTGATGATCAGTGAAACCAATTTGATGGTGAGTACATGTGGTGCTTATTTTTCCATTCTTGGGATACTTCACTTAGTAGAATGGGTTCCAACTCTATCCAGGAGAACATAAGAGATTGTATATCCCCATTATTTCTTATAGCTGAGTAATACTCCATGATATACATATACCACATTTTATTAATCTACTCATTTATTGACAGGCACTTAGGTTGTTTCCACATCTTTGCAATTGTGAATTGTGCTGGTATAAACATTCGAGTGCAGATGTCTTTTTTATAGAATGTCTTTTGTTCTTTTGGGTAGATGCCCAATAATGGGATTGCTGGATCAAATGGTAGGTCTACTTGTATTTGTTTAAGGTATCTACATGTTGTTTTCTACAGAGTTTGCACTAGTTTGCAGTCCCACCAGCATATTTTTAAAGTTTTTTTTTTAACTTTTTTTAAAGTTTATAAATCTTTAAAATGTTCTTTCCTTTTGTGTTCCTTCTATTGTAGATTTTTACCTTATAGATCTATAGGATTTTTATGTATGTTATTTAAAGTTAGCTCTTTTGATATGATTTGAAAACAGTTTTCCTAGCTTATCATTGTCCTTGTGATTTACTTATGCAAAATATTTAACAATAATTTATCAATCTTTTTTTTTAATAACTTCTGGGTTTTAAATTGTAGTTAGAAAGGTCTTTCTCTCTGAGGTCATGTAGTAATTCTCAAATATTACTATGCCTTTTAAAAATCTATTTATTAATTTACATGTAAATGTTTGCTTCATTTGAAACTTCATCTGGAGAAAATTATAATTTGCAATGTAGTTTTTCAACATAGTTTATTAAATAATCCAACTTACTTTCTCCTTTTAACTTTGATGCCTACTTTATCATATACTAAATTCATTTCTGTATTTGGATCTATTTCTAAATTGTTTCATTCCATCCCAGTGATGTATCTTGATTCTACAAAGCAAAATTCTCATTAGTTTAGATATTTTATACTTATAAGTTTTAATATCTGCTAATTTTTTCACAATATTTTTCCCTTTTCTTATTTTCTTTGCCTATTCTTGCTTGTTTAATTTTACATATGACCCTGTTATCAGCTTGCACGTGTGGTTAATATAATTATGATCATGTTAAATTTAAAGATTACCATATATAAAGCTTTTATTTTTATAATGTTGACCCTTCCCATTAAAAATATCTAATGTGAATTTCCATTAGTCATTTTTTGAGTCAGGAGAATTTTCAAGTTTTATCCATATATGTTTTGAATATTTCTTAATACATTTATTCTTATATATTTCAACATTTTTGTGCTATTGGAAATGGAAAATTATTATACCTTTTAAATTGTTGCTGTTTTATATATGAATGTTATAGATTTCTATGCATCAAGTTGATATCCACTCACCTGGTGGAATTCTACTATTTGTTATTGATTTTTCAGTTGTAGTATTGTATTTTTTAATGATATAAAATAATATTGTCTGAAAGTAGATGTCATTTCACATCCTTTGCCTTTCCCTGCTTTATAACTGAACTGATAACACCCCAAGAACAATGCTAAATAATAATGATGACAACGAATAACTTACCGTATATCATATCATCTTATTTTATGTTTTAATATGTCTATTCTATTAAGATTTTAAAATCAAGAATAGATAATAAATATTTTCAATTTCTGTATAATGAACTGTGAAAATTACCTATATTTCCTTTTTGAGCTACTGATATGTTTAATTATGTCAGAGGTTTTCTTTTTTATTAATTTTTTTTTTTACCATCTTTGCATTTCTTAAAAAAAAATTCCACTTGACCTTGTTGTATTAGTTTCTTTAATGTGCTACTGGCTTCTGCTTTTTAATATTTTACTTAAGATTTATCATCAATTGTCATAGTGAGATTTGCTACACTTTTTATTGCAATATTTATTGTTGTTGCTGTAATAGTTTTAAATTGTTATCCTCATTTTGCATAAAGAATTTAGAAGTTTTCCCTGCCTGCGTTTTAGAATGATTTAAATAGCATTAAGTTATCTGGTCTTAAGAGATGTTGTAGAACTCTTCTTAAAACTGTCTCAGCCTGGTGCTTTTTTAGAAGTACCTCTTTGACAACTTTTTTTCTTTTTCATGATTCTCTTTTTCTGACTTTCTATTTCCTATAGAGTAAGTTTTGATAAATATAAATATTTCTCCAGGGCCAGATAGCTTTGCTGATAAGTTCTATCAACTAAAGATGAAAATTATTAGTAATACACCAGCTCAGAAAATAGAGATGGTATGAACACTTCCTAACTCATTTTATAGAGAGTTATAACTTATTAATTGTGTCATTTAGGTCATGTGTATTGTTAGGTTTTTTTAAAATTATCTATTTTACCCCTCATAGAATGAGATGAGTACATTAAAATCTGTTTCCAACTTATTTCTCTTTCATTATCATATATTTTAACTCCTGTAATCTTTGTTTTATGATTATTGATGCCATCTTATTTGGTATCCATGTTTGTAACTTCTTTATCGTAAATTTCATCCTTAAAAGATTGCAAGTGCCTTTCTATGATTTATTTAATGCCTTTTAAAATAATTTATCTTTATCTGAAATAAAGGTCACAGTCATCCTTTCTTATTTGTTTGTTTGCATTTTGCTGGCATTTCTTGCAAATTCTATTATTTACTTTGCCAACTCACTTTGCTTTAGATTGTGTCTCATGAATAATGCAAAGAATTTTTTACTTTGTAAGCTAATATGAATGGCCTCTTCTTTTACTGAGTATGAGCCGTTCGTATTTATTCATCTGGCATATATGAGTTATCTCAAATTATCTTATAATCTACTTTCTGTTTTAATGGTTTATTAAAATCTTTAACATGGCTCTTTCTTTGCTTTGGTTTTTGATGTCTATTTTCTTTGGTATATTTATTTTTCCATAATGGTTACTCTTATAACTATATCATTGTATAATCTCCTGGGTGATCTATATTTTCAGACAGCCAAATTATTAATACTTCTCCATTACCCCACATCTTGTTTGCCCCTCCAGATCCACTTTCTAATTTTCTACCTCCTCTCTTTGATCCAGAAGTCTGACCCTTATGGACCTTATGAATAAATTCCTATAACCTTTGTTTTCTGATGAACCCTGGCAAGAAATAGGATGGAGGAAGAAGAGAAAGGCTGTATCCTATGACTTACCATCATTGTTCTTTTTACTGGGACCAATTCTATGTAGTTCTCCATACTCCCAGATTATAGCCGCGCTGCTTCTCTCATTCTTTCTAGGCTAGGAGTAGTAACCCTGATTTCTGTTCTATTCTTTGTGATTTCCCTAAACACACACACTGTAAATTGTTTCTTTAAAAATAAGCCCACCTCACATCTTCCTATTTCAAGAGTGCCATCTCTTTCCTGCTGGACCCCTGACTGATATGCCTATTATAAGCAATGATAAAGTTAGCATAATTCCTTCTCTCTTCTCTCCTTTACTCTCCTTAATGCCAGATTTTACTTAATCATGATTCGTCCTAATGTCTACTATCATGCTATTAACTGTGATTGCAGCTCCTTATTTGAGTAGTCTGCTTTAACTTCTAAACTCTGATTTCCTTGCATTAAAAATGAAGAACTCTGCACACTTCACTTCCACTCATCTTTCACTCCTTCCCCCACTTCCAAGTGTTCATTAGTTACAGGTTTTCTACATAGTGCATATGTTTACATCCTATTTTAATAAACCAATTGCCATATTTTTAGCTTGTTATTCTACTAACTAAATTCAATCCTTACTACTAGATGTTTTACTCTAGTTTTATAATTAGTTTTTATTTCACTGAAGTTCCACCTCTAGTATATTTCTTGAATATTGCTTGGAGGGATTGTCAGATAAAATAAAAGATGCTTAAATTTGAACTTTATAAAAACAAGTAAATTTTCAGTATAAATGCCCTAGGTATTGCATGGGGCATTTTTATTTGCCAAATCTGGGAACCTTGTGTCTGGCATATGGTATGTACTCAATAAGTGTTAGCTATTTGGATGATTTGGAGTTTGTGAAAATGATAAACCTATGTTTTGATGGCGATTATTTAGGTTCAGTTTTTCCTGAAATACAGGTTGCATTTTCAACATGTTATTCAAATTTTCTTTTATTTCTAGTGCTGTTTTCTTGAATTATCTACTTGCTGTGAAGCAGATTAAAGATGGGTGAAAATTCTTTGCAATTCCCCACCAAATTTGAGTGGCGAATATTATCCTGCCCTTGAATCTGAGCTAGCTCGCGCTCGCGCGCGCGCTCTCTCTCTCTCTCTCTCTCTCTCTGTTTTTGACCCACAGAATGTAACGGAAGTGAGGTTGTGCAGTTTCTGAGGCCAGGCCTCAAGAGATTTGCAACTTCTGCTTTCACCCTGCTTGGAACACTCCCCCTTAGAAGCCAGCCACCATGGGATGGTCAGAGGTCAGACTACTCTTGGATGAAGCCCAAATTAGCCATATAGAAAGATAGACACGTGTGAGAGCCAAATATATTTAGAACACCTGATTCAGCCCAGACACCAGCTGACTGCAGTTGACAGGGCTGAGAGCAAAAGAGCTCCCCAGCCCAGCCCAGCCCAGCCCTTCCTGATTCGCACAGAACGTGAGTAAATGAGATGGTTTGTGTTTGAAGCCACTAAGTTTTAGGGTAGTTTGTTATGCAGCAAGGAAATTATTATAACAGAATTTTAAGAATTTGGGTGCTCAGTTTTACAAATCTATAATATCCTTTTGTTTCTATTCTATATCCAGCACTTTCTATATCATTCTTTTAGCCATTTCTTTATTCATTATGATTGTTCCAGTTCGCTCACTTTATTTTTTATTTCTATGATATAGGATCGTTATTGCATTTTCAGCATTGTCTGTTTCTTCTTCTTATCCTTTCAAATTTACCTTAATTTCTTTAACAGTTAATTTTATATTATTTATCTTACAGTTCTCTCCTGAACGCTGTCTACTCACTGTTAAGCTCTTCTTGCTGTTGGCAGTCGCCTCCCTGAACTACTGTACTTTATACTCTTGTGTTTCATTCAGAGAAGCAATGGCTTTGTCGATTAAAAAAATTATGGTGAAATTTGGCCACAATTTTTATATTTACCTAGGTTTTCTTCCATTCAATTATAGTAAAGTAGTGCACGTTTTTCTGCTGTTTCCTTTTTTGATTAATCAAAAATTTTTACATCTATGTTCATCTGGGATATTGGTAGGTAGTATTTTGTGTGTGTGTGTGTGTTCTTTTCTGGTTTTGGTGTCAGGGTGATACTGATCTTGTAGGACAAGTTAAGGAGAATTACATCTTTCTTGATTTTTTGGAACAGTTTCAGAAGGATTGGTATTATTTCTTCTTTGTACCTTTGGTAGCATTCAATTGTGAATCCATCTGGTGCTAGGCTTTTCTGTGGTGGGAGGTTTTTTTTTTGTTTGTTTGTTTTTTTATTACTGATTCAGTCTTGCTACTTGTTATTGGTCTGTTCAAGTTTCCTATTTCTCCCTGTGTCAATCTTGGAAGGTTGTATGTTTCCAGGGATTTATCCATTTTCTCTAGGTTTTCTAGTTTGTGAGAGTATAGTAGTTTGTAATAGTCTCTGATGATCTTTTGTATTTCTGTGGTATCAGTTGCAATGTCTCCTTATTCATTTCTTATTTTTATTTTTTTTTAATTTGGATCTACTCTCTTCTTTGCTTGGTCAGTCTAAGTAGTGGTTTATTAATTCTGTTTATCCTTCTGAAGAACCAACTTTTATTTTTATTGTTTTTTTGGTCTCTATTTCATTTAGTTTTTTTGTGATCTTTATTATTTCTTTTCTTCTATTAATTTTAGGTTTGATTTGTTCTTACTTTTCTAGTTCCTTGAGGTGTGATGTTAGGCTGTTAATTTGTAATCTTTCTACTTTTTTGATGTAGGCTTTTAATGCCATAAACTTCCCTCTTTGCACTGCTTTTACTATATCCCACAAGTTTTGGTATGTTGTGTTTCCATGAAGTTTATTTTTAAAAGGAGACATTTTGGTATGTTTAAATTTTTATTTTAAAAGTCTCTTATGTGGGGGAAACTTTAATAAGCAAATAACTTATAGAGAATGAGAATACATAAAGGGAAAGGTTGACATTAGATAAAATTAGGAGTAGTTTCTATACTAAAACAGGAAAGAAGGATGAGTATGTAGGCATACGTACAAGTAGGGGGGTGAATTTGTTGGTGGGAAATTGTAGTTGTTTAGGTGTAGTTGGTTTTATATTTTATATGATATAATGAGTATAACCATCATTCTAGATGAAAGGAAAGGAACAAAATATTGCATATTTGATCTGGAAAAAGAGCAAGCATAGCGAAGGGTCTGAGACAATACATCCTTTTAAAAGAAAACTTTGATGGAAAGAAGGGAATCATTGATTTTAAACATGGGCTGGGGAAAAAATGGGCAAATCATCTTGTGTAGCCAGAGGTTAGACTGGAGAGAGAAAAATAGTTGTGAAAATGGGAAAAATGGTATACTGAGATTATGTGCAAACTATGTTCGTCATTTTACTCATCTTGACTTTACAAACTGCAAATAGTTATACTAGAGAAAAAGTTAGTGTTTTGGCAAACTTTGGGGAGTGTGTACTGCGTGGCACCATTCTCTGAACTATCTGAATGAACTGAAGAATTTCAGACATATTATTTGGGTTCATTGGTTTACGTGTATTTATTAGCTGCTCTCACTTTGTGTTATTGGTTTACAGGAAAATGCCTACTTAGCTAAGACTGTCAAGTAGGACCAACGTATGTTACGTAGGACAACAATGTCCATCTAGGTCAAATAAAAGAGAGAGACATATAACTAATAATTAATCCACCACTGGTAGAGATCCAGTGTACTCATTGTGCACTTCAGACACAGTGTTCAAGATGCAATGAATTAAGTTGAAAAGAACTAAGAAAGGTAAATTCAGCTATCTCATCCCAAAAGGAAAAGAGAGATTCAAGGCTTATGAAATGTCAAAGCCACCTGAAGAGCAGGGGAATTTGGAACTTAGGGTTATTAGTGTTAGAGTAATAATGTGATGATAGGCTTGCACGTTCTCTGTCATGTCCTCTCCTTGGAGATGAACGTGGTAAGAGGTGGAGAATCAATAGAAAAGAGAATGTCTCCAAGGTTGGGAGAAAGGGTTGGTCAGAAGTTATGCTCTTACTGGAGCAAAGCTCACAAGATCATGGTTTTGGACTGAACAAACCCAGTGATGAACTTGCTTGTGCTGAACAGTGTTTAAAATAAACTGATTTCATTTATAACATCCCCAAACTTTGAGATTTTACATGCAAATCTACATTTCAAGTTTGAATTTCTGTGTGAGAAAAAGTAGCTGGAGCTCAGTAGCTGCTGTCATACTTAGGAACATTGTAGACTGTCTCCAGTTTTCCATAGTCCCCACCCAACCAAATTCTCTCTTGTTTTGGGTTTGTCTCCTGTCCCTGGTTTATAGAAACATATGAAATTAGGGAAAGATTGGAAGTTGCCAAGAGGGGAAAAATACTGTTTTAGAGAAATGCTTCTGAACTAGTAATATGTCTTTGCAGAGGGTATAAAAAGAGGCGAGAAGTCACTGTTTCATATGTTTCCTGCTAAATTTACTATATATAGAAAGGAAAGAAACTGTAATTTTGACCTTGGGTCAGAGTGTGGACACGAAAGTAATACAGTCTGCCCCATCACAGCCTGCTGTGCCGGTTGATTGCTAAACAATCCAGATGGTAGGGAAGAAGAGTATAGAGAGGCAGGAGGAAGGTACACGAATGAATTTGTTCAGATTCACGTAATGTAAAAATGATAGCCATACAACAGTGCAACTGATTCATAAAGACATTATATCAAGAAGAGCTGTTTGCACTGAAGATGAGCATCTGCTCTGAGCACAGCTTTATTCCTGGAATGCTGTTGTTCTCTTTGGTCTAGTAAATTCAGTAATTTCTGCCAGTTCTACCTCGCCTCGTAAAAGTTTTATAGGATGAGCTAACAATGGGCATGCAAATGCAAAACCTCTCCTGTTCCAAGACAACCTCAATGAACAAATAAGGAGTCAATGCAGTTGTTCATTGTAAGTATATTGAGAGATCTTAAAGGGCAATGTCTCCCACCATTGCATCTAGTTTGAAGTAGCTATACATTAGGTTACAATTGGAAGCTCTTTTTTGTAACCTATTTATTTAGAGAATATTCTAAATATGATTAGGAGGATTTCTACAAAAACAACCCATAAAATATTGGTGGTTGTTGGCTCCACTAGACTAGTGATCCTGAACTCTTCTAATATCTATTGCTATATGACTTGGTCAGGCCATTTAGTTTCTGCATGTCTCATTTTTTAAATCTAGAAATGGAATGATAACATTTTATCTAGCTAGCATATAAAGTTGCTATTAAATTCCAGATTATAATAATGTACATAAAACTCGTTAAATAACATGAAATACTCAGTAAATAGGTAGATAATTTGTTGTGCTTGAGTTTTGGTATTACGAATAAACTATTAACTGTGTGAATAAAGGAATGGGAAATACATTCTAAGTATTTTTTTTTGTTTAAGGTTATGATTATATGCTGTAAATTGTACAGATCTTAAGTGCACAGTGGGATGATGAGCTTTAAAAAATTTGCACAATCCTTTAACCAACACCACAATAAAGATAGAGAACATTTCTATCATGCTAGAATATTTGCTGTGACTCAGGAATTCCACTTTCATTTATATACTCAAGATAAGTTAAGCATCTATCCAGAATAACAGCTGTACAGAATGTCATATAAGCTTTACTAATAATAGTAAAAAACTAGAAACAATCAAATGTCCAACAATAGGAGAATGTGCAAACAAATCACAGTGTATTCATATAATAAAATAATATTCACTGATAAAAAGGAACTAAACATCAATACATATAATAGCAAGAATGAATCCTTTCAATATTGAAAGAAGTCAAACACAAAGAAATGATTCCATATGAATAATTCTTGAGGTTCTAAAAATAAAACAGTGATGATACTCAATCTTCTTTAGCTATGAGATTAATGCATAGAAATAAATGCTCTGACTCATAGAAAGAAAGGGGGAGGTATATGAGCATACCTAATTCTGCTTATTTTCTCCTTTAAATATAAGCATCTTCTCTGTTTTAATCTGTGTTGAATTTTGCGATTTTGGGTAGATTTTTCTGATGAAAATAATTAAAATGTTGAAATTATAAGAGATAAGAAAAATTAGGTGTTGAATATTGAATGCTTCATGAAAGCAAAACACAAATAATCCCTAGACAAAATGAATAATTCAACTCAGACCTTCCTACCATTTTGAAGTATAAACAATATGTAATAAAAATCCATTATTGAGTGGCTGCTACATGAATTTTGAATAAAAACAATTTTATAGTGGTTTTCACTATACTTATTCATTATAAATATACCAGCAAGAGTCTCTTAGGAATGGCTTCCATATGCACACTTTCACTGTAACATGGTACATTCTAAGTATTTTTTGTGAGGTATTTTCTAAGTAAAGTTTGTCAAAATTTACTTGACACACTGGAATTTCTTGATAATCTTTATGGATTATGATGTAATGTCTGTGTGGAAAAAATTATCACTGCTTATTATTTACCTGATAGATTAATGACTCCCCTGTATCTTCTATGTTCCATTTATGCTGACAATTCATGGAAAGTCTCTGACCAAGATGCTAAGACTGATGAAGCATTATTAAAGATGTTCTGAGGGAAGTAAAAAGTGATTCTTCTGCCCTCACATTAAAAAAAATAGCTGCAGTTGCCTTTGTACAACTTTGTGGATAGCTTAAGAAGTCAGTGATATTGTTTATCTCACATACAAACATGTTGTTTCTTGATTATAATTAGTTAAGTGACTGAGCTCACTCTTGTTCAACGAAGATCACAGAATATATTTAAAGGTATGCAAAGGATTATTTAGGAATCTTCTTCTGAAGGAAACTTAGTACATTGCATTGCTGCGTCTCAGGTCATAATCTACTTGTCTCTCTGTTCCCCATGCCTTTTAGTTTTTATTTGTATTACATTTTTGTTTTTTCTTACTAGGCTTAGCAGAGGTAAAAGTAAATGCTGATGATTGTAGCTGGTATCACTGCTCTTATTTTACACTATGGTGACTTCAAAAATAGGAGAATCTTAAACTGATATAAAACGGTTGATTTGCTATAGCACTTGAATACTCTCAAGAGGTCTTTTTTTTTTTTTTTTAAAGGCCAAACATCTCTAATTATCTTTAACTATTCATAATTGGCTACCTGATGAAATATTTTTACATGGACCCTTCCTAAAGAACCCTTTTGTGGAGTATGTCCCTACAATAACCTTCAATCATTTTAGACATGTTTATGTGGCTCTCCTCCAGAGCCAAGCTTTCTTTAGAGTGAGTGTAAATCTCATTGTAAACCTATACCTTTAAATAAACCAAAGTAGCATATTTCTTCCCAGTTTGCCTTCAATTCCTCAGACTCTTTCTGTAAAGGCTGAGTATTTTGAAGCCAATAACACATGAAAAAATTATCTTCAGGAATGAACTTCATCCTTTATCTTGAAATCTCTTCTGCTGCTATTTTAGTGATCACTTAGAGGTTTATTATCTCACAAATGTTTTAATCTTCATATTGATAATTATATGTCATTTTCTCTCATTAGAAAAGTTTTCTGATATCATCCCATAGTGCATTACCATCAAATTGCATGCCTAGAGCATTTATTTTTCAGATATATGTATTTGTGACTTAAACATGCATTCACACAATATGGTGTGGCTTGTATTTATTCATTTCCTGTGTTTTTATAGGTTTGGCAACACTGTCATAGAAGTTTTTGCATAAGAGTTGAGTTCATGTGTCACATTTATTTTATCCTGTGTAATTAAGTCCTTCCAACATTTTGTATTATCATATCACAGTACACTTAAGCAATGATATATTAGCACATTGTAAATTAACACATAAGGCTGCTTGCAGTAAAAGGTTTAGGGGCTTTAACCACTCAAGACCAATGTATTGTACCAGGTATTACTCTGCAAGCTGGAAATACAGCAGTGAACTACATAGGCAAAGATCCTGGCATTGTTGTGTTTACATTATAAAGGTGGGCACTATATAGTGATCAAATACATAATATGTCTACAAGTGTATCTAGGGAAAAAATGAAGAGTGATAGGACAATAAATTAGTGCTAATGTAGGTGGGGTCATCTGAGAAGTTTCTCCAAGAAAAGACCAAAAATTGAGCTAATCTCCGAATGGGATTCGGAGATATTGAGAGCAGAACATTACAATCAGAGGGAACAGAAAGTACGAAAGCAAGAGCGTTAACAAAAAGTTTGAGAAATTGAGAGAAGACCAGGGTGGCTGAAGTGGAATGGATGAAGTGATAATGAGAAGAGATTTGGCTCATATTTTAAAAGAATTATTTTAGCTTCAATGGGAAGAATAGAAAGGAGGGATATAAATGAGAAATCTGGGAAATCAGGAAGTTCAAACAGGAGATCACGGTGACTTATCTAGGGCACCTAGGGTTTCAGTGGCGGAGGTGGTACTACCAATCAGCTTCTGGATATAGTTTAAAGACTGAATTAATGGAATTTGATGATGCATAGGTTATTATATCTTTTATGTATGAAAGAAAATGTTTCTAGAAATTAACCAGAAACAAATGGATAAAAAGTACAACACTAAGAATATTGAAAATATTCTAGTTTTTTATTTGGGTAGAGGGCTCATGGGTTCTCACTTTAAAATTATGCTTAAAAACTTATTTAAGTGTCATGCATCTTCTTTATATGTAAAAAATAGCACATGCAACTCAATATTTAAAAAGTTGAGTATATGGCCTAAGATTACCAAGCTAGTATGAGGAAAGGTGGAAAGTGTATATGGAGGGCAAATGGAAATTATCTAGCACACATTACCCTTGCTCCCTTAGTATCTACTCATCCTTGGTTCATACATCAATTACCATATCATCATGGAGTGACATCAGTTTAATCATAATTCCATCTAAAACCAAAAATGTTAGCAGCCATGTTCATATAATGGGAGAAAATGAAGAAACATAAAATAATACATTAACACAAACCATAGCTTCCCCATGTGTTGGCAATGTAAAGTTTTTCCTGAATGCATCAATGCAGTCATACCTGTACTCTTCTAGCACTCATTCCCTTTTGCCCATCACATCTGCCAGAATATCAGCTCACTGGCATTTCTTACCTGTTGGGTGACACAGCATTTCATTCCTGTAGAATCCAGGTTCTTAGTGGTCTTCTCTTTATTGGGATGCTGCAGTTCCCCACTTATTATGACTATTGGGCCAGGAAATACTATGCATTTCTTGGATGCAAACAGTGCTACTGTGTCCATTGCATCAGTACAATTGTCTCTGGTAATCATGACCCATCTCCCTGACCAGTAAAGTGACCCTCTTCTCTGAAAGTTCATTTACCATTATGTAGAAACCAAATGGTCAAAAAATAGTAGCAGCATCCAAATCACTTGAACCATGATGATGTTTGGTATTAAAAACATCCCTCCTTTTGGATTTAGGGTGTCTAAACCCATGGAGCTCAAGGTTACAGTGACATAAATCATAGATTCTTCAAAAAGATTGATTAGAATAATGGAAAGGAAAGTCCACCTTCTTCTTTTGTTATCTGGGCCCATATGGAGTAGATAGAGCCATACTTTGGTTCTTGTTTTAAGAGGTATACTGTATCCTGTACAACAGCAGCCCACACTCAAGGGTTATGTGTCAGCTGGTGCCACAGGTAAGCCTTCAGCAACTCATTCCACTGTTCTGTCAAACCAAAGGCTCTAAGTAAAGGGATGTGCCAATGCATTAGGAGTAATGAATCCTTTTCCTTAAAATCCATCCTTCCGCTGATATATCTTTAGCCAAAGCACACCCAGTATTCACTTAACCTTTGTATATCCAACTTCTAAAATTAGATGTGCTTTGCTATTTGTCCCAAGAAGTGTTTTGTTTTCACCACTTTAATTAATAGTGCACATGGCCATGTGAGACTGGTAATGATATGTAACAACAAAAAATTTGTCCTAAGTCTTTCTCTTTACAACTTAAATAATTTGGCATAAGTACATTAGCACAAAAGCTACTATAACAGGGAGCTTAAGGTCAATTGCTTTAAAATCTTTAGTTCTTAAGTAACTGAAGGAGTTTTTTTTTTTTCTTTTGAGCAAAAGGATTAAGGAGGAAAATTGGATCATACATCTAATTCAGCATAGGAATTGAACCTGAAAGTGTTCTGGACCACAGTTTCAAGGCGTTTTAGAAGTTGAGTCTCTCCATCCTCCTTTGCTTTTCTCTCTTAGAGTCTGAGGAGATCTTAATGTTAGTAATACAGGTTTTGGCTACAAAGATAATTATGAAAGTTCCTCCTTTCATGGTTAAGATGATGTGGATGACATTCCTTATACTTTTATGTAAATGTCCCTTTGTTGATAATGAATATAAAAAGTAAAAACATGAAAAATGAGTGTATTTTCCCAAAATGAGTTGTAGTATCTTACCACAGGCATCAGACACACAGTGAAAAGCTTAGGAAACTAACCCACACCAAGCCAAAGTGATACATGAATTGGAAGTATTCCTATCACAAATACTTATCATCAGAACACGCTTAGGTGAGGAACTGTAGGAGTGTCTTAGAGCTCGGTGTTTTATATGTATCACAAGGACAAAAATAATATCATAACACATTTACAGATTCCCCCCTTCTAGGGTTGTAGATAAAGTATAGGACAACAGTTAACTTTAATTTCAGATAAACAACAAATACAGTTTTTAATATAAGTATGTTATAAAATTATTTCTTTGGGACATACCTACACTAAAAAATATACACGTTGTTCATCTGAAATTTATATTTAGCTGAGTATCTTGTATATTTATTTGCAGAACCTGGCGATCCAATGCTCTTTTCCCCAAATTCTCATAGGAAAATTCTTTTTATGGTCTACCAAACCCTTGGAATTCTATTATTCTCATTAGAATATTGGGTAAGAATGAAATAAATGCTCAAAAAGGATACATTCATTTGGAATAGAAAGAAGCTGAGGATCCCCTCTGAAGGACACAGTAGAGCTGGGAAGTGGGAGTTGGAGAAAGAATAGGAGGAGTGGAGAACAGGTAGATTGTAGTGGTGGTTTGAAGCTTTGGCAGAAGGGAGTTTGGGGAGTATGTGTCATATTATGAAGGGAATTTATAATAGAATTGGGCAAAGATGATTTTTAGAAAATTTTTCTTTTTCTTATAAATATAATTCTTCTTTTGGTGGCTCATCAATAGATTTCAGGAAATACATCACTCTTCCAGGCATTGGGCGGGGGTGGGGGGGGATGTCAGGTGTTGGATTTTGTTTCTTTAACTTTTGACATCTATCTAGGATTGGCCAATTGATGGCCCAGTTTAATTTAGGTTATGTCACAATACTGTGTACATTGATCATTTTCAGAGCATGAGGACTATCTTGTCAAAGGCCAAAAATGCTTCCACACATCTTTCAATAAAATTGGAAAACAGTAATTTAATATTGACTGAAGGGTTTGGAATGGATTGTGTAGTAAAAAAAAAAAAAAAAAAAAAAAGCCACTAAAAAACAACAACTCATTCTAACTAGTAGCCATAAAACAGACAAGTGTCAACTTCTAAATTTAGGAAGTCATTTCAGTGAAAGATCCTTGTTGGGGGTGTGTTATATCTAGTTCTTACAGACTTATTTGTCAGTTCAATAGTTCTGCTTCAGGGATTCCCATTAAGTTCTTGAGTTACAGGCCCATGTCTGACTGCCCCTAATTATAACTGGAAAATGAGCTGTAGCTAACAATGTCATTTAGCTCCCATTAGCATTTATGTCATTGCAGTAGAGTTGTGAATTCCTGCCTTTGTGAGGGCCCTTGAAGCTTCAGAGCAGATTGTAAACTAAGAAATGACCAATAGTAGAGCCATTTTTCAGGCTAACAGTGTAAATCAACTTGTCTTTATGGGTTAAACAAAAGTAGGGTTTGTGAAGACTAAAAATACATTGAAACCCAGTTTAAAAAGAAATAGGAAAAAGTATCAAGAATAGTATAATAAACATTCATGCACCCACCATACAAAAAATTTTAAAAAGGGTAACACTGCTGCTTAGATATCTTTTTGATAAAATATATATAGTAGATAAAGGTGTAATATTAAAATATTGGGTTATCATCTCTCCAGGAGCTACCACCATTAGCCTTTGAACCTTGTTTTGCATCTATATGTAAATTCTATATGGTAAATTGTCCAAGCATACAGTGTATCATTTAATCATGAAGCATTTTCCAGTGTCTCCCTTGTCCATTTATCCTGATGCTCTGGATATTTACTCTTCTCAAGCAGTAGGCAAAATTTGGGTAGTCTATGATATTTCTGGCTACCCGTGGTTAAAACAGAGTCAAATGGTTATTTAGAGGCACTAAGTATTGCCTTAATCTAGTACTTAAAAATTTCCAATCCCATAGGATTATTACAGTCCCACGTAATGATCAAAACTCCAAACTTGATTTAATGTTGCAACTTCTCCCCACCCCTAGCTTGGTCTAGGTACTTAAGGAAAATCTTTGGTTTGATGATGGGGGCAGGGGATTGTGGTTTGCTTCTTTTCTATTTCTGCCTTTGATTTTTTACAGGGCTTTCTGTGCTTCTTAACCTTGTGTCTGAGGCCTGCAGGAATAAAGGAGGTTGGGTAGAGAGGAGTTGTAAGGAGATGAGGAATGTTCTGACTTAACCCATAAAGGTCTGTATCAACCAAGGCCCTGGCAGGAAACATACCCAAAAGGGGTGATTGCCAAGAGTTTAATGAAAGGCATGTTTTCAAAGGAAAAGTGAAACATCCTATGACTAGTGACAGTGAAAAGTCACTACCATCCCTGAGTTCACCCCCAACAGCTTTGGCCTCAAGTAGAGGAATATGGTCACTGCCAATCTGCAGCCCAGCTGTGAGGGAGCCAGGGAATAAATAAATCAAGTTCTTTCACTCCACCCTCCAATATCTTGTGGTATCTTCCGTTGGCTAAAACTGGTCGGCACCTAGAGGCTTGATGCAATCTAAATAGGTCAGCCTGCAGGGGCGGGCTTATATAGCTAAATCATTCTCTTGTGGGTACTTTGATGGGTCTTCAAATATTTTTCCTTTTCTTTTCCCTACCTCTGCCTAATCTGTGGGGATTTCCCATCTACATTTCCTAGATTAGGGAGATTGTATCCTGATTACAGATTTTTGATGCCTCTTTCTTGCATGCCTAGCTATCTAGCTATGTGTCCATCTTCCCTATTCTGAATATGTTTATTCCTCTAGGGATGATCTTCCCTCTACCTTGCCCACACCTGGCCCAAGAAAATCACTCATGCATTCTTGGCCCTGGAAGATGCTGAGCGGGTGTACAAAATGGAGTAGCACTTTGCCTTCAGCCACCTTCGGATCAGGAGGTCCACTTACCTCCATCCCTTTGTGGGTTTCCAGGCTAGATTCAGAAATTGGTCCCAAACCTTTGGGAGATGCATTAGTCTCTCTGAGCATTCTACTTAAAGCCCTTCTCTCTTAATTCAGAATACAGACGGAATCACTTTATCTCATTCGGTTCTGTTTTTGTCTTTTGGTTTCTATTCCATCTTTGAATATTTAAAACATTTTTAGCCTAACTGTCACTTTTAGAACAGTCTAGTAATTCAGAGTTAGAATTATGTAGTATCTCCTAAATGGTGGTTTTTGATTTTTGATCATGAATTAAACTTCACTGATAACTTACTTTTGATAGCGTGCCCAAGTCAAAGAAGTGACTTTACAGAGATGATTTCATATTTGCCTCTGTCAGCCTAATATGTTTTATTTAGTATAGACTATGTTTATGCTCAATACTTGTCTTGAGATCCAACACCACAGGAGTTGTGTGTTTTGGCCCTCAAATGGATGTCACACAGGAGCTGGGATCAGTGTCCTTGTTGTTTACTTAATTTCTACCAGTGGCCCAGAAGGATGGCAAGATTCCTTCTTGCTTTTATGGGCTGGTAGGTAAGGATTTCGTACTTTAGCTTTTTGTATAGAGAAACTTTTTGAGATATCATGTACAACAATTGAATGTCTCTCCCATATTGGGGATGAGTTGGCAAGCCCTGGATGTTGCCTTCTGAATCATTGGCAAATCACTTTGATTTTAAGTTGTAATATAAATATTTTGCCATTTTTTATCAAGACGTTCTGTATTTTGATTTCAAGCTGTAATATAAATGCTTTGCCATTTTTTATCAGACATTCCTGTATGTTTAGATGATACGTGTGGTGGGTGACATATCAGCTTAGTCTGCTTTATTGACTACAGATCAGTAATTTTGTAATAGTTTAAAGGGAAAATTTTTTGTATGATGAATTGGGCATGTTCATTCCTGTGTAATTTTAGCACTTGTAATTTCAGTAATGCAATACAGGCTGTATAACATCATAATTTCTAACTCAGTTTACTCCATTAAATAATAATTCTAAAATTTATAAAGGTACCACAAATGTGTTTCAAGGAAGAAAATTTTATTTGCATGTTAGCATGAAAGTAATCAATCACAAATGTCATATTTCCAGATATGTTATATTGTACAAGTACAATTCTACTGTAAATAATTATTGGAAAAATCAATTCTTTCTATTACACATAATAAAAATTAAAAAGAAGGAAAGCCAGTTTTCATTTTGTTTTGATGTAAGAATACCCATTTAGTTCTCTCAAGAAATTGATAGATATAGTGAAACATTTATGGACAATATTTGTGGTCCTTTTTTTTTCACTTATTTGATTTTGTAATTTCAAACACATGAGACATCAGCCTTAAAAATGGAGAAGCAGAAAAGTCTGCCAGAAATTAAAAAATAAAAAGAGCAGAATATATAATACATTGGAAAGCTACTTGTGAAATCACCATGTAATGTTTCAAAGTTCAAATTACAGTCATGTTCTGCATAACGATGTTGTGGTCAATGATGGAACAGAACACGTATATGAGAGGAGGTCCCATAGTATTACAATATCATATTTTTACTCACCTTTTCTGTGTAAAAATATGTTTAGATACACAAATACTTATCACTGTGTTACTATTGACTATGTATGTAGTAGGTCATACCATCTAGGTTTGTGTAAGTACATTTCTATGATGTTTGCACAATGACGAAATTGCTTGAAGATGAATTTTTCAGAATGTATCCCCATTGTCAAGGGAGGTATGACTGTTATCATTAGGTCTGGAAAAATAACTGGATAAATGGCAATTCTATTGGAACTATGGAAATATAAATGAGTGGAGAATTTATTCCCTATTATTATAAATCATATTATGAACTTTAAATGCTTCTTTTTATACCACTAGCATTAATGCTGAATAAAGACTGGGTTGCTACACATTCTACCTGAAAATGGATGATTGCACTAATTCTGGTCTAAAGCCTGTGGATGAGATCTTTTAAGTCATTATGTAGGAATAAACCAGATATTTATGGTGTTGAACATAATGATTTACATCATTTTCCCATCCATGTCTTGATTAACATCTCAGTTTTGGAGAGAGCTTAGTAAAATATCAATGAGAATTATGTTGTTAAAGGGAAATAATATAATAGTGGACTATTTACAAGAAATTGGAAAATAGCTTCAATTACTAAATGTGCTATTTTTCTCTGGCTGAAGGTCACAGGAGGCTTTACTTTGTAAAATAATATTAAGGCAGAAAAACAATAAAATTTGTTTCTTCAGAATTTTCTTCTATATAATTATGGCAATAGTTTCTTGGAATCAAAGGTAATGTCTGATAATATATATCTTGTGTTAGGATGATAGTCAGTTATTATTGTGCTAGTTAATTCTCTAGTATATGCTATTTTTCTGAGAGATGAAGAAAAATTTTCCTTTTGGGGTGTGTGTCTGCAGAAGTGGGTGAATGGTGCTTAGAGTAAAGAAGGTAGAATCCTCATGGCACAGACATTTTTCTAGCTCATGAAACAAACCTCTGGATTAGAGCTAAATAAGTGAAGACAATAAAGCTTAGCCCTTATTTTGGCACCACGTACTGTATCTTCAGGCCATGTTAGTTTAGGTTATCCCACAAAACCACTGTCAGTCAGTCTTTCTAGATTTGACTTCTGGATTATATGATTTCCTGGACACATTTTTTGGTATTCTTTTTAGTTAGTCATTAATCCTCTTCCAATAAAGTAGAAACACCCTCTAACCTTGGCTTCAGTGGCTCCACACTGTTGAATTTAGTTTTCTCACTTACTTGGAATTCTCATTCTTTGTCATTAATTTTTAATTTCACTGTTAATTAAAGACCTCATCTAAAACAATAAAGAAGTATTACTATTTTTTAATATATTTCACCACTCTATTTGACTACAGGAGAAAAATATAATCATTGTAATAAATGCAGAAAAAGAATTTGATGAAGTGCAATAATATCTGTAATGAAAATATTCAGAAAACTAGGAATGTAGGCAATAATCTTTAACCTTATACAACCCAAACATATCTTTCTTATATCTGTCTTATAACTAATAAATCAGTCTAAAGATTAATAAGGATATAGAACAGCACTATCCAATAAAAATACAATGTAAACCTCATATGTAATTTAAATTGATAATTTAAATTACTCGTACATAATTTAAAAAGTTATGGTAGCCATATTTATGAAGGAAAAATAAGCAGGTGAAATTAAACAATACCCTTGTAAATAATTTATGGTCAAAGAAAAAATAGTAAGAAAAAATGTAAGATGCTTCAAAATGAATGGTAATGTCAAAGCAATGTATCAAAATCTGTAGATACCCCTAGATGAGATTAGAGGAAAATTTATGGAATTTTGTACACCTTTATGTATATATGTCTCATCTGTATGACAAAAAAATATACAAATAATTAATGGGTTCTGTTTCAATTAAAAGAGATTCAAGAGCATGTATATGATACCTCAATAAAAATGTGCAAAGAGAGTGTCGAAAGATATAACACCCAAATGTAATGCTCATCCTTGATTCAATTCCATAAGAAAATCGTGAGTATATTGTACAAATTTGAATATAGACAGAATATTAGATCATATTAGGAAATTTTAATTTTATTATGTATGATATTGTTATAACGCAGGAAGAGAATCTCATTATTTTTGGTAAATGCATTTTGAAGTATCAAATATCTCTAATTTACTTTGATATGATTTAGAAAATGCACACATGCCTATGTATGCACGTGAGGTGTGTGTGTGTGCATCCAGAGAGAGAAAGCACAAAGAGAAGAGAAAGGAAAACTTGGCAAAATGTTAATGACTGTTGGATTTGGAGTTTGATGATACTATTCATTCCATTTTTCCTTTTGTTTAAAATTTTTCTAATAAAATATTTTAAATAAAATTTTATTAGATTTTAACACATTCTATAATATATTAATAAATTTTATGAATGCCTCAATATAATTAGGGTATAATTGTATTTACAATATGCTTTATAATAAATCATAAAATATGTTTAATAAAAATAAGACAAATGAATGTAAAGAAGGAATACTGGATAATATTAGAATTTGCAAATTCCTTACTGTAGCTTTTTTTTCATCTGTCTGTCTCTACTGATGATCTTTCCTGCTTCTAGGTAGGTTGAGTTCCAGGAAAAATTCTCAGATATTCTCTAATTTGTTATGGTTTATTGGAGCCAAAGCTGCTAGGTGGGGCTCTGTGGTGAGCTTCAGCAGCATGGTAAAGACATAAAACACTGCAGAGCTGGGTTTTGGTCTGATGCTTGTGAAGCTGCACGATATGGGGCTGCACATCGTCAGGCTCCAAATTAGATAGCTTCCTGTGTGAGATAATAGCATGTGCGACTAGACTTAGCATTTACATAGCTTTCTGACTTTTGTTAAGGCTTATTCAGTCAGTCGAAAGCTTATTTTGTATAAAACAGAAAATAAGCAGCATGCCCTAAAACTTGTTGAACTGATTCAATGGAAATCTAAAAATTGACAAGCTTAGCTCTATTTAAAAGGAGTATAAAAAAGTGGTCCTAGCTAATGCAATAAAACAATTTAAAAAAGTTAATAGACTAGGAAGAAAGAAATAAAACTTTCTTTGTTCACAGATGACACAGTCATCTATGTAGATATACTGAAAGAATAGACAAAAAAAAATCCTCTCCTGAAATTAATAAGCAATTATAGCAAGGTCACAAGATACAAGATTAATACAAAAAAGTCAATTCCTTTTCTATGTACCAGCAATGAACAAGTGGAATTTGAAAAAAAAAAAATACAATTTAGATTAACACTCAAATGAATGAATGATTAGTTATAAATCTAACAAAATGTAGACATGTGGACAAGATTTATATGAGGAAAACTACACAGCACTGATGAAAAAAAAAAACAAAGACAACCTAAATAAATGAAGATATATTCCATATTCATGGATAGGAAGACTCAATATTATTTAGATGTAAGTTCTTCCTATTTTGATTTGTGCAATTCCAATCAAAATCCCAGCAAGTTATTTTGTGGATATTGGGGATATTGACAATCTGATTCTAAAGTTTATATGGAGAGGCAAAAGATCCATTATAGCCAACATAATATTGAAGAAGAAAAGTTGAATTATTGACACTATCCAACTTGATGACTAACTATAAAGCTACTGTAACCAAGACAGTGTGTTACTGACAAAAGAGCAGATGAAAAGATCAATGCAACAGAGAAGAGAGCTCAGAAATAGATCCACATAAGTAGAATCAACTGGTATTTAACAGGGTAGCAAAGTTAACACAGTGGAAAAAGGAGTCTTTTAAACTAGACAGCCACATGCCAAAAAAAAGCCACAGACTTTCTATCCTTTACAAAAATTAGTTCTAAATGGATAGCAGACTTAAATATAAAATACAAAACTATAAAACTCCTAGAAGATAACATAAGAGAAAATCTAAATGACCTTGGGGTTGGTGATAATTTTTTAATTGCCACACCAAAGGCACAATGCATGAAAGAAAGAATTGATAAGTTGGACTTCATTAAAATTAAAAATTACTGTAAGATTCAACAATTGTGTCCCTTGGCATTTATTCAAAGTAGTTGAAACCTTACATCCACATAAAAACCTGCACTTGGATGTTTATAGAGGATTTGTTATTAATTGCCAAAACTTGGAAGTAATCAAGATGTCCTTCAGTAGGTCAATAGATAGATAAATTATGGTACCTCCAGATAATGGAATATTAACTAACATTAAAAAGAAATGAGCTATCAAGCCATGAAAACACATGGAGGAAACCCAAATGCACATTACTAAGTGAAAGAAGTCAATCTGAAAAGGCTACTTACTATATGATTTCAACATATGACATTCTGCAAAAGACAAAACTATCGCAACAATGAAAAAAATCAGTGCTTGCCAGAGGTTGTAGAGAGGAAAGGATTACTAGGCAGAGTACAGAGGATATTTAGAGCAGTGAAATTATTCTGTATGATACTACTATAATGGTGGATACATGTCATTATACATTTTTCCAAACCCAAAGAATGTGCAACACCAAGAGTGAACTCAATGTAAACTATGGACTGTGAGTGACAATTATGTATCAATATAGGTTCATTAAATGTAACAACTGTACCACTCTGATAGGGAATATTGATAATACGGAGACTATGCATGTGTGGGTCCAGGGAGTATATAGGAAATGCTGTACCTGCTACTAAACTGCTGTAAACCTAAAACTTCTCTAAAAAATAAAATCTATTAAAAATTGAGTCAACCTTAGAAATAACAGTCTGGATAGGCATCAGAAGTATAACAAGAGGAAAGCTATGAAAAGTCAAAGGATCAGCTTAGAATTTAAACAGAACATAAGTTTCTGAGGTCAAGAACTCAGTAAAGACAGATCTAACACTGAGAACAAGATGAGACAGTGGTTTAAATAAGAATGATTCATTTGCTAGAAGGTGAATAGAGGCATCCCAACCCAAGAAGTTTTTCTGAATAGAATGTTTGAATTTCTCAAGGTGGACCCTGTCTGAAAGCAGGACATTTCTCTCTCTTCAATCTGGCTTTCCCCTATATTCTCAGTCTGTATTCCCCTTCTTCCTATTCCACCTGAGGCTCATTCTTGGTAGTGGATCATAGGACTGTTAATGAAAAGAAGTCTTCCGTTGCTTCATGGCCTTGATTTTCCTGCCAACTTCAGATTTTGAAAATAGAAGAGATTTTCTTCAAGTTTAATTCAGACCTTTAATACACTGTTTGGACTATCAGAATCACACCAATAATATTTTTGGATTTTTTTTCTCTTTCATCAGCATGAATTTTGATTATCTGTCTTTTATTATCAGTTTAAGAATTTGTGGCTACTTGAGACTACCCTTTTGTTTAAATTAAATGTGAATAAAACTATATTTTCAGAAAAATCCTTGGTAAACATTTTAGATATGAGTCTATCATACATGTTATGTTTTTATTGTAATTTAATTATAATTACCACTTCATTATATCAGTATTAATTGGAATATTATGTGTATAGTTTATCAGTAGAGAGGTAAAAATCCAAAAGTAATTTTGGTTTGGATGGAATAATTTACTATATTTATATCTAAAATAATATAGTCATATTAAAAAAAACTTGATTTTACTTTAATATTAACTTTTTAAAAATATAGTAATGTAAATACTACTTATCATAACTATGGGATGCGGCTGAAACTGCATTTTTAGAGAGGAATATTTACATCATAAAACATTTCTATAAAAAAAGGGTAAAACTTATTAACCATGGCTTACTTAAGAAAGTAAGAAGTGAAAGCAAACCCAAAATAAATGAGAAGACAAAAATGAAGATAACAGGAGAAAGTAGTCAGGTATAAAACGAAAGATTCAAGAGAATATAATTAAGAGATAAAGTTGTTCTTGAAAGAGACTAAAAGACACAACTCAACTGAGATTTTTTTTTTTAACCTGAGGAAGGCACAAATAAACAATCTTAGGAAAGACAAAAGGAACATAATTAGAGAAATAATAGATTTTTAAAAACATGACATCAGGATTTTATATCTATAAATTTAAATGCCTAGAAAAAATAAACAATAAACACAGAGATATGGGTAGATCTTGGAAAAATTATGAAAAAAGTATTTTAAATGAGATTCATAGTACAACCTTATTCAGCTAAATTTGAAAGATATATCTGAAATACCATTACGTATTTTAGAAGAGTATGTGCATTGATTAGTTTTTCTAAATTAACTTTTTTTGCTATAATTTATGAACAATAGAAATCTCTCATTTTAAGGGTAATGATTTGATGTGTTTGAAAACTATTAGTGTATGCAACAATGTAAACACCACTAAAATGAAGGTATACAACATTTCAATCAATGCAAAAAGTTACCTTATGCCTCTTTGCAGTCAATTTTCACCCACTCCAGCCACAGGAAATCTTTCTTTGGTCTGCTTTTTGACTCTAAAGAATAATTCTGCTAACTATATACATATATATATATATATATATATATATATTATTTTATTTTATTTCAGCATATTATGGGGGTACAAATGTTTAGGTTACATATATTGCCTTTGCCCCACCCAAGTCAGAGTTTCAAGTGTGTCCATGCCCCAGACATTGTGCACCGCAACCATTAGCTGTGAATATATCCCTCTCATCCTCCCTCCTCCAACCTTCCCGACACCCTATGAATGTAACTACTATATGTGCACTCAAGTGTTGGTCAGTTAAGTCAGTTAACAGCAATTTGATGGTGAGTACATATGGTGCTTGTTTTCCCATTCTTGTGATCTTCACTTAGTAGAATGGGCTCCAGCTCTACCCAGGATAATACAAGAGGTGCTAGATTACCATTGTTTCTTATAGTTGAGTAGTACTCCATGCTATGCATATACCACATTTTATTAATTCACTCATGTATTGATGGGCACTTGGGTTGTTTCCACATCTTTGAAATTGTGAATTGTGCTGCTATAAACATTCTAGTGCTAATTATATTTTGAGTTAATTTTTGTGCATACATTGAGGTAAAGATAAAGGTCCACTTCATTTTCTCTTAAAGATATATAGACTTTCCAACACTATTTGTGGAATATGCCATCCTTTCCCCATTGATTTCTCCTGTTACTCATGTCACAATTTAATCAGTCATATATTTATTGTCCTATTTTCAGCCTCTCTATTCTGTTTCATTGGTCTATATGTCTGTCTTTTTATCAACAGTATATTGTCTTGATTATTACAGTTTAATGTCTGAAAATAGATCCATAAGGTAAGTAAGCTCTCTGTTCTATTTAAGAAAATTAATTTGGCTCTTTTGGTCCTTTGCATTTATATTTAAATTTCTACACAAAATCTTTTTGCAATTTTGAGCTGGATTGTGTTGCATTCATATATGAGTTTGGGGAGAACTGATATCTTAGCGATACTGAATTTTTTATCCATAAACATGACATATCTCTTTATTAATTTAGGATTTAATTTCTTCCAGCAAAGTTTTATAGTTGTCATATATCTTGCATATAGTAATATTTATTCCTACACATTTTATGATTTTCATGCCATTGTAAAGGGCAATGCTTTTTAAATTTCATTTTCCATTTGTTTGTCACTAGTACACAGAAATATAGTTGATTTTTGTATAATAATCTTGTATCCAGAAACTTTACTATTCATTTATTAATTCTAGTAGCATTTTTTGTAGATTTTTTAAAAATTTTCTACATACGTGACCGTGCATCCTTTACATTGTTTAACTTCTACTTTTTCAATCTATGTGATTTTTTTGCTTACCTTATCTATTGGACAGATCCTCTAGTACTAGGTTGAATGGAAGTAGTAAAAAAAGAAACCATTGTTTTATTCCTAATCTTATAGAGAAAATGTTCAGGATAGCAACTATATGTTTTCCGTAGGCAGTCTTCAGCAAACTAGATTCCTTTCTATTTTTAGTTTGTTTATAGTTTTTATTATAAATGTGTGTTGATATTTGTCAAGTGCCTTTTGGAAATATAGTGAAATTAGCATGTTATATTTTCCCATTATCCTGTCAGTATGGTGAATTACAATGTTTCATTTTTGAATGTTAAAATAGCTTTACATTTCTGGGAAAAATCCCACTTGATCATGAAATAGCATGCTTGTTTAATATTAGATTTTATTGGTTAACATTTTCTTAAAATAGTAACATTTATGTTTATGTGAGTTTACAAATGATCTTGGTTTTTATTTTTCTTATTTGCAATATATATATTTTTTAATTTCAGCATATTATGGGGGTGCAAAAGTTTAGGTTACATATATTGCCTTTGCCCCACCACCCCAAATCAGAGCTTCAAGGGTGTCCATCCCCTAGACGCTTCTCATCGCGCTCATTATGTATGTACACACCCATCCCCTCCCCGCCCATCTACCCCACACCAGATTAATGTTATTCCCAAATGTGCTCTTAGGTGATGATCAGTTTTACTTATCGTATCTTTGACAAGATTTATTAGGCAAGTAAAACTGCATCATAAAATGAGTTGAAAAGTGTTCCTACTATCTCTATTTCCTGAAACATGAAAAATCCCACTCGATCATAAAATAGCATGCGTGTTTAATATTAGATTTTATTGGTTAATATTTTCTTAAAATAGTAACATTTATGTTTATGTGAGTTTACAAATGATATTGGTTTTTATTTTTCTTGCAATATCTTTGACAGGGTTTGGTAGGCAGGTAAAATTGCATCATAAAATGAGTTAAGAAGTGCTCCTACTACCTCTATTTCCTGAAACATTTTCTGTATCATTGGTATTATTTCATCCTTAAGTGTTTGATAGAATTCATCAGCAAAGCTATCTTGCCTGCAGAAGTTATATATTTATATAGTATACTATATTATAGTATATATAATAAAGACCATTTCAGATTATCTATTTCACATTGTGTTAATGTTGGTATTTTTTCCTTTAAAGAAATGTGTCTCTTTCATCTAGGTTGTCAAATTATGACCATAAAATTGTTCTTAATATTCCCTTTGCTTTTAATGCCTATAGCATCTGGAAGGGTATCCTTTTTACTTGCTGATAGTAATGTGTATCTTCCACCTTTTCTCTATTATTTTAACTAGAGATTCCTAAATTTTATGGACTTCTCAAAGTACCACCAGTTTTCATTGATTTTTGTATAATCAGTTTTTAATTGTTTCCCACGCTTTGTTATTTCTTTTCTTCTACTTATTTGGCTGTATTGTCTCATAATTTTCTATCTTCTTACGGTAGAAGTTTAAATCATTAGCCTTAGGTAATTTTTCATTTCTAATATAAAATATTTAAAGCTATATATTTCCCCTTAAACATTGGTATAGTTAGATCTCGCAAATTGTTGTGTTTTATTCTTGAATGTTTGTGTTAAATTAGACCCTTTATCATTATGAAATGTTTGTCTTTCATAAATTTTTTTGTTCTGAGGTCTACTTTGTCTGATATTAATATAGACACTCCTGATTTCTTATGGTGAATATTTGTATTTTCTGTCATTATAATTTTAACCTATTAGTGTCTTTAACATTTGTATAACATGTATTTTTCTATACTTTTAATTATCATTGTATTTCTATTTTTAGTGGTCTTGTAGATCACATATAGTTGAGTCTTGCAATTTTATCCAGTCTTATAATCTTTGCCTTTTAAATGAATTTTTTAGGTCATTTACTTTAATGTTCTTATCATTATTGTTAGTTATAATTTGACTGCAATGTTATTTATCTTGAATTTCTACTATTTGTACTCTCTTTTTTCATCTTTTCCTGCTTTCTTTTCTACTGAGCATCTGCTACCATTTAATTTCATACCCTCAATTAGTTTTTTAGCTATACAACTTTTTTTGTAGTAATTGTTTTAGGGTTTTTCTACATATGTGACTGTGTACCCTTTACATTGTTTTATTTCTACTTTTTCAATCTATGTGATTTTTTTACTTACCGTATTTATTAGCCAGATCCTCCAGTACTAGGTTGAATGGAAGTGGTAAAAGGTATTTATACATATTTAGTATATCACGGTCTAATTTTATAACAACATTTTACAAATTCTTATGCCATTTAACATCCTTACAACAATGTATTTCCATTTGTTTTCATATATTTTACTTCTATATATGTTTTGAAACCCAAACCTACAGCACATTATTTTTACTTTAATCGGGCAATTATCTTTTAAAGAATTATAAAATAATGAGAAAAAGTCTTCTATATTTACCCACATATTTACCATTTCCAGTAATTTAATTTCTTTGCATAGAGATAAATTTTCAATTTAATATATTTTCCTTCAATTTATTTACATTTTTTGGTAGTGTTTGTTTTTCTGCCTATGTTTTGAAAGATATTTTTAGTACATATTGAATTCTAGGTTGACTTTTTTTTCTTTCAGGATGTCAAAGATTTCATTCATTTTCCTTTGATTTGCATTATTTCTGATGAGAAGTTCTCAGTTATCCTTATACTTTGTTCTTCCTCATACTTTGTTTCTCCTCATATAAAATAATTATTTTTATATGGCTAATTTTACAGTTTCTTCTTTATACTTGATTTTCAGTGATTTGATTATGATGTATCTTGGTGGTATTGTGTTTTTTTTTTGTTTGTTTTGTTTTGTTTTGTTTTGAGATGCTCCTGCTTTGGTTTCACACCTTCTTTGATCTATGGACTTTAAAGTTTATCAACTTTAAAACATGATTCTTCAAGTATTTTTCTCCTTTCTCCTTTCCTTCCCTGGCATTCCCATTACATGTGTGTCAGTCTTGTTGGTATTGTCCCACATGTTACTAAGGTTCTGCTCATTTTTTTGGACATTTATTTGTGTGTTTCAGTGTGGATAGTTTTTACTGCTGTCTTCAAGTTTACTGATCATTTCTTTTGTTCTGCCTTATCTTCTTTTAAGCTTTACCAGTGAGTTTTCCACTTCAAGTATGCTTACTTTTAGCTCTAAAAATTTTATTTGGTTCTTTTTCATATCTTTTATTTCTTTACTCAATACATTAATAAATTCTTGAACACATTTAAAATAACTTTTTCAAAATTCTTCTCTTTCAGTTTAATCATTCTATCATTTCTGAGTTTGTTTCTATTGACTGATTTTTTTTCTCCAGGTTATGAATTTTTTTCTTGTTGCTTCTTCATATATCTAATAATTTTTATCAGATGCTTATCAATGAGTATATTTCAGTTTTCAGTTTCTGTATTTTGTTGTCTTTTAAAAAGGGAATTTAATTTTGTTGTGGGTTGTCTGTGAATGAGCTTGATCATTTGGAAGCTTGGTTTTAAATATTGTTATGGCTAGTCTAGATTAGTTTTTACAGTAAGACTAATTTTGCCTTGCTCCTAAGGCATGGCTTTTCCTGGATATCTCATGAATTTCTTGGGTATTCCACAAGATCTCTCCACTCTGGCTTGTCAGAATTTTACTATCTCTTAGTGCAGTGTGAGCTCTAGGAATTCTTTAGCTTATTATTTATTTATTTATTTTTGCCTCTGCCTAATTTCATGGAGTTTAACCATATACATGGCCATTTATTGTATAGAACAGACTCAAGGGGATCATTTTACAGATACTGAAACTATTCTCAGCTAATGTCCCTCCTCTCCTACTCTTTGCCCCATACATTCCAACCACCTTAGTGTCCTCCCCACCTCTAATCTCTATCTCCTCAACTCAGTGTGTGACAGACATTTTGTGCCTGGGTTCCCCATCTTTCTTTCACAGACTAGAATGGCCCTCCATCTACACTATGATGATCACTGAACTCACCTTTTTTTTTTCTCTCACAAGGATCATATTCCTGTATATAACTCTGATGTCTAAAACAACTTCCTGTAGTCGAATGTCTAATGGAGTGGTTTACTATACTTTTGTCTTGTTTTCTATTAATAGTTGCTTATGGCGGGAAGGTAAGCCTGGTTCCAATTGCTCCATCAAAGCAAAAGCAGAAGTTCTCCCATATACATACATTGTTAAGGATCTCTATAAAATGTAATCTGGTAGGTGACAGGTGATACTATGTTTTGGGAATTGTGTTGAGTCTGTAAATCACTTTGGGCATATGGGATTCAATGGAATATTGGTGCAGTAAACTTAAAATAACAGAACTCACATGTGTGGTACATTAGAGACCATCTTCTGTTACGTGCTAATACTGGTAATAAGAAGAGGAAACATTTACTGAGTGCTGATTATGGGCCATACTCTATTGTAATAATGGTGGATGTAGTAACTCATTCATCCCCATGGCAACTTTAGAAAATAGTTACTAATATTCTTTCCCATTTCACGTATAAACTGCAGCAGAAAGAGAGCAAATAAATTTTCCAAAGTCACACAGCAGATATTTACCAGTTTTACTAATTAGTTGCTACTTCATTGTACAAACAGAAAACTTGTTCATTTTCATGGAATTTTGTGGTTCAACTAGAATAAACTTTAAGAACTTCTTATAGAAAATAACGTGCGAAAGCCCTAAAGGTTTAAGGAAGATCAGGAAGTAAATGAGTAGGCGTGCTATTTTCCTTTTGCCTTTCTGGAATCATAAATAATAATTATGGCATAATAATAAACATGATAAATAATAACAATGACAACAAAACCAAAAATAGCTAATGGCACCTATGACTATAACTGGCAATAGGTGCTCAATAAATATTTGATGAATAAATGATTAATAATTGAACTCTTCTTACATGCTGATCATATAAAAACAATATTATTTTTACCACTTTACAAATGAGGAAATTTAGATATTAAGGTGAGGTTAAGGGATTTATTTAGAGGTCAGCTTTAAAGTGTTGGCACTAAAAAAATAAATAAATAAAAAAATAAAGTGTTGGCACTAAGATTCGAACATAATTTCTGTTATTTTTCTTCTTACAGAGCCTTTGTTTTTAAATTTGAAAAGGAAGTCTCTCTATATCTCCATATTATTTAATCTGGAAATAAAAATTCCAGCAGGTACTCATCTAACACAATTATTTTAAAAACCACCTCATTTGCTTCATAGAATTTGCTATAATGGATTTTTTTTGTTTAAATAATATGTGAAAGCACTATGCAATGCAAAAAGTTCTGCCAAATTTTTATCTTATTTGAGAGTTTAGTACAACCATGAGATAGACTGAGATGAATTATTATTACTCCCAGTTTGGCAGATGAGAAAAGTGATGGAAAGACCGGGAGCTCTACTCAGTTTCAGGCACTTAGTGAGCTATGGGGACAGCTTTAACCCAGCTCGTTTGACTCCCGGTAGCTGTGCTTGCCCCTGCATTGCTCTACACTCCTGTAATGCTAGTCAGGCTAATGACAGACATTTGGAGAGTCCTTCCTATTTTACAAGGGAACCACCTTAGATAAGGCTCCCTCAGAAGCAAATCCTGAGGCCAGGACATGGCACATGTAGTTTATTTGAGAGCAGCAGAGGCTACTGGGAGGGTGCCGCACAGGAGGAAAGCGCTCCTTGCTCAGCTCGCTCTGGGACTTAGCCTTGTTTGAAAAACAACCTTACTTAAGGTCAGACCACTTTCTTGAGGGTAGCCCTCATCTAAAGACTGATCAATGCAAGAGGAATGGAATAGGCCTTTCCCTGTTGTCCTAAGGGAAACTTTGAAGAAACTGAGCTCTAAAGAGCCCCGCAGAATGGGCTGGATTCTCTACTGTGAATACATCACATTTCAGCTTTGTTCTCTGCCCAATCCTGCTTATTTAACTCTCCTCCACTAGTGTGTGCAATTTCAAAAAGAGTTAATCTTTAAAAAAATAAATACTAATGAGAAGGGCTAAACATATGATACAGCTACAACTCATGACAATTTTAAAATAATATTAACTTCATAAAGGAAATGTTAGGCTAAAATATGAGATAGAACAGAAAAACAGTTATCTGAAAATCGTAAAGATGGGACAAGAATCCTATTCCCATTTATTCCTTTATATTTCACTGACTGTTGATATTTAAAGGATAAATTCTAGACAATGTGGTAGGTTAAAATTTACAAAAATACTTAATGTATTTTCAAGAATGTATTTGAATTTGTTTTCTCCCTTTGAAAACTTTTTTCTAATAGAATGTGTTTTGATAAATGAGATAATATGTCAGACGACTTGGATGTCTCTGAACAATGTACTATAAATCTTAGGTATTTTTTCTGGATTATACTTACTTGGCATTCATGAGGAACAACTGTGGTTGCCTTAGACCTCTGCAAGTATAGTCAGCCCCAGCAGGGAGTTCAGTGTCCAAAAGTGTAGCATTTTGGAGTATTACATCTTAACAGAAAAGTCTTAAACCTTAGAAGAAAAAGTGATTGCTAGGTCAGACATTTTCTATTAAAAGTCAAGATTCCTTGCTTGACCTGATGAAATTACAGGCTCAGTTGTGCCCGGGTTTCCTCAGAGGAGGTGGTTTTCCCATCACAGTATTTACTAAACACACTGAGCAGCAGATCAGCCTCAAGGCCCATATTGTGGCAAACTTTCCTCTCTGCCTCTAGCCCTCCCCAAGTTCCCCCATATGCACAGCTAGTCAAGATCTAGTATTGCAGTTGAAGCACATGTGAGAGATTCAAAGGTCCTTGTGCTACTTCATAGTCAGAGAATACAGTCCCTACTGATTTCATTACCTGAAATTAGCAAAATCATTTTTATGTACTGTGAAAGTTTTTCCTATCTTCATGTTCATTATATTTTTGTCAATAGGCCAAATTCGAAGAAAAGCGATACAATAAATCCTTTGACCAGCTGACTTTTGTGAACATATGTATAGACTGCCTATAATTTTTTATTTTTTTTTATTTCTGTTGTTCTGATGAAAGTATCTGCTGCAGTTCACAGTCCTGGTCTAGGTCAAAGGGGAACAATTTCCTTTAAATAGCATAGAACATAAGAGAAAGATATTGGACAGCTTGTGGTGTCAGATTTATATTTTCTAGTTTTATGATATCTTTCTCTAAAAAATCTCTAAGCTCTACATGCAGTACTTGGGTGTAGCATTTGAATAATACTTGTACCTTTAGGAGAGAGTTGTTCCAAAGCACACATTGTATTCAATTCTTTATTAATGACTATTTATCATGACAAGCCTCTTAAATTTGCTTTTAATCAGAAATTTTGTTATTTTCAAACATGTCGTTTCCAGTCTCCTCAAATTTAATATGCAGGAGGTATTTGAGGGCTAAGTTCTATGGTCAGTGTGCACTAATTAGTATTGTACATGAACCTATACTGAAGTACAGGTTAGAAGATACATTCAGGTTCCAGGACCATTTCAGTATTACCTGAGAAACTATTAACAGAATAAAAAATTAATCTCTGAAAATTACTAACCATCAACCCTTAGGGTTGTTGTGGGAAATAAAAAAATATATATTGTGTAAGAAACCTCTACAATGTTTCTCAGAAAAGATTCAATGAAAGTTAGCTCTATTCTCTACTTTTTCTACCCTTTCTGATTCTCAGTTTCCTTATCTGTTACAAATAAAATTTTCTGAAGCACGTCAGGGAAGTAGATCTATATTTCTATTCATGAATTCACAAGTGACGTGTCAAAAGGCACTGTGATTGCGGCCCCACACCATCCGATGACAGGTGCACACAGAGACATCAGAGAATCACCGTGCGCTGAAGGATGGTTCCCACAGGTCCAGGCACTGGAAGGAGATCCTTGATTAGTCCCTCACTACCCAAATACTGGATTTGACTGAGGTGCTCTCACTATCACCAAAGTGATTCACTTCCAACTACTGTCTGCGTTTTTTTTTTTCTTCCCTTTATTCAAGTTCAAAAAATTTTCTGGGCAGAAACTGTGACATGAGAAATGAATTAGAGGACCAGAGAAATGTGGAAGTATGTGATGTGTTTCTTCACCTCTAAGGTTCTTATACTCCATATTTGAAGAAAACACAAGGCCTTTGAGTTCTAGCTGTGGTAGTTTGTATCAGAATAACTTTCCTACTGAGGGGCCAGGAAGGGTACTAGGAAGTGGGAGGATAAAAGCTGGAAAAAGTAGGTAAAAAATAAAAAGCTATTGGAAGGCATTGAAGGGCAACAAATGCAGGCAGGGCTTCAGGGTCTACGATCTGTGCAAGGGAGAGAAGCACAGTAGATGAGCCCCATATTCACCCCAGCTTTTCCTTCTGAGGGCATTTTCAGAACTGTTTCCTGGGGAAAGGAGATTGGCCGAATTAATTGACTAAGAGGACAGAGTTCAGGTCTTGTATGCTTTATAAGCCCTATCCTGGAATGCAGGACAGTGCGGTGAGGGAGCTCCACCATCTGTATGCACACGGCCACGAGTTTTCGGCCAGCACCTAAGTTCTGCGTGTACTGGGCAAGTCGCCAAGAAACCCAATGAAACGTGGCACCTAGGAGGGTGTGCCGAGCGGCGACTTCAGCATCTGTGTTCCGCTGCGGAGACAGAGGTTGGCATTCAAGCATTTCAAAGGTTGGGGAGCCTTCATGAACACCTTCCTCTTTCAGATGAGACTCTAGAAAGGTCATGTCCCGGGAGGATGGGCCCACAAAAGGAGCAAGTATCATATTCTGGGAGTGAGGGGAAACCTGAGGAGGAGCAGGGCTGGGAAGCATGAAGCCCTGCCTCCCTAGGATCAGTGTCCTGCCAGAAGTCTTTCTGCCGCCCTGAACAAACTTAACCATCTTTGGAGGGAGACAGCATCGTCAAGAGCCTTTATGATTTTTGTCTAGCTTTACTGAGGTATAATTAACAAATAAAAATTGTGTATATTTGTAGTATACAATGTGATGTCTTGATATATGTATACATTATAATTACCACAATTAAGTTAATTAACATATTCGTCTCACTGATGATTATTTTCTTTTTGCTAAGAACATTTAAGATCTGCTCTTTCAGCAAATTTCAAGTATGAAATACAGTATTATGAATTATATTCAACATACTGTATGTTAGCTCTCCAGAATTAATTCATACGGCCTAAATAAATCTTTGTACCCTTTAACCAACATCTCCCCATTTCCCCTGCACCCCTAGCCCCTGTCAAACACCATTCTATTCTCTGCTTCTAGGAGTTCGACATCTTTAGTGTCCACATGTAAGTGAGATTGTGCCATATTTGTCTTTCTGCACCTAGCTTATTTCACTTAGCATAATGGGCTCCAGTTCATCCATGTTGTGACAAATGATAGGATGTCCTTCTTTTGTAATGCTGAATAATATTCCATTGTACAGATATATACCACATTTTCTTTTTCCATTTATACATCCGTAGACAACTAAGGATGATTTCATATCTTGGCTATTGTGAATAATGCTCCAGTGAACATGGAGATGTAGCTATCTCTTTGACATACTGATTTCAATTCCCTATGCATAAGGTTGATGAATCATATGGTAGTTTTATTTTTAATTTTTTGAACAAATTCCATACTATTTTCCATAATGGCTGTATAAATTTACATTCCTATCAACAATACACAAAGCTTCCCTTTTCTCCACATCTTTTCCAAGGCTTGTTATTTTTTATCTTTTTCACAATTGCCGTTCTAACAGGTGTGAGGTGACATCTCATTGCGGTTTTAATATACATTATGCAGATTAATGATGTTGAGCACCTTTTCATATAACTGTTGGCTATTTGTATATCTTTTTTGGAAAGAGTCTCTCAGGTCCTTTGCCCATTTTTAAAATCAGGTTATTTGTTTGTTAGCTGTTGTTTTGAGTTCCACATATGTTTTGGATATTAACCCTTATCAAATGTATGGCTTGCAAATATTTTCTCCCATTCTGTAGGTTGCCTATTCATTCTATTGATTGTTTTCTTTGCTGTGCAGAGCAGTTAGTTTGATGTAATTCTATTTGTCCGTTTTTGCTTTTGTTGCCTGTGCTTTATGATATCCAAAAGAATCATTGCCCAGGTCAATGTCAAGAAGGTTTTTTCCTATGTTTTTAGGACTTATGTGTAAATCTTAATCCATTTCAAGTTGGTTTTTGTATGTAGTGTGAAATAAGGGTCCAATTTTATTCTTCTGCAAGTGGCTATCCAATTTTCCCAACACCTTTTATTGAGGAGATTGTCCTTTCCCTGTCGTGGGCTCTTGGCACCTTTGTTGCAGATCAATTGGCCATAAATATATAGATTTATTCCTGGGCTCTCTGTTCTATTCTTTTGGTCCATCTCTCTGTTTTTATGCCAGTATCATGCTGCTTTGATTATAATAGTTCTGTAGTATATTTTAAAAATCAGGTAGTGTAATGCCTCTAGCCATGTTCTTTTTGCTTTGGCTATTTGAGGTCTTTTGTGTTTCTTAGGGATATTAAGATTGTGTTTTGTATTTCTATGAAAAAATGTCATTGGAATTTTGATAAGGATTGCTTTGAATCTGGATATCACTTTGTATAAATTTTAATAATTATATTTATTACATCCATGAACACCGAATATCTCTCCATTTATTTGTGCCTTCAATTTCTTTCATCATTTTCAGTGTACAGATCTTGCACCTCCTTGATTAAACTTATTCCTAAGTATTTTATGGTTTTGTAGCTAATGTAAATGAGGTGTTTTTCTTGATTTCTTGTTCAGATAGTTCATTGTTAGTGTACAGAAACAATACTGATTTTGCATGTTGATTTTTTTATCCTGCAACTTTACAGATTTATTAGTTATAACAGATTTTTTGGTGATGTCTTTAGGGTTTTCCATGTATATGGGGCCATATCATCTGAAAACAGAGACAATTTTACTTCTTCCTTTCTGATTTGGATGCTTATTTGTTTGTTTTTCTAGCCTGTTTGCTCTGGCTAGGACTTCCAATACTACATTGAATAGAAGTGGTGAGAGTGGGCACCCTTGTCTTCCTACTGATCTTAGAGGAAAAGCTTTTAGCTTTTCACTATTGAGTATAATGTTAACTGTGGACAGACATGTGCTATATGGCCTTTCGAGTCTTGAGCTACATTCCTTCTATACTTAATTCATTGAAAGTTTTTATCATGAAAGATTGTTGAATTTTGTGAAATGCTTTTTTGACATCTATTGAGATGATAATATGATTTTTATCCTACAATCTGCTAATATGGTGCACCACATTTTTGATTTGCATGTATTGAAACATCCTTATATCCGGTGATAAATCTCACTTGATCGTGGTGAATGGCTTTTTGTATTGGCCAAGACCTCCAGTACAATATCTAAAACCAATCAAAAGAGTTGACATTCTTGTTTTGTTCCTAGATTACAGGAAATTGTTCAATACATTAGTATGCTGTTAAATGTAGAATTTTTTTTATACCTTTTTGTTGATCATGGAAATTTCCTAATTTGCTGAGTGTTTTTGGAATAAAAATGTGTTGAAATTTATCCGATGTTTTTCTGCCTTTATTTAAAGAATCACATAGTTTTTCTCCTTTATTTTGCTAAGGAGGTGAATTACACTGATTTTCAAAAGTTAAACCTTGTGAATGCAGCATACTTTGTCATGACATATCCTCTTTATATATTGTTGGATTTAGTATTTTAATAATTAACTAAGGATTTTGTCTATGATTATGAGTGAGACTAGCTTGTTAAATTTATTAGATTTTTTATTTTATATCTGGTATTTTTCAGTTCTAGAATTTCTTTCTTCTTTTAAGTCTAACTCCTTTTATACTATTTCTCTTTCAAAATTCTCAACTTATTTCTTAATTAAAATATGTTAGTTATAAGTACAATTTCTATAGCCCCTATTATTCTGTTTATATCTGTTGCTTTCTTCAGTTTTCAACCATGTAGACTGTAAGCATAGTCACTTTGATTGTGTAATGGACATTATACTTGGAAATTTATTTGTAGAAATAATTTGAAGATTAGAATAATGCTGTTATCTTGCATAAAGAACTCATATTTACTCCAGCTATGTATCTGAGGACCAGCAATCCAGGAATTAAGAATATTTGAAAGATTTTTGTTTGTTTTGTTTTTGTTTTTGCAGTCTCTATGAAAGCCAGTTTAGTTTTATTTTTAGTTCATTCTGTTTTCTAGGTTGCACCCCTGTAGAATTCTAAACCACATTGGAACAAAGACTTCCATACTTTTTGAACCCTGGATTCCAAAAAAAATTTTCCCCTGTCCCAGTATGTTATCACAAATGCTTGTCAGACCCTCAGCATATCAAACACTAGCAGGAAAGAAGTGGTCCCAAATGCTGGTTAACCTCTTTGGATTTCCATCTTCTTTTGGATATGGTTCCCATGTAATATTTCTCACCTTATTAATGTTCAAGGGTACCTATATATCTTTATAGTTCTCTCTCTTTTTCTCTACCATCTATTTCTATCAATTCTAGTTCTTGAAGAGAAGATTAATCCAACTTATTTATTTTACTATTACTGAAATAGAAAATGTAATTTTCACACTTGGGTTCCAGCAGTTAATAATTCTCGAATGCTGAAATTATGATTTTTATTTTTTCTTTTGATTTATCTTTATTCTCTACAATAAACATGTATTATACTTCATAATAAAAAATCGAAAATATGAATTGTTAAAGATCAGGATGATACAGACCATATTTTATAGTAGGTCATGTGAAAAGTCATGGAAGAACTATAACATGTAAGTCACAGAACCTGTAGTAATAACAGACAGTATAAAAAACTAAGGCAAGATCCTCCTGCCTTGCTGTACATTGCACTGTCCTGGTCTTAGGAGTACTCAGTTTAACCAAACCACTACATCTTTCAGTCTGTCATTACTGCACTATGATGTATTCAAAAGAGAGCCGAAAGATGTTGAATTTTCAGTTGCAATGAGGAAGAGTTGGAGAAACAGGGAAGGCTTAACTGAGAAAAGATATGACTTAGAAGACATTATTTTCAAATATTTGAAAATTTATAGAAGAGAGACTTTAATGCATATAGCTTTAAAGTAAAAATAGAAAGTTAAATAAAAATAGGAATGGAAATTTTCTAAAAAATCAAAAAGTAGTGTAGAGAGCCTTGCAAAACATATGCCATGGGAAGTGCTAAACCAAAGAGTGGATGACTACTTCTTAAGCTTCCCTTAAATGAATATATCCATTACAAATCTAAAATACTTGTAAAATTTTGTTTCTGAGGTTGTTCTGGCAGAAGCATATAGGATATGTTGTAGGGAAGAGAGTTTAGAATTGAATAACTAGGTATTATAAACATTAAATTATGAGAACCCAGGAATGATTATTGACAGTATGTACAGCAAGGGCATGTAAACCAAAAGGAATTTCTGCAAAAGAACCAAATGATTTGGTGGTTTTTGATATTTAGAAGATGAAATTAAAGGAAGTAATCAAAAATGCATGTTTAATATTAGAGAAAATGTAAGTTTAAGTGGGTGATAAATGTAAAATCTAACATTATATATTATAAAAGATTTTTAAATATTTATTATTACATAAGTTTTTGAATACAATTTTCTTTTTGATTTCTAAAACTACTTTTCCTGAGAAGCAGCCATTTGTTCTATAAAATTTTCTACCTCTGTAATCTGTCCTGCTGAAAAATTGCAACTACCCATGTGTGCATAATAGAAATTTTTCATTATTTCTACCTAATTCAATTTTTAGCTTTCCCAATTTAAGGGAAGTTCAGGCTCATTATCCATCATGGAAAGGTAGATTATTGCTGATATAATAGTATTACTTTAGTATGGAATATCCAGAACTGATATAATACTTCCCATGCCTGGTAAAATAGCTATTTTTCATTTTCTTTCTGCTATTTGCATAACACTGTACAAGAAACTTGAGTTATACCAGGAAACAAAGTCACAGAATTCACAATTTATATGGTTTTCTTTATGGTTTTGTGGTAGGCAGAATAATGGCCACACAAAAGTGTCCACAGCTTACTCTCTAGAACCTATGAATATGTTACCTTACATGGCAAAAGGGACTTTGCACGTGTGATTAAGTTAGGGACCTGGATTTAAGAAGATTATTTTCAATTATGCAACCTCAGTCTAATCACATGAGTCTTTAAAAGCAGAAAATCTTTCTTTTCTGGAGTCAGAGAGAGATATAACTACAGGAGAGTGGTTTTGAAGATGGAGGAAGGAGGCCACGAACCAAGGAAAAGGCAAGGGATTCTCCTCTAACGCCTCCAGAAAAGAACAAGCAACACCTTGATTTTAGCACTTTGAGAACTGTGTCAATCTTCTGACACACAAAATTGTAAAATAATAAGTCTTGTTTTAAGCCACTAAGTTTGTAGCCATAGCAATCATTGAAACCTAATACAGTCACCTTCTAATGTGTTTACCACAAGCATAGATTTCCTTACTGATCTTATTAATTTGGAATGTAGGTGTAAAAAAAAAAAATACAGAGTCCAACTACCACTGGATGAAACAGAGAGAGTTTTACTTTTCTTATGTAACCAGGAATCCAGAGTTCTGCAGCCCATGGCAGGTGCTCCTGGTCAAGAGTGTGAGCCAGACCCAGCTGCCTTTCATTCTTGCGCTGGCCTTCGTGCCAGGTGTTTTTTGCTTCGTGCCAGGTGTTTTTTGCTTTTGTTGTTGCAAGATGGCTGCCGCTTCTCTAGGTATCACATCCTCTCTCCAAGAAGACAGTTGAGAGATGAGTGAGCAGAATGCAAAGTAACATCTTTACAAAACTTTTCCAGAAGGCTTACTTAGCCTCTTCAGATTTTATATCATTGCCAGACAAGTGCATCTGGCCACCCTTGTGACAAGGTGGCTTAGAACTTGATATTCTTAGCCAGGTACATTGCTACCTTGAACAAATTTGGGGTTCTGTTAGTGAGGAGCAAGGGGAGTAGGTTGGAGCTTCTCATAGCCTCCATTGAAACACATTTTAGGAAGCACAGCGCCTACTGCAAGAGTTAAAAGTGCTTACCTGTACTATGGAACAGTAACTGTGAGAAAATTATATACATTGTAGCACATGGTCTGTTATTTGGAATTATGAATGACAGGAATTAAAAGACAGAGAAGAGTCAATTAGCGAAGGGATCTATGATTAAGAAGAGAATTTCTTAATCAGCGTATTGCTCTCATCAAGCTGATCTTTATTTTTTCCTTCCATTTATTCTTTCTGGACTTTTGTTACAGAAATATTTCAAAATTTAAGTTTAGGATTTACCTTTCTGTTCTTTGGTAGAAGTACTTTATTAAACTGTTCCACTGGTAATTTCAAATATCTATAAGTGAATGTTTAGTATATCACCGAAGGTTAATTTGGCCAGAGCTAACCTAAATCCCCCAGTCTGGTTTTCAAAGTCCCTTGCTAAGTAAAAGGAGTATCCTTTATTCTCCTATTCTCTAAATTAGAGCTCAGAAAACAAGGCTCGCAGGCCAAATCCACCTTGCCACAAGGTTTTGTAAATAAATTTTTATTGGAACACTTATTTACACATTGCCTATGATTGTTTTTGTGCTACAGTGGCAGATTTGAATAGTTGCAACAGAGAAATATATTCCACAAAGCCAAAATATGTGCTATCTGGTGCTTTAAAGAAAACATTTTCTTGCTCCTGTCCTAAATTAATAATTGTTATGTCGTGATACAGGGTTGAAGGGTACAAGAGGATGTATTATCAGTTGAGATTGAATTAATCCAACCACTATAAAATGCTTTTTCATTGTCCTGGAAGTATATCTCCCATCTTCTTATAACACTTCAGCTAGGAGAACTGCTTCATTTAAGTTTTATAAAATCACCTTGCCACTTTGATTTCTCTCTCTTATCTAGCATTAATAGATCAGCAGATGAATACCCAGAATTATATTTGTCTTGAATAACAACTAAAAGAAAAAGGGGGAAAATCTGAGACAAAGGAGTGTAGGTTATCAGTCAGTGGTTCTACTTAATAGAAACAAAAGTCCAGGCAAGTATCTTGACTAATTCTGAAATTGTTATAACTGTATATCTTGATAAAAAATTCTAAGTCCAAATATTCTTTCAATTTAATTGAAACCATTTTAAGATAAAGTATGATGTGATACACGCTATAAGAGAGGAGTGTAGAAAGTATTTAGAGAGGACAAAGAGGAAATTTCTCCAATAAAGTTCAGTTGAGTTATGAAGGATAAATGGAATTTTACTAGGGAGACAGCACAAGGTAAGACGTCTGAGGAGGAAGAAAAATTTAAATAAATACATCTTGAACAATATCTTAGTCTGTTCTGGCTGCTGTAACAAAATATCATAAACTGGGTAATTTATAAACAACAGAAATTTATTTTTCAGTGTTCTGGAGGCTGGAAGTCCAACACCAAGGTGATAGCAGAATTGGTGTCTAATAAGGGATCACTTTTTTGTTTACAAATGACAGCTTCTACCTATGTCTTCACATGGTGGAAGGGATGGGGTGTCCCCCTTGAGCTTTGCTTGTAAGGGCACTAATTCCATTCATGAGGGCTCAGCCTCCGTGGCCCAATTGTCCCCAAAAGGCCCCACCTCTTAATACCATTATCTTAACTCACGAGGATTTTAGTGTATGAATTTTGGGGGAACACAACATTCAGACCATAGCAGGCACTTAAGGGAATGCTATTTTGTGTTATTTTTCTAAGGCTGCTATAACACAATACCACAGACTGTGTGGCTTAAACAACAGGAATTTACTTTTTCACAATTCTGGAGGCTAGAAATCTAAGATCATTCATTTCCTCTGAGACCAATTTTGGCATGTGGAGGGCTGTCTTCTCCCTGTGTCTTCACAAGATCTTTACTCTGTACCTGTTTGTGTTCTAATTTGCTCTTCTAATAAGCATACCTGTCATACTGCATTAGGGCCCACCCTAATGACTTCACTTTAACTGAATAACTTCTTTGAAGACCTTATCACCAAACACAGTCCCATTCTGAGGTATGGGTGTTGGACTTCAACCTATGAATTTTGGGGTGACACAGTTCATCATAGAGTATGTATGTTCACACATTTAAAAATCTTGATTCAACTCTAGGATAGAATGGCACATGTATTAGTAAGTTTCTTGTTACCATAAAGGAAATACCTGAGGCTGGGTAATTTACAAAGAAAAGAGGTTTATTTGGCTCATGGTTCTGCAGACTGTACAAGCCTGGCACCAGCATCTGCTTCTGGTGAGGGTTTCAGGGAGCTTCTAATCAAGGCAGAAGGCAAAGGGAGATCAGGTGTGTCCCATGGTGAAAGAAGGAGCAAGAGAGGGAGAAGGTGGTGCCAGACTCCTTTAAACAACCAGCTCTCACATGACCTAATATAGCCAAAACTAACTCATCATTGTGGGGTGGGCACCAAGCCATTCATGAGGGATCTGCCCCCATGACCCAAACACCTCCTACCAGGCCCCACATCCAACGCTGGTTATCAAATTTTACATGAGATTTGGAGGAGCCAAGCATGCAAACCATATCAGTGCACCAGGAGAAATGTTGAAGAAATATGAGACTGTAAAGGCTGTCAACTCAGGTTTGAATAATGTTATGCTTAGGCATTTGGACTTATTTTGCAAATAACAAAGAATCAGAAACTGATTTTAAACAGATAAATATCATGCTCAGATTTGCATTTTAGAAACATAAGCCTTTGTCATAATGAATAAACTTGTAAAGGGGACAAGATTAGAAGCAGGAAGACCGGGAGGTTAATTTTTTCAGTGGACCCATCATTGAAGATGGAGCTCTGAACAAAGGCAGTGAGTGGGACATTATACAGAAGGGAGGAATAATATTGTGCTGAGATTTCTGGGATAATTTAACTCTCTTGGCCCTTGAGCATAAGGTGGGGAGAGGAAACAGAAGTTTGGGCTGGTGGGTTGGCAGTGGCTCTGTTAGTGGAGATCAGGGATTCAGAAGATGATTTCAGTTTGGGAATGTTTCACTTTGCGGGTGGGTACTTGTGAGGCATCCAGGAAGCACTGGAGTAACACCCTGTAGTAGCTAAAGACTCACGTTTGGATGAGAGAACACATTTGTTACTCATCAATGTTTATAGGAGGTAACTGAAGTCTCAAAGACACTAATAAAAATCACCACTCAACAACAAATTCCAAATGCAACTTTGCATGTGGCCCTGTGCTTTCCTTCAGAACTTCTCAGGTTGTGACTTGATCGTTACCTAGTTCCACAATTTCCCTTCCGCTGGGAACCTTCTTAGCCCCCTCCGAACTCAGAGCCATGCAAACCAAGCATAATTTTATTTACTCTTTCCTAATTCACGAATTGACAAAACCTCTGATTAGCTGTCACCCTCAGAGGTAAGGCTCTCCTCATGTGATTACACTAAAGCAAAACAAATTGATCTCCCTGTTTTATATCTACTCCTTCTTCAATCCCTCAAATACACAACTGCTCCATATAGATTCCTGAAGTTGTAGCTTGTGTCTCTGCTCTATCAGATTGCCTAGCTTGGTGTTGAAGGCTCCCACGGTGGGGGCCCAACCTACTCCCATGACTCCATCTCCCCTTTTCCTCCATGGAAATCTGCACTTCAGCTGGCTGTGCTCAGGGCATCCATGCTCAGCCCCCTGCTCTGTTCTTGTGTCATAATGTCCAACTTGGACATATCTAGGTCCTTTCTTCCCTACTTGAAGCAGAAATACTAGAGATCTATGCCCTCTAAAAAGACTTCCCTGACTGCCCCATCAATGGTTCTTTCTGAATTATTTGTAATATTTACTTGAGTTAACAATTATGTATTACACAGTGTGTTAGTCAGCTTGGACTGCCATAACAAAACACCACGGACTGGTGGCTTGTCAATAGAAATTTATTTCTCATACTTCTGCCAGCTGGGAAGTCCAAGATCAAGGTGCTGGCCAATTCAGTTCCTGGGGAGGGCCCTCCCCCTGGCTTGCAGAGGGCTGCTTTCTCAGTGTGTGTTTACATGGCCCTTTCTTGGTGTGTGCGCAGAGAAAAAGACAACTCTCTCTCTTCTTCTTCTATCAATTCTATTGGATTAGGATCCCACCCTTATGACCCCCTCCTAAAATCCCTATTTCCAAATATAGTCACACTGCAGGTAAGTGCTCAAACATATGAATTTTATGGGATACTATCGTGTCCATAGTAGATATCTTATCACTTCTGCTAGGTTTGAATTCCTCTAAGGTGGAATCCTGGCTTTATGCTTGTTTCCTGCCTCTATTCAGTATTTCTCACCTGGTTGCTGGGCGTCTAGTGACAAATACATATTCGATGAAAGCGTGTGGCTGGATCACTTCTCTTAACATGCCCATGTCTCAGTGCACCGTTCCACTTTGCTGAGCCTCATTTTCCTACGATGCTCCAGGTTTAGGTTTCAAGGTGGTGCAATTCAGTTTGATGAATGACTAACATTGGGAATTAAGGATTAAATTCCACCCAGCCCTGAACTTTTTCTTGAGGGTGGGCATAGGTTTTCAAACACTCTTCCCTGTATCCTTTGTTGGCCAGTGATAAATAAGTCCCAGTTTTCATCAGGACCTTCTTCTCTCATCTTTCTTGAGTTTTCAGTTTTTAAAAAGGCTGAGAGAAGGTCAAGAGAAGAAGGAGTCAACTTTTCCCTTAACTATGAGTAGGTCCTAAATTGTAAAAAAGACAAGTGTAAAAACGATGCTAGAGTAAGATTGAATTTTCTTTTAATGCATTAATACACGCTTTTTAGATCATTCATACCCTGCAGTCTATCAAACCAAAGCCTACGGGTAGACTCTAGTCCATGAATTATTGACAGCAGAGCCAGTATCTGGTCCTTTGAGGCTCTTACAGTCTATCTGGTAAAAGCCTAAGTGGGGTTTATTTAATGTGTGGTTCAACAGTGCTATGCTATGCCAAAGAAGTTCAGAGTCAGACTCTACTTAGGAACAACATAAAGGTCCATTTACCTCATAATTATTGGGGGTAAGGACAGTCTGACTTAGTGAATATCTAAAGAAACGCATTTTTATTTATTATTATTACCACTAAAGCAAGTTTTCTAATTTGATCCGTTGACAAAGTAAAATCATATATAAATGAAAACATACCGAAAAGGAGTCCTCTCTTCCCTCTGATTTTTTTTTTTAGATAAAGCAATGGGAAAATATCTTGGATTTTGAAATAATAGCAAACTTTTAGAATTTTTGTATAACTTCTTTTGGAACATAGACCCCAGAACCTTCAGTCCATAAGAATAAGGAATGGCAGAAACTGGTGACAGGGTCTTTGCAGTCTAATTGTCCTGAAATGGAACTTTTGCTCCCTATGTTGATGGTATCTAACAGTGACCCTTCCCTCTTGCCTTGTTCACTTTCACTTTTATTTACTACACCGAGGCCCTTCCTATTTCAGTGCTTCCAAACTAACCATGCACACTTAAATCTCTCACACTTAATCAAAACAACATGGTTAAAAAATCTGAACAAAACACTGCCAGCTCCACATGAGTGTATACGATATACAGCATAGCTTTGTTTCATAGACTTTATAACTATCTTAATGCTGCTATGCTAGGGATTGTACATGGAAATCATTTTGTAAGCAGAAATAGAGAAACGGTTTGACAGAGGAGTTAAAAGCCCATGATTTAGTGTCAGACAGACCTTGCTCTGAACCTTGTCTCAGCCACATATTATCCATTTGGCCCTGGGCAAATTGCTTTTAACTTTTTAAGCTATGGTATCTTAGTCTATAAAACATAATAAGGAAGTACCCACCTGCTATCTTTGTTGTGATAATTAAATTTGATAATGTAGGTACAGTGCTGGCACATATAAGGCTATTTGGTAAATTTCAGTCATTTTTATACAGATGGGCACCAAGTGCCTTGTCTCCAAGTACTGACACAAATCTCTTCGCTGTCACACTGCCTTTAAAATAAGGGGTACCTACATGGATATTAACAAAAACAAAACTGTCTAGCTCTTACTAGGGAACACCCGATAGTTTAATGATTACATCATCATTTGTTATTTTTTTGTTTGTTTAAAGTTTTCATTAATTGTTGGCAAATATCCTTGCTTCAGGTAGTTGAAAAGGAGCCTAGATAGGTTAGAGCCATGTAGGATAACATTTTGTTCTATTTTATTTCATTTTTTGGGTAGTAAACCCCTTCTAAAAATAGACTTATGTCCAGTCTGGCTCGATATTATAATAAATTCCAAATTAATGGAGTTCAAATAGCGATTTTTTTTTACCTTATTTTATTTCATAGGCTATTACTGTCACCACCCATTTGGAATGTCAGTTCTGCTTAGTAGCTCTGTTGCTTAATAGCAGATAAAAAAAGAAAGAAAGAAAAATGCTTTTCAAAGATGAGATCTAGGAAACCTTTTATTTTCGTTTCCATTTTCCAGGACAACCCAAGTTTTCACTAGGCTAGAAAAACCTTAAAAGATTCTCACTCATCCACTGCATCCATTGTGATATAAACCAAATTCATCCGAAGGAAAAGAGCACCTCCCTCCAGTGAGTGTGCAGCTGCTGGAGTGATAGCAACCTGGTCTCTGAACACCCGTGTGTTTCCATTGAGCATTGACTCCGCAGTGCGCTGACTCATACAGTAGAGTAACAAGGCTTCTACCCCTAGGGAAGCAGTGAGCTTGACGAGGGGTCAGGAGGAAACTCTTCAGGGTGGCAGTCAAGGAAGAACCTGAAATACACATGAGGACCTGTTATTACTTTGAGTCCATTGCTATAAAAGGTCTCCCTCAGTGCCCCGTTTTCTTGACTCTACTTGAAGAAACTGCTGCTCTCATAATGAAAGTAATTAAAAGTTTCCAGAAGAGAAGCTGTTTTGCAGACTGCAGTTCAGGGTCTATATTGACACATTTCGAAGTTCCAGCAGGAGCCTGAGATGCAAGATCTGTGAATTTCCAGTGGGCAAACAAATGGGACACATGACCCCTGAGAAGTCAGTCCTGACCGTCCTCCCCAGAGCTCCGGAAAGAGCGAGTGCTTCCTGCGCCACAATCCTGCTGCGTGCTCATATCTGCCTCCGTGCCGTGGTTTTCAGGTCCTCCAGAGTTAGGGAACACGGGAATTAATTTGTTAGGTGATATTTTGGCCTGGACAGCACAATAAAATTAGATACTTAAAAACACCATGTCCTAAAAATGAATTTGATTAACAATTAAGCATTTGTTAGGATCTAACATGACAGCTAAAATGTAAGCAAAGAGAAAGGTCCTGCTGCATCAGAAATGTTGCTCAAGTTATAAACTTTACTGGAATGATATTGTGTTGCTTGTTTGGATAAGTGGGAGGCAGAGGGCGATTCTCAAGGACGTTTGTTAATCTCATGAATCAACCAAATATAACCTAAAAACTGCTTTGACCATTTATATTTTAAAATTGAAAATTGACTACTGAGAATTGAGATGATTATATTTCTAATAGTTTCTGAAGAAAGTCACGTAAGAAATTCATGTGGAAAATAAGAACCTGCAAAGCCAATGGTAAAATACCAGGTGAGCGTTGTTGGTTTCAGCCTTGGGAAAGGTCAGGATCACTAGGATTCCTCCCATTACTCTCCCTTTCTCCACTGTGGTCCTCACCACATCCAGCCCAGGAGCAAAGGGAATCCTATCTTTGCCAACCTCTGCTTAGAATTAAATAAATATTTTGTGATTGAACAAATAAATATGGGGTTATTTGGCAAGATATTCTATGGTGTAACTATTTTCAGAAACAATTTGAAAGAGATTTTTTAGAAATCAAGAATCACTGAGAGCATATTACAGGCCTATTATAATGATGAAATGACAAACCTTTCCACATGAGGTTTTGAATGACTTATATTCCTTCCTCTCCCTGATGTCCCAATAGCACCTCAAACTCAAACTATGAAATGAGGCCTTGTGGTTGGAATCTCTGGAGTTGAGACAGTTTACGGGCAAATCTCGACATTCTATTTATGTGAGCTTGAGCATGTTATATGGTCACTGCATACCTTGGTCTCCTCTTTTGTGTAAAAAGTAGGCAATTATTATGCCCACCATTGAAAAGGATTTGAAGTAATAATGAATATGAAGCTCTTTGCATGGTGTCTGACGTAGAAAACACACAAGTGAACATATACATATATGATATCTAGAATTGCCTTGCTTACCTTCCTTTGCAAATAGGCTCTTTGTCCTGACATCTTCATTTTGGTGAATTAAGATCAATCTCCTTCTAAGTGCTTAGGATCAAAATCTTAAGCACTATGGACTCCCTTAATTTACATAAAGACAGCCTATCACTTTTCAATCCCCTCCACATCCCACCTTTGTATGATCATTTGCTAAATTCTGGCATTTCAGCCATCCACAATGTCTCTTGAATATCTACCCTTAATTCCATCTATTCTCAGAGCAATCGTACATTACTTCTCATCTAAGTTACTGTTACGGAATCCAGATAAAGGCCCCTACCTCTTCTCACTCTAATTCTTCCTGCATAGAACTTCCAGACTCATCTTTCTAAAGTTTTATTTTGACAGTGGTCAGTATTTGTAATAATACACTGAATATGGTTATTATTCATTAATTTAACAATTAGTGATTGATCAAATATTATACTCCAGGCAGTTTTCTACTCACTAGGGATATAGCAGTAATTATAATAAATAAGTCCTTTCCCTGAGGGAGTGTAAATTCTGGTGAGCATGATAATCAAACAAATAACAATAACATAACTTAAGACATTTCTATGAAATAGTAAACTCCAGTGTGAATGTTTATTATTATTAATCATTTTTGTTATATGCCTACATATTGGCAACCATAATCATAGATACTTTATATGCATTACTTGTAAACTTTAGGCAACCCTTAAAATGAGGCATGACTCCCATTTTATAAATGAGATAACCGAGGCACAGAAAGATTAAGTAACTTGCTTAGCATTATGCAATTAGTAGGAACCAGTGATTTGTAAGTAGAGTCTACTCAATCTTGCACATTAGATTCATTATGTGGCCCTAAGTCTATCTAATAACATAACTCACCAGTTTTTATCGCAATATGTGGCCTCTCTTCCATGGCTTAATAAATGGCTAAATAGCTGGTTTAATATTAAGTAAAACACCATTGGCCCCACTCAAACCATTTTTCTAAAGTATTGCCTACTTCAGTTCTTTTATCCTACCTTCAAGCCATAGGGGAATGCTCACTCTTCCACAAACCACCTTGCCCTTTCTTCCTCTGTACAGTGTCACCTTGAGTTCTAGATCTGTCTAGGATTCCATCTCTTTCTCTCTGTATGTCTCTGTTTCCCCTATCTCTCTCTTCTAGAACTCCCCACCATAATATAACTGTCCCTTGCATAGACCTCATTGAATTTTTTTGCAACCCCATATGATACTAACCTGAAGATACCTTTTATTATATAATTTACATAAATGTTTTATCATCTTTAATCAACTAGATGCACTCCTTGACCATGTATGCTATCACTCTGTATGCAGAGGTGTTTACAATGCCTTGCATATTGTAAGAGTCCAGAATATTGAATGGAAAGTTTGCAGAGGGAAGAAATGATCCCTTAATTTGAATGAGGAAGTGGCTGTCAACCACTCCACATTTAGAGGGGCCTTTTTGGTGAAGGCTTTAAAATCTATAAAGGATTAGTAAAAAATATGGCTGAATTATCATAAGTAAATACTGCACAAAGAGACATATGAGTTTGATTGCCTTGGAGGAAAATTGACGGAAAAAATGATAAGCGGTTGTGTAACTTGTTAAAATGACATGTCAGAGAGTGACTTGAATTGAACTTTTTCTCTTTTCAGCAGTTTCTTGTCCAAGATTTGATTATCTTTGGATTTTCTATGACTTCCTTAACAAAAACTACCAGTTCTTTATGACTTATTTTGAATGCCCCTTCCAAATAATTCCACAAGGCACAGGGGATGTCCAAATGGAAAGGACAATAAATGCACTTGGCTTTTTAATAACCCTACCCTACAGATTGGTATGCTCTAAAATAGTGGGACTTTTTAAAAGAACAATCATTCCTGATACAGTGAGACAGGACAGCCTCAGGTCGGAAACATCAGCTTTACAAAAAACTGCCTTGAGGGAGATCCAGATGTATTATCTAGAGGCCCTTCACCTCTTCTTCCAGTTCTGGTGCCTGTCAGAGCACCATCAATCCATTTCCAGCATTTTACTTAGCTATGAACTTCTTAGAGTGACAAGAGAATGATTCATAATATACAGTAAGGCTTCCTGGAAGCTTTTTTACTTTAAGCTACAGGGTAAGTGAATCAGCCTTTTGCTTTCTCACAGGAGCTACTTATCTTCAATCTTTCAATTAAAGGTCAAAAAATGAAAGAAGACACTCTGGTCGTCTATTACGGTGTTTTGTTCCCATTGTTGGAGAATCTGTTCTTTACATAGTTGTCTCTCAACCTGTTCAAGATTCATGCTCCCTCCCCCACCCCATTTCTGATTAAAAATGTGAGAAATTTTCTCAGCAGATCTGGAAATCTTTGTGAATTAAAAAAAAATGAAGAATTATAATCGTTTTCAATAAAGAAAAAATAAAGTGTCTCCCACAGCTAGAATAATGTTTAAAGCCTTCATCAAAGAAGATTAAAGACAAAAAAATTATAAGAGTCAAACTAAAATAGCTTTTAAGAAGTTAAAATCATGCTTCTTAGTATATTACTCTGTATTTTCAGAGCTAAGTGATAGCTAAATGAAGAGGAGGCCTGGGTAAGTTCATGCAATAAAAACAAAAACAGTCAACAAGTATTAAGAGCTTACAATGTACCAGGCTTGACATGAATTAATGTATTTGAATCTCACAGCAACCCTGATAGCTCTATTAGTACCACTACCCTAGAGATGAAAACTCTGAAGCATAGTAAATTGCCCAAGGTCAAAGAGCTAGAAAGAGACAGGGTCTGACTTGATTCCATGGGGCCTGATTTTAGCACTTATGCTCTTAACCACTCTGTATTGCTATTCAATAATGCAGGAAATGGATAGGAAAAACTCAGACTCCTAGAATTAAGAATGGGTTTGGAGTCTAAAATATTTTAGTGCCTTCTCAAGTCTTCATTTGCTCTGCATATGCTGATGTAAGATAATTTTGTTAACACATTAATCTTAGTCTTTAAAAAAACCTTCAGGAAAATCAAATGCATCCCTAAACCCAAATTCAATTTTTATTTATTGAATATCTCATGGCCTAGAGTGAACGTTCAACAAAAACTGTTGGATTAATCTGTGAGACTACTATTTATTTAACTAACTTCTATTAGGCCACTTCATGTGTAAGTCACTGTGCTAGGTCCTTCCACATGCATTAGATACATTATTTATTTAAGCCTCAAAATGATCCTGTGAGGTATGTGTACACCACCTTGTTGTGAAGATGAGGTCACTGGAATATAAGAGATTGAATGACTAACACTATGTCAACCTATTAAAAGGGATGGAACTGACATTTGGAATCCTGATAATCTCCAAGTCCTAAAAGTTTACCAGCCAACTAGTGCTGTTTAATTTAAACATATTTTAATTGGACTTCCAGGCAAGATGGCTGACTGGAGACACCAGCTTCCAGAGCGTCTCAGTAAGAAAGATAAATTTTAGATGAAAAAGAAAAAAACAGACAAACATAGATCAGATGTGGGTCTGAAGGAAGGGTGCCAGAGCCTTAGGGAGACTCCACAGGAAGAAGTTGTGGTGCATATCAAGAAGGTAGCAAGGTATTGGCAAAGTTCAACCTCTGAGAGGCTTGGAGTCCAGCAAGAAGGGTAGGTGGAGCTGTTTGTTTCTCCATTCCTCACATCTCTGACAGTTGGTGGGTTCCCGAGCTGCTGGAGAGACTTTCTATCCACACAAGTCCAGAGGCTGCTGCTGCCAGTAAGCTGGGAGCTTCTTGTAGAGAGGGCCCCAGGATCCCAGCCCTGCTGGGGCACTTTCTGCCCCCACAGACCAGAGCCTGGATAGCAGGTGCCATATTGCTTCCCTACCCATCATGGGCTAATAACACAGAATCTATAAAGAACTCAAGCAAATCAGCAAGAAGACATCAAACAGCCCCATTAAATGTGGGCAAAAGACATGAACAGAAGCTTCTCAAAACAAGATAGACTAATGGGCAATAAACATGTGAAAAAATGCTCAATGTCTCTAATCATCAGGGAAATGCAAATCAAAACCACAGTGAGATATCACCTAACTTCAGTCAGAATGGCTTTTATCAAAAGCCCTCAAACAACAGATGCTGGTGTGGATGTGGAAAGAAAGGAACACTTACACACTGTTGGTGGGACTGCAAACTAGTTCAACCTCTGTGGAAAGTAGTATGGAGATACCTCAAAAACTAAAAGTAGTTCTACCATTTGATCCATCAATCTCATTACTGGGTATTTACCCAAAGGAATAAAAGACATTTTATTAAAAAGACACTTACATTCGAATGTTTATAGCAGCACAATTCACAATTGCAAAGATATGGAAACAACCCAAGTGCCCATCAATACATGAGAGAATTAATAAAATGTGATATATGTATACCATGGAGTAATATTTAGCCATAAAAAAATGGTGAACTAATACATTTTGTAACAACCTGGACAGAGCTGGAGACCATCCTCCTAAGTGAAGTATCATAAGAATGGAAAAAAAAACACCGCATGTATTCACTATTAAATTGGAACTAAATGATCAAAAAAAATTAGTACCACCACAACTCATGAGTTTTGCGTATTGTGTTTATGATATATTTGACTTAATTGTCAAATTTATAATTGTGGCTGTACTCCTAGTTCACAGTGAACTACTTCAATCTTTTTAAATGAATATGAAATATGATTTGTCATTAAATGATCAGATGTTATCTGGAAAACTCAAAAAAAAAGTCATAGGGAGAAAATATTTTTTAAATACCATTGAAGTACATAAAATGATTGAATATGAAGAATTATTAACATTTCCTTTCTATAAAACATGCCATTTACATAACCTAAACTTTCTTACCCCCACAATATGCTGAAATAATAATTAAAAAATAAATTAATTAATTAATTTAAAATGCCATTATATTATTTTGCTAAGATGTACCTGTTATTACTTAAATAATTTTAAATATTTTTAAATAAAATTTGATGCTACAAATATTTTAAAAAATAAAATAAACATCTTTAAATTTAAAAACTCCCGTATGTTAAAATATAGTTCACTCGTTCCTGGTGTAGTATAGAGGGAGAATTATTTAAGAGCTAGCCTTCCCAGTGATAAAGCACAGATTCTACCAAAGATTCACTGGATTATATTAACACATTTTGACTAGAAGATTTAAAACTACCTAGGTATCATAGTCAGAACATGTTAATATTTCAAACACTTGTATTTCTAGGAGCTTTTAAGTTCCTAGTACCCTGAGCCCCAACTATTTATCAATTGAAAGTCTAAAGAATGCTTTTGTATAATGCAATTCCTTCCATAATTATCAATTCATTTTGTATATATTTAAAATTTATTATAATTGCCTTCTGTAAGTCTTAAGAAATTCCAGAATTCCTAATGAAAACTAAGGAGATGTTTTTTAAAAAATAAAAAGAAAAATCTACAATTTGGAAGGGAAAATAGCGGGATGTGAACTTTTACAGTTTTTTTTTCAAAGAAGTTATGCTACACATCACCAGGAATCCAATTAAATAAAATGGGCCAAACTCTCTCAGAAAAATTCCCTCGTGTGTGATTGGGGGTCCAAAAGAGATAAATATGGCCTCTAAGCAAGCTCTGTTGATGAATCTCACAGACATCATTATGGCTACTACATTAATATCACAGGCTACTGAGATCAAACTCTTCTCCAGCTGATATTTCATCCACAAGCTGTTATAATAAAGGAATCAGTATATTTGGTGAATTGTAAGGCAAAAGCCATTTTCTGGCTGTGAAAGTAGTAGAATCAAACTTAATGAGCCTAGCCGTCTGCAGAAGTCACCCTATGAAATGACTAGTTCATGTCCAGCTGTGTAGAAAGACATTTGCCTGAATGAAGTTATATTCTAATCAATAGTTCAAAATATCACTAGAAGGATGATGACTTAGGCGAAAGGAACCTGATGACCTTTAGATTCCTCAGCATGTGTCCAACATTATCCAGATGTTAGAATTGGCCACCTCAATAAGCACATCAGCTCCCCTGGAGAAAGACGTATCAGGCTGTCAGAGCGTGATGCCACTATTAACGTTTTCTCATTGTTTCAATTTCTTACATACAGAGGCAGTACTGAGACATTGCACAAATCCAGGGAGCATTGTCACAATAGAATGCAATGTAAATTGGGCCCTCTAAAATCACACAATTCTCTTTCCCTTCTGTCATTATATTTTGTAGACTGAATGAAGGAAAGGTCATGAAAGTAGGAGTTAGGCAGCTGCTGAAGTTAAGCCTTGCCTATATCAGAGTGGTACCTCATTGTGGTTCCATCTGTATTTCCTTAATGACTAAAGATATTGAGCATCTTTTCATGTGCTTATGGGCCATTTATATGAATTCTTTGAAGAAATGTCTATTAAAATCGCCGGCCAATTTTAAAAATTGGCTTATTTGTCTTTTTATGGTTCAGTTCTTTATATATTTTTTATTGTATGAGTTCATTGTATATTTTGGGTATAAAGCCTTTATCATACATATAATTTATAAATATTTTCTTCTGGTATGCTTTAAAACAAAAGGTTTTAGTTTTGTTTATGTCCAATTTATCTTTCTTTTGTTTTTGTGCTTTGGGTGTCACTTGTAAGAAACCACTGCCTAACCCAAAAGAACAAAAGTTTACATTTATGTTTCTTCTAAGAACTTAATAGTTTTAGCTTTTATATTTTGGTGTAGATTCATTTAAGTTTTGTATGTGGTTTGAGGTGGGGGTCTAATTTTATTCTATTGTATTTGGATATCCAGTTGTACTGGCACCATTTAGCAAAAATAATTTCCTTTCCCCATTGAATTATCTTGGCACCTTTGTCAAAATCAATTGACCATAGATATAAAGGTTTATATTTGAACTATCAATTCTATTCTAACAATCTATATGTCTATCCGTATGCTAGTACAACACAGTCTTGATTACTGTAGCTTTGTAGTAAGTTTTGAAGTTGGCAAATGTAAATCCTACAATGTTTTCTTCTTTGTAGAGATTGTCTTGGCTATTCTTACATTTGTATATAAATTTTAGGATCAATCTGTCAATTTCTACAATAAAATCCATGTGGGATTGTGATAGAGATTGTGTTAGATATGTAAATTTATTTGTGGAGTATTGCCATCTCAAGAATGTTGTATTCCAATTTATAAACATGGGATGTTATTGCATCTATTTAGGTCTTCTTTAAATACTTTCATCAGTTTTTGTAGTTTCATCGTAAAAATCTTGCACATCTTTTGTTAAACGTATTTCTAAGTATGTTATTCTTCTTGATGCTATTGTAAATGGAATTGTGTTCTTAATTTTATTTTTGGATTACTTATTGCTAGTGTATAGCAATCCATTTTGTAGATTGATGTTATATCCTGCAACTTGCTGAAATTGCTTATTAGTTCTGGTAGTTTATGAAAAATTTGGATTTCTTAGAATTTTCTATAAACAAGATCATGTCATCTTTGAATAGATGCAGTTTTAACTTCTCTCTTCTCATCTTGATGCCTTTTATTTATTTTTCTTACTTAATATCCCTGAGTAGAAGCTCCACTACGATGCTGAATAAAAGTGGCTGGATTGGACATATTTATCTTATTCTTTTTCTTTTTTTATTTATTTTTTTTTTGGTTTTTTTTAATTTATTTTTTTTATTTCATCTTATTGTTATGGGGGATACAGAATTGCAGGTTACCTACGTTGTCCATGTACCGCCTTTCCCCCCAAGTCAGAGCTCCAGGCGTGTCTGATCCCCAGATAGTGCGCGTTGCACCCATCATGTAGGTATATATCCCTCCCTTCCCCACCCCCCCTTCCCGAGTCAGCACCTTCAAGCGTTACCATTCCCCAAACGGTACGCAATGCACTCATTTTGTAGGCATACACCCATCCCCTCCCCCACCCCCCACCTCAGTCTGATATCCAATTGGTGTCGTTCCCAGATGTGTATTTAGGTGATGTTCAGGGAAACCAATTTTCTGGTGAGTACATGTGATGCTTGTTTTTCCATTCTTGGGATACTTCACTTAATATAATGGGTTCCAACTCTCTCCAGGAGAACCATAGAGATGTCGTATCTTCATTATTTCTTATAGCTGAGTAATATTCCATGGTATACATATACCACAGCTTACTAATCCAATCATGTATTGATGGGCATTTGGGTTGTTTCCACATCTTTGCTATTGTGAATTGTGCTGCTATAAACATTCGGGTACATGTGTCTTTGTTACAGAATGACCTTTTTTTCTTTGGGTATATGCCCAATAATGGGATTGCTGGATCGAATGGCAGGTCTACTTGAATCTGTTTAAGATACCTCCATAATGCTTTCCACAGGGGTTGCACTAGTTTGCAGTCCCACCAGCAGTGTATGAGTGTTCCTGTCTCTCCACATCCACGCCAACATGAGTTGTTTTGGGTTTTTTTGATAAAGGCCATTCTCACTGGGGTTAAGTGATAGCTCATTGTGGTTTTGATTTGCATTTCTCTGATGATTAGGGATGTTGAGCATTTTTTCATATGTTTGTTAGCCATTCTTATATCTTCTTTTGAGAAGTTTCTATTCATGTCATTTGCCCACTTTTTGATAGGGTTGTTTGATTTTTTCTTGCTGATTTTCCTGAGTTCTAAATAGATTCTTGTTATCAGTCCTTTATCTGATGTGTAGTATGCAAATATTTTTTCCCATTCTGTAGGTGGTCTGTTTATTCTCGAGAGTGTTTCTTTGGCTGTGCAGAAGCTTTTTAATTTAATCATGTCCCATTCATTAATTTTTGTTGCTGCTGTGATTGCCTTGGGGGTCTTCTTCATAAATTCTTTACCTAGGCCAATGTCTGTAAGAGTCTTTCCTACATTTTCTTCTAGAATTCTGATTGTATCACGCCTAAGGTTTAAGTCTGTTATCCATCGTGATTTGATTTTTGTGAGAGGTGAAAGCTGTGGGTCCTGTTTCAGTCTTCTACAAGTGGCTAACCAATTCTCTCAGCACCATTTATTGAATAGGGATTCTTGTCCCCAGAGTATATTCTTTCCTGCTTTGTCAAAAATTAGGTGACTATATGAGGATGGTTCTATATTTGGATTTTCTGTTGTGTTCCACTGGTCTGTATCCCTGTACTTGTGCCAGTACCAGGCTGTTTTAAAACAGCCTGGTATCTTATTCTTGATTTTAGGAGGAAAGCACTTGGTCTTACACCACAGAGTAAACTATTACATGTCAGTTTTTCATAGATGCCCTGTCTCAGATTGAGGAGGTTCCCTTCTATTTCTAGTTTCTTGAGTGCTTTTTATCAGCTACTGATTGGACAGAGATTTCTTTAAATTCTTTAACAAATTCCCCACCCATTGCAGAGGGGCTCTACATTTGTGTTGACAAATGTCATCATCACTCAAGCAGTTTACAACTTTGCCTTACCCGTCATTTCCTGCTTGCAAAGGAAAACCTCAAGGTCAGACAGAGATGAGACGTTAGGGTTTTCTCGGGTCTTTCCTGAGCATGTGCACAGCCCACTATTTGCACAGCCCTCTATTTGCACATGGCCTTCTAGGTTCCCAAGAATGTTTTAAAACTTTTCGGAGACCGCTATGATACTTCATTCTAAAAATTTTCCTTTTTAGTTTTTTGAGCAACCTCTCGTTTGTCCCAACTTGTTTTGTTATCCCAGCTAATCTGAAATGTTAAACAATTGCTCCTGAATATTTTAGACATAAAACCTGGGCATAAGACTTTCCTACTGAGAATACTCTCAATCCAGTCAAAGATAAACCCTGTGAGTGTATTTTCCAGAGAATTTCGAGACATACTAAATAGTAAGAGTTGTCTAGGTATGGGGTTTGGGGGAAGCTTCAAACCTGGTGTGCTCCTTTCAGTAGCTGCAAGGCTGCAGTCTCTCAAAGCTACAATGGTTGTGATTCCACTGGTTTTCAAGGCTCCTGCAGAGCTGAGCAGAAGGGATTGGGAACATGATAAGTTAAAACAACCAAAAGTTCACTGTTCTTACCAAGAGTTAGCCATTTTTCTTAAATAAATGCTCCTCAAATTTTCAAGCATTTGATTAATTTCCAGAGCTCTGAAAGGGTGGGTTTTTATAATTATTGTCAGAGTTTTTGTTGCTTCTATGGAGGAGAGGATATTCAGAATCTTTAGTTTCCCATTTGGATGTGCTTTTTTTTTTTTGCACTTTAATTCTTAACTTTTTAATAATTGCATATCAGTGATGCTTGCCTCCTACTTAAATTCTTCAACTCCCCCTCCCACCAAATTCCTGTGACTAGCTGCTACAACCTTCCTTCACAACTCCCTAACTGGCCTTTCTGTGTTTAGTCTTTCAATATATAGATCCATTCTGCCCTCACTATAAACTAATCCTATAAATTAATCTACATTGTGCAGGGAATTAGTGTGCCTACAAACCTTAAATGCCAATCAGCCAGATGGTCAACACTTATTGGGTATATATCATGTATGGCGTATAAATTTTTGCTCCATATGCAGTGAACAGAGAGCTTATCTTCTAGTGAGAGGATACAAATAAATAGAATAATTTCAGATATGGAAATTGTTCTGAAATAGTTGGCTCAGAGATCTCCATCATCTGTTTCCTCTAATCTTATCTTCTTCAATTTCCTGATGGGAAGTCTCAGTAGGTAGAGCAGGTCTGCACAATGCTGTTTGGATGCACCATGCTACTTCTTACTTCTCTGCTTAGGTTCATTCCATTCCTCATGCCTTCATTACCTTACTCTTCTCTCTTTCTTCCTAGTCACCTAAGGATATGCTCGTCTCTGCTCAATTTCACAACCCCTGGGAGCCTTTCCTGATTACTCCAACCCTAAGGCATCACTTCAAATCCACATTTGTAGTACTTATTGTCACACTCATTCGACATTACAACAAGCATCCACACAGGCTATTCAGTCTTGCCCATGTAAGTCTGGCATTTAAGTTAGATTTAAAGCTACACACAGGAGATAAAAGTTTAAACTTCTTTGTAATCTTGGTATTTGGCACAGGGACCTAAAAGAAGTACTCAGTGAACTTGGAGATATTATGTAATGGATACACGAGTAAGTCCTTCCTTTGAAGGTAAATTTTATTTCATATAGGCGGGTTCTCAAAATTGCCACTGAATAACTGAGATGAAAAATCCCCCAATCTTCCCTGATTTGAGCTTGTACCAAGGACTCCTGTGAGACTGTCCTAAAATGCATCACAGGACTCTCAATGTCAGTGACAAGGTATGCTGTCCCTTACCATCTGCAGTTTATTTGTTATATGGGCAAAATAATGTATACTTCCCAGGAAAAGTATGATGATTAAATGAAAGTTTGCGTGTAAAAGTGATGTGAAAACTATAAAACACTCCACAAACAGTAGTCATGTTAATAAAGGAACAACCTAAAGAAAATGTAGATAATGTAAACATTTAATAATTGTGCATTTAGAGAAAATATTTTAAGTGCTTTTTAAAATGCAATTTCCCTCCACAGGATCATTTTATATGGCAGTTTCAGGCAAAATGTTTCAAAAAGCATAGAGGATAAAGGGTAGTGGTGATGTAGAGTAGAATATGGGAATTTGAAGAAATGATGTTAGATACGTTATATCCTTTTCTAGAAGAGGTGTTGTGTGTATCAAACAGTAGTCATATTGCATACATCACTGGGAAGCTCATGGGCTGTGCAAACCAAAGAATCGGGTGAGATTTCCTCATTTTTAAAAAGGCTAGGTGTTTATCACGTCCATTTCTTCTTTTCTCTCATGCCTCGTGTTGGGCTACATTGCTAGCTCCCTTTGCAGTTAAGAGCAATCATGTGATGGAGCTCTGACTAGGGAAATGCAGGCTGAAATTATATTTTCCATTTCCATTTCCATTTCCATCATATGCTTGGGCTTTGAAATTGATCATTGAAATTGGCATTGGTGGGTCTCTGAGCGATGGTATGAGGTCATGTAATATGTGTTTTGTAAAAACAAAACAAAACAAAATTACAACAACATCCTAAGGATTCTGAGAGGCTCTACAATAATAAAACCTTTTTTAGCACTCTGTTATCCAAACTTATTGGTGCTTAAAATATTTTGAGATTGTTAGGAGGGGTAATAACATCCATTAACAGCTGGTAAACACAATTTGTGGAATTCTATCTGTGGAATTGGTAGCTCTGAGGCCATAATCCACTGCTCAGCAAGACATGCTGGAAAAAGGCTGGAGTAAGGAATAAATGTAAGACAGAAACAGTTAGTGGACCTACCTGCTGCTAAGAGTGCCACTAAAATCTGAGTACTTTCATGTTTTAACATTAAACTAGGCCATGACAAGGAAAGAGAAAGGCAAAGTGAAGCTTTATTGTTCCTTTCAACATCGTTAGAACTCTATAGTTTTTCTTTTATCCAGAATTCTTAAATTTGAAAAGACCTGACACTAACACATATATTATTCTTCCGTTTTATTTTTATTAGTTTTTATTTTTATAGTTTTCTGGGGGGATATATAAATTTCATGCTATAAATTCTTACACTGGAAGAGTAAAATTAAGTATTTTTGGATAATTTACAGAATTGTGCAACCATCAACACAATTCACTGTCAGAATATTTCCATTCCCCTAAAATGTTCTCTTATGCCCATTTGAAATCAATTCTTGTTCCCACCATCAAGCTCAGATAAACATATATCAGCTTTCTATTTCAATAACTTTGCCTTTTATGAAGCTTTGATATAAATGGAATCCTATAATATGTAGATTATTGCATCTGCCGCCTTTTACTTAGAATGATGTTTTTAAGGTTCATTCATGTTGCAGCACATATCAGTGATTTGTTTATGAATAATATTTGTTTATGAATAATATTCTATTGGATGTGTATACCACATTTTTTGTTCATCCTTTCACCAGTTAATGGACATTTGAATTATTTCCAAAATCATTTTCAGAAAAAAATTTTCCTTGTTCCATTGAGTTACCTTGGATCCTTGCTGTCTATTAATTGTCCATACCTGGGGTTTATTTCTGGACTCTTTTTGTTTCCAATTATTAACGTCTTGAAATACAAATAGAGGTTTATGTGGTCTAATTGAACTAAAATCACCCCACATTTTTTGTTTTTTAACCTTCTATATCTGTTATATTATGAATATCTCTCATTTCATTAACTATTCTTTGAAAACATAATTTTTTCTGTTAAATACATTTCCATGTAAAACTTTCATATTGCTGATGAAATAAAAAAATCAGAAAGAAATATTTAAAAAGTGAACTAATTTTTAATTTAAATATACCTTTTTCATCATAAGCAAGACTGAGAGTTAAATGCCCCTAAAAAGCATTTAATGTCAAAGTGTAAAGTCTAGAATCAGTGCATACACACATGAAATAGAGCCATTTACAACTGAGCTTGTTACAGACAAGTCTGGTAGAATTATCTAGATCCACACTTGAAAAAACAGCCACACATGTGACTTGTCATAGGATAGAAATCTCCTTTGGTTATCAAAAAAAAAAAAAAAAAAAAAAAACCCACCTCATTAGCAACAGCTGCAACAATGAACACCAGAGCATGCAATGCATTTTCAGCCTGTCTCCAGTAATGAGTGCACGCCATATTGTGTGGGCTGGTTGTCAACGTCCAGGAACATTCCTGCCAGCTAGAAAGAGAGGCTGTAGCTTTTCCAGCCAGTGGATCTGCTCACAACAGAGGAAGGAGATAGCAAAGGCTGGGCTACAAAGAAAAACCTTTTAGACTTATCGAGATATCAGAAAACATCTCAGCCTTGCCTGATTTCCTTGTTCAGGATTGTCAGTCTCCCCTCTGCGTGTGCACTTTTGCTGCAAGTGGCATTCCTACTTAACAAAAGAATCAAACAGAAGCACTAGTGTGGGGTGACTCCCTGTCCTAAAAGCACATTTCCAGTGCACTTTGATCACAGGCTGTCTGCATTTGCATTCCGTCTAGGAGTAAAAGCAAAGCTATTCATACTGCTGAAGAGAAAACTTCCCAAAGGTTTTAATGAATTACTGTGTTTGTTCAACAGTTGTCAGGTGTTTCAAATCATTCCATTGATAGCACAGTGCTATGTGTGTTTTATAAGTGACAGTTAAACCCAAATACAAAGAAAATCTGTTCTTATATGTATGCTGCTGTACATTTTAAAAATCTAAACACATCTGTAAATTATAGTTAAAATGAACTCAGTGCAGCCTGATTTAGAATCACTTGCTTTGATTCTCCAAATATCTTAGAAATTCTTGCCTGAAGCTCCACATTAGTTACGAAGTTGAATGGACACCTACAAAGTAAACTAAGTTCACTCAAGGCCAGAGTAGAATCGTATTCATTCAATTACCATTTTCTTTATCTTAACTCAAAAAAGCCTGAGTAGTTACCAAGGCTGATGGAGGCACAACTATGTTGAAGGAATCATTGAGAGCCCAAAGGGCAACAAAGACAGCAGAGAGTGGCATTTCAACTGTGGCTGAGTATCTCTTAAATCAAATTGCGGAAGCTTGCAGACCAAGGGACCCAAGGGCATCCATGTAATATACTTAGAATTTTGTGTCTTCCTGAAATTTCATTTTAATAATTGCATTAGACATGTTTTTATTTATGTGCCTTTATGAGTTGGGGATTTTTTGAGTATGACTTGTGTTGTCTTTGTATGTAAAAGAAAACTTTACTTGAAAAATAATGCAGATCAGAACTTCTAGTTTTCACTTGGGTATGTAGGCAGCTGGTAAAAGTGTCATTCCTAAATATGAAAAAAAAAAAAAAAAGCTAGACAAACTGCAAATTCATGACATTCTTTTGAACCCTACATGGAATATCAACTAAAACAAATTAGTCTAATTGGATTACAGTTCACTAACATTACCACACTGAAAGGGGTAGGGAAAACAGAACTAACATAATTAACTTTGGAAAACAGTATTTTGACTGCACACTGTAAGGCTAAAGACAATAAGAACTGTAAAAAAAACTGCTATACTCTAGTATATATATTTCCCTCTTTCAGGAGAAACAAGATAATTGCATAGTATCAAAGTATTTTTCCTAAGATATTTGTTAAATACAAAGAGGAATTTTTCAGTGTAAAAAAAAAATAACAAACTGCTTAAATATTTTTTACTAACTCATTCTTCATAAGATCTGTGTAGCATGCTATCATACAAAAGACCAATAATTCATTTGACAATATGTTATTAGTTAAAATTTACTTATTTTGCACTTTATATAATTTAAAAAACTGCAGTGCAATCTTTGATTTCTATCTTTGCACAATCGTGTGAGTATGTGATACAAACTCAAGTATGGAGCTGATGGGCATCAAAATATATTCTTACTAAAATGTCTATATTCTGATATGTATTTCATGCTACTGCTGATACTGCTGAGATCTCTATGCTCTATTTGCATACAGATAAATAGATGATAAATAGATGGATAATCAAAATGTCTTCCAAAATGATTGTACAAATTACAGTCTCTCTTATACTGCATGAGAGTTTTATATATTATTTCTTAACATTTACTAATCCAGTGGTGAACAGTGTTACCAAAAGTATTCATATTTGATTTCTTTAATTATATGTCAATGGACAGTTTTCAATTCATTTCTGAGGCAATGTTGTTTATTTCCTTTGATTGCGTTTTGTATCTGAGTTTTGGTTATTTCAAAAAAGGTTTTTATATTAAGAAAAATTAGCCTTCTGTCATATGAACATGAATTTTTGTATAAAATATATGCAAGTGAGATACATGTTTTTATCATATTTGCTCTTCATATTTTGCCTATAGTGGGATGAAGTTTTGTTTTGCATAAATTTAAAATTTCTACATAATTAAATTTATCAGTTCTTTCCATTTTGCCTTCTGGGATTTATGTCTTTCATAGAAAGGCTTTATTTAATGCAAGAACATAAAAAATACTTATCTATGTTTTTTCTAGCAAGATTACAGTAGTTTTTAATTAAAATTTACTCTTTGCCTAGAATTTATTTGGGTATGAAGAGTAAGATACAGATGCAGAATTATTCATTTGTTTTTCAAACTATTAAAGATATCCAAATGTTACTTCTAAAAAATATTTATTGGATGGAATTGAATTCTATATCATATTTCAACGTTCTATATATGTTCTGTTCTATTTCTGGAATTTATATTCTGTTCTGTTAATCTACTCATTTGCCAATACTAAACATTTATAAAAACTTATATCATCTCATATAATATTTTATATTACATATTCTCACTACTCTTCTGATGAAGAAATTTTCTGATGATTTGTTCAATCTTTTTTTTTTCCAATTAACATTAAAACCATGTTGTCAATGTTCCACTGATTCTTGAGAGAATTTTAATTTTCATCAATTTGACTATGGTCAGAAGTTTTCTTCTTTGTTTTTTAGTTTTGAGGAAATGAATGACTAGTTTTACACATTTTAATTACCTGAGTAATAACTAAATATATCTTTGTCATGGAACATTTAAACAATCAATAATTATTTAGAATGAAGTATCAAATTACTTCTTTATAGTCTCTGCTAATTCTATTTTTCCCTGCAGGAGTAATTGTAGGCCATAGTGCAGTGCCCATACTTTCAGTCATTTTTTTAAAATAATTTTTTCTCTTTGAGCTATCATTATCAAACTTTATGGTATTATACTAGATTTGAAATAAATTGATAGAGAATATTTACTTTTTGTTTATATTCTTAGACAAATAGTTTTTAACGCATTCATCCAATAAATACTTGAATACCTACTATGTGGTAGGCATTCTTCTAGGTACTAGGAATACAGCAATGAATAAACAATATAAAATCTTTGCCTTCTTGAAGTTGTATATTGGGAGGGGTTCATAAATGATAAATAAACAAGTCAATTATGTAATATAATTTATGATCAGTGCTTTTGAGAAAAATTAATAAAGGGACTCAGTTGTGGCTGGCTGTAGGCTGTTGCTGTTTTAAGCAAAGTGTCCAGAGTGGGGCAGTAGGCAGTATGCCCCCCGCCAAAGATGTGCATAGCCTTGTGCCTGGTGTCTGTTATGTTACATGGCGATGGGACTTTTCAGATATAATTAAGGTTACTGCCCTAGTCTGTTTGTGCTACTATAACAAGGTACCACAGACTGGGTAATATATAAATAATATACATTTATTTCTCATAGCTCTGAGGCTGAGAAGTTTGAGATCAAGGTACCAGCAGGCGTAGTGTCTGGTGACAGGTCTCTGCTTGCAAGATGGTGGCTTGAGCACTGTGTCCTCACATGGCAGGAGAGACAGAAAGGAAAAAGGGCCTAAACTGGTTCCTTCCACACTTTTTATAAGGCACTAATCCATTCATGAGGGCAGAACCCTCATGACTTAGTCATTTCCTCTAAAGGCCCCACCTCTTAATACCACCACAAGGAGATTAAGTTTCAACATGAATTTTAGAGGGGACACCGTCATTCAAACCATGGCAGTTAGGAATCCTAAAATAGGGAGATTATCCTGGATTATCTGGTAGTCTAAATATAATCATAGGAGCCCTTAAAGCAGAGAATTTTTTCCAGCTGGAAGCAGATGAGATACGGCAGAAGGAGAAATCAGAGCGATCGGAAGCATGTGAAAGAAAACACACTCTCGCTGGTTTGGAGATGGAGGGGGCAAGGTGTTGAGGAATGCGGGTGACCTTAAGGAGCTGAGAAAGACCCCTGGCTGACAGCCAGCAGGAAACAGACTCAGTCCTATAGCTTCAAGGAACTGAATTCCACCAACCTAAGTGAGCTTGGAAGCACATTCCCCCAGTGACTCCTGATAAGCACCCACACTGACTAACACCTTGGGCCTTGTCAGACCCAGGGCAGAGAAAGCAGTCGAGCCCATGCAGATTTCTGACTTGCAGATCTGTGTGGTAATAAGTTGACGTTGTTTTAAACTGCTGAATTGTGGTAATTTTATGGCAGCAATAGAAAACAAATACAATGTGCTGAGAAGGTGACATCTGATCCAAGTAGGTGATGGACTGTGCTACAAAGTTATATGGAGATTTATTTTTTATTTCATCATTCTGCTTTGTTCAAGAATTATCAGTAATGCATATGCTGGACAATTTTTATCTTCTTTGTCTATTATATTCTTCCTAAGTATCTTATATTAGTATTGTTTTTACTTTAGATTTTGATTATTTTCTTCAAGAAAATCTTTTGTAGACTTTGTTTTCAGCAGTACCTATAGTGTACTTTGCTGACTCAAATGTGTTTAAAGAATATTGTCATATTCTGCCCTGATCCCCACCTACCAACGTCAGGAATGAAGCATTCATTCCTCCAGCTGGTAGACAATGCTCTCAGTTGAAGAGAGATGCCCAGTCCCTATGGAAACCTCCAACAACTAGAAATGTAGTTTTAAAAACACAGTCCCTTGTGAAAGTTTGGGACAACTTTACAGGGACTTTCAACCCCCAAATCACCATTAAATCAGCTCATTCCTTTCTTGTGATTGAGTAACAGCCCAACTTCTCTCTCTACCTAATACTGCCTCCTTCATTTCCCAATAGATGTTGATCGCAAAAGTACTTCACAGCAAAATTCATGCACTCAAATCTTCTCGTAGTCAGATTTGTGGAAAACCCAATCTGTGACACTTGATGCCAAAAGATGTTTGAGAAGGCAGACTCTAAAATAGAATTTTGAAGTTAGAGTACTTTCTCTACTACTGGCAAAGAGGGTATTATGGCTTGTGCCAGGTTAAAGATATCCACATTTTAAAAAATATTTTACCCATTGAGAGATAACTTCTATTTCCTCTCTTGAATCTAGGCTGGATCATGACTACTTTGAGTATGACAGAAATGACACTTGACACTTCTGATCTAGTCTTTGAGAAGACTGTAGTCTAGTTTGACCCCTTGAGAATACCATACTATGAGGAAGTCTAAGTTGGCCATGTCTAGAAAGTATGGTGCCCAAGTTCCAGTTGTGCTGGCTACCAAACATGTGAGTACTCACATCAGAGATCCAACATATAGTTCAGAGACAAGACCTGGCAGACCTTGTCTGAATTCCTGACCCTCAGAATGGTGAGATATAATGATGTGTTCTTTTTTCTTTACTATCTTATTTCTTTATTATCTTATCCCTTTTAAATCTTGTATTTTTATTTTTTGATTTCTTTCATACCCATATTGACCATGTTTCTGTAGTTACTTAAATTTTTGCACTTTTTAAAGTAACTCTTCTTCATTCTTCATGATGTATTCTTCATCTCCTTGATTTATGATGTTTCTTTCTCCTTCCTCTTGAGAAAGTATATACTAGTAGGTCCCATTATTGATATTGTTAGTTTAATTTTTAACTTTAATGTGTTTTGGTTCCATTCAGATCTGTGATTTTCTCATGAATGGTGTGAGGAGTGAGGTGAGGGGAGCTTCAGAATTCCACGGTGATTTAAATCCAGTGGCACAATATTTGGTGGGCATTTTTGACAGACTATGGTTTGAGATTTGTATCCATTTTTATTTTCATTGTAGACAGAATTTTCATCTCACTTTTTTCCTAATCATTTACTTTACTTAAGGAGAGGAATTAAATAAACATGGTGCTGTTCAATCATGTATTATTGGAAGTCATTACTTTTCTCTGTTTTAAGCTATCATCCATTATATGACATTTCTCAGAAAACAATGAAGAATACCTATGAAGTTATCTCAGGGTAATAGGAGACTTTTCTTTCTTCAATTATTCATATTTCAATATATCTTAAAATTAATTTAATATATATTGAAATATTTAAAATATATATTTTTCCACCACCATCAAATCATAAGTCATATTTGGAAGTGTTTTTTTCTCCCCAAATTACTCATTTATGATGCTTTTGATAGATAAGAACATACAAAATATTTTTATATTTTCACAGTCAATAATAGCAACATTTACTGAAAAACCTCACAGATGCTGGGTTTTGGGAAATTAAATAAAAATGTAAGCATTTGTTGAAATGATTTTTGCTAAATATAATCTATATTCTGAGTTGTGTATTTATGGATCTCTTGATGGTTATTCATTTATGGAATAATCAAAACTTCCATCAGATGTTTCACTGGAACTTGGCTTCTCATTTAATGCCTGCTTCACACTACTCTTTGATCCTGACATATTCAAGAAATTCTCTGGAAACAGCTGGTCCATGCATGCTGTGGCGTAAGGGAGGCATTTGGAGTTCTATTTTACGTCCAGTTCCCATGAGAAATGCCCCTTTGAATTCAACTTTAGAAATCTTTGTATATTTAATGGGGGCAGTTAGGAAGCCCTTTAAGTTCCCTTTAGGAAATCATTATGTACTCAAAGGAATAGCCAAAGCCAGCTCTGCATCTCACTGCTTACCTTTGGAAATGCAGAGGGACCTTAATTTAGTGCGGTGAGGGGTGCTCTGCTGAGACTACGATTTAATCCATTTTTTTTTCTTGATACTGAGGCCAAATGTGTATGTGATCTCATGCAAATGAGGGTGTACACAGTGAACTTCCTGCCATGCATTCAATTATTTATTCATCCATTCACTTACTACTTGAGCAAGTATTCCTTGAATATATGCTTTCCATAAGGCCCTCAATAATATTAGGCTCTGAGGATCTAATATTGCACCAGTAAAATATCCAAACTTTATAATGCAAAGAGGTGAATATTATGGGAAAATAGCCATATTTTCATTTTTGGTACTATCCACTTTCTGCAAATGCTCTGTCAATAAAGAAACGAAGTATATTTTTAAGCAAATGATTACTTCCATAAGGTTAGTGTTAGAGGGAGAGTACATTCAGGTAGTGCAAGTCACCCCAGTCTTTAGAAGAATAGAGCCATCCACCAGGATCTCAGCATCCATTGCCAGGTATCTCTGCCAGTTCCGCAGGATGATCTTTCCCTTTAGAAGCGATAGATCAAAGAAAAGTGCAGCTTTAACAAATCGCCAACCATTGTTTCATAGCATCCTGATTAGAAGTTCCAAGGGCAAAATCATCAGCCTATAGATAACCTTGAGCAATTAATATCAACACTTTTCTTTTTCCAATTAAAATATCGAAAATTCATGCATGAAACAGAGTTAATGCAGAAACATAATAAAAATGGCATTTGTCACTTAGCACTTTACAAAGTCTCACTTGTACTTTAATTCACCTAATTGTTTATTCACTCACTACAAATGTGTTGGGCATATTATTTATTTTATTAAATGCACTGAACATTAATAGAAACTGAGGCTCAGAGGTTAAAATTTAATTATCCCGAGCTACACCGTTATCAGGTGGTGAAGCTAGTATTTAAATTATATCTGTCTCCCTTATCAGGTGGTGAAGCTAGTACTTAAATTACATCTGTCTAATCCAAAGCCTGTGATCAAAACCTGTGGACTCTATTGCCTTGGAGTAGAAGTCTAAATTATATAGCTACAGATGTTATTCCGAGATTTGCCATTATTTTATAGGTCTTAGTTTGAAAGCTTAGATCTAGACTCACCAGCTCACATGGCTACAGGGCCGAGCAGCGACACAGCCCATGAAGGCCTTGTGGGATGGGAGTGGATGGGAGGCCCTCTGGAACTAACTTTTGGATCAGAGACATGCATACAAGGAAAACTTTCACTTTCCTTCAGCTTCACTATAGGAAAGACAACCAAGCCAGTATAATGCTGAAAGGCTCCTGTCAGGAAGATGATAGAGAGGGATGGGCTGTGCTGAGATGGCCATGTGTGGGTGCTGGTGCAGGGGGGCAGCCGGCATCCCCTCCAACCCTTTGGCGTCCTGCAAAAATGGTGGACTTATATTGCCAGATCATCTGATTTTTCCACAGGAGCCAGAAATATGAGTCATGAAGTGAAATATTCAGCTTTCAGAGGCAGTATGGCACAGGCCAGGCTTTGGAGCTCGAGACGTTGTACTTGGCTTCTGGCTCTGACACTCACTAGACTGTGACTCTGGTGTATTACTCAACTGTTCTGTACCTCATTGTTCTCAACTGAAGAGGAGTTTAAAAATAGTGCTGTCTCACTGGGGACAGTGGCTCATGCCTGTAATCCCAGCATTTTGGGAGGCTGAGATGGGAGGATCACTTGAGACCTGGAGTTTGACACCAGCCTGGGCAACATAGTGAGACCTCACCTCCACAAAAAATTTAAAAAAATTAGCCAGGTGTGGTGGTGTGCACCTGTAATCCCAGTTACTCAGGAGGCTGGGGCGGGAGGATTGCTTGAGCCGAGGACTTTGAAGTTGCAATGAACTAAATGATTGTACCACTGCATTCCAGCTTGGGCAATAGAGCAAGACCCTCTCTCTAAAAAAATAAAAAAAAAAAAAAAAAAAAAAAAGACAGTGCTGTTTCAAAGGCTACGAAGACTACAACGTGATTGTTATCATGGAGACATGCACTGTTGCTTACCTCATCGTATTTCTGAGGCCTAAAGGAGTCAAATTCATGTAAGGCCCTACGTGATAAACACTGAGTGAATAACAGCTATCATTTTTATTATTTAATTATTATCAACTATTATTTTTTAAAATCTTAAGCATTGTTCAGGCCAAACAAAAATATTTGCCAGCGTGCAATCAAATTAAATCCTATACAAATTATTTTATTCCTGCCACTGTTTACATAATTTACGTAGGTATACATCAGGTGGTTGGTAGTCTCTGGATTAAGCTTTTATAATTAAAAGAAAGCTAGCTTCTCAAAGGTACGATACCTATATTTTATACAATATAACACATTTTCCCACACTTCAACATGTTTTCACTATAAAATAGAGTTCTTAATTTAAACAACAAAACACAACTATTATTCAAACAAGAGCTGTCTTTGTTGGATTATAAACAAAATTGAACACAGTATTGGAAGACGAAGAGAAGCTCATTCACATGAGGAACGAGAAGCTTTTGGGGCAGCTTACACACTGAGTGTGTACGTATTATGGAGGGCAGTGGTTATGTGTGTAGTTCACACTAGTTTCCTGGCCTAGCTACCTTTAGGTTCATATCTAAGTGCCATGAAAATTTGTAAGCAAAAGAGCTGAAAACTCTGTAAAGTGTTGGTCTTAAGTCAGAGTGTGCAGAGTTCACTGCAATGTAGTGTAAACCAAAGGAGAGAATCAGCCTTCCCTGGTTTGCAAAGGACACCATGGAGGTGTGCCAATGGCTGGGCTGCAGAAGGAGATTACAGCGTCTGATGGACAAGAGGGTGCTCAGTGGTGACTGACAAAAGATGATAGGAACTTGGCAAATGCAGTGATACCCAGAGGATGCCAAGCAACTCAGCATCTGTGCATAATAAAAGGGGAGCTATTTCTACACATGTATGACACTCCTTGAATTCTCCCAGTAGTAGAGAGGGCTTTGCAGTGAGTCTTTTGCAAGTAGGACAAGTAAAAGCAAAACCAGAACCACTGCTATTCATCTATTCATGTGATTCTATTTTCTTCTCATAGGATTTTTTTTTTTTTTTTAATAGACAGGGTCTCACTCTTGCTCAGGCTGGTCTTGAACTCCTGGCCTCAAGCGATCCTCCCGCCTCAGCCTCCTAGAGTGCTAGGATTATAGGCATGAGCCACCATGCCCGGCCAAGTATTTCTCATAGGCCTTTAGGCCTGAGGAAACTTTGGATAGACTTATAGCATACTTTATATTATAAATATAAATTTCATTTTTCCAAATAAATGATACATATTCTAAATGGCACAAAATCAGAGCATAATGAAAAGATAATTCCTATGTGCAATTAGATACCTCCTTTGCAAGCAGTTAATATTTACAAATTTGATTATTTCCTACATATTTTACTCTTCCTCTAACTCATGGTACTTGAGTTATCTTAAGATCTAGGCTGATATCACACAATTTTGTGTTTGTATTGACTGCTTCTAAGTAAGATCTTACATGGTATCTGTGTGAAATTTCTGCCTACTATCTGAAAAGCCAACAGAATCAGTTGAAAAAAGCTTGTTTCATTTTTTAAAAAAGAGTTCTACATGTTTATTTCTCAAGTTGTGCAGAACTGTTGTCCAGCTTAATTTCCCTTCCACTGCACTTTTTCAAGCATGAGGTTTTATTGTCAATGACTAACTACCTTCTGTACTTGGACCAGCTTTCTATACTGAGAAGCCAGAACTAGTTAAGTTTTAAATGGCAGATAATTGTTTGTTTTTCACATTGGCTACCACCTGCCCTTGCTCCCTTTAGTCATTGTTCCTTCTGGCAGTATTTCTCAAAGTACAATGCTAGGACCACCTGTATCAGAATCTTTTGAGCTGCTTGTTAAAAATGCAATTTCCTGAACCTATCATAGACTTCATAAATAAAGTTCCCTTTGGCTTTGCCCACTAAAGTTTGTGAGCCACTGCTATTGACTTCACTTTGAAGCTTCTGCTTATGATTTTTTAAAAGGATTTCTCCCCTTTTGAAAATATACAATTTAAGTCATCAAACATGTTTTGGCTCCAAAGGGTACAGTGCCAAAGTCAAATCCAGTGGTAGGAATGAAGAAGAGGCTGATGATGATAATACAAAAGCAAAAGGCAGACTGAAAAAAACGCAAAAAAAAAAATCAGGATTAATATAGTGCTGTGATGGGTTCAGCAGAGAGACACATCAGCACACAGAAGGCAGCTTTGAGATAAAATTTGAGATGACTTGGAAATTTCGAGGTGGACATAAGGAGAGTTTACCAGGAGAGCAGAGAGCAAAGGCACAGATGTGGAAAGGTAAGGGTGATAATCAGTGCCCACTCACAGTGCAGCTCAGCTGAAGCATGAAATGCACCCGGGGGAGTTGTGGGTGGCAAGGCTAAGGATACAGGTTGGAATGCTGCTGTGGAGAGTCTTGAAGGCCATATTTGATAGTTGGTATTCATTTGGCGTCTTCTGAGTACCTGCAACGTTTTAGGTAGGCTAAAGATTTAAGATAGGAAGCCACACCTTATTTAGACACCATTGCAAAGTCCAGTCAGAAGCAAGGTGGCCGTGCAGGAGAGGAAGTGGCAGCACATCTCAGCGCAAACTCATGGTCCCCACAGGACCTGTGGAGGATGCACAGCGTGTGGATGACACTCTCTTTACAAGGCAGGGTCTTGCAGGGCCTGACAAAGGCAATTCTTACCATGTCACGTTTATTTTATTTTCAACTTCAGTATATTCATAAATAACATAAATAATCTACATGTTTACATTTAATAATGTGTTTGAGAAATAACAGATTTTCTTTCAGATCAATGTCAGTGTTAGAAAAAAACATATTTTCATCCTTGGCATGTGAGACGATTGCATCATAGAGAGAAAGCTCAGCTCGGGCATAGGTATGTCCGATGAGTGTCTCTGGTATCCCTTTCCAACAAACTGGAAAAATTATTTCTTTATAGTTTGTTGTTTGATATCTTTAATATCCCCTTATCTGGAGTTTTTGACTTTGCTAAAAAATCTGTAATAGAGCCATTTCCTTGTAGTGTGCTAACTTATGAGATGTCTGGAATGTGCAGGACCTACAGGGAACAAGTAAGGAATCAGAGATGCCAACCAGGTCAACTTTCCTTGGGAGACACAGCTGCATTCCAGAGAGGCTGCAGTGAGGAATGAAGAGAGAAACATTTTCCAGCAGAGAGGAAAGCATCGAAAGATGCCTAAAGAAGTTGGTCATCACTAAAGGGTGTGGTCAGTCTTGGGGGAGAGCTAGGTAGAGCTAGGACACGAAAGTCCCATAGAGCTCATATACAGGTGTCAGCATAAGAGCCAGAGGTTGAATTCAGGGCAAAGAAGAATTATCTTTAAACTTAGTTGTAATTTGCACATACTAAAGTTCCAGTGTGGGTTCCCTGACCTGTTCATCCCATAGATCAGAGATAATTTGAGTTAGAGTGGAAATTAGATTCATTTTTAATGAATGCATACATGTCAGGAGGAAAAAGGGGGAAAAGTAGAACTCGATATGGACATTGATTTTGAATAATCTTTAAGGAAGTTGGGAATTGGGCAAGAGATTTAGACCAGAGATGTATACTTATAATTAAATTCTCTAAATTGTAAAATGCAATGAGAACTGTCATCTTCTATCTTTTAAAAAGTAACGTTTTTCATAACACTGCAAGTCAAAATACCAAATTACCTCCCCCTAAATATAACCACATTTGTAGCATGATTATTTTATGGACAGTTCATGGCATGGGACGTTTGTCTTGTTTTCTAAAATTAAATCATATAGATATTCCCTTGGTTGCAATACTATACTTGAAGACAGTGTGGAGGGCTGCTGGAAGGCCCATCAAATGAATGGCAGAGAGGTGTCACCCTGGCCTGTGCTCCTAGTCACAGTAAATGGATTTGGTATCTCTCTCACAGCTACATCTCTTTTCATGATTCCCTTGTAGAGTGAGAGAATGATATGTGGAAACTTCCCTTGACAGCCCGTCTCTCACAGGATTCCCCACACTGATGCACTTGACAGATGCACCCGAACACCATTGACCCATCCCTTCGCTGTGCCCAGCGTGGCTCCCACTGCTGCCTAAGGCAGGTGGCTGCACTGGAAGGCAGCTCCCTGATTGGCGTGAAGCTGCCACCGCCTTGGCTAATGCTAGCCACTAGCATAGATGACTTAATATTTTGCTGCAAACTGGATATGGCTGTACCAGGCGACATGGACCATATGGAGACGGGCCTTTTCAATCTGCAAGGACAAATCCTCAGGGTACTCACCCAGCTGGGACAGGTAGGAAGCTTCTCTGTAGGAACTGTTAAACATGGACTCCCCTTTAAGTAAAACTATGTGGGTCCTGGAGATGGACATACTGAGTTGCTCATCTTCAGTGAATGACAGCAAATTCACAGGGGAAAACCTTGCTTTTTACGTGAGAATGAGCCTGTATGCTTTACTGGTCCTAGAATGCACTACTAATTTGTACTGATAGTTCTCCTTTTATTGATTCGTACATTTATTCATTCACTCATTTTACTAATTAACAAATATTTATTGAATTCTTATGGTGATCTTGGCATTTCTTGAAGCATTTACATATGCAAATGTACAAGAGCCTGTCAGCTGAAGGTCTGTACCTAAAATCTAATTTCAGGACCGTGGTTCCCTCCTTTTCTCTCCCTTGCTCCTGTTTTGACATTTTCCTTCATTGGATTGTATGAAGACACATGGTTGTAAAGTAAACAACCATAAAGAGCACATTATTATTTCTTCTTTTTTCAGATTTATAGAGGGTCAGTTCCTGATGCCATGTTTAAAATGATTGCTTAACCTTTATCTATTCCAGACCAGGCACTGCACTTCTGCGTTTTTATCTCTTTTAAGGTGCACGACGACCCCACATGAGAGGTAATATTGTGCCATTTTTATAGAAGGTGATGAGATTCAGACAGCTCAAATAAGTTGTTCAAATATACAAAATTAATAAATATCAGAATAAGAATTAAAATCCACTAACTGATAAAATGAGCATAGTGCCTAGAATATGGCAAGCAGTGAAGATCATGTTTTATTGTTAATGTTATTTCTGATAGTTATTATAATCCACATCCTGTGTTCCCCCATTCTGATATAAATTTTTCTTATTCTCACACAATTGGTTCAAAAATATGATTACAAAGAAAGGTTTATATGATCTCAAGACATAATAAATGCTGTTCACTGATAATCTGAAATGGACACAATTAAGCATCAGAAAGAATCTCTGGGATGGGAGGAAAACTGACGTTGGAGCATGGCGAGAGATGCCCTCCCACCAGCACCAGCACTGAAACTGGGTTAGAGGTTAGTTTCCAGCAGTAGGTTAAATATAAATCAATAAATTCTCATGCTTGGTTGATACATGGTGATTGATTTTTGTCATAAGGTATTTTGAAAAACACTGAGGAAGACAAGAGCTTTTCAAACGTCTCTGATAATCCTTTCCTGAATGTGAGAGGTCTGAATTCAATTGCTTTTTTTAGTTTTTTTGTCCACAGGATTTCTTCTAAGTATTTTGTTTGTATTCGAAGAAATCATCACTATAAGAACAGAATGAATGAAAAGAGGAAAAAGATAGAAAGGTTTTCGTTATTTTATCCTACGTGGATGAAATCAACATAAAATATGTTGTAATATTAGAAATGGATGAGAAATAGGGCCAGAAGGAGATCTTAGGTTTAAAGATACTTTGACTGTTACATGCAAGAAATAACGTCGATCAATTCTGATAGGATAGATAATGCTATTAAAGGACGTTAGTTTTAAAAAGAATAGAAAAGATAATGATTTTAACATTTCATGATCTGTCAATAAAAAATACAATGTGCTATGATTGGAACCTAGGTCTGTCTGATTCTGAAGTCTGGACTCTGAACCAATGCACTGCCCTGAATTTTTAGTCCTTTAATAATCAATTCTCAGAGATTGCAATCACCTTCTGGCTTCCTATTAATTATCATCTTAGCAGCCACAGACAGGAGCAGTATGCTGTTATGGCTTGCACAGCATGCACGATTGCCTTGATGCTTTTTAACCCAAGCAGTTCTTTATCCTGCAGCAGATTCCTTTCTTCCATCTGTAGCTGAGTAGTTTCAGAAATCCCCAGGAGAATTGTTGGCCATGGCATTTGTGGATGTCAGTAATTAAGCTATCTACTCCCGCTGCAAGCTGTTTGACAACGCGGATAGTGGAAGGCCATAGTCCTGTGCAAAGCCTGGTCATAGTGAGAACAGAAAGGTCAAGTCCCTCTGGTTGGTTCAGCATACACTGGGGAGCTTGGCTTATCCAGGGTTCACTCCATGATTTTTTCATCCGTCTTAATATAATTTTTACAAGAAAGTGGTATTTGCCACAAGCCACCTGTTCTGTAAGTTGTTTTTAGGCCTTTATTATGTCTATACACAAAGAAAAACTGCTTTCTATAGCTGCCATCAGTACTCCATTATACAGAATTACACTGGGCATATTGCTAATTTTCTTATAGGCCTGCAGTGTATTTTGTAGCTTGTCCCTGACTTGCACTGAGGTTGGTTTCATGTCACTCGTAATTAACTATGCATTTCCACAGTTTCTATCAAAATAATTTTTGTCTGAACCCTTTAAAATAGAGAACATTTGTTACACATTTAAAAATTTTTACTCTGTTTATAGCATAACTACAGGAGGGAGAGCTTTCTGTAAAGTACTGTCTGGGATTATTTCACAATATATGAGGCTCCATGCATCCTGTTCACCTGTTAGTTTTAGGTGTTATTGATAATGCATTCTTACAGTCACAAGTGAAATGTGTTCATGACTGGACTAGCAATCAATGCTAATAGTGTCTTATTATTGTTGTATCTCCAACACCTAGCTCAGCATCTACATTTAGTAGGTCCTAAACAATGTATGCAGAATAGATGAATGAGTCCATTGATCAAACATCACTGTTTTCATAATGCCTTTTCAAGATATAGCTCCAAGCAGTGCCCAGTTTCTATTCTTTTCATTTGAATATGCAAGCTCCTTCCTTCATTTACCCAACACAAATGTATTTTGTATTTACTATGTGCCAGTTAATTCCCTCAGAGAGATCACATGTGGGGTTTGTGTTTGTGGGGGTGGGTGTGCGAAAGAGAGAGATTGATAACTATAAGAATGGGTGCTATACAAATAGACCAGTCATCAGGCCATTGTGATCCAGCTTGTAAGTTAAGTATAGGAGCAGTGCAGTGAAGGCAAAACACCAATCCCAAACCGGTGCATGACATCCTGGAAAAGGTAACTCTTCCATTAAGCTTTTAAAAAGATGAGCTATCCAGGGCCAGGCAAGGCATGTCCATAGAAGAAAGAAATTTATGGCAGAGTGTACATCACACAGAGGTGTGAGCTTAGTATGCAGGGAGTGAGGTGTGGCTGCTGGGGGGGAAGCCTGGAGCATTTTCAATTCTTAAAAACTCTAATCCCACCACATTCCAAGCTGGTATCATTTTTCTGCCTACAATAATCTCCTGCATGGTCTCTCTGTTTCTATTCTTTTATCTAATAGTCTTTCGCCCAACAGCTGCCAGAGAGATCTTTTAAAAATGCAAATCATGTCACTCATTTTATCAGAAATGTAAGTGGCTGACCATTTCATTGGAATGAAGTCAAAAGTGCTTAAAATGGCCTATAAGTCTCTAGATGCTCTGGCTCCAGGCTTCCCCTCTCCTCTTGCTTTCCAAGCTCATTCCTTTCCAGCCACACAAACCTCCTTCTTCTCTCATGAGGGCACCAAACACTCTCCCAACTCAGGAATTTTACACTTGTTGTTCTCTTCTCTTAGAGCATTCACACCCCAAATATTCTCAAGGCCGTGTTTTATTTTCAAGGGTCACTCAGATAAGTCTTCCCTGACCATACTACCTAAAATTGTACCCATCATTTATTCTCTTACTTGCCAGTGTTTTCTTTGAAAGCCTAACAGCGCATATTGTTACCTGACAGTGCATTCAATACATGTTTGGTAATGGTCTGTCCCTGCCCCACTAGGAAGGCATGCTCCATGAGGACAGGGACATCGCCTGCTTTGCTCATCTTAACTCTGTTCCCTAGAATAATGTTTGACATATAGTAAACACTTAGTACATATTTGTTGGATTAATAAACATGTATGTGGATAGGCACTTCATTTATTAAAGAGATCTTCCTCTTACATGATTATTATATACATTAAAGCTTGAAAATTAAGGAACTAAAGAAATTGGATTTTATCCTGAAGGTGTGGAGAAGTGATTGAAGAATTCTCAGTAGGGGAGTGACATGACAAGACTCGTGTCCTGGAAAGATCACTTGTCAGCAGGGAGAAAGATGAATAGAAGGCTGCTGAAGTAATCTAGCCAAGAAATTATGAAGACTGAACAGAAATTTGAAAGGGGCGAAAGAGAAGAGGAGATACTTTAAAGAAATATTCAGGAGACGAAGTCAATGGATCACCCTTAAATCACATTGGTATGTGGATAAAAGAGTAGAAAATTTAGGGTGATGGTTTGTCCAGAACCTTCCTGGTTTGAATGTTCAAAATCCTGCACCCTGAGAAAACCCACAGTGCTGGGTAAGCCAGAATGGTTGGTTACCCTAAAAAGTCAAAGACGCTTATGGAACACAATCCTCTCCTCCCAGTGCATTTATATGGTGGCAATAATTCCCAGACGGATTATTGTGTTCTCTTAAAAGCCACTTTGAATCCCATGTTACCCTAAATGCTCTTCGTATTCATCTACTCTCTGCCTGGCTACCACTGCCTTATCTCATCCCCCTCTTCTGAAGGACCACAGTGTCTCTTCTTAACCTCTCCTAGAGCAGGTGAACCAATCTGCTTTGTATGATACATTCATTGGCCACTTTGCTCATTCACCTTTAAGACTAAAGCTCATGCAGGGCCATCATCATGCTTTGTTTATTCTATGATCCCCTACAAGCCATGTACCACAGCTATAAATCCATGTCTGTTGAAGGAATCGATGCATGCAAGCATGCATGCTGTAAGTTTGGGGAAACAGAAGATAAGGGCTGACAGTGCTTGGCAAAGGGAAGTGGTGTGATCACATGCTCGTGGCTGGCTGAAAACATTAATCAAGGACATGCTGGCCACCAGCTCCCAAGCAGGGAATAGAGACTGGAATAGCTATCATTACTCACAGACCTGGTTCTCAGCAGAGCTAGGACTTGCACATCTGGTCCACCTGGAGACTGCTTTGCATGCCATCTTGGGCCCATATGCTCTAAGTTTCCAAAAGGGTGATGGTAAATACTGTGAAATGGTTGTGTTCACAAAATTTTAAGATAAACAGGTATATGTATTTTAAGCCTATGTATCTACAAAGCAAAAGATACCACATGGAAATACAGGACTTTGACCATTGCTGTGTTGGCCAAAAACTTAAGCAGAATTTATAAAAGTCAAGTCCCTGGAAAATTATTCTTCACACGATGCTATATCCTTGACAAATGTCACATGAACACTGAAAACTTTGCCACAATTTCTGTCATCCTAATGAAGGGGTATGTGGGCACATCTCAATGTCATATTTCTTTAATCCTCAGTTCTTATGTGAGGGAGTTGGTGTTATACCTTTGTGTCTGGATATAAGCCAGTATATTTATACATGGCAAACCAATTGATGACTTAAATTTGGTGGCAAAAATTGGTCAGGGTGGCTGGAGTCACCTGTTATGACTTAAATAGTCCTTTTGTTGTCAAAACATCTCATACAAAGTAGAAATCACACAGGAACTTTAGCTCCAGCACTTCAAAACTCACAAGGAAAGGGTATAATTAGTATATTCTTCTTGAATATTTTAAGGCATGTGGACTCCATGTTTTCTTTGGTAGCTATTAATATTACGATGCTTTGACATCAGGTGACCAGATTAAGCACAGCCAAGAGAGCTGCCTGCACTGAGAAAGCCAGTCTCCTATTTTTTGATACCAGATTGTCCCCCCAACCAGTCCTCTAATCTTTTCATACTTTCTTCTTCTGAAATGGAAAAATGGTATCTGTTTTTTTTTCCTCAATATTCATTTTGCATTATGATAACCCTCTAAACAGAGGGTTTAAAATCCCAGTGTCTCCAGTCTTCGTATTAAGAGGATATGAGTTCAAGAACTGAAGAGAAAACAAATTTTCCAAAAATATCCTTCGGGATTAGAATGAATTACTTTGACCTAAGAGTAAGTTGGATTTGTTCAACAATAAACCAAATTTCAGGCAATAGAATGTCACGTTATCAAGACACTAATACATGTGGGATGATCCTTCAGTTCTGTACTAGTCCCAACTTATATTCTAAAAATCCTCTAAATATTCAAAAAAGCAGCTTTATGATTAAATCATGAGGACGATGGTACCTCCTGATTTAAAGGTGTTTTCTTCTTGAACATAGAAAATATTACTTTTCTTTTCGCATTTCTTCAAATTTCCCATCTCCTAGGATATTCCATTTGCTAGAGGCATAATGACATAAGGATGTGATAATATGTTTTAATAATATGTAGATAAAAATAATTAATGGAAGGATGAGAATTCCAGTGCTGGATCAGAGTCCCAGTAACACTAAACACTCATTCTTCATATTCACACAGAAGCTAGAATCTACATTACCCATTTATTACCATATTTACTTAACACCTTTCTTTTCCAAGAAGTCTTGCTTGGAAAGAGATGAATGTATCCAGTGGCTTTGAGCCCAAGAATTCAAGGATTAAGTTGCATAATATTTTAGTGCAATACTCTTTGGAAAGATGATGTAGTGTCTTCAGCTGGAGGTTCCGCATGGTAGAGCAGGTTGGCCTGAAGTTTGTGTCATGCTGAGGAAAGTGACAAATGGTCTATCACTTTTGATTTAAGAATCCCCTGTTTTTACTTAAAAGTTTGGGAATTATTTTAGCTATTTTGAGGGACTCTACTATGAAGTAGTGGCACACATGTCTCTGCTGTGCTCACTAACGATCTTTCACAATGATGACAATTGCTTACCTGTGCAGGCTGCTTTACAATCCACAAGTTTTTTTCAGAACCAGTATGTCTTTTTCACTTTGCCGTAGGGCTGGATAAATATCTCTAGTCCCGTTTTGTAAATGAGAAACTGAATCTTTGAGTAGATATCTTGATTAGACACAGTAAACATTCAGTTATTTAGCAAGAGTATGGAATATGTTATACTACATTCCATTATATATTATATAATGGGCAGGGCTTTGCTTACCAATTTTTAAAATAAAATGTGTTATATTTTACACATTATAAATATAATATAATATATTATTATGAATTATTGATATATACAGTGAAAATGTAATGTTAATAATTTAAACCTTACTACCAAAATTGGTAAACTAATTGCATAAAATTCAAATAAAGAAAAAAGGTGTTGAGGAGTACCTACGTCTTCGAGACGCTGCACTACACATAACATTGACAAAGTGCTAATAAGGTCTAAGTTGTGATAAAACAATGATTCTTCACTCTACTAATTTTATTAAACTGATACTTCTTTATAAATGTCCACAAGAGATTTCCCTAAAACAATAGATTAATACTTCTGGAAAATGTTGACTTCTTCAATACATCTGAGTAGTGAATGAATTGGGAAATTTCAACGGATAACTTCCTGTTTCCGTGGAGAGAATTGACTCTTCATGAGTTGATTAGGCAGTAGAATTGGGCAAGAGTTTAAGAGACAGTGTTAATTCTCCAATGCCATGCAGAGAAAAGCTATTACAAAATGAATGATTTTTTTTTATTTCAGAATATTATGGGGGTACAAACATTTTGTTTACATATAATGCCTTTGCCTCACTCAAACCAGGGCCACAAGTGTGCTGTTCCCCCATACAGTGCGCACTGCATCCATTAGTTGTGGATTTATCCCCTCAACCCCCCACACATGACTGGCACCCAGTGAATACTACTATCATGTGAGCACCTTAGTGTTGATCAGTTAGTACCAATTTGATGCCGAGTACATGTGGTTCTTGTTTTTCCATTCTCGTGATACCTTACTTCAAAGGATGGACTCAAGCTCTATCCAGGATAATATAAGAAATGCTAGTTCACACCATTGATTTTTATAGTTGAGTATACTCCATAGTGTACATATACCACACTTTATTAATCCTTTCATGTATTGATGGGCACTTGGGTTGTTTCCACATCTTTGCAATTGTGAATTGTGTTGCCATAAACATTCAAGTGCAAATGTTTTTATTATAGAATGTCTTTTGTTCCTTTGGGTAGATGCCTAGTAGTGAGATTGCTGGATCAAATGGTATTTCTATATTTATCTCTTTGAGATATCTCCAAATTACTTTCCACAGGGATTGTACTCATTTGTAGTCCCACCAGCAGTGTAAGAGTGATCCAGTCTCTCCACATCTGCACAAGCATTTGTTGTTTTGGGACTCTTTGAGAAAGGCCATTCTCACTGGGGTTAGGTGATATCTCATTGTTGTTTTGATTTCCATTTCCCCAATGATTAGAGATATTGAGCACTTTTTTATATGTTTGCTGGCCATTATTCTGTCTTCTTTTGAAAAGTTTCTGTTCATGTCCTTTGCCCATTTATTGATGGGGCTGTCTGATTTTTGTCTTGTTAATTTTCTTAAGTTCTATACAGATTCTTGTTATCAGTCCTTTATCAGATATGTAGAATGCAAATATTTTCTAGGCTGAATCAGGGAGAAATAGAATTCCTGAACAGACTAAGATCAAGCACAGAAATTGAAGCAGCAATTAAAAATCTTCCAACAAAAAAAAGTCCAGCACCAGATAGGTTCACACCTGAATTTTACCAAACTTACAAAGAAGAAATAATACGTATACTTTAGAAATTATTCCACAACATTGAGAAGGATGGTGTCCTCCCCAACTCATTCTACAAAGCCAATATCACCTTGATACCAAAGCCAAGAAAGGACACAACAAAAAAAGAAAACTGTGGACTAATATCCTTCATGAATATAGATGCAAAAATCCTCAATAAAATCTTAGCAAACCAAATCCAATAGCACATCAAAAAAATAATTCATCATGACCAGGTGGGCTTTATAGCAGAGATGCAAGGCTGGTTCAACATATGCAAATCTATAAATGCAATTCACCATATCAATAAAATGAATGATTTTAAAAAATAGTCTTTGGTTGTGTATAGAGTTATGATAGTGTTTTGCTTTCTTGTCCCCAATCTAATCCCTTTCAAACACAGACAAAATTCTGTGAAGGTAATGTCTCAAATTTCTAAGTCAGTCAACATATACTTATTAAATGTCACTATGTGCAAAGCATAGTACATAATTGTTGTTGCAGTGTCTCAAAGGAAATTGACTGCTGCTTTTGTCACGTGTTCAATATTTTTTCTGAGAAGAGAAACATATTTCTACACAACAAATCTATTTACACAGCTCTCTGCTTTGTAATAAATTCAATCAATAATTTTCAGTTTTCTCAGGGAAATACGAACCAATCTTAGGTATTAAAAGTAAATATTAATTATATAGTAGTGGAATTTTTGCTTTGACACAATCTGAAAAAAAAAAAGAAACCTCTGGAGAAATCCATATACCATATACTGAAAATGTCAATCCAATATTTTGAAATATTTACAACCTCTCTCTGAGAAAATGATTGGGGTGAAATACCTGAGGCACTTTCAGAAGTTTTCGAGTTGGAGGGAAGGAGAGAGTGTTCAGCACAAGGCAGTCTTCAAGGCAATGTGAGAATGTAAAGTAACTTTTCTACAATTACTTCATTACATTTTACAACTTTTTTCCAGATTGATTCAAGTCTCCTTTGTTGTTCTAACGATGAAGGTCAATTATAGGATTTGCCAAGAGAAGGTCTTAGGTAAGATTGTTTCTGAAACACAAAGAGTTTGCTTGAGGAGACTGGGTATAGTATAAAGAATCATCCCATTTAAAACTCAGCTTTCCATAAGAAAGAATGAAATCGTGTCCCTTGTGGCAACATGGATGAAACTGGAGGCTATTATCTTAAGTAAAATAATTCAGAAACAGACAGTCAAATACTAAATGTTCTCACTTATAAGTGGGAGCTAAATAATGTGTACCCACGGATATAGAGAATGAAATAATACACATTAGAGACTAAGAAGGGTGGGAGTGGGGTGAGGGGTGAAAAATTACTTAATGCGTACAATGAACACTATTCAGGTGATGGTCACACTAAAAGCCCAAACATTGCATTTATGTACTATATTCATGTAAGAAAACTGCACTTGTACCTTCTAAATCTATACAAGTAAAAAAAAATTAAAAATAGGCTTTCACAGTGGTTTCTTTATATAAGATGGTCCCCACTCCTAAATGTGGAGATCACTGCTACTGTTCACTTGAAGGTAGGGTATTATTTTCAGAGGATGCAACAAAAGATAATTTTTTTGGTTTTTTTTTTTTTGGTGATTTACTCATATTCTTTTTGAAAATCTTTTGTTCTCAAAGACTCTCTCCCTTGTACACTTCACAACATTTCCATCATTCAAAATGACCTCAATAACATTTCCTCTGTGAGGAATTTCCGGAATCTTCTTCAGTGTTTGGTTAAGTTATTGATTCCACTAGGCTTCCATAACATTCCATACCCATCTCCACCAGTGCTAACTCATGTATGTATTGTACATACATGGCTGTCTCCCCTCTTTGAGGTCCTAGAGGGCGACAACCACTATAGTGATTGCCTGAAGCTATGTGTTGGCTAGACAAATAGAAGTGGATACATCATCCAATTCATTCATAAATTGCATATGTGTTCTTATCTCTCCCTTACATTGGGCTTTCCCTCCAAAGGTCCTGCTTCCCATGGTGCACATGGTTCATCATATGCATCAAGATATTAGGAACATTAAGCAGGTGACAAATATCAACAATGAGCTGGGGATTTATTGTAATCAACCAATATGCACATCCTTGTAATTGCTCAGAGCTTTTTGCTCCATAATTATATGGTTGCCTCGGTGTAGCCATTCAATGATGGTATAATTAGTGGGTAATTAACTAAAGCATTTGCCAAGATGCTGCAGAGCATAAAACGTGTGCAGGTTGAACAGGAGGATTGATAAACTACTTAGTCAACAGTTAAAAAAAAAAAAAAAAACTTTAGCATACCCCTTTCAAGCCTCAGCGATTGTAAATTCCTTTCTGGCTCATACACTCTGCACTTTGTTCCACAAGTTGTTTTGGGAGCTACCCTAAGCCTGGAAAGGGGACATCCAAGCCCTGCTTTACTGCCTCTCTCACCCTACCTGCACTTTTGCACATACCCTTTTCCCACTTCCAAAACTGCCCCTCCCACCCACCCCACCATGCCTTTTCCCCACTTCCTAGTCTTCATAGCACTTACCAGTTCACAAATGGGTTCTGCATTTGTGACTGTATTTAAGAGCAAGGTGGATTCTGCAAGCATTGGCTCCAATTTAGAGATGGAAAAAAGGCTTGGAGAGCTTAAGCCACTTGCTGTAGTTTAAATGGCCATTTGGTGTTAAAACATATGTTTCAAACCTGAGCACCTTTCGGAATCTAAAACGAGTGCTCTTTATAATGTACTTAGTGAAAAATTGGGCATATCCAAAGCAAAAGAAGAGGCAGAGAAGAGTACTTTTGGGAGAAAAAGAAAAAGGTAGAATAAAAAAATAAAAGCAGAGAAATGTTGAGAAGAAGTGAGGAGTGTTGTTGAAACATAACAAAATACTTTCAAAACTCTTGAGCACTAATCAACACATAAGTGACATCCTCTTGTATAAGAATTTCTTCCTTTGTAAAAGTACAATATTAGTAGTACCTGAGTCATAAGCTTGCAATGCTTACTAACTAACCAGCTTGGAAGGTTAACTAACTGAGATGGTGCATGTTAAACACTCAGGACTGTGCCAGATATATAGTAACCACTAGTGATTGAGAGCTATTAGGAAAAGAGAGAGAGAGAGAAATGAATACATATACAGTTCCACATGAAAGAGAATCTAGGGTGTTTGAGGAAAAAAATGGACCCTGTTGCCCACCCTGCACTGCCCAGGGGAGATGTGAGGACTCATAGGCTGTGAGTCACGCTCTTGGGGCTGGGACACGGATTCTCTGTTGTAGTGATGGATATTCCCTGCCTGCCTAGCCTGGGGCCATTGAATATTGGATTCCAGTAGCTGAGCCATCTTGCTCTGATTCCATCCTTGCTAAGCAATTTTGTTTATGACTTGGTTCCCCTCAGAGCCAGGGAGATGCTTTCCAAATGCCAGCACATGAAGCTCAGTCCAAAACGCATTCATTTTACTGCTGTAAATCTAAAAAAAAAAAAAAAGCTTTCTAGGTTGTGCATTATCCACAGGGGTAACTAGTTTGGTAACTCACACTTTATTGGCCTCCTTTTCTTCCATGTTTTTCTTTGCACTCCTCTATTGGGATTTCTTTTACTTTCCAAATAAACTAGTTACCTTGACATCCTTGCTTCAGGGTCTGCCCCCAAGGGAACCCAAACCATGACAATGTTCATTCTTCTCCTGGTCTCTCTCTTCTCTGCCTCTCATCTTGGCTTTCTTCTCTTAGGCTGCTCCACACAGCAGGAGACACTCACCATCGGGAGTGATATCATGTACATGTAGGTCATGATGCAGGGAAGAAGAGAGCCATTCTTCCAACTCTAACTCAGAAAAGTCCTGGGAAGAACGCTGGTCTGTCATATGAAGTAGGTATCAAGGGAGGGCAATGCTTTGCTTTCTCTGGACTGAGTGATGGCCCAGGCAGGAGGGGCAGGTACTGGGACTAGCAGCCCTGTCAGAAACTCATCACATGTGTGAGGAACAGTCCCCTAAATGAGGAAAATGAAGGAGAGTTACCAAAAGAAGAGATGAGGTGGAATGAAGGCCGAGAGTCTCTATAGCTTGTCCCCTTCACAAAGACAGCCAGACAACAAATAAACAAATACATTTTTATGAAAATAACTGAGGGGGGGCACCAGCATGCATCAGAGGAGAATCAGAAATCCTGGGGAGTGGAGAAACTCGGATGGCCACATAGAGAATGGAAGGGAAATGCTGGGCCTCCACCACCCCATTCTCCAACCAGAATCATCAGCTAGGCACCAGGAGGAACTTCTCCTTTTGGCAAGGAGGTAAGCAACAGGATCCTAGCAAGCCCCATCAATACTTGGAATGTCACCACTGGGGTGCAATACCCACAGGCCTCAGCCCAGCTGAGGGAGCTGCCTGGAGTCCACATAGCTGTGCTCCCCACAGAGAAATAGCTAACACTGTGCCCCGGCACCACCCCTGTGGTCTGCTCAGCTACTGTGCTACATCATAACGGAATTGGAACTGCACCTGTTGTTTTTCTTGCTTTGGGGGCAAGTAGCCATGCTCCACTTCATCCCTGAGGCTAAGCCACTGCCAAACCCACCCTGGCTGTGCTGTGAGCAGCTGTTACCTCCTTCCTTGTGGGGCTAAGCGAAGGTGGAGCTGCTCCACCTACCCCTCCCTCTGACCCTTTGGGCTGCAGCTGAAGCAGAACCCTCCCTCCTGGAGAAACAGTACCTTGGCAGCTCAGAGCCTGGTGCCTAAGTTGAAGGAAGGCCCCGCATCCCAGAAATTTGTGCCTTGACTGCCCAGAGCAGTCACACCCCCCAATACCTAATCTGAAGTGGTACCCTGCATCCCAGGGAAACAGTGCCTGAGCCACCCAGAATAGTCATGGGCCGCAGGCCTGAGCTGAAGTGGTAAATTTCCCCCTGGGGAATTGATGCCCTGGCTGAGCTAAGCAGGCAAACATTTCAGGCTGAATTGATGTGGTACTCTGTATTCCAGGGAACAGAGCAGTGGCTGAACTGAGACACTGTGCCCTACAGGGCAAACAACTCTAGTATCCTGATTTCCTGGATCTGGGCAAACTCCCTAGAATTTGAGCCACTGAGACACCCTTCTCCCTGGGGAGTGGAATCATCACTGTGCTCTTCCCTGTGGCCCCCCAGGGCCCAAATGACAGCTCAGCTCTACCATTCTGGGGCAGTTTCTGTCATAGCACCTGGCCTCACAATATCTGGGGTACCACTAAGCCCTTCCATCCCAGGGTCTAGAGTCACTAATATATAGTACCTAATCCCTTGGGACTTGAGTTACCCTATTGGCTCAGGTTCCTGAATTGTAGCTGTATCCTGCTCCCCAGGCTCCAAACTCCAGAGTACTCCTTCTCCAGAGTCAAGCCAGTTCTGTTCCCTGTCCCCAACCCCCAGGTAGAATCACAGCTATAATTCGGGCCCCTGGTCCCAAGATACTAGGTGTACTTCAGTCACAAATCCTGGCTCTATGAGCATTCTACATCCAACCCTACCACAGAGAGCAAACTTGCACCCCAAGACACAGGTGCCATAATAGGTTCACAAGACTTTTAGGCTGGGACCTCAGCCCCACAGCCACTCTGAACACCTGCACCTGGAACCCAGCACCACTGCAACTGCTTTAGGCCATGTCAGACTTGACATTAAGAGAGATGCCCTTAGATAACTCTCCCCATTGTGTCCTCACAAGAATAGAAGAACCCAAGAAGCCCTCAACACTGAAAAGATTAACAACCTATGCTGCCATTGCCACTGCCACAAAATTCTATAGCCTAGGCCACTGAGGTGCACATAGTTATTGCTGATGTTGAATGCCACTGGAGGCTGCATGGAGACTATACCACTGTGCTTATCTGGAAACAGAGCCATCACATCTTTCCCAACCAGCACATTAAAACCAAACCCACAGCAGGTGAAGGGCTTTCTCTATGAAAGCCACTCTAGAAAGTTTAGAAGAGGCATTCATTTGACCAGATCTGTAGATATCAACATAGGAAGACAAGAAATATGAAAAAGCAATAATATGACATCCCCAAAGGAATAATAACTTTCTAGTTGCAGAACTCAATGAAAAGAAAATCAAAGAACTGCCAAGAAAGAAATTCAAAATGATATTCTTAAGGAAATTCAACAAGATACAAGAAAATACAGGCAATTCAATGACATCAGGAAAACAATCCACAGTATGAATAAGAAATTCAACAAAGACATAGAAATTATAAAAAAACAGAACTCCTGCAGCCAAAGAATTTAATGAACAAAATAAAAAGTATAACAGAAAGCTTCAACATTAGGCATGATCAAGCAGAAGAAAGAATCACTAAACTTGAAGATAGGTCATTTGAATTTACCCAAAGGGAAAAAAAAAGAAATAAGAATTAAAAAGAGCAAAGAGAGTCTACATGACTTTATGGGACATCATGAAGTCAACAAACATTGGAATTACAGGATTTTTAGAAAGAGAAGAGAAGGAAAAGGGTGTAGAAAACATATTTAATAAAAGAATGGTTGAAAACTTCCCAAATCTAGAAAGAAATATATACATCCAGAGTCAGGAAGCTCAAAGGTTTCCAATAGATTCAATCCAAAAAGATTCTTCCTGAGACATATTATAGTCAAATTATCCAAAGTCAAAGACAAAGAGAGAATTCTAAAATCAGCAAGAGGAAAGCATGAAGTCACATATAAGGGAATCCCCATTACATTAACAATAGATTTCTTCACCAGGCCAGGAGAGAATGGAATGATTTATTCAATATGCTGAAAAAAAATTGTCAGCTAATGATACCATACCCAGCAAAGCTATCCTCTAGAAATGAGGGGAAATAAAGTCTTTCCTGGACAAGCAAACACTTAGGGAATTTATCACCACTAGATTGGCCTTACGAGAAATGCTCAAGGGAGCTCTACAACTAGAGTCAAATGATAAGTAATCATTATTATAGAAAACACAAAAGTATAAAACTCACTAACAGAGCAGATACAAAAAGGAGAAAGAAATAAGAATCAAACCTTAGTGCTAAAAAACCCAAGTACCTAGAAATAAATTTAACAAAGGAGATGAAAGATCTCTACAAGTGAAACTATAAAACACTAATGAAAGAAATTAAAGAGGACACAAGAAATAGACACCCCATGTTCCATGGAGTGGAAGAACTGATATTGTGAAAATGAACATACTACCAAGAGCAATGTATAAATTCAATGCAATCCCTATGGAAATACCAATGACATTCTTTATAGAAATAGAAAAAAATTTCTAAAATTTTTATGGAACTACGAAATACATCAAGTAGCCAAAGCAATCCTGAACAAAAAGAGCAAAGCTGGAAGCATAACAATACCACAATACAAGACTTCAAAATATGCTACAAAGCTATATAGTAACCAAAGACGAGTGGTTCTGGCATGAAAACAGACACATCGACCAGTGGAACAGAATAGAGAACCTAGAAATAAATCATCACATTTACAGCCAACTGATATTTAATAAAGATTCCAAGAACATACATTGGGGAAAAGGCAGCCTCTTCAATAAGTGGTGCTGGGAAAACTAGATATCTCTATGCAGAAGAATGAAAATAAACTCCTATCTCTTACCATATACAAAAATCAATCAGAAAGCATTAAAAACTTAAATGTAAGGCCTGAAACTATGAATCTACTTGAATAAAACCTAAGGGAAATGATTCAGGACATTGTTCTGAGCAAAGACTTTATGGAGAGGACCTCAAAATCACAGACAACAAGGTACAACATACACAAATAAGACTATAGCAAGCTAAAAATCTCCTGCACAGCAAAGGAAACAATCAACAGAGTAAAGGGACAACCTGCAGAATGGGGGAAATATTTGCAACCTATTCATCTGACAAGTGACTAATATCCAGAATACACAAGGAACTCAAACAACTCAACAGCAAAGAAAACAAATAATTTGATTACAGAGAAAAGATGTGAATGGACATTCTTAAAGGAAGGCATACAAATCACCAACTAATATATGAAAAAACGCTCAACATTACTAATCATCAGGGAAATTCAAACCAAAACCACAATGAGATATCATATAACCCCAGTTAGAATGGCTATTACTAAAGAGACAAAAAATAACAAATATTGATGAAGATGTAGAGAAGGGAAATGCTTGTACACTGTTGGTAGAAATGCAAATTAGTATAGCTATTATGGAAAAGAATATGAAGGTTCCTCATAAAACTAAAAATAGAACTACTATATGGCTTAGCAATCCCACTACTGGAGATATACCCAAAAGAAAGAAAATCAGTATGTCAAAGAGATATCTGCATTCCCATGTTTATTGCAACACTATTTATAATAATTAAGATATGGAGTCAACCTAAGTGTCCATCAACAGATGAATGGATAAAGAGTTTGTGGTACATGTATACAATAAAGTATTATTCAGTCAAAATGAATAAATATTGTCATTTCCTGCAGCATAGATGAAACTGGAGGTCATTATGTTAAATGAAATAAACGAGGCACAGACACAAAATACTTACTGCATTTTCTCACTCACATGTAAAAGCTAAAAAATTTGATATCTGGGTTTTTCTCTAAAGCATCAGTATGAAAGGCAGCTGCTAAAGTTCAAATGTCCCCTCCAAAAGTCAAGTTGAAATTTAATTGCCTATGTAACAATATTGGGAAGTAGGGCCTTAAAAAGTGTTGAGATCAGAGGGCTCTGCCCTAATGATTGGATTAATGCAGCTATCATTTGAGTGGGTTAGTTAATGCAGGAGTGATCTACTAATAAAAGAATAAGTTTGGCCCCCATTCTTTCTCATACAACTTCTGCCATGTTATAAAGCAGCACAAAGACCCTTGCCTGATGTCAGTACCATGCTCTTGGACTTCCTAGCCTCCAGAACCATGAGCCAAACATATTCTCTCTCTCTCTCTCTCTCTCTCTCTCTCATTTTTTATAAATTACACAGTCTGCGGTGTTCTGTTATAGCATAAGAAAACAGACTAAGGTGGCTGTTAAGTGATCAGTCCTCATCACTGCCTATTTGCTAGGTGCTGCTGATGAAAGAACACTGAACTGGGAATCAGTAAAACTGGTTTTTAGCCTCTGTTCATCCTGAAGCTGTGACCCTCACCTTTAAGCCTCAGCTTTTCATTATGAAGATATTTGAATACGATCTTTAAAATCCCAGCCTTAATGTGCTGTAATTCCTGGGAACTTTGACATGCCTGTGTTCAAAATAAAAAATATTTCATTGAGGACAAGATAAGAGAGCATTTTTCTTTGTGCTGTTATTCTGATTAATATTGAATAATGTTCTATACTAATTTAAAGAACTAACAATTGCTCATAATTGAATACAGAATAAATTCTCAATAATAGTTTTATTTTATGATCAGTTTTGCTATATTTGTAAAAAAAAATAAACAAGAGCAAAGCAATTATCATGTAATCTTCCTACTGAAACTTGCTTCCCCTGTTGCTTTGCTAGCTTCTCTTTAAAAATAGTAACAAAATAATAAAACTCACAAACTAATTTCAAGCTTCCTGTTCAGACTTCCACATGCCCTTCATCCAGCTTCCTGAATGTTTATGATAGATTTTTTTCATGACTAAGAAATTAATACTTACTTGTACGATAATATTAGGGTTTGATAATTGCATAGTATCATGTATTCACCACCACTGTACTATATAGAACTGTTCCATCATCTTAAAATTCTCTTTTTACAATCTCTTGGTACTCTAACCACCCCCAACCCCTGGCAATTACTGGTATGTTTTTCATCCCTGTAGTTTTGCCTTTTCTAGAATGTCAGATAAATGTAATCACACAATATCTAGGCTTTTAAATATAGCTTTTTTTACTAGGCAAGATGGATTTAAGATTCACCCATGTTGGTGCATGAATCCATAGCTTGTTCTTTTATATTCTAATAGTATTCCATTAGGTATCATGGATATTTTTATCCATTCAACTGTTGAAGAGTACTTTCTTTGTTTTCAGTTTTGGGATATTATAAATAAACAGGCTAAAAATATCCATATATAAGTTTTTGTATCAACATAAGCTTTCAATTTATGTGGGTAAATTTCTAGAAGAAATGCTGGATCATATAGGTACATGTTTAACTTTACAAGAAACTGCCAAACTATATTTCAAAATGATTCTGATATTTTGTATTCAAAATAGCAATGAATGGAGTTCCTGGTGCTGTATAGCGTCACCAAACACTTAAAATTTTTAGCTTATTTTAGCCATTTTAATGGGTGTACAAAAGTATATAATTTTGTTTTTAATTTCAATTCCCTAATAACAAATTATCTATGCATCCTTTCATATGCTTATTTCCAATTTTATATCATTGGTGGAGAGTTGATTCAGATTTACCATTTTTTATTGAGTTGTTTTCTTGTTGAGTTTTAACTATTCTTTATATTTTCTGGAGATATATTCTTTAGCGGATGTGGGATTTACAAATAGTTTCTTAGTGTCTGTGACTTGTCTTTTTATTCTCTTAAAAATGTCTTTTACAGATAAAAAGCTTTTAATTTTGGCAGAGTCTAATTTATTAATATGTTCTTTTATGACTCATGCTTTTGAAGTCCTATTTAAAACTCCTAATAAAACTCAAGGTCATGTAGATTTTCTCCTGCTTTCTTCTAGAAGAATTTTTAGTATTATGTTTTACACCTGGGGCTATAATACATATTGAGTTAATTTTTGATATAAGATATGAAGCATATGTCAAGGTTCATTGTTTTATAAATGGATGTTCAATTTTTCCAGCATCATTAGTTGAATAGACTGTACTTTCTCCATTGAATTGCCTTTGCACTTTTGTCAAAATTTACTCAACTTTATATTTGTTTTGCTCTATGTTTGAGCTCTCTCTTATGTTTCATTGATCTATTTGCTTCCTTTCAGCATTACCTAGCTTAATTATTATAGATTTGGTAAGTCTTGAAATTGGATATTGTAGGACCTCCAACTTCTTCTTTTTTCATAATCGTTTTGACTCTTGTTACTTTTGTATTCTCCAAAAGCCTTAGAATAATATTGTAAATATCTACAATAAAGCATGTTGGAATTTTGTTTGGAATTGCACTGAACCTATAGATCAAATTGAGAGATTTAGAATGTAAACAATATTGAGTCTCATATTTCATGAGCAAGATATATCCATTTATATAGGTTTCTTTGTTTCATCAATTTTTGAAGATTTTAACATAAAAATCCTACAAATATTTTATTATATTTATTTCTAATAATTTCATATTTTGGAGGTTATTTTGATTTAGAATAAGTTTAGTTTTGCAGAAAACATAGCACAACTGTACCCATATACGCTTCAACCAGATTCCTCTAATGTTAACATTTTCACTTACCATGGATCATTGTCACACTTAGAAATTAGCTCAGAACAACATTCACTAAACTTCAGACTTTATTCAGATTTCTCCAAATTTTCATTAATGTCTTTTACATTTTCCAGCATCTAATTTGGAATACATGTTGCCTCTGATCTGTGATAGTTTTCCAGTGTTTCCTTGCTTACCATGAGATTGACATTTTTGAAGAGCGAAAGCTTGTATTAAAATATTTAAATTATTTAATAAAAATACTAATCAGGTATTTTGTAGGAAGTCTCTCAATTTTGGTTCTCATGATTAGACTGTAGTTATTGGTTTTGGGAAAGAATACCACAGAAGTATATTACCCTTTTAATTGCATCAGTTAAAATAGGTGATATCAGTGTGAGTCATTCTCTGTGATGTTAATCTTATTCCCCTGGTTAGGATGATGTATGCCAGGTTTCTTTTCTGTAAAGTTACTATTTCTTTTTTTCCGTGCTCTTCTTTGGAAGTGAACCACCTTTGGAAGTGACTTCTTTGGAAGTCCAAAAGACACTCAAGGAAAGAGGGATTAAGCTCTACTTCCTGAAGTGGGAAATGTTCACATGCATCATTTAGACATTTTATATTAGAGAACTCTATACTTCTCCGCGTGTATCTATTCATGTTGTTTGTTTGTATTTTTTAATAGACATTTTACCTTAGAATAGTTTTACTTTTGTAGAACTATTGTGAGAATATACAGAGAATTCATACATACCTCACAAAAAGCTATCCCTATTAGTAATATCCTACATTACTATTACTATGAGTTTTTCACAAAACCAATGTTGAACCAATATTGATACATAATCATTAACTAAAGTTTATACTCTATTCATATTTTTAAAAAGTTTTTCCCTAATGTATTTTTTTCTGTTCCAGAATCCCATTTAGAAAACCATTTAGTAGTCATGTTTTGGGGGGCTTCTCTTGCCTGTGACAGTTTCTCAAATGGTTCTTTTTTTTTTTTTTTCTTTAATGACCTTGCCGGCTTTGATCTTGTTTTTGATTGCTGATCTGGAATATTGTAGATGTTATAGTCTGAGATGCGAGAAATGACCACCTAAAGACTGAATTGAGCCAAATTAGGAGTCTCTATTAGCTGGCCAGCAACCACCCCTGTTCTGGGAAAGTCCAGACACAGAGAATGGCCCTGATCTTAAAGTGGGCAGGGGATATATACCTTCACCACCAACAATACTAACAACACACATACAGCTCAGAACATGTTGATTACAATAATTCATAAGCAAGCAACCTTACAGAAGCAGATAGCACCAGTTAAATCAAGGAACATTTTTTTGAGGAACATCCAAGGAACATTTCTCCAAGGGACAGCCAAGTGTAGTACAATGTAACTATACACACCTAATGATTTTAAACAATCACTTACAAGTTAATCACTGTATAAATTTTTTCTGTTATTCATGTATTCTTCTCTCAACTTCACACAGCAGTGAGTCCATAAACAAGATGGCTGCACTAGCCTGTATACAAGATGACTTCCCTTAAGCTCATAACTATAGTGAGTACTGTGCCTCATCACATTCCCCACTGGTTTTACTTAAAATCAAATCCTTGATTCATCTCCACACATATGGTGATAATGGGTGCGCAATACCATGAGCATAACACTTTGTATTTTCTTTCGTATGTACACCAACAGATAATTTAGAACACACGGACCCACTAACAGGGATAGGAAAAACAAAACTAAAGGTCCTGCTAAGGACAATAAGAGAGTAGATAACCAGGCGGACTAAGAGAACAAGTTTTCATACCAGTTGTTATCTTTTTGTCTTTGCTCCTCTCTCTCCCAAAGTCTGTAATGTACTTGGGAGAGACTGTTCCTTATTACTCCTGAATGGTTTACATAGAAACAACATGTCTCCCCTAGGGCCACACATAATCCTCCTTGTTTGAGAAACAAGAGGTCTAGCCCTGGGCGGTTTTGTAAAACAACTTCTGCTAATGAGTCTACTGACTGTTCCAACTGACTAACAGACTTTTTTAGTCAGCTCAAGTCAAGATCAATCTGCTGACTCAGGACCCTAAAATTTTGATTACTAGTTATAAGTGCAGTAGTCCCTACAGTGGCCAACCCAGCTATACCCAGCCTTACTAAAAAAGGAATTAGGATGGGTATAGCTCTTTTAGTACGCCATGATACTGACGACTGTAAGTATTCTCTTCTGCTGTCTCCAGAATAAAAATAGACTTGGGGAACTATATATGCTAATACACAAAGATCTTTTTCTTGAAATATCACAGCGGGCCTGACACAAGAGGTTATACCTGTTGTACAAGCAAACCAAGTGCCATTTGGTGCTACAAGTAATCGGTGGTGTTCTGGGTCTGAGAAGTTATTTACTTTTATTCATTTACCACAGGAGCTTTTATATGGAGAACGTTTTAGGCCAAAGTTGAGAGGATAAAGACAGGTTCTTTGTCCCTGTAAACCTTCTAAGCTTTTGACCCCATTTACACAAATGACGCTCCTGTGCATCCTCTCCAGTTAAATTCCTAATACATGCTCCCAGGGGCCTATGGAGCGATTTGCTCCAACCCCTATGTAATAGGGTGGTTCTGGATTTAGGCATAACCAACCATCTTTAGTCATAGCAGGGTTAGTTTGATTGATAAAGTTATACATAGAATCCAACAAATTAAGCAGAGGCTGCCAGTGAGGCAGTGGTAATGAATCATGATCAAGGGAAACTGAAGGAGATGGAACCAAAGGTCCAGAGGGTGAAGGCACTGTTGGGGGAGCAGCAGGACCAAAATAGATTCCCCTGTTAGGCCCAATAGGGTTAAGCTGCCGGGATGGCGTGAATCTTTGTATAGTAAAACAGACTCCTGGGTCCCAATAGCCCCCTGTTGTGGAATACAGCCAGAAGCCCCAAGTTTTTCCTGAGGCCCAATCCTGAGTTTGCCAGTGGGTGATTGTGATAGATACAGGGTTACATGAATTTAAAGTGTCACATCCAGGTTGTTTATGCACTAGTTGGATGTCTGGATCTTTATTTCCCCAAGAGGCCAGTGTCTCACAACCCCACTTGGCACAATAGTAATGGCCTTTTACTTGGCAATGTGGGGTCCCGGTGGAGGGGCAAGCATAATATTGGAGGCTTTGGATTCTCCGCCCCATCTGTAAAGAGTTACACCCAAACAGCTGACAAAGGTCAAAATGAAGAACTGGCTGTGATATGGTAGAATTGTGAGTCACCATAGTTCCATCAACCATTTGGGTGAGCACCCAGGTATAGTTTAGAGGTTGATGTGGTGATCCCACAGTGCCATGAATCACAAGGAACTAATAAATGTATGAGATAGTCTTATCTTTAGAGGCTCTCCGGATGGCTGGTTGCTCCATGTCTCAGACTGCTGCTCTGGTGAGGCCTTCTTGACTTGGGAATGATGAATCCAATGACGCTTGCCAGCAACTTTAACAGCCGTGGGTGTAGGAAGGATTACTGGCAGTGGTCCGGTCCACCTTGTTTCCAAGGTCACTGGTTGTAATTTCTTGGTCCACACAAGGTCCCCGGGCTGCACCTAGAATACAGTTTGCTTAGGAGGAAGGTTAGAAGGCCCGGGGTGGGCTACCTCTACCATTTCATGGTTGTGTTTCATGCTCGACTGGAGAGCCTGTAGGGATTTAAGAAGTATTGAGTCCCCTAGTTCCGCAACCCATTCCTCCCCTAATTTGGGGATGAGAGGGGGGAGGTCGGCCAAACATGATTTCATAGGGTGTCAGTCCTTTTACATAAGGGGTACATCTAGATCTTAGTAGGGCAAAAGGAAGGAGGCTCACCCAGTTTTCATCAGTCTCTAACCTTAGTTTAATTAGTGTTTTTTTAAGTCCTATTCATTGTTTCTACCTGTCCTGAACTCTGAGGCCTATAGAGACAATGTAATTTCCAATCAATTTTTAGCATCTGGGCCAACAATTGAGTTGTTCTGGCGATAAACGCCGGGCCATTGTCAGACCTCAATGTTAATGGGAGGCCAAATCTGGGGACAATTTCAGTCACTAACTTTTTCACAACTATTTGTGCTGTCTCTGACTTGGTAGGAAAAGCTTCTGCCCATCCAGAAAAAGTGTCGACGAACACAAGCAAATACTGGTATCCATAGTTACCTGGTTTCACTTCAGTGAAGTCCACTTCCCATTGTTCTCCCGGGGCTTGGCCCTGTAACCTAGTTCCTAGGGGAAGATTAATGCCGTTACTCGGATTTACCTGTGCACAGGTGAGACATCTTGCCGTTACTTGCCGAACCATCCGATGAAGCTGGGGGATATAGTAGTCCTTCTGAAGAAGCTCAGTCAGTTTTGTGCTTCCAAGGTGAGTGCTTTGATGAATCTGTTTAATTAAGTTTCATCCCAGGTGCTCAGGGACCAAGACCTTGTTATCTGGGAGAATTTCTCAACCTGTTGCATCAGTTCTAGTCTTTAGAGCTTTTCCAATTTTAACTTCTTCTTCCGTGTAGCTTGGAGAACATGGTAAGAGCCATTCTGGCAAGACAGGGAGAATCTGGAGGGGCCCCACTGGTTTTTGTGTGACCTCTTTGGCTGTTGTGTCAGCAAAAGCATTTCCCCGTGCCACTGGGGAATCAGTGGTTTGATGCCCCTTACAGTGGATAATAGCTACCCTTTTTGGTAACAAGATGGCTTCTAATAGGGCTAATATTTGAAGTTTATTTTTTATCTCCTTGCCTTCCGAGGTTAAGAGGCCCAGTTCTCAATAGAATGCTCCATGCATGTGAGCTGTAGCAAAGGCATATCTACTATCGGTGTAGATATTAACAGTCTTATCCCTTCCCTACCTCAGGGCTTGGGTCAAGGCTATAAGTTCTGCTCTCTGGGCTGAAGTCCCATGTCCCAGAGCTTGTGCCCAGATAACCCGGTCAGCAGTGACCACAGCTGCTCCTGCATATCTGACTCCTTCAGACATGTAGCTGCTTCCATCCGTGTATAATTCTTCATCAGGGTCTGGCCATGGCTGATCAGTGAGATCTGCTCTCAGATTGGCCAGTGACTCTAATATCTCATGGCAGTTATGCAGTGGCTTTGCCGGTTCATCGTCCCACAGTGGAGTGGCTGGGTTAAGAGCAGTTGTCTTCAGAAAATGAATCCGGGGGGGGGGGGTCTAACAACAGCACTTGGTACTGGGTTATACGTGAGTTGGAAAGCCATCTTTCAGGTGGACTTTTTAGTAGGGCCTCTACTGAGTGTGGAGCTATAATACACAAGTCCTGCCCCAAAGTGAGCTTAGAGGCTTCTTTTGCCAGGACGGCTGTCGCAGCAATGGCCCACAAGCAGTCTGGCCAGCCAGATGCTACAGGTCCAAACTGTTAGACAAGTATGCAACTGGTCTGTTTTCTTCTGGGCAATTTTATTAACTCAGACAGCACTTTTTAATCTCTCTACTTTTTGTAGCTTTTTCTAATATCAGGGGCCGACGAAGTGGAAAAAGGCATATTAATGGCACATCTATTTTCTGGTGTCTCTGGGTCTATGGGAGTATACAGGCAGTAAGCTTTAAAAAGGCATTCTAGGAACACTGCCAGAGAGACAAATTAGTTGGCCTGTTAGCTGCGGCCTGTATGCCCCCGAGCAGAGTCTGGCGATACCAATCAAGAGCCCCCTTACCTTGTTCCTTGTTTGGGTCCCACTTTGGGCGCGTGGAGGGGAGACATGTTGTATATAACCAGGATCTGTGGAGTTGCCCATCAGGGCCAGGGTTTGTCTTAACAGCTTTTTTGTGTATATGTTTTTTATATATCATCTTTTTTGTCTATCCCTGTTTTACGCCTGCCTAAACATTTACTCTATTTTAAGGGCCATACCTAGCCCCACCTGGCCCTGGAACTGTTTTACTTACTAGAGAAGAAGGCCCCTATAGTTAACAGGGTCCCTAGTGCTACGGCCCCCATCAGCATTGTTTTTATTAATGCCCAGTTTCTCTCTCTTTGACGCCGTGCCTCCTCCAGGGCCATGTCCCCATAGAGAGCTGTGAACTCTGCCCAGTCCCCACTGCTGTGAATCTTGTTGGCCAGCCGTGTCTCCAGGTAGACCACCATCCACTCCTGCACTTGTCCCACTAGTGGCTCTATCTCCCTGTTGACACTCTCAGCACATAGTGCAGCCCCAAAGATGAAGAAGGCCACAAGGCGGCCCCAATTGGGCCCCCCCTGGAAAAGCTCATTGGCGACCTGGGTGAAGCACTGCTGGGCTGAGCTGGGGGTCACATGCAGCTGAGCTGCCAGACCAGAGAAGGTACGCTGGAAGCAGGTCTCGAACTCATCTCCAGCTGCCCTCATGGCTTGGTGCAGTGGGTCAGCTGCTGCGCCCTTCTCTGGGCCAGTTTTACAGACATAACCCTTTTGTCTCAGCTTATAGCCTATAAGCTCACACCAAAGCTCGTGTGTCTGGGGCTGAGGCTGGGGTCGTCATCTGTACAAATGAATGGATACAATTAAAAAGCATACAAATGATCACCCTGAAAGTTTCTGGAAGTTTTTCAAAAAACATTAAATGGCGCGCAATTTTCACTTTACCCTGATTGACCCATTTTGAGGAAAAAAGGGAATAATCTTTAGATCTCAGGAATACTTGGTCCCGGCCCATCGCCTGGTGGCTGCCTTACAGAGGCCAGGAACCTGATCCCATGTTTCTGAAAAACAAGGACTATTGAGGGCAAAAGTCTAAACAGGGTAACTGAGAAAGAGTTTTAAAAAGGAGGACCAAGCCTATCATGGTCTAGTATAGCAGCATCAACAGAACCTGTTCCATTCTCTTAGGAGCTATGCCATAAAGTCCTCTACCAAACACCAGGGCCAAAAAGCCTGGTAGCAAGTAGACTAAACCTATCATGAAAAAAGTGAAATCAAGGAAAGGCTAAAGGAAGCCACAGAATTTATAGCGGTACCAGAGCAGGTGTCGGCAGCTTCCGGAGACCCCTCAAGAACACTCGCCCGTACTTGGTGGACAGTAGTTGCTGTCGAGAAACCCACAAAGGCACTCCTTGACCCTGTTCTGTGGTTAATAAATATAACTGGCAATCTGGGCAATAAGCTGGGCTAAAAGAATACCAGTGACTCAGCGCCAGAGCGGGAGGTGGTTCCCCCCTTGGATAGAGGGCAGTTTTTACAATGAATTGTTTATAACCCATAGGTAACAGACTGGAACGGCAACAGAGAGAGGGAGAAATTAGTAGATTTACTGGCTAGGAGGAGAAGGAGACAAATGAGAGTCGTTGCTAGGTGAAACAGGCGCCGACGATGCAGCAATCTGCAAAATTCTTTTGTTTTTCACGGTTACTTTTTGTTACAATAAGAGCAACACTTGATCAGATTTCAGTTTAAACTTATCTGGCACAGGGATTTTGAGCACGATTTGCTGTATACTCTTTCATGCTATAAAGTTTTTTACAATGACAAGACACAGAGACACAGAGACACAGATTTTCACATCGGGTGGGGTGGACTTTCAGGTGTCCGCCTGGCTGCTCCCCTCGCAGAGATTTAGGCGCATCTTGGCTGAAGTTGCTCCCGTATAAAGCCCGGGCAGGTCACCGCTCTTTCCAGAGGGTGAGTCACCGTTATGCCATACGACGTCGCCACAGAACAGCAGGTTAGGACCCACTCAAGCCCCGTAGCTATTCAGCCATGGGGCTATAACATTCTCACATCTCTCATCCAGGTGAGAGTCAGGAGGGGAGACGAGACAATAACACTGTTTGTGGTTGCGTTACTCAGACGGAGGCGGCACTCTAAAAGCAACATATACTAGTATCTAGACAACAATTAACATACAACAAATCAACCAGGAGTATTCAAACCAACATGAAACAAAATCCTAAAGTTTCTGGAAAAACCAAGCTATTAGGCATGGTGCCAAATAGTTGCTGACTCGGCCTTGCGGCCAAAACAGCGTTCCAAGCCCGAAAACAATGACCAAAACCCCGAGTGACGTCTCACTCCTTGGGGCTTGTTTCTGGGATCTTAGCTGCATCCAGCTTTCCCAAGGAACACCAAAATGGGCCCACCAAAGACAGACAAACCAAACATGGGCCCACCAAAGACAGACAAACCAAACACTCACCGGTGTAAGTCCAGAAGACTGGTTCAAGGAAATTGGTTAATTTTGAGGTGTTGGTGGCTGGAGCGTGGTCTGGCCATTGACTGGGGCTGAGGAACATCTCTCAGGAGCTCTCCCCTAGGCTAGGCACTGGACCCCACACCAGATCCCAGGCACCAGTGGTCACCAAGCGCACCGTGTGAGGGCCATCTCACTGGGGCCTCCAAATGTTATAGTCTGAGATGCGAGAAATGACCACCTAAAGACTGAATTGAGCCAAATTAGGAGTCTTCATTAGCTGGCCAGCAACCACCCCTGTTCTGGGAAAATCCAGATGCAGAGAATGGCCCCAATCTTAAAGTGAGCAGGGGTTATATACTTTCACCACTAACAATGCTAATAATACACATACAGCTCAGAACATGTTGATTACAATAATTCATAAGCAAGCAACCTTACAGAAGCAGATAGCACCAGTTAAATCAAGGAACATTTTTTTGAGGAACATCCAAGGAACATTTCTCCAAGGGACAGCCAAGTGTAGTACAATGTAACTATACACACCTAATGATTTTAAACAATCACTTACAAGTTAATCACTGTATAAATTTTTTCTGTTATTCATGTATTCTTCTCTCAACTTCACACAGCAGTGAGTCCGTACACAAGATGGCTGCACTAGCCTGTATACAAGATGGCTTCCCTTAAACTCATAAAACTATAGTGAGTACTGTGCCTCATGATAGTAGAATATTTCTTAATTATGATTTGTCTGATGTTTTCCTAAGGATTAGACTGTGGTTATCACTTTGGGGAGAAAGACCATAAAGGAGACAAAGTGCTATTTTTATCACATCATGATGAGAGTACAGACTAACGAGATGACTCATCACTGTTGATATTAACTTTGGTCACCTGGCTGGAGATAGTACTTGTCAGATTTCTCCATTGTAAAGTTACTTTTTTTCTTCATACTGCATACCTCTGGAAGAAAGTCATTCTACATAGCCCACATTGAAGAAGTGAGGAGTTATAATCTACCTCCTTGATGATGGAATAACTACATAAATTACTTGGAATTCTTCTGCATGAGATATTTGTCTATTATTTTCATTAATTTATTTAGCCAATCATTAATTTATATTGATAAAGACTCATGGATATTTATTTTTTGGGGAGTATAATCCAATCTACTTTATTATGTGCTGAAATCGTTTTAGCTTTGGTCATTGGAAGGTATTTCAATTGGCTCCTTTATCTTTCAACATGATGTCATCATTGTGGATCCTATTTAAAATTAATTTTTGTACACTTTCTTATTTTCTGGCATTATAAGATCCTCCAAGCTCATCTTGCTTATGTCAAACTTAATATACATGTAAATTAGTTTCACATTTTCTAGCCCATACCCCTGTGAGAAACACATTTGCTAATAAAATACAGTATTTTTGAGTAGTTCTTTCTGTCTTTAGTCTCATAGACACCAGTCAAAACACTATCTTCTATTAGGCATCTACCCAAAAAAGCAAAAGACATTCTATAATAAAGACATCTGCACCTGAATGTTTATGACAGCACAATTCACTATTGCAAAGATGTGGAAACAACCCAAGTGCCCGTCAATTCATGAGTGGATTATTAAAATTTGGTGTATGTATGCAATGGAATATTACTCAATTATAAGAAACGATGGTGATCTAGTACCTCTTATATTTTCCTGGATAGAGCTTGAGCCCATCCTCCAAAGTGAGGTTATCACAAGAATGGAAGAATAGGCACCACATGTACTCGCCATCAAATTGGCACTAACTGATCAAGACTATGGTGCTCACACAGTAGTAATATTCTCCAGGGATTAGGGGGTTGGGAGGGGGGTAAACTCACAACTAATGGACACAGTGAGCGTTGTAGAGGGGGAGGGCATGCCTCTAATCCTAGCTTGGGTGAGGCAAAGTCATAAAATGTAACCAAAATGTTTGTACCCTCATAATATCCTGAAATAAAAACAAAACAAAACAAAAACAAAAACAAAAACACCCACTATCTTCTAAAATCGCTTATGTCAACTCCCTTTGTCCCCACTCCCTTCAGGGAGGTCATGTGTCTTACATTTCTAATAGAGTAAGATTCATTTGTCACAGTCTTATTGCTATATGTATCGATATTAGTTTTTAAGTTACTACTTTAATTGTGATTTGCTCAAATATAGAAGCAGAATTGACATTCACCTACTGATTTAATATCCTTCAACATTAAAAAATTCACTTAAAAATTATTGCAGCTTTTTTGTAAAGCCCATCACATTGTCTACATAGAGAATCATGTTGTCTGCAAATAAAAACAGTTTGACTTGTTTATTTCCAATCTAGATGCTTTTATTTATGTTCCTGCACCATTGCCTTGGCTAGAATCTCCAACATAATGTTGAGTAGAAGAGATAAGGGCAAATATCCTGCTGTTGTGCCTCATCCTAGGGAAAAATCATTTAGTCTGTTATAATTAAGATATTAGCTGTAAATTGTTTTCATAGATTTTATTTATTGGGTTGTGAAAATTTTTTGGCTGAGATTATTAAAGGTCACGTTTTTTCTATATCTATTGATTTTTTTCTTCTTTAAACTTTTAAAAAGATAATTACATTAACTCATTTTCAAATCCAAGCTTGCACTATTGAGTTAAACTCCACTTGGTTATGATGAATTATTCTTTTTGTAAATTATTTGACTCTATTAAATTTTGTTTCAACTTTTTGCATCTAGGCTGATGAGGGACATAGACCTATGGTTTTCTTTTCTTGTAATATCTTTGTCTGGGCTTGGTATCAGGGCGATGACAGAGTCAAAAAGAAGCTGGAAATTCATCTGTCCTTTTCAATTTTCTGAAAGATTTGTTTAGAAGTGTTACTACTTCTTCCTGAAGTGTTTGGTGGAATTCACCAAGCCATTTGTGCCTGGAGTTTTCTTTGTGGAATGGCTTGTAACTACAAATTCAATTATATACATATTTATTAATATTTTATTTATTTATACTTATATATGTGATTTTTGTATGTATAAATTAAATATATATGTATATATTCAATTTCTTCATAAGTATTTGTAGTTGGCTCTTTCAAAGTACCATTTTATCTAAATTGTCAAATTTAAACGTATAAGTTTGTGTATATTTCTTTATTTTTATTTTAATATCTGTAAAATCTGTAGTGATGTCAACTCTCTCATTCTAGATATTTGAAGTTTTCTTTCTTTCTTTTTTAAATGGTCTGTGTAGAGGTTTATTAATTTTATTGATCTCAATGAATGAATTTTTGATTTCATTGATTTTTTAAAAATTAAGTTTCAGTTTCCTATTTTATTTATTTGTTCCTTAATGATTTTTTACTTCCTTTTCTACTTATTTTGGTTTTAATAGCTTTTCTGTTTCTACTTTCTTAATAAAGAGTCCCTCATCATTAATTTGAGACCTTTCACCTTTTCTAATGTAGTCATTTAGTGCTATAAATTTCCCCTTAAGTATCACTTCAGTAACATTTCATAAATTCTGATATGATTTGTTTTCATTTTCATTCAGTTTCAAATATTTTTCTAATTTTTCTTTTTTTTTCCTTGACTCATGATTTATTTAAAAGTTATGTAGTTTCCAAATTTTGGAGGATTTTTCTGGTTATCCTTCTGTTATTGATTTCTAATTTTAATTTCATTGTGGTTAGAGAACATATTTTATATTACATGAATCATCTTAGAACTGTTTGATATTGTTTTATTACACAGAATATAGTCTATTGAGGTAAATGTTTCATTTTCTCCAGAAAATCATATTCTGCTGTATTCTGCTGTTGTTGGATAGTGTCCTATAAATGTCAAATAGGTCAGGTTGGTTATTCAAATCTTTTATATTCCTATCAATTTTCTGTCTACTTGTTCTATCATCTATTGAGAGTGGGTATAGAATGCTATGACTTTAATTATGCCTTTGTCTATTTTTCCTTGCACTTCTATCAGTTTTTGTTTTTTCTTATTTATGTATTTTGAAGTGTATTATGTATTATACACTGATACCAGGTGTATAAAGTATAGAGGTGCTATATCCTTCTTCATAAATCAGCTCCTTTATCGATGTGAAATTAGTATATATATCCCTGTTAACAGTTATTGATTTGAAATCTACTATTATATTAATATAGCCATCTAAGATTTTTTTTAATTTCATCATTAAAGGGGTATAAATGTTTAGGTTACATATATTGCCTTTGCCCCACCCGAGTCAGAGCTTCAAGCGTGTCGGTCCCCCAGACGGTGCGCACTGCACCCTTTAGATGTGAATATACCCATCTCCTCCTCCTCCCTCTCATCTGCCCAACACACGATGAAAGTTAACACTATATGTGCACTAAGTGTTGATCAGTTAATACCAATTTGATGGTGAGCACATGTGGTGCTTATTTTTCCATTCTTGGGATACTTCACTTAGTAGAATGGCTTCCAGCTCTATCCAGGATAATACAAGAGGTGCTAGATCACCATTGTTTTTTGTGGCTGAGAAGAACTCCATGGTATATGTATACCACATTTTTTTAATCCACTCATGAATTGATGGGCACTTGGGTTGTTTCTACATCTTTGCAATTGTGAATTGTGCTGCTATAAACATTTTAGTGCAGATGTCTTTTCTATAGAATGTCTTTTTCTGCTTTGGGTAGATGCCCAGTAATGGGATTGCTGAATCAAATGGTAGTTCTACTTGTAGCTCTTTGTATCTCCATATTACTTTCCACAGAGGTTGTACTAGTTTGCAGTCCCACCAGCAGCATCTCAATGTTCCTATCTTTCCACATCCACACCAACATTTATTGTTTTGGGACTTTTTGATAAAAGCCATTCTCACTGGAGCTAAGCTTTGCTTTTGTTTATGTCAACATGACATATCATTTTCTATTCTTGTACTTTAAAACTACTAATGCACTCTGTTTATATAGGAAGTGTATTTTCTACATTTATAGGCAGCATATAGTAAGGTCTTGGTCTTTATTCAGTCTAAGCATTTCTGTTTTATAATTGGTTTATTTACAACATTTATGTTTAAGGTTATTATTGCATGGTTACTTTTAAATATACTGTCCTATTTTATATTTCCCATATCTTCTTTGTTTTTCTTTTTCTATGTTTTTGCTTTCTGTTCTATTAGTTAAATATATTTTATGATTTTATCTTACCTTTTTTGTTAGTTTGTTAACTTTATCTCTTTGTTTTGTTACTTTAATAGCTGATTTTGAGTTTATATTGTGCATATTTAACTTAATATAGTCTACTTTCAAGGAATACTATACCACTTCACATACAGTATAAGAATCTGCTGGGATCCCTCTCCCTGGGCTGTGGCCTGGAAACATTGCAAACCCTTATTTTTTATATGTCCTTCCCTCCTTCTTTTCTTCCTTCTTCCCTTCCTCCTTTTTTTTTTTTTTAAATTATAGCTTCATAAAGCCATTACCCTGCTTCAGTGAGAAGCAAAGTCCCAAAGAACAACTATTTTGTTTTGTTTGTTTTGATACATGGTTTTGCTTTATTGCCCAGACTAGAGTGCAGTGGCGTCATCACAGCTCACTTCAACCTCAAATTCTTGGGCTCAAGTGATTATCCTACCTAACCCTCCCAGGTATTAATAGCTGGGACTACTGGCATATGCCACTATGCCTGGCTAACTTTTCTATTTCTCTTTAGAGATGGGATCTTGCTATGTTGCCCAGGCTGATTTCAAACTCTGGCCTCAAGGGATCCTCCCACCTCGGCCTCCCAAAGAGCTAGGATTATAGGCATGAGCCACTGCTCTTGGCCTGTTTGGGTTTTTTTGTTCTTCCCTATTGTTGCATTGTTTTTCAGGGTATTATTTTCTGTTCCTTTCTTTGTTATCACTTTTGGTCAGTTTATTCTATTTTTATTTTCTTAAATTGACATGTATGCTTGGCTCATTAATCTTTAGTCTTTTTCTAACATAAACATTCAACTACTTTGTTGTTGGTTTTTATACACCATGTTTTAAATATTGTTCAGTAGCAAATGTTTCGTAATTTCTATTATGATTTCTTCTTTGCTCAATGAGCATCAAATATATGTGAGTTAACATTTTTGTTATTGGTTTCTAATTTAAATATATTTTTGATAGAGAAAACAGTCTGTGTGGTTTAAAATTTGGGGGTAAAATTGAGAGTTTCTTTGTGATTTAGTCTTGATTTGAGCTTTTTGTTGATATTTGGTAAGTATTGGATCTAAATAATTTGATGGTGAATATTCAGTTAAATAGAATCAAATGTTGTATACTTTAGATTGTTTTGATATGTTACTGTATGCACTTAGGAAATACTGTGTAATCCTACAGTAAAAGAAATGATAAAATAGAGTCTGACTTAATAATTTTATTTACAGTACACCTTGCTTACTCCATTGAATCATTTTGAATTATCATATTAATTTTAATTACAATGATAACCAGGTTTAAGTGGAAAAAAATAGTCAAACTACAATTTTAAATGCCACAATAATAGAATGACTATTAATTTGTTATTGAATATATATGTTGCCTAGGATTTCTCTTATAGGGCACAAAGCAAATACTTTTGGAGTAATGGTTCAAGAAAATTAAATAGCCTTTAAAGTATATCAAGTCAGCTATTTCATTTACCGTTCATGTTTACTTTAGCTAGTTCAGATCCTCCCTTTTCATTCATTCCTAAAAAGTCTTGAAAGCACTTGAGTGTATTTTATATAGAGTCACCTGTGGCTAATGACATGGGATATTAGGTAGGTACGTGTGCTCTGATGTGGTTTTCTTTTAAGTGAAATAAAGTTTTATAATTTTAATGCCTGAGTAGTATATTGAAAATATTATATGAAATATAGACTTTATTAACACAGTGACTCTTTCAAGCTGAATTTGACAAGACCAGCCAGTTTAAGTTACGAGTTCCTTCAGCGCTGGAAAAATACTGCCTTTATCAGGAGGCTGTGAAAAAAATCATGAAGAACCAAGAATTGCATCTAGGCCTTCTAAATAAAGAACTGTCTTTTTTGTTTATAATTGGATGTAAATAGTTAATGTCATAGTATTAACCTACTGTAGCATGGAAGATATACATTAAAATTCTTCTTTGTTTGAGGGAAGACAGCCAGCAACATTGTGGCTGGTTTTATATTTGTACCTTCCTTGGCTTGAGTTAAATCTGTCTTTTTCTCTGTCTCTCTTTCCTTTTTCACTTTGAGATGAAGCTAAACCCACACACACAGCCCCTCTATGTCCTGAGTCAGCAGAGTAATTAACCAGAATTTAGTATGTTGGTTGTGAAATGGACAAAAAAGGAAAAGGAAATAACAGTTAAGAGGCTACAAGATATTTTGAATTAATCTTTTGAGAATAACACATCAGGTAATTAAATTCACTCTTCTATTGGGGTCATCTATAAATTTGATGGCTTTTTCTAGGTGACTAGAAATGGGGTATCCGGGAGTAGATCAAAGAACATGAACATGAGAGAGAAATGTTTAAAGGTAGCCTGCCACTGCGGTCCAAAGGGATAATGCACGCAGCTTCTTGGCAGTGGTCCTGAGGACACAAAGTCTGCCAGTCTTTAAAACCACATGTCCTTTCTTAGAATCCTCCATATGTCTGATCCTAGCTGAGGCAGTAAATCCATAGATCCAGTTAAGGTGTTATCTGCTTTAATGAGGACAACAATACAAGGAGTGCTTGCTTATCTTGGACTTCCCATTAACCTGAATTTTTCCAGGCGCAGAATAAGTAGTTTTGGAAACTTTTCATTAGGGAAGGGGGTCCTTAAGAAAGACTATTTAAAGGTCTCTCTCCTGGAAGAGATATTTTATAGAAAAAATGGTTAGATAATTGTTGTTAAATAAAATTATTTATGTGTGTGTATGTATATATATGGACTTTTATTCAGCTGGATGGGCAAACTTAGCTTCCCAGATTTTCTTAAGTTTATCAAAAAATTGCTAAAATGTTTTATCAGAAATTATAATTGCTTCCTAGATGGAGGTCATGAATTATGTCAAACAAAAACGACTACTCCAGCCTAGGTTTGGGAAACATTCCTTTCTCATTGATTTCGTCATAAGTAGACTGTAACAAAGTAGGGTAAGATTGTTATGATATTTCTTGATGAAAATGAATTTGGATATAACTTGTTTGGTAGTTGGTTCTTCTCCTCTTACTAGTCCTTTTTCTCAGAGATAGCAGGCTACTATCTTTGTGGGAGGAGGAGAGAAATGTGGAGGGAGTTGGAGGAGAACAAAATGTTTGGGCGCTGCGGTGAGATGGGCGTGCTGTGCAGTTCTCCTTTGGGCTCAAATTTGGGGAGTATGGAGTAGGAGGATAATTTAACCCTAGTTAAGTTTGAGAATGTGAGATTAGAAAGAACTTTTAAATCAATTCCTGTCTTGATATAAATATTAAACTGGCCAGTTAAAATATATGGTCTCTGAACTTGGATTCAAGAAGCAAAAAAATATCCAATATTATCTTGCCATAGTAAAACTCAGAAAACTTCAAAAAAGGATGGCCAAAGTTATACCAGGGAATATAAAGCATAAGAAAATATGGATAGTGATTTTAGTATATAAATCTATTGGTGTAAAGGCAAATGAATAAGAGAAAAATATAGCTGTTTTCTACTCATACCAAAACAGTGATGAAAATATGCTTAAGAAATATGACATTTTTATAACAAGATAGAATTGATAAAACTATAGGAAGAATTAGATAAATTAATGACTGTATTTGGAGATATTGACAAAATTATGCAGAAATTACACAGAAATGAACAATACCATTATAAATAATAATGCATATATATGAATGACATATCTATTCCCAGACATATTTTGGAAACAAACAAAAACATTTTTAAAAGACCACAAATTAGATTACAAATGAAACCTCAATAAATTTCAAACAAACCATATTATGTCAAACTAACTTTATTGAACAATTTTAACAAAATTAAAAATAAGGTTTTTTAAAAAAGGCATAGAGTAAAAATATCTCATTTTTAGAAACTAAAATAATATCTTAATATAAGTTACTATTTTACATGAAATACAAACTTAGGAATATTTAGAAGTGAATAAAAATTATCAATAAAACACTAAATGCCAACTTTTCTATAAGAGCTAAAGCAGTACTTAGAAAAACATGTTACTTAAAATGAATACATCAAGGAGCAAGGTAAGTTAAATGTAAATAACTTAAGCTTTCAACTTATAAAGGGTAAAAAAGAAAAAGGAGTCCAAAATAATTTTTCTAATAAGTGAAATAGAGAACAATACAAAAGTTTAAAACATTTAAACAAAATTTAGTTCCTTGAAATAATTAATAATATAAGTAAATTTTTGGCAAGGCTAACCAAGAAAAAAAGAGGTAAGATACAAATTGGAGAAAAAGGTCAAAATTATAAAAAATTCATAATAACAAAACAAAAATAAAAATAGATTATTGTTGATAATTCTATATTTCAAATTAAAATATAGAGCTAAAATAAATAAATTACTAAATATATAAATGTCAAAATTTGTGCAATGAGGGATAGAGAATTAGAATAGACTCCTGTGTTTTATATGCATAGAAATGGTTGCTCCCTTCAAAGTGGGGGAAAAAGATGATTTTGCAGGTGTTTTCTCCAAATTATTTAAAGGAATCCATAATTCTTTTCATATACAAATTTTTCTAGAAATAGAAAAAGATTACTTCCTGGATCATTTTAGAATTTACATAGTCCTAATTCCACAACCATATTATATTCAAATTATATAAAAATAAAATTATTGGACCATTTATTCATGAGCATACATGCAAAAATTCTCAAAAAACATTAACTTATCAAATATAATAGTGCATTAATAATGTAGTTTATCTCAGGTACTCAAAGATTTTTCTACATTAGTGAAAAACTATTCTAATTTGCCATTTTAAGAGACTGAAAGAGAAAATTTAAATGAGTTCTTCAACCACTGAAAATCACTTTATAAAGTTTAATGCCTATTGATGAACAAAACCCTTAACAAACTATGAATACAAGCAGATTCCCTTAATTATGTAAAGTTTATATATCAAATACCTGAGGTGACCTTTGATAGATTCTTTTTAAAATCAAGAATCATACAAGGATGTACATTTTTGCTCTTACTCATTAGCAAAATACCAGGCTTGCTGAACAATCCTATGAAAGTTAAGAAAATTTTTTTTTTTTTGAGACAGAGTCTCACTCTGTTGCCCAGGCTAGAGTGAGTGCCGTGGCGTCAGCCTAGCTCACAGCAACCTCAAACTCCTGGGCTCAAGCGATCCTCCTGTCTCAGCCTCCCGAGTAGCTGGGACTACAGGCATGCACCACCATGCCCGGCTAATTTTTTCTATATATATATTTTTAGCTGTCCATATAATTTCTTTCTATTTTTAGTAGAGATGGGGTCTCGCTCTTGCTGAGGCTGGTCTCGAACTCCTGAGCTCAAACGATCCGCCCACCTCGGCCTCCCAGAGTGCTAGGATTACAGGCGTGAGCCACCGCGCCCGGCCAGAAAATTTTTTAAAAAGAAACAAAACTGTCATTTTTGTCAGGTGATATAACTAAATCTAAAAAGCTTCTGCACAACCAAGGAAACTATCATTAGAGTAAACAGACAACCTGAAGAATGGGAGAAAATATTCGCATGTTACACATCCAATAAAGGGCTGATAACTAGAATCTATTATAGAACTCAGGAAAATTACCAAGAAAAAAATCAAACAACCCCATAAAAAGTGGGCAAAGGACATGAACAGAAACTTTTCAAAAGAAGACAGACTAATGGCCAACACACATATGAAAAAATTGCTCAACATCTCTAATCATGATGGAAATGCCAATCAAAACCACAATGAGTTAGCACTTAACGCCAGTGAGAATGGCTTTTATCAAAATGTCCCCAAATAACAAATGTTGGCATGGATGCAGAGAGATAAGAATACTCATATACTACTGGTGGGACTGCAAATTATTAATAGTATAACCTCTATGGAAAGTAATATGGAGACACCTCGAAGAACTAGAAGTAGAACTACCATTTGATCCAGCAATCCCACTACGGGGTATTTACCCAAAGGAAAAAAAAACATTCTATAATAAAGACATCTGCGCTAGAATGTTTATAGCAGTACAATTCAGAATTGCAAAGATTTGAAAACAACCCAAGTGCCCATCAATCCATGAGTGGATTAATAAAATGTGGTATATGTATTCCATGGACTACTACTCAGCCATAAAAAGCAATGGTGATCTAGCACCTCTTGTATTATCCTGGATGGACCTGGAACCCATTCTACTAAGTGAAGTATGGCAAGAATGGAAGAACCAGCACCACATGTACTCACGATTAAATTGATACTAATTGATCAACACTTATGTGCATATATAGAAATAATATTCATTGGGTGTTGGGCAGGTGGGAGGGGATGGGTTAATTCCCACCTAATGGGTGCAGTGCCCACTGTCCGGGGAATAGGCATGCTTGTAGCTCTGACTTGGGTGGTGCAAAGGCAATATATGTAACCAAAGTGTTTGTACCCCTATAATATTCTTAAATAAAAAACGATAATAAAATCAAACAGAAAAATAAGGAAACTATTAGAAAATTGGGAGAAGTTCAGCAATTTGCTGGATACAAAATCAACATAAAAATAACAATAACATTTTTTTCACACCATTATAAACTAATTGGAAATTACATGAGATAAAAACATAAATGTGCAAAAATCAACATAGTCAAGAATGCATAATACTTGTGTGAAGAAAACACATACAAAGCTGCAATAAAACATATAGATCATCTAACTAAGGAGAGAAATATTCCTCATTCTTATATAAGACATTCTAATATAACAAATATATCATTCTTTCCAGATTAATGCAAAAAGTCAGTATAATCTCAACCAACCTTTTTATTGCATTCATCTTATTTTTTTTAGAAATCAATAAAATTTATTTTCAATAAAAATAACAATATGTTTTCAACTCCTTTTTTTGTAATGGTGGAATATTAGAGATGATTTCTTTATCAAGATAGTTAAAATATTGTGGATGTGCACCACAGAGTTCTACTCAGCAATTAGGAAAAACAGGAGATGTACACAGCACACAAAAGAATTAATTCTAACAAGAGAGCTGAGTAAAGAAACAGAATGAGAAGGAATATATGATATTTTCTTATTTTATGCAAGTTTTATAAGAACACATACAAGCAGGTAATAGATTATTCACTTGATGTATACTATTATATTTATGAGGGTGGGAAAATGAGAAAGGGAATAACAATGAATAAACTATTTAGAAAAAAACTAAAAAAGTCTTGGGGGAACAAATGATCATGAAGTTTCATTATAACCATAACTCTCTGCATCTGTGGTCCAGTAAATTAAATCATCTGACATCAATCAAATTGTCTTTCTTTTGTAGATATTTGTTTTTTCTTCCTGGCTACTTTTCAGAACTCTTTGTCTTTGGTTTTCTGTGGTCTCAATATAATGCCTCTCCTTGTGAATTTTTTTGTTATTTGTTCTGGTTGGCATTTATTTTTTAGCTTCTCGCACCTAAGAACTGATGTCTTTTCAATTCTCAGCTATATCTCCTTATATACTACTCTTTGCCCATTTTCTCTATTACAATATTTTGGACTTAATATGTTGGAACTTCTCAGACTTTCCTTCACGTTTCTTATATCTCTTTTATATTTTCCATCTTTTCGTATCTCAGGGTTACATTCTAACTACTTTATTCAGCTCAATACTCCAGTTCATAAGTTCTCTCTTTAAATGTGTTCACTCTGGTGCTTAACACAATTGTTACATTACTATTTTCTATTGTTATTAACTCTTTTTTTCAGATATGTTTAGTTCAATTTGATAGTCTCTTATGCCTTCACCATTCCTGAAATTCCTTTATCTTGTTAAAAATATTAAAATAATGTTGTTATATCATGAATCTGGTGATTCTAGTATCTTCAGTATTGAGGGGTCTGACCCTCTGTTCTTTCTGCTGAATTATGCAGTTGGTTCTTGTGTTCTTTGCCTAGAGTTTTGATTTTGAGTCCATACTTTTGAAATATTATTGTAATTATTTGTGGCCTGAGAGATTCAGGTTTACTTCTTCCAAGAACCTAGAATAAATCACAACCTGGGATCATTTTCAACTAAATCCCTAGCTTAGGGTTTACTGTGATACATGGGTTATTCCCTAAGTCCACATACTTATGAACTTGTGATCAGAATTTTCCGGGGAGACTATTTTTAAATCCTACCTAGAATAAAGGCTAACACAGGCACATTTCTCAGTTTTATCCCTCTCTGGGGTACGTTTTATCTCATCTGCTGAAGATGTTGCCCTTCAAGAATCTTGGCTTTATAGACGTTTCCAGTCTGACTGCTCATCTGTCTCAGAGCTTAGACTTTGCCTCCTGTCCATGGCAGTAGCTGTTAAAATTGAGACATGGGCGGCCAGGTATGGCTGACAGCCATGGTCCTCTGCTCCCTACTTTCAGTTCATGCTGCTTCACCGTTGCTGATGAAGTTTTCTGATTGCCACCCATCAAACATATTACAATACATGCACAAACACACACACGCTCACATATATGTTCTACATTTATTTTGTTCAGGATTATTCTGGGGCATTTTCTCTGAACATCTAGTTAGCTTTATCACTGGAAATAGAAACTTTACTTTTATGCATTCTCAAGCATCACGTAATTTCCCTTGAAGAACTATGCCTTTTTGCTTTTTCTGTGCTACAACCATTCCTATTGTATAACATTCATCAAATGCTTCATGGCATAATAAGTGCAGTGATGGATAAATAGATAAATAAATAACAGAAAAATATTGTCCTGTGGAGCTTATATAATTTTTGATACAGAACACCTGAGAAAATATTCACGAAAGACCTTAAGGTTCATAATATACTTTACACCTTGCTTTGATGCAGAACTGGACTGATGCTCTTTACTCTCGCAAATTTTCTCTACTAAAGTTTTCAGGAGTAGGAAATACTCTCTAGTCATTTCTACCATCCTAGCAAAAAAACAAAAAATACACTTATTAGTGGTTAATTTATGGAAGAGAAAAAGGCAGTTATAATTTAGCAATGATTAATGACTTGTTAAACTTAAATTTCATTATTTTGTATAGGATACATAACAATAGTAACCACATTAAGGGAAAGTAAATTAGTGAATTTTAAAATTTAATATCACATAAACAGCTGAGTATTTATTGGTTTTTCCATATAATATGAATTTTCTATCTTCTTGCCATTAAATATTTCTAATGGAAAAGTCTTTTTAAAGAATTTAATTTGTTGGTTTATAGCTGCAAATAGAAGTAGCACTTTATTTTTAAATTTTATTATAATGTAACCATTGCTTCTTATTTCAGCTGTACCTGAAAACTTGTAATTTTCTATAACACACAGAACTTAAAAATCCTTAAAAACAGGCTGGCAAGGTAAATATTCATCAGTAACAGCCTCTGTATATAAATATAAGTCTTGTCAAAATTTTGAGTTGTATAAATACCGCACATCCTACCTTGGGAATGTATGAAAGAGTTAGAAGGGTTTGAAGAGGTGATTCTGTTGGCACATGTAATTTGGTTATTAGCGTGAGCATAACTCCGTGTAAGAGGGATCATTTATGAGAGAGAATGATTTCTGGGAATAGAAGAAATGCTTTCTCTAGCTTTACACAAATGGTGGTCTTTTAAGGTTCTTTTTTTCCCCAAAGAATGTAGAATATACGATAGGAAACACCTGAGTAGTCAGGAGTGTAGGCTCTTTAGCAAGTTACCCACACCTGAGGTTGTGGGCAGGGGTTTTGGTATCACACAAATCTGGGTTGAAGTTCCATTCCCTTCAACTTATGCTCCTATATGAATTGGGCATGTTACTATCCCTAAACCTCGCTTTTTCATCTGTGAATTGAGCAAGATCAGACCTTCCTTACAGGGTTATCATGAGAAACTATTGTAAAGTGGAGACAAAGCACTTACCAATGGGTCAGACACATTCCAGACACCCCACTTCATAACTTGTAGAGTTGCTGTGATGATCGTATGATATAAGGCAGTGAAAATGTTTTGAAAACACTGAAGCACTATACAAATGTGCCACTGTCTTAAGGCAGATTAAGATGGTAACATTACCTTTCTTGAACATTACCTTTATACAAAATATAATATACAAAATATAGCATACAATTATCTTTGCTCAATTCAGAAAAAAACATTTTAGCTTTATTCAAGGCTCATGAGGAATCAAGAATTCTTTGTTATTTTTTCATTATATGTAGTGAAATAATAGTTTATTATCATTCTAATCAATATTTATCAAATTTCTTTTAGAAAATTATATGCAATTAATTCCATAGTAGAAATCTAGACAAAAAAAGATGTGTCTAGGAGGCATTATTTGATTGAGGAAATAAGTATGGAAGCAGAAAACCATCTAAAGGCAATAAAATATAAGCTCTAACATGGATGGAAATGAGACGGAGAATCATAAAGGAAGGTATAATACATTTCAACTCAGGCAATAGGGATGGCTCTAAGGAAACTGCTGAGTTTGAGCTAAGTCTTGCAATAAAAATCGCATGTCATTCTTCATGGGAAAGAGTGGGAGCATGGCAGGATGTGTGCCCACACTGGGCAACAGCATGGAGGTTTGAATGCAGGTGGTGGGCTTGGCATAGGCCAGGGGCCGGGTCGGGTTGGAGAGTACTGTTTATGAAAGGTGTAGTGGCAATGGGCAGCCCAACCATCACTGACCTGAAATTTTCCACTCTTCCTTGGACTTGGCCCTTATGAGTGGGTAGCAACTCTCCAAGGCATTTGTGGATCAGCTCTCCTTGTTTTTAGAATGTTCCATGACTGCAGTACAGGGTCTATGTAAATTCTGTGAAAACTAGTCATGAATCCCTCCATTTTACAGATAAAGAAAATAAGATGTAGAAAGTGCTGGGACTCAGGCCAGTCCCTTTTTTCCACTTCGTCACAGCTGCAACTGCCATGGACTCTACAGTCTCTTGAATACCCACAAAGTCTTTAGTCAGTGGAAGGTATGGAAATGTCCTGAAAGCTCCTTCTCAGGCAAGGGACAGCTCTAACGCCCTGGGGATGAGGCAGATGGCCTTTGGGAGCATGATGCACAGACAAGTGTGGAAAGGACAGCTGAACTCAAAATAAACTGGGTGTCCTAGTCTGGATCAAAACTGGACTCTGCCATTATTATTATTTTTCTCTCTCTGCAGAGAATTGAATAATTAAATTAGCAAAGAATGGCCAAATTGTGTTATACAGAGGTAAAAACAAAACAGCTTTGGATTAGGGTCCTAGAATCGAAAATGTGGACTCAATAGAGATTATAGCAAATTTGAAGAATACACAGGAAATAAAAGACCACCCCATGGTGCAATTCATCACTCACTTGGAGCCACACTTTATAGAATTTCTATAACTACTCTAATACTGTATTTGCATAATGTATGTAGAACACACATGCATGGATCATGTACTTAGTGATGCCTTAAAGTATTTAAAAGCTATGTACATACTTATCATTTTTTCCTCAATGCATCATTTTATATTTAATTAGAAAATACCACATTTTAAAAATGATTGAATCAATAATTAAATAATGATGCATGTACTTTTTGAAATAATATACCATTATTTGATGATAATAATGAAGACAATGTAGCAATACAGATAAATGTTCTTGATAAAATATGAAATGAAAACAAAATAGAAATTGATATTTGCATTATAATTACTGGGAGGAAAACATAAAGAATAACTGTAAAATGAACCATAGAGAAATAAAAGTTGATGTGTTATTTGATGGGAGATGGCATACTTTTTTATTTCCATTTTTATTTTATAGGCCCATTTTTGTAATCAACATTCAAAATTTGATCCTTATTTAAAATGCAGTGAAGATTTCTGAACTTGATATAGAATGTCTGAAATACTATATAATATTTTTAATCAGATGAGAAGGCCTCACCTTCACTTCTAATTCAGTTCACTTTTACCTGAAAATAAATCTGCCTACATATTTGCAACAAAATAAAGTTACTAGGACAGTAGGGAAATCTATATAATACATCCTGGCTGGGGATGGGCTCCCCCCAGAGAAGTATTTTAGACAGAGGGCTTCTGTTGTTTGTGTTAAAATGTAAAATGTACTAATTTACATATTTCAAACATTTCAGTGGAAATCTATGGACTTACTATTAAAATGCTGATGTATATCATGAAGCATTAAAAAAAAAGATGGTGTTTTATCTAAGTCAAAGAGAGAATATACCCTTCAATCTGTGAAGTGGTGATCACCAGTTATTAAAGTTTTTAAAATTATGAAGTTTTCTTATTTTTCCTTTTTAAGCAGAGAAAAGTCATTATAGCATGATACAGAAGAATGAAGGTGCAGAAAGGACAAGAGAGAAGAATTTATCTCAATAATGGAAGTCAGAAAGAAGACAGAGGAAAAACTGGAAAAAGCAATAGGGGAGAAAATGTGGAGATATAAAATCATATTATATACATTACAGAGTAAAAAGTGAGGTTAACCAGGGATTCCTGGCCCAAGAGAAGCGTGAGTTATTATACATGGGCACTATGTCCACGGATCAGCATCCACTTTCAGTGGAGAGGTTCCTAGTATTTCTCTGCCCCAACTACTATGCTAGCTGTTTCTCAGACGTGAGCTCAGTGACTCTACACCCACTGCCATCCCAAAAGACAACAAAAAGCTGTGTAGGGGCATTGTCCAATAGCAGGTACGTAATTAATTTAACTTTTAGCAAATACAAAAGAGTAACATGATTGTCCTTTTGAAATACTTCACATTTATATCATTGATGTACACTAGAACAGAAGGAGAAACATTCCTCAGATTCGTATGGTTTTCACAGGTGACAATACATCCCTATAAGCCATGAATAAATTTACTATGACTGCCACAGGGTTAAAGAAAAAGCAGTGTCTGTTGGAAATAGCAAGCCCTGCACTAGGTGAAGGGTAGATAAAGATAAGTTAACCTTGTTTGACTTCAGAAATTCATAATCTAGCTTCTGAAAAGACGTAATCAACTGTTGGAACTTGCACCTGGTGCCTTTAATCTGCTGTTGCTGCTCCTTCTGTCTTGTGGGTTGAACTTGAATTTGCACCTGGGGTATCGTGAGCCAACTGTATCCACAGTGATTCTCCTTCATGGCTCTGTTCCAAATTGTCCCACTCATTCTATTGCAGGGAGATTGGTTGCTTCCTTCCTCAAAGTGTGATGTGTGAGACAACTCTACAAGGTGTAGCAGGTGATTTTGGTGCCTCCACCAAATCCATTCGTTCCACCTGACATCAGTACAGTGGTAGCAGGCAGCTTTGTTGTCCTACCAGCCTTCCTCACACACGCTTTCTTCCGCATTTCTGTATCAGGGCTTTCTCTGCTCTCCTGTTGACTTTGAGTGACACCTAACAGGTTATCGCTCCACTTTAAACTCCAGACCTGCCCTCAGCTGTTAGTTGAGCTATGAAGCAGGGTTTCAAAGCCAGATTCAAAGAAATCTGGCCTTCAAAGATTATAAACATAATCATTTTGAAAACATGAGCAAACAGGGAATAATATTGGATCATAATGTTTGTATAGTTTGAATGAGGAATACAAAAATTTCTGCACAAGATCTTCATCTGTGACATAAATATAACCCAGGAAAAGTCCAAAGATTTATTACTGAAATTAAAACAAACAAAAAAGTTTTTATTCCTAAATCAAAAGAGGATTCAACATTCACGAATAAAGCTGACTGCCATAACATGTTTCAGATAATGACTAGAATCATGAAATAGTTGAATTGATGCTGAGAAGTGAGATTAGAAAAATCAAAGGCAAACATGCAATGCAAGGAAGAAATTGTCAGAAAGATAAAAAAGTCAGAAGATCCAGAAAAATACCAGAATATAAAGCAGACACTAAAGAAAAAGAGGACTAGGACTGACAGCAAAGGAAAACTTTTAGACCTATTAAAATTAAGATTAGAAAAATTTTTTAAAATCTGTAAATTTACCACATTGAAACATCAGCAAGCCGCTATACGTAACTGGTTTATTGGGCCTGGTGGACTCTTAAGGTCTCATGTTAAAAGAAACTCTTTTCTATTCCTGTGCATTAAACAATTTCTGCTGATTTTTCTTCCACACACCTGGATGAAATCATAGGCAACTCCCACTCTGGCAGTAGTTCTCAGGTTCTAGCTTGCATCAAAATCACCTGGAGGGCTTGTTAAAATCAGATTGCTAGGCCCTACTACAGTTTGGCATTGAGCAGGTGTAGGGTGGCCCTGAGGATCTGTATTCCTAACAAGTCCCCAGATGCTGTTGGTCTTGCTGGGGAGAGTGGGGGGACTTTACTTTGACAACCACTGCATTGGGGTTTCTGGTCACTCTGAAGTAATTAATTAGCAGTTATATTTTTGAGGCATTAAAACATAAAGACATCTAGGACTACAGTTACTTCTTCATGATTTATAGCTTTTTCACCCACCCAACTGCCCTATTCTGCCCCCGCCCCCAAATTGCTATCGCTGCACTTTTGGCTTCTAAGCTTGTAGCTGGGAATACAGGTGTGTTAGGCCTCCCCGTTCCATCTGGATACACCACTTAGTCTACTTGTTACTGGCTACTTTTGCTGCTTCAGTCTTGGTAAGGGGAGGATGGACATAGTCTTGTGTGCTAATGCATCGTTAATGGGGTATTCTGTACGTTGAATGTCAAATGCTGATGTTTTTTTACCTGAAAAACACAGGGGAATTTTAGGGCCATGTTCAGTAGTGGGTGAATTTGCCACAGTCTAGACATATCAGCTTTCCCCTCACTTGCTGGCTTCCTGCCAGCTGGCTCTCACTGTCTCCTTCCGCTGTAGTCACTTTGCCTCCCTATGCAGTTCCGCTTTGTAGCTGAGAGGTGGAGTGGGGAACGCATTAGAAGTCAAAAACTGGTCTCACAGGTTTTTAGCCTGTCCTGCACTGTTTTGTAGTGTTTTCAGTCTTTAAGGACCTGCCCAAAACACATTAGGAAAAGGTGAATTTAACATCTTTTTACTAAAATATATAAATACTTAGATATGTTCTGTTTAAGGCTCTAGATGCTACAAAAAATATACAATTCTGTGATATTTCCCATCAATTTAAATTGGACATTCAGCCTCCATCTTGCAGTTGTTATTGGGATTCCACTCCCTCCCAGGGTTGTACTAGTATCTTGGCAGAAAATGACAGTAAAACTTCTAAAATAAGGACAGACTTTGAATCAATCTCCACTTCACAACGATTGCCATGGATATCTTACTTGTCCAATCTCCCAGAATCCCTTTTATTCTGGCAGCTCTTTGATTCCAAATGTCACCTGTTAGACACGAGAGAAGGATGTTTGCTGATGTTGGAAACTTGGTGTAGCTGCCCCTTGGGAGGTCTTCTCACTTTCCTGAGGACACTGATACAGAAGGTACAGAAGTTGTTTGGGGACAGAGTGGTATCACAGTTGGTCAAGTAATTACACATGTTGGTGGAGGATGAATTGTCAGTGAATAGTAAGGCATGGGGCAATCATAGGATATGGTGCCACATGCATGCTTTACTGACAAGGGTGATGACGAAGACGGTGGGTTTAGGTAACTGCTTACAACTACCATGGAGCACTCCTAATATGAAAATGTTAAGCTAAGGCCTTGCACTCTCGGTTCAGGTCATGGTTGCAGAATCAAAATGCCTCTAGATGGTTGTTAAAGGACTCCCTTATCATTTGTAGCTGCAAGGCAGATGTGCTGGAGGATCAGATCCGGAACTTGATTGTACAACTCACAGTATCATAGAACCATTGAAATCTCATCCTTGTGAGGCCTCTTATGCTAAAATAAAATAAACAGGAAATAACAGGATCCTGAGACATGGGATGGGGACAAATTTAGGCACATTAAAATATGGCTGAGAATTTTAAACTGGAAATTACCGTAAAATCTTCCCTACCTGGGGAAGTAGCCCCTCTCCTGCCTAAATGGGAAATCAGATTTCCTTTGTGTAAAAGTTTTTCAAGAACTTCAAAGAGGGATCTGGCTTCCTAAGGAGATGCAGATTGTCTTCAGGCCCACAATCACCATCCATTATTGCCCCCAGACCAATTACTATAGCTATTTTCCAGCAGAGCCCCAGTGAAGTATGATGTCCATTCAAGGTGGATATAACATAGATACCTAAATAGTGCAGAATCTTGCCAATTTGTATCTGCAAGAGCTGAGGGAGCATGCATGGAAATGATTGTTAAGGGTGTTGGACAAAAGTTGGCAAAGTCGAATAGGAAGTTGGACCAAGCCTATGTTATTGGTATGAGTAAACGCATCTGGAATTTGGGATTTATAATGTTGGCTCAAGCATAATACTGTGGGCCTGGTCTTAAAGGTGACCTACAGGAAATAGACATGGTGGCACCTTCCAAGCATAATCAAAAGGAAAAATTTTGAAAACTCAAGGAGATGGGGATGTTGGTGTGGAACTATTATATTTAACCTGTGCAGCCACTTTCTAACCTGAGGAAAACCTAGCGTATGTTCCCTTTATACAAAAAAAAAAAAAGAAGAAGAAGAAAGAAAGAAAGAAAATCAGTATCTATAAAATGCTCTTCGAAGCCTGTCCTCTGAAGGCCTGAGATGATCATAGATGATGCCAGCGTGTAGTTAGACTCCCCAGTTATAGTAGAAATAAATAGATCTCACAGTAGTAGAAGACAAGTGGTAGCACTTCAGCACAGGTGGATCTCATTCTCACAGGTAATGAATAGAGTGGAACTTAGGGTGTTTTGATTCCCAGGCTTCTGTGCAGGTGAGGAATCAATCAATCAGGGGAGGAGCATCTAGGAATGAAATAGAGGGGCTGTCCGGACTTATATAAACAGATAAATTCTAGGTGTAGTAGGAAGAAACCTGACTCCAGTCACCGCAGTGGTGATTCATAGCCCTACTCAGCTTGCAGACCTAGAGCTCCTTGATTGAGGAGGAGCCTGATCACTTGGCAGTGTGGCCATAAGTGCATGATGTAACTCTTTCTCCAGGCCTGCGAGATGTGTGGCCATTTTCCAGGGTCTGTGCACTGGAAAAAGGGAAATTTTCCGGTTCTCTGGGAGGCTATTAGGTAGTGAATTTGAGTGAAAACTAGTTCCTAACCTTACCACTTTCCCATATAACACCCTGGCCACTGATCAAAGTGTGGCTTATAGATATTAGATGATAAAAAAGGTCTTGACCAGAGTCCATCTCGCTGTGGGTCCAATTGGGACCACAGACACACCTATGATTATTTCCCCAGTTCTGGTGTATATCGTATATCGTATATATAGTGTGCCTTGACAAACAGAGAAAGTGTCTCCGTCCAGAATAAACAATACCCCTCCTTACACTTAAAAATAATATCTCTCTGGAGTAAAAGTCAAGCACACTTACTGGCCATATAAAATATTTGGATCCCCCAAGATTAGAGTTCCTCTTCAGTAACACAACTCACTAAATAAGCAGATATAACTTGGCTTTCTTTGCATCACATGGTAGAAGTTAGGGCTCAAGGAACTGATGCAAGAAAATGCTTTGGCAACAGCTATCAATGTTATTAAAAATCTTTTGTCTTTGAATCAGAAGTCTTGACCTTCCATCATCCATTAAACTGTGGCAGGATAACTTGCTAGTGTGCAAATAAAACAATATCTCAGATGCTTTACAGTTCTTTAAAGGAATTTCCTCAATATGATAAAGGAAATCTATAATAACCTACATCAAGTACCGTATTTACTCTTAAAAGACTTAATTCTTTGCCAGTAAGATCAGGAACAAGGCAATGGTGTCCATACTCACCACTTCCACTCAATATTGTCCCTGATGTTGTAGTTAGCATAGTAAGGAGAGAAAATAAAACAAAGATTCAAAAGAAAGAAGTGAAACTATCTTTATTTCAACATCACAAGATTTCTATGTGGAATGTCCTAAAAATTGTAGGGAGGAAAAGCTACTAAAACTAATAAACACATTTAGCGAGGTTGAAGAATTCAAGACTGGTATACAAAAGTCAATTTTATATACTAATAGTAAAAAATTGGAAATTGAAATGATAAAATGATACCATTTAGAATAGCATCAAAAATATGAAATATTATAGGATGCATTTGAGAAAAGGATAAGTCTTATACACTAAAAATTAGGACTTTAGGTGATTAAAATTAAATAGGACTCAAATAAGTGGAGTGTTATGTCAAGGCAATTAATTAGAAATTTTAATATACTTAAGATGTCAAATTTCTCCAAATCGACCTACAGATCAATCTGGGATCCACAAAATCCCAAACAAAATCCCAGAAGACTTTTTGTAAAAATTGACAAGCTGATTCAAAATTTTTGTATAAATGCAAAAGATCTATGATAGCCAAAACAACTTTAAAATACAATAAAATTTATGGTTATTTACTACTAGAACTCAAGCGTTTTTATAGAGCTAAAATAATCAAAAGAATTTGACATTGGTGAGAAGACAAATGAATCAATGGAATAAAAGAGAGAATTCAGAAGTAGAATTCAGAATTTTCAGTCTTTTCTTCCTTTTCATGACCTTGACAATTTTTTTAGTTGTATTCATGACTAAGATTTATTAGAGTGAAAGAATATAAAGCAAAAATCATCAAAGGATAAAGCTGCATGGGGCAAAGTCCAGAGTAATTCAGATGCAAACTTCCAAGAGTCTTTTCTCAATAGAGTCACATGAGATATGCCTGTGTGTCCTCAGGCATTTTGTAGAATATCCTTCAATTAGGATCTGTGTAGCCTTCTTTTTTTTTTTTTTTTTGAGACAGAGTCTTACTCTGTTGCCAGGGCTAGAGTGCCCTGGCGTCAGCCTAACTCACAGCAACTTCAAACTCCTGGGCTCAAGGGATCCTCCTGCCTCAGCCTCTTGAGTAGCTGGGACTACAGGCATGCACCACCATGCCTGGCTAATTTTTCTATATATATATTTTTAGTTGTCCAGATAATTTCTTTCTATTTTTAGTAGAGATGGGGTCTCGCTCTTGCTCAGGCTGGTCTCGAACTCCTGAGCTCAAACCATCCGCCCGCCTCGGCCTCCCAGAGTGCTAGGATTACAGGCGTGAGCCACCACGCCCAGCCTGTATAGGCTTCTTGATGAGTAGACTGTGGTTATGGGTTTCGGGCAATAATACCGCAAAGGTGACGTACCTTCTGGTTGCAGCATATCAGGGTGTATGTGTAATGACGTGACTGTATCATTTTTTTTTGATGAAGTATCTGAGTTGATATTTTAAAGATAAATTACTCTTATCAAAGGATGTGTTAAATCTTTTCAATTATGCTAATATTTTATACCTCAGTAATATTTGGAATGTTTTTGGTTTTGAATCATGTACATATGACAGATATTTTATGTTTATTCCTATGTAATTTGTATTTTTATTACTTTCTCATTCCATTTTATCCACTGATTATTTGTCTTAATGAAGAATATTAATTCCTGCATATTTATTCTGTATTCATCTACCTCATCGAATTATCTTACAATTTGCAATGGTTTTTAATCAATTATATTAAATATTCTAGACACATAATATACAATAAAAGCTTAATAAATTATGGCATTGCCACATGATGGGATATCATAATGTCATTAAAACATTTTGAATATGATATTACATGGAAAAACTGTTATAACATTAAGTAAACAAAGCAAAATAGAAAATTATTAATTTCTTTTTTTAAATACTCTTATTTCAAAACATCTAGGGGGTACAAATATTTTTGTTACATGGATAAATTGTATCGTGCTGAAGTTGGGCTTTCAGTGTACCCATCACCAGGATAGAGTATGTTATACTCGATAGGTAGATTTTTATAGCTCGCCCCCATTCCACCCTCCCCACTTCTTAGTTCCCAAGTCCATTATTGCTCTTCATTTAGCTCCCACTGGTAAGTGGGAACATACGGTATCTGTTAGAGAATGATGAATTTCACCTAGGGTAAAATTTACTTGGGAGCACTTACTAAAAATAGACGCTATCATCCTCATCATCTTAGAGCTACTGAATAAAACATCCAGGAGACAAGGCCCAGAATTCTTCATTGTTAATAAACACCCCTGGTGACTATGACGTGTATAGACAATTCACAATATAATATGATTATATAATAAGATATATAGTGAAGAAAATTTAAAAATTATACACTTGGATAGTAGCAAATTCATTTTATTCTCTAATCATCATGCCATCTTTCAATTTAAAAAAGGATCTATGGGATTCCATCAATGGTGTAAGCCAGGAATCCGTCAAATCATTTCTATTTCAGCAGTAGCAGGAAGTCAAAAAGTTCACTTAAATCTTTAATTATTTTAAGAAGATGAATAGGGTTGCTGCTTTGGGGAACTATTTTTGAACAGTAGTGGTTCTGTTAATGTGAGAAAGAGACAGAGGAACTTCATGGAAGAGGGATCGTATTGGTGGATGCGGTGGTCATGGTGGGATCACAGTAACTCACTTAAAAATCAGGATCAGCTAAATAATTCGTGGGGCCTAGAACAAAATGAAAATGTGGAATGTGGCACCTTTGTTCAAAAGTTATGAAGAATGTTAAGACAGCAACAGCAGAGCATTAAAGCAGGTGTGGGACCTTGTAAGTATAGAGTTCTTTGTGACTGTCCAAGCTGCAAGCTCAAGAAGCTGGTCTACACTTAATACTCAAGAGCAAATTGCCATTTAAAAAATAATTGTAGTCTCAGCTTTTCACGTGGTATCATTTTTTTTGGAACCAATATACATATAGTTCTGAACAAGATTGCAAATGGTAAGTCTTTACAAAGGACATTCATTTTTCAAATACTCTTTCCTCAGGTGACCTAATTAGTATATTTCTTTTTCAAACCTAAAGCAATTCTTGCAGTGATTTAAAGTCATCCCATAGAAATTTCTTTGCTACTCTAAATAATCTTTTCAACATATTTTAATGTCTTTATATAGTAAAATCCTTGTAAAATAATAAATGTATATGAGGGTAATGCCAAACATACATTTTAGAAATATCTGAATATCTTTTATCTAAAAGATAAAAGCCATTTTTAGCTAGTTGCTATTTCTTTTCTTTTTTTTATCTTCAATTACTCTAGGAAACAAAGAATATTTTTATCTCTCAGGAATATTCATCCTAAAAGTTACAAAGGTTTGAGCCTTGGAACAATTGTAACTTTCTTAAGTTCTTTTCACTATCCGACTCCTTCCAGTTGAAGGAGAAATTCTTTCTCATTCATTATGCTGTAATGTTATTAGTGAAGTTTTTTCATTTTAACTCTTTTACCACTGGTAGCAAATCCTGGTGTCTTTTGAGTAATGGAAAAAGGGTTTTAAATGTTAGAGTCAAGGTTCTTTTATAGCTCTTCCGAATTTTAAGTCTTTAAGTAATTAGATATTGAGGCTTGGTTACCCAAAAATATGCACTCTCTCAGGTCCCCCGCCCTTCTCCAAGGTATGTTCATGTGAAACTAGTTGGTAACTAGTAACAATAATGGATATTACCATATCCCTAAGTATTCAAGGAGAGTCTTAGCTCATGGAAATGTAAAATAGAATCACTGAAATTAAGTCTTAAGTCACATCTCTATATTATCACTGCTAACAAAATCCCTGTGGTCTTGGGGCAATGTACTATAGCCTGTTCTGGCTATTTCTTAAAGATTTAATTCAGCAATAGCAGTATTCTTTGTAGGTTTGTTATTGCTTCTGTTTCTGTTTTTCATCAACTGTAGTCATCGAATAGCAAAGACATTTTATAACACATTAAATTGAAATAGCATTAAAATATCCTTAAGGTCAACTTTTGAAATGAGTATCTTTCCCACTGCGCTGAAGAAGAAAAATACTCAACGAAGAACAATGTAATCTTCAGTAGGGCAAGAACGCTTTCCTTGAACCTAATTATTCAGCGTTCAGATCCCGTGATTATTATGCACACATCTCCAAGGCCTGAGTTTATAATGCCCCATTTTCGCTATAAGCTTCTCTCTCCTTTACTTCAACTCTTAATTAATCTCCACATATTTGTCTAGTTCCATTACAGTTCCTCATCAACATACCCTCTCTATCCCAAGAAGAACTGGCTAGTTCTATTTACTTATCTCTGATCTGATAATTTGGCTGTTTATTTATGCCCATTAACTATTTTCACCTCATTCAAAGTCCAAGTCAAGTTTCACCTCTGGAATTATTCTCTAAACCCAAATCCCGTGGAGTTCTGTTAACACATAAGGACGTGGTTTGAGTGAGGGTGGCAGTTAGGGGCATTTGAAAAAAAAAATGACTTTAGAAGCAGAGAAATATAAGTCTATGATTTGCAAATTGTGTGATATTTTACGAGATATATTTCAGTTTTCTCAACCATTAAGGGAGCTTATAGCTGCTACATAGAGTTTTGTGAAAATTAGATTAAATCATCATATCTATGGCACCAAATTCAGTAATTAACACATGGTAAGTCATTAAAATATTACTTTCTTTTTTTTTGTCTTTCTATTGTGTATCAATGAACTCTATCTATAATCTACACAATAAATACATTCAAATTACCTGTTATCTTCAGCACTTTATAACTAATTAATTTGGGTAATGTGTGTTTTTCTAATAATCTGTCCATTTCATCTAAGTTGTTAATGTGTTGCTATTAAGCAGTCCATTACATTTCCTTCCAGTCTTTTAGTTTTAGAAGAGTCTATAGAGATGCCCCTTCTCTCATTCCTGATGGTAATTTGTGCCTTTTCTCTTTTTTCCATGGTCTGGCTACCTAAAGGATTAACAATTTTAGTGGTGTTCTGATAGAAAAAGCTTTTGTTTTTAATGATTTTCTTTCATCTCTATTTCATTGATTTATGCTGTATTCTTATTTTCTTATTCTCTTTTGAGTTTCATTTGCTTTTCAAAGTTTTTTGTGGTGGAAACTTAGATTAATGATTTTCTGTTTGTCTTTGACTTTCAGTAGCTTGTCTGTGATTTGTCTAAATGGAGTTCCCTTTGTGTTTATCTTACTAGGGATCCTTTCAGCTTCTTGAATCAATAGGGTAATTTTTTTTTAATCAAATTTTTGCAGTTTTTAGCCATTGTTCCTTCAAATAGTTTTTTCCAGCAGCCTTTTATTACTTTGGTAATAATAACACGCTGGGGATCTATATGTGTGTTGAAAGACTTATGACAGGGTTCTTTCTGTTGTTCTTCTCTATTATATGGATTGGAAACATTATATTGTTTTATCTTCAAATTCATTGATTATTTCTTCTGACACATAAAATCTTTTGAGTCTATCTGCTAATTTTTTTATTCTGTTTGTTATAATTTTCAACTCTAGAATTTCCACATGAACTTTTTTTATAGATTATCTTTTAATATTATCTCCTTCTTATTGTCATTTTTATATATTTTACTTTAATTCAGTCAGTTTCGATTAGCTTCTTTTTATAATATTTCCTAAGTATGGGCCATACTTTTCTGTTTCTTTGTATCTGTAGTATTATGTTTTTATCATTGAAAGTAAACGTTTTAGATAATATATTATAACAACACTGGATTGTGTTTTATTTTTCTGAGGACTGTTGGTTTTGTTTTAGTAACTGCCTAGACTCAGACTTTGGAACCTGTCTCCTCTCTGGTGTGCAGCTCCTAATGTCTCTGCTCATTTACTTCTTTTTTTTTTTTTTTAATTTTTATTTTTACTTTTTAACCTGGCTTCCTGGGGGTCATTCATGTGTCTGCAGAAATTAGTGATCAGACAATGATCTTGGTAAAGATTGTGCATAACACCCTGGACCCCGTAAGTCTTCCTCCCTCTACCAAGTGATCTTTGTATGGGTTGGGGAAAGCAGTCAGAGTTGCAGCCAGTTTTCATATCTCCTTTGCTTTCAGTTTTCACTGCACATACTTGGTTCATTCTTGTGCATGCACAGTTTTCCCGTCAGCCTGGGATGTGTGGAGAGCTTATCTCACCTTCTTATGTTTTTTTTTTTTAATTTCTAGTTGAAGCCATTAAAAGATATCTGGCTGTTCTGCTCTCTTTAATAGTCACTGCAGCTTTAGGATACCCAGGTACAAGTATGTATAGCTTGATACCAATTTATTCCACTATATTTACATAGCAAATTCATGTGCTTTTGCCTCCTACCTCCAGATTTTAGCCTGCTTCATTAGCAACAAAATTCCTAGGTTTTGTGACAAACTACATGTAAGTAAAATTACCATTCTCACCAGCCAAGCTGGGAAAGGCTGGGGAGAGCTGGGGTCAGATGAGAGCTGCCTCCATCAAAAGGTGACAGATTCCCACTATTCTGACTCAAAGCTCCTCTGATTTTTCACGAATAAATGCTTTCCAATTTGCTGATTGCTTTTGCTCAATTTCTCATATCCTGAAATAATTTATTTTGAATATTTTGACCTGTTTATCTGTTTATTGTTTTGGCAGAATCATTAACCTCTTACCACTGTAACCAGAAGTTCTTCTCTCAGCCATACACTTTTGATTGACATTGGACTATAGGAATAGATTAATTTTGGATGACTTCCACTCTTTATAATGTAAATATTTCATCCAAGAACCTTTTTGCAGAACATATATAGTTTTTGATATCAAACTTTTGTTAAAAACCCCACAGTTAGACATGCATATAATGAGAGAGAACTTAATGAAATCTGTGGAAGGGTGGCCTTAAAGGTGAAGCTGAGATTGGAGATCAGAATTATTTACAAGATTTCATTCCCTTAGATTGTGCTTTGGTTTTCTAGAAAGGAGTAGTTACCTAATAGAAAGATCAGAAAAATGTTTTAATTTTTATTGTTTCTTTATCACTTTTTTCTCTTTTGCTGGTTTATCCTCAGATTTTAAATAAATTCCTTAATGCATTTGCTTTATTTACTTAGTTGTTTTTAATAATGAGGCAATCAAATTTATGGCTTTCTCCTAAGATCTTCTTTGGTTCTGTTAGTTTGTTTTTTTGTTTATTTTATTTTATTTTATTTTTGAGACAGAGTATCGCTCTGTTGCCCGGGCTAGAGTGCCATGGCATCAGCCTAGCTCACAGCAACCTCAAACTCCTGGGCTTAAGCAATCCTCCTGCCTCAGCCTCCCGAGTAGCTGGGACTACAGGCATGCGCCACCATGCCCAGCTAATTTTTTTCTACATATATTTTTAGCTGTCCAGATCATTTCTTTCTATTTTTAGTAGAGACGGGGTCTCGCTCTTGCTGAGGCTGGTCTTGAACTCCTGACCTCGAGTGATTCTCCTGCCTCGGCCTCCCAGAGTGCTAGGATTACAGGTGTGAGCCATCACACCCAGCCTCGTTTGGTTTTTATATATAGTGTTTGCATTTTCATTGTTTTCTAAATTTTCTGTTATTTTGTTTTTAACTAAGTTTGACAACTCAGTTTTTATTTAGAGTTTTCCTATTTACCTAATATTTTGTTATAGTTAGTTTGAATTTTAATATTTATAAATATAAATTCTACTGGGTCAACAATGTATCTTATTTTAGATCTTATGAATATGTAGAAATTTATTATAGCTTACCGTGTGAACACGTTGTACCTAAATTAAGTACATTATAAAGTACAATTTCTTTGACATATGATATTGAATATGCAAGATTCATCTCATTAATATTATTTTTCAGTTTATTTTGTCTTCACTTAATTTTTACTTACAGATAGATATTAGGCAGAAAATAGTAAGAGAATAATTCCTTACTAGGAATGTTTCCTCATGATATTTACAAAAGTGTTTTGGTTTCCTTACATTTTATGCCATTGGCATCTAATTTATTTTTGTGCCTTTGTAAATCAGATGTTCTTTTTATTATAAGATATAACAACATGACTAGCATTTGTTTAAATTTGAAATTATTTGCCTTTTAACTTTTTTTTAATTTTTGGTGTCCTTTGGTTTTTATATATAATATATTTTCACATTTTGGTTTTGTTTAGTTAAATTCAATATGATACCACATTTTTGCATTTTTGATAGTTGATTTAGGTTATTTATATCATTTATTATCATCATTGACATACTCCTATGTATGTAAACTTATTTCATTATTTTATTTTCTGTTAGTCATTGTTAAAGCCTATTTCTATTATGCCTTCGGAATATCTAAACTATTTTCAATTTTTTTGTTATGATTATTTCAATTGGAAGTTTTCATTTACATATTTATATGACCATTGTTAACTTTCTGTATATTAGTAATACCTATACAATTACTACACTCAACTTTTATACAAATGAGACCAACTTCACTTTTTAGGAATTTTAAAATTATGTACAAGTTTTCAGAACCATTTGTTTTTTTCTTTCATCTTAATGAAAGGCTAAAGAAGTACAGATTTATTGACTACTATCGGAATTTTTATTTATTTATTCATTATTTTTTTTAAGAGATAATTCTCTCTCTGTCACCCAGGCTGGAGTGCAGTGGTGCTGTCCTAGGCTCAGGCAATCCTCCTGCCTCAGCCCCCCAAGTAGCTAGGACTGCAGGCATGTGCCATCACACCTGGCTAATTTTTAAAAATAAATTTTGTAGAGATGGAGTCTTGCTATGGCCTGGTCCTAAATTTAGTAGCTAAAGACCACTTTAATAAGTAATTTACTTAAATTTAGCTTTTAATGGAAAAATATAATATAAAATAGAAAAACAGTGACTCTAGTGAAAACCATGCTGTCAGTTTTTTCAGTGCTATTGTATTTTGTGGTTACTCTCTTACCTCCTAGGCACCTATCTTCCAAGTACTCACTGATGCCTTTATTGACTTGTAAATTGTACAGTTCATGAAGTTAGGTATTTATTCTTCTAGAGTCTTAATTTCATTCGTCATCTTTCCCAATGCAGGTATTTTTATTGATTAACTCAATGCTAGCTAAATTATTAGCTTTGATAAAACCAAATTTTTGGAAAGGAAACATAACTTTGTTCAAACATGTTTCCTGTTCAAAAACTCGGTTTTTAACCAGCATTTTATACCAATGCAAAATTATAATAATTTTTATGATTTCTTAAAAAATATGAACACCAAGAATCTTCCCATTTTCTATTGTTTAATGCATATCTTGCACTGTGGCACCAGCTCATTTAGATGGATGAAATAGGAAAAAAGATTTCTCTACCAACAATTGAGCAGAACCCTCATTTGCCAGGACACACTATTTATTACATAAGAGAATATCAGAATAAAAGACATGGATTTCTCTATTGAGGCTACCTTACCTTACCACTGAAAATACTTGTGAAGGTACTTAGTAAAAATGTATCCCTTTTTCCGAGGAAAAATAATTAACACAATCAATCATGTTCTCTTTATAGCCTATGGATACAGATTTCCAGTCTAGCCTGTGTTCATTTAAAAGTGTTTTAATATGAAATACTCTACTAATGGTAATGAGCAAAGGAAAACAAATAAAAACTGTATTCAAGATTATTTCAAGTGTATATCCTTAGTAATATTTCAATATTATAAAACCATTACAGAAACAATGAAATTGCTTTTGGCCTAGACAAGGGATGAAATGGAAAGCAATGCATCTTTTGTAGTATAGTATGAACACAGCTATCCATAGTTCAGAATTGAAGGAAAAAACATATTTTAAGAAGATATAAGATGACTTCCAGAGTTATTGTCTTTTGCTCCTAGATTGAGGAGATGAATACCCTTAAAAAAACACACCTATATATATCAGCTAAGGAGACTAGATACTTGATACACACGAATATGTTAAGAATTAATTAGAAAAGAAAACTTTACAAAAGTTGTGAGACAAGAAAGATGTTGTTACTTCTATATATGGTAAAATCAAAGGATACATCCTTTTACTGATAGGAAGAATGATTCTGAGAGTAGATTTACAATATTTCTTAAAGCATAAAGAGGTCCATTGTACCGGTTATCTTTCCTTTGACCACCAGATCTCCTTTTTTTTTTTTTTTTTTTTTTTTGAGACAGTCTCACTCTGTTGCCTGGGCTAGAGTGCCATGGCATCAGCCTAGCTCACAGCAACCTCAAACTCCTGGGCTCAAGCAATCCTACTGCCTCAGCCTCCCAAGTAGCTGGGACTACAGGCATGCACCATCATGCCCAGCTAGTTTTTTTTTTTATATATATATTTTTAGTTGTCCGGTTAATTTCTTTCTATATTTTTAGTAGAGATGGGGTCTCACTCTAGCTCAGGCTGGTCTCGAACTCCTGACCTCGAGCAATCCTCCCACCTCAGCCTCCCAGAGTGCTAGGATTACAGGTATGAGCCATCGAGCCCAGCCTAGATCTCCTTTCTATTCATTTTCACCCCACTCAATGCTGACCTACACGGATGACATTAATAGGTTCCTTTGCTTTTCAGATTTCAGCTGGGTTTTATCAAGGACCATGAGAGGAGGATCACCTGCAGGAGATCAGAGGGAGAGAGGAGAGTGATACCAACGTATTTATTCTCTTGGCAATGTTGTGTTTTTATTTTCATTATTTTTGAGAAATTTCTTAATTTGCTTCAACATATAGTCTATTCTGGAGAATATCCCATGCACTGTTGAGAAGAATATGCACTGTGAATCAGCTGAATGAAATGTTCTGTAAATGCAAGTTAGGTCCACTTAGCCTATAGTGAGTGTAGTTTAACTTCAATATTTGTTGACATTTTTCTCTGGATAATCTGTCCATTACTGAAAGTGGGGTGTTGAAATCCCCTACTAATATTGTATTGCAGTATGTATCTCCCTTTAGATCTAGTAATGACTGCTTTATACATATGTGGGTGCTCCAGTGTTGGGTGCATATATATTTACAATTACTATATCCATTTGCTAAATTGAACATTTATCATTATGTAGTGATTTTCTTTGTCTCTTTTTTTGGTCTATGACTTGTTTATTTTATCCAATATAAGTATATCTGCTCCTTCTATTTTTTGGTTTCCATTTGCATCAACCATCTTTCTATCCCTTGATAGACAGTCTATGTGTGTTTTTATAGGTAAATAAGTTTCTTATAGCCACCATATAGTTGGGCCTTTTGTTTTTGTTTTCATTCAGCTAGTCTATGTCTTTTAATTGACAAAATTAACCCATTTACACCAATATTATTATTGATAGGTAAAGACTTACTATTGCCATATTGTTACTTATTTTTTCATTATTTTGTACCTCCTCTCTTCCTTTTTTTCCTTTCTTACTGTCTTCCATTGTGGTTAAATCATTTTCTCTGGTAGTATGCTTTAATTTGTGGCTTTTTATTTATAATGTATTTATTACAGGTTTTTGCTACGTGGTTACCATAAGACTTACAAAAACATCTTATGGATAGAACCAGTTGTTTTAAACAGATGACAACTTTTATCATAAGGAAAGAAAAGAAAGAAACAAAGAAAAAACTAAAAAAAACTCTACACTTTAACTCCATCCTCCTGCATTTTGAATTTTTGTTGTCCTAATTTACAGATATTTACATTGCCTATCTCTTAGTAGGTTGCTTTAGTTATTATTTTTGATAGATTTTTGTCTTTTAGTCTTCATCTTAGTGACATAGGTGGATTACATACCACAACTACAGGACTTGAGTGCTGTGAATTTGTCTGTGTACGTACTTTTAGCAGTGAGTTTCATACCTTCAAGTGTTTTGTCTTTGCACATTAGCATTCTTTTCTTTCATAGTGAAGAACTCCCTTTCGCATTTCTTCTAAGGCAGGTCTAGTGGTAATTAATTTCCTTGGCTTTTGTTTTTCTGGTAATGAGTTTCTCTGTCCTTTATGTTTGAAGGAAAGTTTGGGGGGCTTACAGTATTCACGGCTGTCATTTTTCTTCCTTTCGTCATTTTGAATATGTCATCCCAATCCTTCCTCCTCTGTATGGTTTCTGCTGAGAAGTCTTTTGCCAGATGAATTGGAACTTCATTACATGTTATTTGCTTCTTTTCCCTTGTAGCTTTTAGAAATTTCCATTTGTCCTTAATCTTTGAGAGTTTGATTTTTACATGCCATGGGGGCAGTCTTATTTGGGTTGAATCTGTTTGGTGATCTCTAACCATCCTGTACTCTATGTATACAGGTGGTCATAAAGATTCTTAACTTTTCCCCATAGCTGTGTCCATGAAAATTCTTAACTTTCTCCATAGATAACATCACCTTTTGAAACCTAAAAACCTAAAGGTAGCTTTTAAATATCTTCCAGGCCCCACATTCCAGGGAATTGATTGACCTACCCAGACCAGCAGCCCGTACCAAGAAACTGACTCAGCTGGAATTGTGACCCCAGGGACTGAAACAACACCAGAAGATGATTTCTACATCCCTATAATTTTGCCCCAATTAGCTAACCGAATTGCCTAATTCCTTGCCTGCCAAACTAGCCTTAAAAACCCTGTCTCCCAAATTCTCAGGGAGACAAATTTGAGAAATTTCTCCCATCTCCTCACTTAGCGCTATGCGGAATAAAGACTCTTCCTCGGCCCTAAAACCTGCTGACTCAGCATATTGGCTTGCTGGGCAGCGGGCAAATGAACCCGCTTGGGCGGCAACAGACCCACAGAGCATGCCTCTTACTGGGTGATGCTGCTCAACAACTACTCTGATTTGATGTGTTCTTGGGCTGAGATAAAAGCACTTAAAAGAGTTTTGTGGGCTGGGGTTGCTAGTCTCACCTGTCCTCTTTTTGACTGCCCTCGGGGCTTTTTCTCCCTACAGGCACTACACCATTTCACGATGTTTCCTGTGGGTTGAGGTTGGTATGGTTTTCCTGCAAGGGAACTCAGGATGGTGGGGAGGCGGGCTGTCTGCCTCAGTCTCACTTATTGCAGTGTAAAAACCGTGAACCTAGGGGGAATTTTCCATGCATGGTGCCTGGAAGATTGGAGGAGGGGAATCACAGATAGGGAAGTCTATTTCTCTCACTGTCTGTTCTGAGTATTTCACTTTTCTATGGTCCTGGAAATCACCTCAGCCTCAGATTTGAGTTCTGGGATATTGATGGTAATAATCTTGGTGCTGAATATTTGTTTTTGGTTTTCTGTGGGGAACACTGAAGCCAGATTGCATCTACTCTTGTTAGATGCGGTTTCCTTTGGCCCCAGGAACAGAGAGGCAGAGTCACTGAGGCTGCAAAAAGGCAAAGGAGTTTATTGACTAGCCCCGGACCAGGGTCCAAATTCCAGAGCACCAACGCAGTGGCCTCTCCAGGAACTAGGACCCCGCCCTGCGGTAAAGATCAGGCTTTTATACTTTTCTGTATGCTAGTTTTCACACGACACGTTATTCTGCACACAACATGTTAGTCTGCACATGACACACTAGTCTGCACACGACACACTAGTCTGCACATGACACACTAGTCTGCACTTCATCCCCCTTCAGTTTATTTGTTCCTTTTGTTTAGAAGTGGCTGATCGCATTGGCTTCAGGTTTGTTGACTCTAAGCTTCGGGCTTTTTGCACTGGCGCCAGTTCTAGTTAACATCATCCAGGGGAAGAGGAGGGTCTCCGATGGGGGAGGGGGGCTGTTGTTGCATATCTTCTAGTTTTGGGTTACAAGCGATACTGGGAACACACGCCCTGCACAAGCCGTTCATGCGCTGATCATGTCTTGCTCTTCTTATCTACTTAGTTGGTTGGAGGGCACCTGGATTCTCTAGCCCTTTATCAGAAAGCAACTTGCAGTTACCTTCCCGGGGCTTTGTTTTGCTTTACTTTAGTGAAGCCTGCCATGGCTCCACTTACGCTAAGCACCAAGCCAGCAAGCCATATATACAGAAGCAGAACTAGGCTTCTCACATCCAGGAAGCCTAGCCTATCATGGAGTTACCTTTGTTCTTATCTCTGTTTTTCATTCTGATTAACTATATTTATTAAACAACTAAAAGCAAGCATAGTCACAGAAGCGAATAGCATCAGTTAGACTCAAAGAGAGCACACATTTTCCTACTATCAATTCCTGTTCTTCACTCTGCCATTTAGGTCTAGCATTATGTTCTTTCTCCTCATCTTTTGGGAGCCTAAGGAGATAAATGTTAGATATTTTGCTCTTTTCTCACAGATCTCTAAGGTTCTATTTACTTTTTCTATATTTTCTTTTCTGTTATTCAGATTGGATAATTTCTACTGATTTGTATTTAAGTTCACTGACTCTTTCCTCTGTCATCTTCATTTTTCTATTGAACTCATCCAGGGAATTTTTATTTTAGTTATATCATTTTTCAATTAAAATTTACATTTAGTTTTTTGTAATATCACTTATTTCCCTGATGATACTTTCTCTATTTCTATCCATTTCAAGAGTATTCTTCCTTACTTATGGGCATAATTAATCATGATAGCAGCTTTAAAGTCTTTGATAATTACAACAGCTTGGTTATGTCAAAATGTGACTTTACTTTCTTGGTTGTCTTTTCCTTTGAGAGTTATTAAGATTTTCCTAGTCTTTTTATGCCATATAAGTTTGGATTGCATCTTGAACATTTGAATATTTTGCTATGCATTCTTTCTATTGCTTAATTGCTAAGGAGCATGTTTGACTTTACCTGCAAAGAACCCAATTAAGATCAACCCACAAGTTCTGGCCCACATTTTGTCAGTTCTGTTTTCTTGGCATTTTCCCTTTTATTTACATCTGTAACACCTGTGAATGATTCCATGTCCAGTCAGAGATATGAGTCGTCATGTACACCTGATACCATTCTCAAAGCCTTTGACATGCTGTGTAAGTCACGTGAAGTTTGAGGGTGAGCCCAGAGGTTTATATACATACAGCATTATGGGGTCTCTTCCCTAAAATCTCTCCTCGTTGTGATGTTCCTGACATTTGCCAGCTCCCAGGGTCCCTCTTCTTGATCTGCTGATTATATATTTGATATAACCTGGGCTTCAGTTTTTCTACTTAAACATGCACTTCTTACTATTGTGTTTGCCTCCAGGGCCAAGACACAAGAGCATACAGAGCGAGAGAGAAACACAGTGTGAATTCTCTCCATGCTCTCCGACCACAGTTGCTGTGCTCACTGAGAAGAAATATCCTCTCTCAGAGTTGTAGACCCTTGACCTATTGCCACTGCCATCATTTTGTTGCTGCTGCTGCTGCCTCTACCACCTTGGGATTTGCTGGAGGCTGAAGTAGGAGAGAACAAAACAACAAGAACAAAGCCCAGAGGATTTCCTCCATTCTTTCTGACCTTTAAGATCCCCATTTTTCTGTTATTCAGAGTAAAAAGATTTGTTTCCCTTGGAACTCTTTCTGTCTGCATCCAATAAAGAAATCTGGGTTTCATGTTACTCTGAATGCAGGGTGAGACGTATTGGAGCAAAAGGATAGTCACCATTGGTTTCATTTTGCTTCAAGTTCTAGTTTCCTTCCCCAGTATACATAGTACCATACATTTTTTCAGAGTCTAGAGATAGCTACTTCATGTGTTATGCCCCGGGTGTTGAGAGGCATTCAGTGGGAAAGATTGAACATGCTTATGTCATCTTCAGTGGTACTAGAGCCTTTTGTTATATACTTTAAGGAAATTCATGCAAATCAACTTCACTTAACCTATTAACATATTTAAGTGACAACATTTTTTATTTTATAGGCTTAATAAATGTAGTTGTCTGATTATCATCATCATTGCAATAAGAAACAAAATTTCCTACATTTATCTACTTTTTACAGTTTACAAAGAACTTGCACATACACCATGGCATTTTGATTAATAACTCTGTATGGTAGTGATATTAAGCTTCTTTCCAAAGAGGAAATGCAGTTTAGAGAATTTACTTCCTCTCAAATTCACCCAGCTAGTAACAATCAAAGACAGCTCACAAAGCAGGTTTTTCTGACCAAATGTTTTCCCTTTAGTATCACATTTCTGAATGTTTTTGGAAATTTCAAAGCAACTAGAAAACAGTAATATTGATAGCAGCAATAATATCAACCACAGAGAATCAAAGTTGTTTGTTAATCAATCAATATTAGAAGTATTTTTCCAATCTCGTGCTTTGAGATTAGTGCCTTTTTAATGAGCTAGGTGCTCAAAAATGCATCAAAAATCTTTAGGAGAGTTAATACAGCCTTTAGCTAATTAGAAGTAATACTTAGTATGTAATGTAGTAATATTAACATGTTAAGTAAATTCTAATATGTAACATTATATTATATTGTAATAGTAATATTTTAAGTAAAAAGCCACATAAATTACCTAAATTTCTTATTCAACTACAGAGTTCTATTGAATGACTTGAAAAGGAAGCGACCAGTTTCAGCAAACAGCCTGCCAAATCCTTTAGAGCTGATGAGACATCCCTTAACAAAAAGGAAAAAGTTTATGTGATATTTAAATAAATAAATGGCTTAATGAATCCATAAATATATTTAATGAGCCTTATATGAGATAGTAAAAATTATGTATTTTAAAATTTAAAGCTATTTATATAGTTACATATATAATTATGTATGCATATAAAATTAGAATATATACGTACACATATACATATATATGTATGTGAGTGTAAAAATATATAAATATATTCCAACTTATTCATGGCAACTTTTTAGCAATAAAATTTTCATTAAAGTATCTAAGACAACTCAGAAAGACTTTTAGCAGTATCTGGAGATATCCTTCTCTATACAATACGTCCCTTTCATAGATTAAAAGACAAACTGATATACACAAAAAGATATAAACAATAGGGAATTGTGGGAACACACTGGATGCTGTAAGTGTACTGATAACACATCAGGTGTTACAGAGGCAAGTAGAGAAAGAGCTGCGTAAATAATGCTTTCTGGAGTTAATAATCATGTCTCTACAAACAACAGTTCAAACATAGAAGGGCAGGGAAAAAACTATGCCTCAATCAAGAGTTGCTGCACTAGATGAAGGCCTGCTAGGTGCTGACAATTGTTCTAGGAACAAACTGTACTCATCACTTTGCCCTCCAGGCAGAGATCTGAAAAACTCTGGCAACACCAAGCTATCAGGCTATTGGTTGTCAGTATTTTAAATATAAAAATCTATTAAATGAGATATTTGAACAATAATAACATGTTATAATATGACATATTTGCAAGCTTTCCTCTTTATTTATTAGCTTATGTTGTACAGAAATGCACTGATTTGCTGGACAAATGAAAGAATATGAGATTATTCTGTTTGTTTTAAACCGTCTGGCAACCAGTCCAAGTGACCTGTGATAAAGTACAAGGACATATGTTACCTATCCTTTCTCTTAAAAACCATACATTGATATCCTTTTTTAGAAGTTGTTATGGGTTGAATTGTGTCCCCCTGAAAAGATACATTGAAGTCCTAACCCAAGCAGAATATGAGCTTACTTGTAAATAGTGTCATTGCAGATGTAATTAGTTAAGATGGGTCATACTGGAGTAGTGTGGGCCCCTAATCCAATGTGACTGTGTTCTTAGAAGAAGACTATGTGAAGACACAGACAGAGACACATGGAAAGAGCGTCATATGACAACAGAGGTAGAGATTGGAATGAGGCGGTTGCAAGCCAAGAACACCAAGGATTCCCCAGCAACCGACAGAAGCCAGGAAGAGGCAAGAAAGGGTAGTACTCAGTCTCAGAGGGAACGTGACCTTGCTGATATTTTGACTTAGGACTCCTAAACTCCAGAATTGTGAGAAAAAAAAATTCTGTTCTTTCAAGCCAGCCAATCTGTGGTACTTTGTTACGGTGGTTCTAGGAAGGTAACAAAGAAGTGGAGAAGCAATATTGTACAAAGCATGATGTGATATGTGCAAATTACTTCAATTCCAGGAAAAGAAAACATTTTTGAAACTGACAGAGAAATCATACTCTAGGAATCATTTAAATTAGAAATGATGACAATAAACTTTTTTTTATCATTTATATCAGTTGATGTCAAGATGTGGCTTCTCAAAAATAGGGTAGACATTCATAAAGGAAAATCTAAGATTAAGACATCAAACCCCAAGCAATATAAATACAGAAAGGGCATTGATGATACCAAAGCCAAACCTCAGTCTGAGACAAAATTAACAAAGACTTTATTTATGAAGTTGTGACAGGGGGACATATCTGCCACCATTTCCATTTTAGCATGAATTCAACAATTTTAGAAAGAAGAAAAAAAATTATAGAAAGAAAAGAGGAAATAATGAGACAATCATGAACTGGCAGGCAGACAAGCATTTTATTAAGGTGAAATTTTGGAAAGGAAGTGACTTTCTAACTGGTCTTCAGTTACGTTTGATTACCCTTGTTTGCTGCAAGGAGACAAGCAAGCAGTTTGAGGACATTTCAAAAGGGAAAGGGTTGTTCAGGATTAGAGGTGGAGGGTTTCTGTGACTGGCCATGTCCTGGAACAAGTGCATGTTGATGGGATACTGCTTTTTGTTTCTTTTTCTTTTTTCCTGTGGTCAAACTGTCATTATGATGTTATGTGAGGGGAGGCTGGCACGGCAGGCAGTTTCTTAGTGGAAACTGGTGAAATCCAAATAAAGCCTGGAGTTTAGTTAATATTGATAGTAATGTCTCAGTGGCAGTTATTTTAGTTTTGACAAATGTGCTTTGGTAATATAAGATGTTAACAATGGGAGAATGTAGATGAGGGCTATACAGGAACTCTCTACTATCTTTACGAATATTTTGTAAAGCTGCAATTTTTCCAAAATAAAAAGCTAACAATGGGTTTATTATTATTTCGACAAAGGCAAAAAAAACAAAATGGATATCTAGTGACACATTGTCCCTGTGCACACTTTTCCTTATCTCCCAAAAGATATTTATAGAGTGAGGAATATGAAAGACAAAATGCAACAGACAATTAAGAAGATGAATTTGTTAAGGCTATTACAATCGGGAAGATGCTCATCAATGCAGAGGAACCTCTCAAAAAAACGAAAAAGGATCCGGAGTTTTACAGAGGCAGGTGAACAAGGGAGTCATGAAAAAGAGTGGACATTGAGTCTTATCTGAAGGGTGGAGGCAAGTCTTACCTCTGAACACGTGAGGGCAGGGTGGTCCTTTGGGTTAGCTGCTTCTCAGAACACATCAGGGTGGTGGGATTTCTCAACCACAGCTTCTTTCCAGGAGCACAGGGCTCAGGTACAGTTTAACATTGCGGGGGTTTGCAGGCTAATGCTGCTGATTTTGCATCCCAGGAAATCATCACTTTGTCAGCCCCAAGATGTGGTAGATGAACTGAAAGGAAGTCACCAGGTTTCATCTGAAAGCTCCTGCAGGCCTATCTAGAAGCCCCTGAGAGGGGGATGCTGAATGTGACCAGAGCTCCAGATGAAATGCTCTCTTAGGAAACAGAACTACAGATCATACCTCTTGAGGGAAAAGCACTGGAATGGGCAAGCATGTGTGAGGAGACAGTGGCAATGGCACTGGCAACATGGAAGTGTTAAAATGGGTTCTTACTTCAAACCACCAGGAAAATAGAATTTCCAGCCCATTTTTCTCCTATTTTCCACTCCTTATCCCCAAGCAGGAAGTATTCCTTTCTGAAAGATATGCCAATCTGTGTCATAAAATACTAAACAGACAAAAATGGTGAGGAATGAAGATGGAAGAGGCAGAAATAAAATAGAAAACCAGAAGTCCTAAGGGCAGAAGGGGTAATTTTGTTGTGTGTGTGAAAATGCTACTGAAGAAATTTGGATGTGAGGGAATACATAGGAGAGGAAAGGTATGTCTCAACAATTTTTTTTAAAACCATGTATTTAAATCCCCCTTAATGACATTTAGATATATACATAAACATTGAAATTTTTTTAGAGATGGGGCCGGGCGCGGTGGCTCACGCCTGTAATCCTAGCACTCTGGGAGGCCGAGGCGGGTGGATCGCTCGAGGTCAGGAGTTCGAGACCAGCCTGAGCAAGAGCGAGACCCCGTCTCTACTAAAAAAATAGAAAGACATTATATGGACAACTAAAATATATATATACAAAAAATTAGCCGGGCATGGTGGTACATGCCTGTAGTCCCAGCTACTCGGGAGGCTGAGGCAGTAGGATCGCTTAAGCCGAGGAGTCTGAGGTTGCTGTGAGCTAAGCTGATGCCACGGCACTCACTCTAGCCTGGGCAACAAAGTGAGACTCTGTCTCAACAAAAAAAAAAAAAAAGAGATGGGGTCGCACTCTGTTTCAGGTTGGAGTGCAATGGTGTGATCATAGCTCACTGCAGCCTGGAATTCCTGGGCTCAAGTGATCTTCCCCTCTCAGCCTCCTAAGTAGCTGAAATTACAGGCATGCACCACCATGTCTGGTTAATTTTTTAATTTTTTGTAGAGATGGGGTCTCGCTGTATTGACCAGGCTGGTCTTGAACTCTTGGCCTAAAGCAATCCACCTGCCTTGGCTTCTCAAAGAGCTGGGATTACAGGTGTGAGCCACCATGCTTGGCTGAACTTTTTATTTTTTAATTATTTCTGCCTGCTGATATATTTTTCCTGAATACAGTATTGTTCTAGACTAAATCACCTGGGCCCAGATTTCTTAAGATTTACAGAAGACATTGTCCACATTGGTGCTGCTGACAATTGGGTCTTGGCTCAGTGGGTCTCAGTCTTGACTGTTAATTAGAATCATTTGGGAACCCAAAAGATACTGATGTCTGGGTTCCATCCCCAGTGACTCTGATGGAATTGCTCTCGGTGTGGCCTAGAACTCTGTATTTTTAAAAATTCCCTCAATAATTCTCATGTTCAGCCAAGACTGAGAACCACTGAGTACGAGCTGGATACAAGGCCGACAGTAACCAATAACTCATTTCTGAGTTGTTGGCTGTTGTGTTTGCCTGAAGTTAGAAGCCGTTCTCTGATTTCCCCTTAATGAAGTAGCTGCCATCTTTGCAAATACATGTGAACGCAGAGGCTAACAGAGCGCATCTTCCAAATTGCCTTTCCTCCATCTATTAGCCATTTCTGTCCACTCCCTCACTCATCCCACTCTCCCGCCATCAGGGCCATGCTGAGTTACACAAATAAAGAGGACACAACAATAGCAGACAGCTTGGAATTCAGTGTTGCGTGGATTTTCTAAATAAATCTTTGTTTTTACCCAACTGTACAGATAAGCCCTTTGCAATCAACTTTTCCAGATAGCAGCTAATGCATGAAACAAGCTTGAAATATAGATCATGATGATATAATATTCATTTTATTCCTTCATATTGACTGGAAGTTCCCAGTAGCATTTTATGTGATCTTTTTGACTCTGTTTAAAGAAAAGTCATGAAACAGATGGATGTCCTGCTGACAGCCACCCAGGAGGCTCGCTTCGAAGCAATATGTGGGAAGCTGCGAGCGGTTCAAAGTGATGAGGAGGAGGCAGTGGCACAAACCCTATTAGCAAATAATGAGATTTGTGCATCCCCTGTACCTCCAAAGAAGAACTCTCCGGCATGCTTTTTCTTACTATTTGTTTTCACTTAAAAAGCTATTAAAGCCTTCTCTGCTCTTGGAACAGAGCACATCTTCTCATTGTGCCCATTATCAGCCACAATAAATAGATTTGAGCTCAGAGATTCCAGCACTTTAATTGCCACTGTGCACTTTTCTCAAGTAATAAAAAGAAAATATCAACTTTTATGTGTCCCCTTTGATATGGTCTATGTGTAGTGCCAGCACTTTATTCCCCCAAAGACCCACTCTCTGGGAAAGAAAGACTGTTCTGATGGTATTGTTTGCCTTTAAAGAAAATCAATAGTCAAACCTAAAAAGTGATCTAACTTGAAGTAAAACATAGAAGCTTCTTAAATAGATACATATGGGCAGCAGTTTGTGTCTTTTGGTTATAAATGACCTAAAAAAGAAATTCTTGAAACATGATGCATAATGGCCTAAATAGAAGAGTTGAGTGACTCTATAGGCCTGCTCTAACCAAACTATGAGATTGGCTGTTCTGCACAGCGGAAAGAGCATGCAGTATATATAGTTATGTGAAAACATATAGATTTGAGTCTTGGCTCCATCATTTACAAGTTGCGTGATATCAGGCAAGTTAGGTAACCTACCTGTGCCCTATTTCCCCATAAAATAAAAATAACAGTATTTATTACGTATTGTTATGCTAATAGGAGGCATTGTATGTATAATACCTAACCTAGCATACTGTTGGTACTCAACAAATTGCAGGTGCACTTTCCTGCCCGGCACCATTTTCTTCTTCATACTATATAAGCAATGTGAAAGGCTGTGGGTTCTTTCTGTGTCCTCAAAGAACCAGTTCTTAATATTTTTTTTTTGTGAGTTATGAACTTTGAAAATGGCCTTAAAACTCTGAATACTTCCTCCTCCCCCCTGCTTTATATATACACATATATAAGCATTTTACATACAGGTTGGTTTAAAGCCTTTGTTATATAGCAACTCTTCTGTCTTCCAAATCCCATAACAATCATTCTGCAGGAAGTACCCTACTCCTAGGGAAGATAATGAGGATTGAGTAAGAGGCGACAAGGTCAATAGATATGATCGCCATTCACAGTGAGGTTCTCTAGTGTCCCCCTGATTCAAGAATAAAGGGCAACCTAATGATTTCCCTGGGACTTAGTATCGGTAATGTGATTTGTTGTCCTATATGGGAGAATTTGGAAGCTTGAAATTAAAAGGATGACAGAAAATCACTTGAATTATCAGCCTTCAAAGTGTGATCATTATGCTGGGAATATGTTGCTCTCAGTTGATCAATGTCTTTCTGGCATTGCTGGCGATTTTTTTAAATATGTAGTGCCATGGTGTAAGCCTTCATTTTTGTGTAGTTGCATTCATTTATCAGAATTTCATAGTAATAAGTTAAAAGCAATGGGATTGTTTGGTCTATAAAAGACAGACATGATTAATCAACATCTCCCTCACCTCTCTCTCTTTCTCAATCTCTCATGAGTAAAGGACTGAACCAATAAATAAGAATTGAGATAAGAGATGAAAAGTATGGTCTTTTTGGTTGTTGTCTGGGAAAAGGGCATTTTCACTTTCACTTTTCTTTTAATCATAAAAACCAAGGCTGGCCGATGCAATAGTATGCTAAGGCTGGAAGTAAGTTCTGTTAACTTATATCTTACATTCAGATACCATCCTTGTATTGCACTAATGTGTTCTGCAAATGTGGGGTTGAATTAAGTGATGTATTGTGTCAGAATTCTACCCGTACTAAATGAAAACGATAATCTAATTTTCATTCAATTATTTAAAACTTAAAAATTTCTATACTTTTTTATTCTCACATCTAGCCAGTCTTGGATCATCTGTGGAATGACATTATGGTATGCTTCTTTTGAAAGGGTAAGTTTATCATACAGACATATGGGATAGTCAAAGATATCCCCATTTCTTCTCATATCTGATTATAAATATATTACTCTTTTCTGTTATTTTAACACAGTCTTAATAAAGGTACATGTTTAGTTGATTTACTCCTCAGTCCTTGAGCAAACAGGAACTCAAGTAAATAAGAAGGAGTTCCACTATTCGCTTTTAAGAAGCTCTAAGCCTCCGCCGGGTGCAGTGGCTCACGCCTGTAATCCTAGCACTCTGGGAGGCCGAGGCGGGTGGATCACTCGAGGTCAGGAGTTCGAGACCAGCCTGAGCAAGAGCGAGACACCATCTCTACTAAAAATAGAAAGAAATGATCTGGACAGCCAAAAATTAGCCAGGCACGGTGGTACATGCCTGTAGTCCCAGCTACTCGGGAGGCTGAGACAGAAGGATTTCTTGAACCCAGGAGTCTGAGGTTGCTGTGAGCTAGGCTGACACCATGACACTCACTCTAGCCCGGGCAAAAGAGTGAGACTTTGTCTCAAAAAAAAAAAAAAAAAAAGCAGCTCTAAGTCTAGTAGAAGATAGAAATATATACACATAATTATAGTAAACGCTATTTATGATCTGTTCAATATGCTACAGAGATCTTATTTAGTTATTTTTCTCTTTGCTTTTCATCCAAATTTCTAAATCCTTGCTTCTCTAAAATCAAGAGACTATTTTATATCTTTTGCAGAAACTTGTATGGAACTGGAGACCATTATCCTAAGCAAAGTATCTCAGGAATGGAAAAACAAACACCATATGTACTTTGTAATAATTGGGAGCTAAACGATGGGCACACACAGGCACAAGGAGATGTAAAGATCATTAGAATCTGAGAAGGTATAGGTTGGGAGGGGTGAGGGGTAAAAACTTACTTATTGTGTACAAGAACACTATTCTTATGATGAACACACTAAAAGCCTTGACTTAAGCATTATGCAAGGTATCCATGTAACAAAAAACATTTGTATCCCCTTAATATTTTGAAATAAAAAAATTAAAAAGAGAATATTTTATCATCAAAAAGTATATCAGTTCCAATTATGTTTCCAAGGGTGCCCCATTTGAGCAATTGCTACGTAGCATTTAAATCATAGGTGTGTAGCCAGGGGAGCATTGGTCCGACAATCTCTAGATAAACATTTGAAATGCAAATGGGCAATATACCTGAGAAGAGTAATTACTTCCTCTTTCTGGCCAATTTCTTTCTAGTTCTCTAAAATAAGCTTTAACTAGTCTGCTATTACACTCAGTTCAGAGATTGGGATTCTTAATAACTGACTCACATCTTAAACAAAACCTCAATATTCCTCTGTAATACCTCAGAGGAACGAGAGCCATCTTCAGAATTGATTGCATTTGTGGAATAAATTCCTTTCTGTGTACCTAACCAGTCATTTCGAGTGCCCATCAGGTCAGCCTTCATCAAGTCTGCTACTCCATCTCTTTCATTAATAAAAACTGACATTTCAAATTTCAGCTGTTATGTGCCTAAATAGATATGCATTATACAAACATAAGAACAACTGCAGAAATATCCTGTTTCCATCCTGCCCTGTGAGGATTTCTAAAAAGATTGTATTTGGCTTTCTAGACATGATTGTGAAGTTTTTTTGTTTTTTTTTTTTCACTTCCTCTCAAGCATGTTAATAGCAAGAAGGTGGTTTTCGTCTACAGATTTAAATTCTAGAGAAACACCAGCAGATGCTGTGATAAGTAATGTGTGATCAGTGCTTGACCTTTTGCCTTCCCTGTAGAATTTCATTAATTCTGATATTGATTGGGAAAAGATCTGTTTGCAAAAATTCACGCAACAGCTCAATGGAATTGCATTCTTCTGGGATGAGACTTACTTTGCAGAGGTGATATTAGTGATAAGTAAATTCAGTACACAAATAATAAATTCAAAGTATAATAAAACGGATTAAAGTGGATGCAGAAATTGCTAGGAAGAGTCAAAGGAAGAAGACATAAAAGTCAAATGTGGGATTAGAAATAATTCAACATTCATTCACATATTCATTCATTCCACAAATGTGGATTGACTATAACATGTCTGGAAATAAGGGAGCTAGGAGGGGCATTTAATGGCAAATTCACACACTGTACACTATGGAAGGGGTCACTAAAAAGTGAACAGAAACACGAAGGCTAAGGTCTACTAGGGGAAAGATCAAATTCTGTGAAGTATAGGATATAGGAGGAGCACACGTAGTTTATAATTTATCCTGAGGGAACCAGAGAAAGTGCCCAGACAAGAGATGTGAACATTTATTAAGTGGAGAAAGTGGGCAGAGAAGGCATTTATTCAGAGATAAGAGAAGATAACACATGCCTTCAAAATAAAATTTAACAAGGATGGTGAGAACACATAGTATGAAGAAGCAGTGTGATAAACAGGAAAGCCAAATGGTTTCAGGGCCTTGCAGTCCATTTTAGAATTTGTCCTAAGGCAGTTGGGAACCAGAGACGTTTTAAGCAGACAAGGTCCATGATCAGATTAATAATTTAGAAAAATCACTTTGTGCACAATATGAGTAGTTGACTACAGGGTGGGGAAGAACAGTGATACCCGTTAAGAGGTTACTACAGAAATCTGAGCAAAGAATGAAATGGAATATAGTATGGTAATGGTAAGATGAATTGAATGGATGAATCAAGACATAAAGGGTATAAAAATTGGTGTCTTATGAAATGCACAGGTTGCAGTAGAAGGAAATGTTAACACACATTTTGGCAGAGTACTGGTAGTTGGTGAAATGATTCAATGAGATAGGACAAAGAATGTAAAGATGAAGGGGGAAATTGTAACCAATTTGAGCTTTTAGTAACAGTGTAATAATCCAGAAGTGATATTTAAGAGCAATTAGACATTAGGGTCAGGGGTTCAGAATTACAACTAAAATGGAAATATAGTTTTAGAACATGGAAATGAACATGGTTCTCCTGAGATAAAGTGTGCATTGAGAAGGAAGAGACTGTGAAGAACATCAAAGTTTAAGAGGCTGGCTTAAGAAGAATGACCCATAAAGACAACATAGAAGTATGGAGAGTCGCAAAAGTCAAGAAAATACCAGTAAAGAATAATCAACAAAGCTCAATTCTAGTTAAAGTTTCTGTAAGGATAGGAGCAAAGTTGTCATTTGATTAACAACAAAAATATTAATGGTGATTATTGTAAGAGCAGTTTCAGTGTCAGTGCAGAGAGGTACATAGCAAGTGGGGAAATGATGACGGAAAAAATGGGCAACACTTTCAAGAGTGGATAAGAGTCTCGAGGGATGGCTAACATGTTTGAAGGTGGACATGCTTGAGAGGACAAGACTGGTGAGTGGCTTCAGCAGTGCAGAGAGGATGACAGAGTGCATTAAATGAGTGGTGAGTATTTTTTGGTTGGAACAGAGTCCATGAAGGGGGAGATTCAAATTCTCTTACAACCCAATGCATGCAACTGCCTCTGTGCTTTTCTCACATTTGAATGAAAGCCCCGGAGAAATGTCTGGAATTGGCAGAGTGCGGCTCACATGACCACACAGAAGGATGTATGGGAACATGAGTTTCCTTGCTTCTCTCTCTGAAAGCAGAACTCATAATATGTACAGTTTACCCAAATATAGGAAACATGTTCAAAGACCATGATCAATAATTAAAATATCCACTATATCTCCTATTACTTGAGACTAAATTTGGGTTGCCCTCAAACCAGCAGAGGGCAGCATTTTAGGATGGATAAATGGTTCAGAGTGCAAATGGAATAGAGTGGCCAAAAGCAGGGGTGGGGAACCTGCAGCCTTAAGGCCACATGTGGCCTTCTAGGTCCTTAAAGCTGGTCTTTTTATAGAATTCAAACTTTACAGAACAGATCCTTTTATTTTTAGCAATACATTTTTGTTCATCCTTTATATTTTTATCATATTTTTAAAATGAGAGCATTTAAAATACCAAAGAATAAAATAAGCTTCAACAAAATAATCCTCCCAGATTGGCACAATTAGAACATTAGTGAGCCATAAGGGCTAAATTGATGGCTGCTACATTCATGATTTAGTTTTAGCTTCCCCTGCCTGATTGGCTCCACTACCTAATGAGGCTGATTGGTGAGAGTTTATGGGGGTTGAGTGCACCAGCCTGTCATCAGCTTTTGACAACGGTGCACTGTGTTGCTGTTTGAAGTGGAATTTGTGAATAGTTGCATAACTCAACAGTATTTTTTAATTCTGTCTGCTTAACAGCCCATCATGTCAGAAAAGACCAAGAGAATGCTGAAGGAATAAAATAGATTTTTTAATGAGGATTCGGGATTACAATATTATCTTGTTTCTGCTAAAGACAAGATGATTTGCTTGCTTTGTGATACTGCAATATCAACATTAAAGAAATTCAGTGCTCATCAGCATTATAATGCTCATAAGGACCACAGATACTTTAAATTAGAGGAAGAGGCACAAAAGGTTGTATTGCAGAAATTAAAGGATGAAAAGCAAAGCAAAGACAGTTCTTTCAAGCAGCAATAAGACCTGGAAATAATGCCACTGAAGCAACTTATAAAGTAGCTTATATACTTGGGGAAAAAGGGAAGCCTTTCAGTGATGTATAAATTGTGAAAGAATGCACTGTCGAAGTTGTAGAATGCTTAGACCCTAATAACTAACTTTTTAAAGTACAAACAACTTCCTTTTTCAAGGAGAACCATAACTGATTAGCAGCATGAATTAGACTTCAACTTAACAGAACAACTTCATGCAACACTTCAAAAGGAAAACATATATTATTCAATTGCTTTGGATGAATCAACTGATACTACTGACTCAGCACAGGTTTTATACTTCATTAGAGTCATAACAGAAGATTTTCTTTGCTACAAAGAGTTACTCACTTTGGGCACTCTTGCCAACAGAACACGGGGAATAGATATCTTCAACAACTTTTGAGATAAATGTCATTAAGTTGGACTGAATTTGGTCAATTTAGTGAGTGTATGTACAGATGGTACACCTTCCATGACAGGAAAACATGAGGGTTTATTGCATAGATAAAAAAGTATTAACAGATCCAGATGCTTTTATTTCTTCTCATTGTATCTTGCATCAGCAAATTCTTTGTGCTATTTTAAAAAGTGTCATTATTTTAAGTGACACTTTACAACAAGTTATAGGTATTGTTAACTATATTCATGCAAATACAACATGGCATCATCAGTTTCATAACATGCTAAAGTTGAATGATGAAATATCCAGTGTGGATTTACCATATCATTCTAAAATGCATTGGCCATCGCAAGGACAGCTATTAGTCAAAATTTTATCTCTGAGAGAACAGATATTTAAATTTTATGAAGAACAGAATCAGCATTGTGACTTATTGAAAGATTTCTAAAGGAATGCAGCATTTCTGTGTGATATCATGTCAAATCAAAACAGCTTGAATATTTTTTTGGAAGGTAAAACTAAATCTAAATATGATATGTGGCAAAAAATCCAAGCATTTTAAGAAAAGCTATCTTTTTTCAGAATACTTCTTCTTCAAAAGGAAATTTCAGATTAACATTTTCTTCAACTAACAAAGGTCATTGATGAGCAGGATGATATATGCAGATCACTGGAAGAATATGTACCTTTTATAGACCTATTAATTGGAGAACACAAGGAAAGGTTCACTGACTTTAAGAATCATGACATCATACTCAAATTAGCATTTTCGGCCTCACCTACTTGATATCACCAAGGAACCTAAAGAAGTACAGATGGAATTGATTGAGCTCTCAGTAGATTAAATTTTAAATGTAATGTTTGATGCTAAGAATGATCCAATTGAAATATGGAAAAATGCAGACTACTTGTGCCTTGAGCAACATGCCCGGAAAATGCTATCTTGCTTTTCAAATACTTACTGCTGCGAACATACATTTTCCTACCCAATCCAAATCAAGATGTCCTTAAGGTCACAAATGACTGATACCCATCTAGACGATCAACTGAAACTACGGACCTCCATGCCGTGACCAAATATTCAAATGCTTTCCAACAAAAAGCAGACACAAAAAAGTCATTAAAAGGTTAGTTAACTTTAAAATGAACAAACAGTTTTCATTTTTTAAAATTATTAAGTACATAGTAGTTAGATTTTTACAAAATAGTGTACATTTTTAAGTATATCTAATTGAAGTTTCTTGAATGTGGCCTTATTTGATTACAACTACATTAACTCGGCCTTCTGACATGAAAAGTTTCCCCACCCCTGGTAGAAAGCATGAGGGCTCAGTTTGGCTCCGGAGGAGTTATTGGTGATCTTAGAGAGATAATCTTCTTTGGAACAATAAACAGTAAAGATCAGGATTACCAGGGGTTTTAGTCCAGGTCCTCCAAGAAGTAGACACCAAGACAGGATTACACATTCACATCAGAGGAAATGTCCATGAGAGGTAATGAGGAGGGAGCAGCAGAAAGCTGGAAGAGTCATGAGGCAGTGATACAAGTCTTACCCAAGGAAAGAGAGGGAGGAGAGAGGAGTGGAAGTTCTCAGACTCCTATGCAGTCTAATAGAGGTTCAGCAAAGCCCTCGGGGTGTCTTTTAGCCAAAATTGGCCATCAGAGGAATCCTCTGGCCCCCAGGGAATGAGCCTGTCTTAGCATCTCTGTTGCACTCAGTCATTGCCTTAGGCTAAAACTGAAGTTTCAGCTTCTGGGAAACTTGGTCTTTAAGCAACTGTGACATGGGTTTCAGAGCCCAGCAGCCGAGCCCTTGATTAGTTATGTTCCATGTAGCCGAAGGTCTGCAAGGCAAATTCTCATGGACAGCACACCAGAGGCAAATGAGGATATGAGGAGGATTTGGGAGTAAGGCACGCCTAAAAGTAAATCAAAGGGGGAAGATGAGAAGACTATTTAAGAAGCTAAGTAGGCAAACTTTATTAAAATATATGAAATGATATGGTATCATATGATCTATGTTATTTATTAGGATATTGAATATGCTAGAATGTTTATAGGTGCTTCTGTATGGTCTAGAGAGTATACTAATTGCACACATAAATGCTAGCAGATAATTGATAAACTGTAGTCCCATAATTGACGGGAGAAGAGGAGGCCAAAGATGCAAATGGAAGATTTAGTCTGGGTGAGAAAAATAGACAGTTTTACCTTAAAAATCAAGTGAGAAAAATATAGAAGGGGAAATAGGGAGAGGTTTTAAAAGGACAGGAGAGAAAATAAATTGACTTCTTTAAATTAGGAAGCAAATTTGTGGACATGATGAGGTTGGGACTTGAGCCAAAAATACAAAATTTGCTTCTCACAATGTTGGAACATTTACTTGGTACCAACACTGAGTTAATGGGGAGATCTATGTGAAGTCATGTGTATACAGCTAGCAAATGTTCTTTGAACAGAGTGTAATTCTCTGGCAGAGTTCAGTAGCCTGGGGACCCAAAGTAGAGGATTAGAAAGTTTGGAAGAATAGATAATTAGGGAAGTCATTCTAAAATGGTACTGAGAATAGAAATGAAGTGATCCTAAATATAAGAAGGCAAGTGAGAGTGCAGGCATAGTGGTGGCCTCTCACTGGAGCTTATGCAAGACATAATTATTCATTTTTAAAAAGCTATTTTTTAATAAGTCATTATTCAATATATTATTTTTCTCGGATACAGTCAACTTTAATATGTGCAGATGACAATAACATTGACATTTGAGATCCTTAAGAACATTTGCAACAAATACAGGTTTGTGCTTTTCTTAGGAGAATTGGAATTAGCAAACTTTATGATTCATGGATGTATGTGATACGCACATGCCATCTGTCCACCGTTCATCCCTTAATTAGGTTACCTACATCACTTATGTGTGGTTAAGAAGAAACTATGATCACTCGAGTCCAGAAAAGCAGTTTACGATGTATCATATTGCTGCAGACTCGCAAGCAGCAGCCATTGTCCCACTGGTAGAACCAAAAAATGGTTTCACCTACATCACAGACAAACTAGAACAGATTCTTCTCATATAGCCATGATCAGGATATGGACTCTAAATGCTTCAAAAAATTAATATTGATCCTCAATTTCTTTTCAACAGCCAGTCCTGTATAGAGCATGAATCATGTAGTTATTCGTTCTTTTACTGGCACAGTTTATACTTCTTGAGCATCTACTCTGTGCCAGCCACCTTACTAGACGATAGTGCTATGAGGGTGACCAAGACAGCCTTCGTTTTTGCCTTTGTGACTCTGGCCTTGGATGCAGGCCTTGCTGCTCAAGGTGTGGTCCCCAGACTTGCGGCATCTGCATCACCTGGGAGGAGCTTGTTAAAATGCAGAATCAGGACCCAATGAATGTAAATCTTCATTTGAGTGAAAGTTCTGAGTCATTTAAATTCAGAGAAATGTTTTATAAGCACGATTTAGTAAATATTAGCAGGTTAAAACAAATCTTATAGTGCTATAAATATGCTCATAGGAATAAACAGGGTACCAGGGGCACACAGAGAAAGGCCACCTGACTCAGACTGAGATGCCAGGGGAAACTACTCATTAACTCTGTGAAATTTGTTTAAAATTAGAGGACTCTGACTATTGAAAATATATATCAGCTAGAAGGTTCTGACTAGAAAATATACTACCTACACCACGTGGCTCTTTCCTCCCTCCCTCCTTAGTGTATTAGATGTACACTAAGATGTTGCAACTTTTAGACGTTTTCTAGATTCCATATAATCTCTCATCCTGCTTTTTATTTATAAATATATTTTACCTCATTGCCATGTCACCCTATAACTTTATTTTTCAGTTTAGGAAACCTGTTGGAAGCTACTTTTAGGAAGTTTTCTTCCAATTGTCTTTAGAAAGCGTCTTTCTGTCCCTTCCAACAAACTAATAAGTACTTTCCAGAGAGCCAACTTTCAAGATTCTCCCTGTCCCCATTTTACTTAACTCCTGCCCACGTTAAGGTCTAGAGTCCACTATATACTATGTCTGGCAATAACAAACTTTGTATTTGATTTCCTCCAGATCTTTTGAAATCTCCACTTTAAGGATGTCATCAAAAATGGTTTAGTATAGTAATGTTCTGATAAAAATCATTACTGCTACTAATAGTGATAAAAGTAATAACAATTATTATTGCTTCCATTTATAGAGCTGTTTTTTTTTTTTTTTTTTTATGCTGGGCCCTAGCCTAGGTTTCTTACAGGCATTTCCATCTTATGACCAAATGAAGTATGTGCAATTATTAGCCCAATTTTATCATGTGAAACCAGTGCTCAGAGAGAGGCTAAATGCATTGCTTAACACCTAGAACGGGCAAACCAAGAAATCACATCCACATAGATTAAATTTCATTACCTGGACTTAATGGCTCTATTATCCTGAGGAGGACATGGAAAAACTGAATATCAGTAAAGATGCTAACACTTACGTTGTACTGGGAAGAAATCACTCAAAAAATAAGATCTTTCTTATACCTATACAAATCTCTGTATTTGCTGAAATATTCTATCCTGGGGATTCTAATTAATTTTAAATTTTTGAAAAGTTAAAATATGTTTAGGGAACAAATAGTTCTTATACAGACTTCTGTGTTTTAGCTTCTTGGTCTTCCAGCAAAAGTGGGGGTTGCTCTACTGTGTAATATCCTGTCTCAGCTTGCCTTCTCCAAACTGCCTTTAATTATTTGGAAAATGGACCATCTTCACTACCACACTTGTCTGAATTCCCAGCTATGAATGCACTGTGTGTTTTTTCCTGCTTCTCCTCCTGCACTTCTAATAGTGCATTGATTGCAGCTGGTAAATGGTACAATGTGCCTAAACCAAGTATAGTTTTGTTGATTTACTTGGCTGTTGATTTTTCAGATCCTTTTTTTTTTTTCCATTTCCATGCTCTATTTCATCAATAAAGTTTGATAAAGTGGTGGTGAATGTGACTTTCAGGAAATAACAAAGATTCATGAAAAAATAGAAGTCAGGAAGGCTTTACCCCCCAAGGAGCACAACAATAACTTTCCTATACAGAATGGAGGGTTTCACATTATTGCTGCTGAAAGGAATTCATACTGACAAACCAAAGTGGCCGGTCAGAAAAGAGGCCTGGCTGGATTCCATTGATGTGACCCTAACATCCTGGAGGACCAAACTAAAGAGCTATTTCTAACCTGAATGCTCAATTGAATATGCCTCAATCTTTTAAAAAAGCAAACTAATGAAACTTCTCTGTACCATAAACTTTCTGCAAATACTGGAAATGATGCCTGTTTTATTTCTGATTTCACTAATATTTTTCATAGCATTAATATTAATAACAGCATGAGAGAGAGGGAGACCCAGCTGTGTTTTGATTTTTTTTTAATCTTCTCTAATTCCACATGAAAATATCTTGTAAGTGTCCTACAAGTCCATGGTGTCTACAGACTGTAAGAAAACAAACAATAGGATGAAAATGGAGAGTTGTGAAAGAAAGGCAATATTGATCTTGAACTATTTGAAAAAAAAATCTTTTTTCCCTGAAGTTCTTTTATTTAAATTATTGTTGAAAAAACTTGAAAAACTCCCTCCCTTAAGCCCCTATTATTCGAATTCATATGTGTGCATTTCAGAAACCTGCAATTTTATAGAGTGCACCTGACAGCCAGGATCAGTCTTAGCAGGTGAGTCAACATGGTCTTAGCTCCACGGCAAATTAACTTAGAACCTCAAATATGTCTTTCAAATCTAGTTTTGAAAATAGACATTTAAATATATGCACAACTCATGAATTAGATAATTATCCTGTCCAAAGATTAAGTTTTGAATAATTTAATGTCAATATTAAAATCAAGAATAAACTAAGAAAAAATAAAATTTAAAATCCACAAAATAATTAGCTAGGAACAATGTATTTGCAATGAGATACGGTCATTTTTCTGGTAGAGATTTTTTTTGTTTTTTTCAAAATTTTGAAATCAAAGTAAATGATGCAAACTTTCTTTCTAAGAGGAAAGCAACAAAGTCATGTAAAGTTTAATTTCAGTAAGAGACCTGGGGGAAGGATGGGAGTGACACAAGGTTTCATCAATGCAAATAAAATTGCAGACCCATTTTTTTCTGTGGTGACCCACTGTGGCTCTTCTACATCCCAACCACTCCAAAAGGTGTCTCTATGTTTTCTCAGAGACTCAATAGCTGAGTTTGCTTGGGAAAAGAAGAGAAGATGGAAGGAAGAAAAAAAGGAGAAATTTCTTACTTTGAATCTCTCCAAAACCTGCTCTACTTTCAGAAACTCAGTAGCTTAAAGCAATATTATAATTAGTTTGGTTGGTATTCTTTGTTCTTTCTTGGGATAGGCATTCAACACAAATATTAATAATATCTATTTTTATCAAAGCACATCTATGGATTTGGACCAAATATGGAGACAGATGAGAAATAGAGACAAAAGTTCCCACTCTGTAGACACTTTCAGCCAAATAGAAAAGAAAAGGTATAATAAATAGACACTAACAACATAGTAGTGTGGAGAAAATGCTGTAAAAGGGCACATGCAGTGTGCTCTGGGTGTTCAGAGGAGGTAAAGAGATTAAGCTAAATGGATTAAGACTTCATAGGTTACATCATGGGATTGAATACAATAAAGTAATTAAAAAGAATGCTGTGTATGTATGTTTACAACAAAAGTATTTCCATAATATATTGTCAAATAAAATGAATAGATTCAAAAATACCAATCTGTATATAATCACATTTATTTAAAAAAACACATACCTTTGGATTTATTTACACTGCATATCCAATGTGTATTTATGTACAAAAAAAGTTTCAGGTTTGGATGAATGTTCTCAAAAGTTTAATGGTTAGGTGTGTCTAGATGTGTCCAATAGTGGGACTTGACCAGGATGGCCTTAATGTCCCCCTCAGCTTGATTACACCTTAAAGAGGTATCTTCCTGACTAGAAGCCTGATCTCCCTTTGCCTGGAATATTTACTTTAGAAAACTCGCAATGACAATTTTTTTTTTCTCTGACCTATTGAGATGTAAATCTCTTCCCAGCCTCCAGGCAGTTTTAGACGTCAGAATATTTTAAAAGGTAATAAAGAAAGATGAGGACCCTGTCTCCCAGTCTCTGTGGGAAGGCAGGAGCCTAACTTCTGTAAGGACAATTAGCCAACGCAGATGGCCCAGTCACATCCACCACCACCCCACTTCATGTCCTCTTGCACCTTTCCACCAGCTCCTCCCAGTGCTTGAAAGCTTCCTCTCCTTCTGTCTCAATTAGTTGAGTTCAATCTCTACTACAGCAGTAGCCTTGACCCTGTTGTGACAGTCTTGAATAAAGTCTTCCTTGTCTGTTTAACCTTGCATGGTGTAATTTTTCTTTGTCAGGCTCCAGATACTATTGCTCTTTTTATATCTGTAATTTAAAAAGTGTTATAATCATCATGTGTTATTATTGGGAGCAAACCAAAAGTTTCAAAGCAAAACAAAACCCGTCTTATTATTGGTTATATAGGCATCATAATTCATCTGAAAACATTCACCTTATAAGCTTAACATAAGATATTTCTGTTTAGATTCTTCCAAGAGTGTTGCTTTCGTCCACCTAGAAAATATATTTTCTCTTTCAGAGACTCGTCTACTACTTAATTTGCAAACTTCTGGCAGTTGTTCCTCCTTACAGCATTCCCTTTCTCTTGTGTTCTTGCCTTGTTTTGCTATAAAAACTGTCTCTTACCAAGTACTAGAAATCTACCATAGTGCCTTTTCTACTTTATATTTAATTTGACAAAATATATCTGATCCTGTGATATATATCCTAAAGGTAGGGTGAATGATAGTAAGTTTTATGCATTACTGTACTAAAATTCTAACCTCTAACTCCAACCCCCAAATCTCCACTGCTTAATGAAGATGCATTTGCCTATTCATGTCTCCCATTGGCCTATGCTCAGAAAAATTTCCTCTGATCATTACTTTTTTTCCCTGGTCCATGTCCCTCACTTTGTGGTTGGTAATACTGCAAATCAAATAGCAATCAGAATAACGAGCTGCCACCAGTCGGAGTCATAGTTGGTGCTACATGTTGTCAAAGACTGTTCACACTAATCAACTAATAATGACATTGCTGCTTCCATCACGCGTAACAAAATCCCCTCAGTTATGCAACACAATTATTACTAATAACCTCTGAAACCTTTGCGTGCTTAAGGAGACTGTTTCAGAAATGATCTGGAGACCTATCAGAGAATAAGCCAGGGAAGACAGAATCTACCAGATGGAGATTACTCTTTTGTAATTAACTAGACATTGCTCCTTTGGGTCCATAACATTTTCTAACATCGTGAGGCATTTCCTTTAGCATAATGATGCATCTATATTAATATATTAGACTGGGAACAGCTAGGAGATAGTGTAAAATATTAAACATTTCATTCATGAATTATATTATTAATAGTCTTTCTTTAGTTTAAAAAAAGGTACGTTAAAGTGACACTCAATAAACAAATTTAGAGGCATTAATATTAAAAGAGAGCCAATGAATTCAGACTCACGACAAAACATGTATTTGTTCATTTCTCAAGGGAGGCATACCTTCATAATTATTAATATAGTAGTTAAAGATTTACCTTGAAACGGAAAAGCTGAAAATATCTTAAGTAGAGTTAAACAATGAAACACACTTTCAAAGAGCTGGGATTCACCACCTCAGAGAGCTGTTCTCCTCCCGTGTGGGTACCAGGCTGCTCAGAGTGCGAAGTTAGAGGACTAATGAGCCATGACATTCTATGTGACACAGACATTGTACATCTTGTTTCAGGAAACATTTAAGAAGAGGGGGAACTTTCTCAGAAGTGGTGAGAGTTTCATTAGGTTAAAGAAGCCATCACTCCATTTGTCACTGTTAAAATTTGTGGTGAAAAGCGTAAAAACACATTGAGGTTGGAGCTGAATGATTTCAGACAGGCTGACAGACAGCTGTGTTTTCCTGGTTTTGAAATGCAGATTTGGCTGTGATACAATGTGGTGTCATTATTTCAGGCCTTATAAGGCATTTTGTCTATGTGACAGCTGGTTGCTTCAAGGTCACTTTATTAATAGCCCAAGGTGAGGGCCTTAGTAAGGCATGAAGCTCTGAATTGTTAATTAACCCTTTAATGCAGGCAGAGAATGTGCAATACCCTACTCACAATTACTTGGAATATTTTATAGAATTTGCTAACAACTGTCAAAACTACCCCTCAAAAGGAAGACTTAAATTTAAGCAAATGTGCCCCAAGAAAAACCATATAAAAGATGGTAGAAAGATGTTTAAAAGATCCCTGTTTGACCAAAGGCATTTATTGAGGATCTACTGCACACTATACACCGGTGCTTTCATTGAATGACCACATTCACTTCTTTCAAGCATAAAGGGCATTATGCTATCTTCCTTGGAGAGTGGGAAGCGAGTTTGGCAATCTTACGTGGTTTGCTGCAGGACCTTGCGATAGCAGATGGGCATCACCTGGGAGCTTGTTAGGATCTCAGAAACCCGCACACACCTGTTGAGTTAGAACTCACATTTTAACAAAACTCCCAAAAGATTGATATGCACCCAAGTTTGACAGTCACTCTCTAGGATCCCGTAGTTAATAAGTGGAAGAGTCTGCTTTCAAATCTAGCTTGGTTTAGTAACATTGAATCCCACACACTTTTCAGTAAGTCATGCCATTTGTTAACACATGTATGTTGTTATCATATTTTGCTTGTTTTTTTTTTTGTTTGTTTTTATAAATTTGTTCTTCAATGAGGCATGAACAGAAATTGAAGCACTCCATGCAAGGTCAAGGCTAGTTCAAGGTTAGATCTTTTCAAGTCCTTTTTCCTTCTCCAGTACTAAATTTTGATTCTACTGGAGTTTTAAGTCTATAAAAAACAGAGTTAGAAGAAGGAACTAGAGGCTTAAAGTAGAGCTCTACCAAGTAATTTGCATGTTAAGCAGATTGTATGTGTAAGTGTGATTCTGTGTGTAGCAGGGGCATGATTATAAACACAAAGAAATGAAATGTTAATATTTTAATGCATCATTGAATAGAATTTAGGAGATAATTGCGAGTTGAAAATATTGAAAAATTCCTGACAATTCAACAGAGTTTACTGTATGCTTTATGTTTTTTTCTACCAATCACAGTATCTTTTCTTTTTCTCTCTCTTTCATCTTCCCACCCTCTCCTATTCTGATTTATTTGTTTAAAAATTTGAGAAACATTCCTCTCACCTATTTTCACACTGGCCCTCAGTGCTTAGCGAGAGGCCATTGAAAGTCAGGCCTGCAGATACTATGTCCTTTTAAATTGTGGCTTTATTTAAAGAAAGCACGTGTGCATAAAGCTGATGAAACATTTTATTCAAAAATATCATATTTATAAAATCTTATTAGTTACAGATAAACATGAATTTAAAAATACCAGGGCAGCATTATTCTCAGTATTTTAATTATTTGACTCTAAATACGATATTTATTTTTCTTGAATGGAATAAATACTCTTAACTAGTTATCTTGCACTATAGCTAAAAGATGATTTGGCACTACATCTACCCAGTTTTTAAAAAAAAAAAAACACAATTCAGCTTTATTGAGATAAAAGTTTATACTATCCCTTATGATGCCAAGTGTCTAATTCTATTATCTCAGTTATTCCAAAGAATGATTGTTTTTATAATTGAACCATATTGGATTCCCAGATTAAATAGATTTAGAAGGAAAAAACCTGGAGCCATCACAAACTTTAACCCAAAATATGTCTGAGCCTTTTCTGTTCCTCTCATCCAGGAGCGCTTTTGAGCTCTCTGAGCACCCTCGTTCTCTCAGGCCCCCTCAAACCCACATTTTTCTGCTTGTCTTTCCAGCTAGCATTCTGCCTCAGACAAGTCTTTCTTCCACTTTTCCTTCCCTGCCAATCACTGTCTCTGTCACTAATTTTTATGTTTGATTGCAGGTGATTTTATCCAGTTATGTCTCCTTTTTCTAAGAAGGGACTAAATCACGTAAGGGCAGAAACTTCATACTTTTTCTTGGTCATTCAAAGTACTGCGTTTAGGGATGGGAACTCAGAATCCTAATGCATTTATTGAAAAAGAAGATATTCCTACAGGCATAAGTGGTGATTATAACACATGAAAGTAAGTTATTTCATCCTGTGATTATGTAGAAAACAGTTGCATCTGTCTTCTGTCCTTTGTTATCAGGCACTTGGACAGAGCATCCATTAAGATAGTTATTAATAGCTTGAGATATTGGAAAAATGTCCTCATCATGTAGTATAGGGAAAAGGATTAGAATTATGGCGTTGCTTCTTACTAGTTCTGTGACTTGAGCAAATTTCTTAACATCTCTAACCCTCAAAATGTGTTATGTACAATGGCACAAATGCCAATAACTTTATATGGTTTTTTTCCCAATGGCAAATGAAAAAATATATGAAAAATTGTTTAGTATAATGTCTTGAGAAAAGCAAGTAGTCCATAAATATTTGTTGCCAAGTAGTGTGAATATGGTATCTGTATTCAAGTCTAGTGAACACTGCAAAATATTTCTTGATTGTAGGTGAAACATCCAAGTAAACTAAGAAATGTCTAGTAGATACTATTTATTTAATTGTTATTATTAATCAGATGGAGTGTTATATCATTTAAATAATAATGCTTCTTGTAACTTTCTAAAAAATGTTTGAATCTTTAGAGCAATATTATGAAGTTCTAATAGTTAACTTTACACATGAGGAATTGAGAGTTTAAGTAACTTGCTCAAGGCCATAAAGCTAATGGAATTAATCAAGCAAGACTTATGGAGATTAAACATAAAAGCAATTTTATTTCTATTTCATATTGTCCCTTTAAACCATCTCAGCAGATATAGTCCTTTCATTGTCCCTGAACAGCCACAAGAGTAGACAGTCCAGGTCAACTTGTTTTAAAAACAGTTTAATTTTTTAATTTAAAATGCCCATTCTCATATAATCATCAGGCTTCCAACTTGCTGGAAGGTAAAGCTCGTTTCCACATCCTCTGGCTGGAGCCAGTTGCCCAGGAGAAGGGGCTGTGGTCAGCCTCATTTCTCTTGCTCATTTCCTTTCACAGCGTGTAGCTACAGCTTTGATCCTTTCAAGGTAATAAGAAACTAGGCAACGGAGGAAAGTCAAAGGGTAGAGGAGAGTTATTTTTTGGCTGGTACTGTTGTAAATTGGCTGTCTGTTCTCCAGCCTGGGAGATTAAATTTAAAGTCCCTTTTCTGGTCTGGCACTTTCATGGAGACTTTAGCGTTCATCTCCCTCACCCCTAAATATCATTGCTGATGTTTACTTAGCTACAATTTCCTCAATCTGGGCACGTGCACTCTATTCTGGAGGTCACTTATTTTTTCTTCAGTCCCTAAGAAGCCAGTCATTTAACTTACCATTAGCTCTGTCAACTTTAAGCTGATCCTAATGCATCAGTAGCTCTCCTTTAAATTGCCATCAACGCTACTAGCTTGCTCATTCCTTATGCCGCAGATTTCCTAGGTAGGAGCAAGACGCTAATTTAATGTTCCTTATAAATACTTAGGACACATACCACACTCTCTAAATAGTCCTGTTGAATACTCTCTCACTAGGCTTAAGGTGAAAAACAGATAACTACCCTCTCATCTGGTCTGTGTGTGTGTGCATATGTTGAGGACAGGGTTGGGAGAGATATTAAGAGCATAGTGGCAGCTTTATCCAAAATATCCTCATAAAAATCCCCTACACAGCCCCCCTCCACCACACCCAGTCTACAGCATTACAATGTTTCTATAATCTTGATGTAAATGTACTGCTCAAAAGTTGCTAAGCTATTTTAGTCTTTGCAAAATTTATATATGATTGATTACTTCCTTTGAAATGTAAAATCTAAGTTATGGAGTTTGAATTGAACCCATGTCTGTCTAGGGTTATGCTTTTTCCGCTTTATAGAGGAAATTAGGACAAAGGATAGTTTGAATCAATTACTCCGTTTAGGTTTAGAGGTATTTGAGAATGATTTTTGAAATATGTGTATCACTGAACCAATTAGAGAAGGTAGTGATGATTTTTTTTTTATCTCTTTTGGTCAAACCCAATTATGCTTTCTTGTTTCCAGCCTCATATATAATTACAAACAATGCATTTTTTTAAAGAGATCAATGACTGGAATTGCAGAAATAGAATCCCCAAACACATGATTTCAAAAATATATGAACTTCAAAAAAACAAAAGCAACAATACTTCTACATTAGACAATGATAAAGGAAAATTGGCTCCATTCTTGAGAAGGTGCCATATGGATGAATCCACATCTGTGTCAGAAAAAATAGAGAAAAAAGTAATACAAAATATACAATGATACATTTAGGATAGATTTTTTTAACTGTTCAGGGAGACATTTCTTCCCTTCTTATATAATCTAATATGGCAGATGCCAGAAGACATTAAGAGTAGGAAAAAGTAATGATAGAGGAATTTTACTAGAACACCTGAAAGTTGCCAATTTACAAAGGCAGCCAGTGAAAGAACAGATAATGGAATGAGAGTATATTGGAAGAAGACAGAGAAAAAGAGAATGACAATTTTGTAAGCTTGTGCACAACTAAGAAGAAAGAATGACATTTGAACTGTCAAATTTATGAAAGTTTGATTAGTACTTAATTCAGGGCATTCCCTAATATAGTTCCCTTTGGCATGCTTAAATCATTCAATGTCTGGAACTAAGCAAATGAAAAAAGCTGCATTTAAGTTTCTATTGTAATTTTGGACTCATTCATTGAATATTGCTTTCAGATCTACTTTTTACTCCTTTTTCTTGTCATCTCCCTTGTAATTGTCAAAAGAGACTTCTATATAAGGCCCACCCAAAGATTTCATATCCAGCATCACATTTTAAAGATATTTGCATTGAGGTAATTTCCTATTTTTACAGTTAAATCCTTCAAATTCCTTTAAATTGTTTCTTGCAAAGAATTCCAATTCATCTGGCAGACGTCTATTATCTACTATGATTCAAACATTGTATGAGTTGATAGGGAAACAGGATCAATACATAATCACTGCCCTCGAGGATATAATATTTAAGACACTTCCAAAATGAACCATCTTATTCTCTCAACTCATTATCATCACTTTTTTCTATATTTTATCCATAGAATGTTGAGTGATCATCATATATAAAATGTTTGCATTAAAGATATTACAGTACCCACCCATAGTAAGTATTCAGTAAATGCTAACAATTATTATAATTGCCAATATAGTATGTATTTCTTATCAGTAGCATCTGTTGTGAAGAGAAATCTAATAATTTTATCACTATAGCCAATAAATCTATAAGATCAAGTCTAGATTATCTACATTTTTTTTTCTCAAGGGTAGGTGTTCTCATATTTTCTAGGTATTTACCACAGTGTTTTTCTTGGAGGCTGATCATATTGACTTTATTTCCACATTATTAAAATTTCACTTATCCAGAATGACATTTCAGTAATTACAATTGGAGGCAGGAGGCATCCCTCTCCTGGCATTAGTAGTCTGTTCCTAAAAATCAGCCAAAATGCAAACCAGACTGTATTTCCCATTATTTTTTTTCTTTCCACTTATTCTTTTATTTATTTTTTTTTATCTCAGCTTATTATGGGGGTACAAAAGTTCAGGTTACATATGTTCCCCATGTACCACCTATCCCCCAGAGTCAGAGCTCCAAGCGTGCCCATTCCCCAGACAGTACGCATTGCACTCATCATGTAGGTATACACCCATCCCCTCCTCCCACCCCACCCCCGTATTTCCCATTATTTTAAAATGCTTAACTAAAACCAGAGAAAGCAAAAAAAGAGAAATTAAGAACACATACAATAAATAGAAAGCAGTTACAAACATGGTAACAGTAATTCATGTGACTTATTAAGATAACTAATTTAAAACTGATTATCATACTAGATTAAAAAAAAAGACCCAACTATATGCAATTTATAGAAAACCGTGTTAAAGACTAAGAGAAGTTAAAAAAAAATTGAGAAAGATATGCCAGGATAACCTTATTCAAAAGAAATCTAGACTAGCTGTGTTAATTTCAGAAAAAGTAAGACTTCAGAAGAAGAAAAATTATATAAAGGGAGGAATTATGCAATAATAAAGTGATCCGTTCTCAGAAAACATGTGCTACTAAACATGTATGCACCTAACAAAAGAACATCAAGGTATTTGAGTCAAAAGCTTGTAGAACTGGAAGGGTAAATGGACAAATCCACTATTATAGCTACAGACATCAACACCCTTCTGTTAGTAATTGGCAGATCTGGCTGGCAGAAAATTTGTGAGGGAATAGTGGAAATGAAGAGCACCATTCATCAACTGGATCTAATATATAAAATATTCTGTCCAAAAACAGCAGAATACACATTCTTAAGATTGTATGGAACATTCACCACGACAGACCATGTTCTGGGCCCTAAAACACACGTTGATAAATTTATAAAAATAGATTATACAAAATATGTTCTCAGAACACATGCAATTAAATCAGAAATTAGTAACAGAAAGTTAGAAAATCTTCAAATATTTGTAAATTAAACAATACACTCCTAGATAATATATGGGTCAAAGAAGTTACAAGAGATATTATTAAACATTTTGACATAAATGAAAATAAAAATACAACTTCATCAAAATTTGTGGGATGTAGTAAAAACCATAAAACATTTTAGTCCATAGCAGGGGTCATTAACATTGATACCAAGGACATTAAAATGATAATAAATAAATGCTTTGAATATATTTATCTGTATATTTGAAAACTTAGATGAAATGGACGAATTCCTTAAAAGACACAACCAACTAACTCTAACAGGAGAAATAGATACTCTAAATAAGACTATAGCTATTAAGAACTCCATTTGGCCAGGTGCGGTGGCTCACGCCTATAATCCTAGCACTCTGGGAGGCTGAGGCGGGTGGATTGTTTGAGCTCAGGAGTTCGAGACCAGCCTGAGCAAGAGCGAGACCCCATCTCTACTAAAAATAGAAAGAAATTATCTGGCCAACTAAAATATATATATAGAAAAAATTAGCTGGGCATGGTGGCGCATGCGTGTAGTCCCAGCTACTCGGGAGGCTGAGGCAGTAGGATCATTTAAGCCCAGAAGTTTGAGGTTGCTGTGAGCTAGGTTGATGCCACAGCACTCACTCTAGCCCAGGCAACAAAGCAAGACTCTATCTAAAAAAAAAAAAAAAAAAAAAAAGAACTCCATTTAATCATAATTTTTCAATATTGGTTCATTAGTCATAAAAAATGTGACATAGTAATGTGATGTGTTAATAATAGGAGAAACTGGTGTGGGGTAGATGGAAACTGTATTATCTCTGCAACTTTTCTGTAAGTCTAAAACTGTTCTAAAACAAAAAATATATATATATCAAATATGAGTGACAAAGGAAGGCCAAAGGGCAAGGATGCTTGGGTCCTAAATTAGATTGACTTGCTGTAGGGCTATTGCAGGAACTGGAATAATTTATATGCCCTGTACCTATACTTCTATTTATATGTTAAAATGTATGCTATTTTAGAAGTGCTTGCTCTCAGCCTTTACATCTCCATTAAAATTATAAAATTATCCCAATAGTTTAAGAAGATATTAATAAGTTATAAAACTCCAAAAAATTGATAAGTGTATTTTAATGCATCACAGAGATTTTAATAATCCTTAGAAACATCATTTTTAAATAATTCAATGAAATAGCACAACCTATTTCAATCTAAGATACCAAGATTAAAAACAGTTCTGAGCATTCTAAAGTGTGGCGAGTTGGCTTTGGCACTGTTCTATGAGATTTTCTGTTCCTTTTCCCACATTGATCTGACCATGTCCTGCTATCCAGAACCATTTGATGCCATAGTCAAATCAGCCCTCCTCTCTCCATTTCCTTCCCAGTCTCTTTTGCCGGTTCCTCTTCCTATAACGAAGTCATAGACATTGACATTTTCAAGACTCTGAAAGAAGTTGAAACCTCAAAACAGGTGAGCACAAAAACATGTAAAATAAACAAGTCTTTGGGGACCATGACTGCAGAGACTGGGACAATTACAAAGAGCTCCTGTCCTATCTAACGGGACCAACCACTTGTTCAGCTCCAGTCAGTTATTTCCATGCTGGGATGTAGACCTGAAGTGGAGATTCTGTTTTCAAGAGACACTAGATATCTGTATTTGTTGAGTGAAATCTCTTGAAATTTTAATGTTGCCCACCAATAACTGCATGCACATGGGCTCCACATTTCACACCCAGCTCTTCACCCTGTTCCTAAGCAACCCCAGTAGTTTCTGTGGCTCCAATTTGTTCATCAATATATTGATGATTCTCAAATCTGCATCTCTTGTGCAGACCTCTTTCTAGTTTTACAGGCCTGTATCTAATTGTGTGGTACTTATTTTCAGACCCATACTCCAACGGCATGTTCCAACCATGTGGAACAGCCTGCAGTTTTTATTTTTTCCTTTTAACACATCAAGAGTTTTCTCATGTATGTAAATTTGCTGGTATTAGTTATTTCACCTGAAATGTAAGACCCATCCATTCCTCCTCCTCATCTGATCAACACCTACTTTTCTTCTAAAACTAGCTCAAATATCACTTCCTCTATGAAAGATTTCCTTATCTCAGGAGTAGATTTTACCACTACCTCCTTTATACTTAATTTAAAACCTGTACAACTGAGGCAGTAATATTTTTCCAGTAAAAGATGTGGATGCCTGATAAAAGTTATGGAAATCATTCCTGAGCATGGACCCAGAGTTTATATAAAAGCCTATATCCATGAGCCCCAGGTTAAAAGCTCAAGTTAAATGCGCCATTATGAAAGAAAGCCTCTTTAACCCTTTATTACACTTATTTGTTTATATCTCTTTAATGTGTTAGATCTAACCCTTTTGTGATGGTTAATTTTATGTGTCAACTTGACTGGGCTAAAGGATGCTCAGAAAAGCTGCTAAAATATGATGTCTGCGAGGGTGTTTCCAGAAGAAATTAGTATTTAAGTCAGTAGACTGAGTAAAAAAGATTGCCCTCACCAGTGGAAGTGGGCATCATCTAATTCCATAAGGATTCAAGCAGAACAAAAAGGTGGAGGGATGGGAAATTTGCTCTATCTGTTTAAGCTGGGATATCCATCTTCTGCTCCGGGACATCAGTGCACCTTCCTGGTTCGCAGGCCTTTCGACCTGGACTGAATTACACCACTGGCTCTCTGGCTTGCAGAGGGAGGATCAAGGAACTTTTCAGCTTCACATAATTGTGCGAGATAATTCCTATAATGAATGAATGAATGAATAAATTCTCTTGGTTCTGTTTCTCTGGAGAACAACCTTGCCTAACATACACCTTGAGGGCAAGGGATCTGTATTCATCTTCTATCTCCTGAGACTGATACAGTACTGGATACATAAATGTTTATTGATTGAATGAATAAATGCACAAATAATTTTTTTCATGGTACTGTGTTAAAGTTTGGAGATACGAAGACTGAGCAATCAAAACCAATAATTTGGAAGAACGACTGCGGGAATATCCCACATATATGTTGTTGTATTTTGTAGACCTTGTTTTCTCTCCCTTGTGTCTTGTGTATCAGTGCCTCTTTGTATTAAAAATAACTCCCACACCTTGTTTACAGTTCCATTGCCTTTACAAATGTCGTCAAATTTTCACTTTAGATATAGGCCATAAAGTTTTGACAGACTGCTAGTAGGCCAAAGGCCTTCTTTTCTAAAGCCGTTCATGAGAATAAGCTGATGTCACTGTGACAGCAACTTATGCAGGTAATTTGCTCCTTTGACTCTGTACTAATTGGAGCTTTAGTTTCCAGCCAACAGAAAGAACAGCCTAATTAAGAAAACACTATTCAACTCATTATGTATGTATGTTCACTTGTAAATGATACTTTGAACTTGCACAAGGGAATAAAGGAACAAAGTATAAAATACAGCAAACAGGTATTACTTGGACAGTATTCAACTGACTTTTGAAGATATTAGTTAGCAATGCATTCAGATTTTAAAAGAC